>NC_090929.1:659561046-660161046 GCF_040938575.1 Ambystoma mexicanum | reverse complement strand
TGTAGCACATATGCCCATATCTGCAATCCATTGGGCCAATACCGGTTTCTCCGGTGAGCCCCACAGACGGGCAATGTTTCGCTTAATCAGTCCAGCTGCTGTGAAAATAAATAGTTTTTCCCATTTGCTAGTGATGTGTCGGTCGGGTATACCCAACAGTAGTAGCTTAGGGTCCATTGATACCTCTTCCCCAGTGTTTCTGCCAATTTATTGCAGCATTGTTTCCAGTATCATTGAATTTGAGGACCTTCCCACAGGATATGTATGAAGGTTTCCTCTCCCCCCCCGGCATCGCAAACAATTTGGACTGGGAGCCCAGTCCCATTGGTATAGCGCCACCCTAGGATAGTACACTCTCTGCAGTATCTTAAGCTGTACCAGGCAAATTCTAGAAGCGATTGCCATTTCCCTTGGGTGCATGAGAGCTAGGATCCAATCCTCTGGGTCGATGGTACCCACATCTACTTCCTATTTCTGTTTAAGAGCGGCCAGTCCCGTAGTGGCAAAGGCTGTTATGGCATTATACAGAATGGCGTGACCTTGACAGGCACACGTTCTATCAAGAGATTGCGTTCTAGCGGGGTACATTGTGGTTCTGTAAATGAGGGTATGTTACTGCGCAGTGCATGGGTGATTTGTGTGTAATGGTAGTGTTCTGTTTGCGGGAGTCCATGTTACTGCTGGAGCATCAAAAAAGAGATGAGATCGCCCTCAGCGAGAACATCATTGACCACAGTAATCTGGGCCTCGGCCCATCGCGGCCATTTCAGTAATTATTTATCTCAGCTAGGTTGCTGTTATTCCACAGGGGCTGCATCTCGGTCATTTTGTGGTCCCAGTGGATCTGCTTATGTGCTCTCCATTATACCATGGCAATGTGTGCTGCTGTCGTTTGTGGGGGCGCTTTAGTGAGGGGTTGATAGAGTAGTGCTAACGGCGAGATATTCAGCCACCTGTGTGTTTCAGCTGCGATATGTGGTAGTTCCCGGTTACCATGAAGCACATCGTTGATTGCTGACATTAGGCTCGACCAGTAATATGCTTGAATATGTGGTAGGCCTATACCCCCACCCCTGATTGACCACTGGAGTGTACTGAGAGCAATATGCGGATGTCCCCCACCCCATATGAGTTTCCTGAGAAGGCAGTCTATCCGGTGGAACTCTGCATCAGGGATACAGAGCGGAGCGTTTTGTAAAGCGTACAGAAATCGTGGCAATGTTAGCATTTTGGACAAGGCTGTCCTGTCGAGCAACATCAGGAGGGGGAGCATCCAGTGCCAGCCATCGCCATCAAATCGGTCAATGATTGGGTGTAGGTTACGAGGAACATACTTTATGAGATCTCTGGAGATCTGAATGCCCAAGTAGCGAAAGCATTCAAGTTCAATCCGATACGGGCAATCGGGTGGTGTAGCATGCTCTCCCCACCCTTGACCGGAAAGAAGACCTATTTCCCCCAAATGACTCGTAGTCCGCTAAATGCACCAATCTTGCCAGTATTTGTGTAACCACTGGACAAGAGCCGGGTCACCCAGATATATCAGAAGGTCGTCAGCAGACAGAGAGAGGTTATCCTGCCCTCTGGCCAACTGAAGCCCTTCAATGTATTAGATTGACAAAGCCATAGGGCCAGGGGTTCAATAACCAATGCGAATAATAAGGGGGACAGGCGACACCCTTGTAGAGTACCCCTGCTTAGTGGAAAAGGCTTGGAGGACCAGCCGTTGAGCCGGACTTCTGCTTGTGGGGACTCGTATAACAGCTTCACCCACCCCAGGAATGTTTCACCAAATGCCATCCGGCGCAGGGTCTCCCAGAGGCTTTCCAATATCACTGTGTCAAACGCCTTCTCAAAATCGATTACCAATAGGGCAAGGGGAGTATTAAGGATCGGAATCCGTTAAAGGAGCAAATGGAAGTGTCTTAAGTTCATGCATGTCGATTTGTTCGGCATGAAGCAACATTGGTCGGGGTGGATCAATGAGAGGATGACTGTCTGCAATTGTGTCGCAAGCACCTTGGTGAGAATTTTGGCCTCCCCGTTGATCAATGAAATCGGGCTATATGAACTACAGGGTTCTGGGTGTTTTACTGGCTTGGGGAGGACTACTATGCTAGCCCTGCGCAGGTGTGGAGGGAGGATATCCTGGTCCCTGCAATTGATAAACATCTTGTGCACCGGGACGCCATTGTTTCCCTGCCTAATTTTTTCCAAGTCTCAACCGGGAATCCGTTGGGACCTGGTGCCTTCCCCCGAGTGCATCTGAGCAATGTCCTCTGCTATTTCGGTTTCAGTGAGGTCTATATCCTGCTGTGCATATTGTGAGTCAGTCACCTGGGGGAGCAAGATGTTATCCAATATGGAAATATCTACCGGGTCAGCTGGGCCCTGATAGAGTGTGGCGTAATACTTTGCAAACGTCTCCGCTATGGCAGAGTCCTGGTGTACCAGCTCGTTTTGGCTATTTGTGATTTCTCCGACATATCGGTGCCCCTCCTCCCTCTTTTCCAGCCAAGCCAGCAGCTTGCCCGATTTGTCTCCGTGTTCATAAATGTGCACCCGTGTTACCCAGTGAGCGCGTTTCACATCATCAAGTGCAATATTCCGGAGGCACTCTTTGGCCTTTAGAAAGGATCAGTGTACCTCAGGGGTACCGTTCTGTATATACTTGGCCTCCCACTATTCGCCCTCTTTCTCCGCCACTGCCACCTTACGTGTATGTTCCTTTTTCTTTGAGGATGTCCAGGAGATCATTTCTCATCCGAGAACAGTTTTATAGGACTCCCAAATCACTGCAGGGCTATCGACCGAGGTAGAGTTTATTTCAAAGTATTCCGTAGGTTTCTCGTGGATATGGTCCACAAACTCAGGCAAAAAAAGTTAAAAGCTGTTCAGTCGCCATGATTTAGGGAGAGGAGGGGAAGGGATATTGACATCTATCTCTAGCACCAAGGGCGAATGGTCCGATATGCCGCGGGGCAGCAGTGACGCTATGGTAAACCTATAGGCATCTAGAATCAGAAGGAAAAAAGTAATCTAATATGGACAGTGAGGCATGCGCCCCGGAGTGGAACGAGTATCCGCTCTCTTGCGGGTGAAGTTCCCTCCACACGTCGCATAGGCCCAGGGCAGATGCAAATGTGCCGAGTCTAGTAGGAGTGTTGGGGTCCCGCCCTCTGATATGAGTGTGGTACTCATGACATCATTGAAATCACTCCTGAGGATCAATAGGTCCGGGTGGTGCTCTGCCACTATATTCCCAATATCTGCCAAAAGCCCTCCTATAAGTGTAGATGGAGTATATATTCCCCAAGATGCCTATGGTTTCATTCCACAACGCGCCTTGCATCAGCACAAATCTGCCCCTGGTGTCCTGTTCCACCGAGGTCAAAGTAAGTGGAAGGCGCTTCTGTATTAGAACCAAAACACAGCGGGTGCCCATGGTGAAACCCGCGTGTAGAGCAGTGCGGTAATTTGTCCTGCGAAAGAGAGTGCATGTCGTGCCTGCCAGATGCGATTCGGCAATAAGGGCAATGTCAGGGAGTGCCTGTTTAGGAACTGGGTGACCAAGCGTCTCTTTATCCCAGACCCTAGACCTTTGACATTCCAGGTGAGAAGCCTGAGTAGACCTACCCGCGCCACTGGTCCCCAACATGTTCTGGGTGTATGCCCGTTACACTCACCTGGTCTCTGCGGAGGCGTTGGGGCCCCGTTGCAGGCCTCCCTGAACTTGAATCACCCCCTTCAGGCCTCTCCCTCAGTAGAAAAGCTGTGAGAAGTGGTACGTGGCGATACTGCTCCTGCGTGGTGAACAGTGTGCGAGTGCGCCAATATGTGATTGTTGTACCTCTCGAACCCTTCACCCCAAAGTACGGTTTCTGTGAGCATACGCTGGCCCATAAAGCTCACCTGTGAATTATGGAATATAAGCTCTACGTCCTGCAACTTCTGGCAGGGGTGCGTAGAATGGGATCTAGTTCCTTCACTGATCCCGGATAAGGATTAGTACAGTCCAGCTGCGACTATGCTTCTCCTTATGATTGTTAAGTCTTTCTTGAGCTCTTGTGATGCTGTTCGTTCTGCTTACCGTCTTTATTTGTTGCTCCTATTTATGCCCGCAATAACGTCTCTCTTTCGTTTTCTTCCCTGAAATGGAAATGCGGCCTCAATGCAGCTGTGAGACGCGAGACGCAGGCGGAAAGAAGATGGATGCTACTGCAATGTTCGACAGCAGGTAAGTGATGGTTTAAGGAAAGCCCTTAGTATGGTGAAGCGCAACCTTAAACAGACTTTTTTTCGATGTCTAACCTTGTCTTCTGTTTTTCTTTGCAGGCGCTGCTGTCGACAATGGAGCGTGTCATGCTGCGGTCCAAGATGAAGATTTCGGCATTCCGGAAAGTGTAAAGATGACTACTTGGTCCCCCAAGAGATGTACAGGTAAGAACAGCTTCCCCCAGTTGGTAAGTATGCTGCCAGGAAGCAGGATCTTCAAAGGTAAGTCTGACCTCAGGCGACGGTGAGCAGAATAACACGAAGCGTCTGTCTTGAGGATCGGGGCAGTTTATATAGCTGAGATCGTGGGCACGGCTATTTGGGCCGGCTTACCAGCCACACCCTGCCACTCCTAGAGAGTGAGCATGTGCAAAGGCAATCCATTAGCAGCCACACCCAAGAATACACTTCAGGCTTCTTAATGGATGGAATGTTCAAGTTTAATGCATCCTGCTTAATGGATGGAATGTTCAATGTTAATGCATCGGAAGTGCTATGTCCATAATAAAAGCTTTTTGGTGTTAAATGGATGTTCTTGTTTACTTTCGTTCATGAGCCTGGCGCAAAAGGTGCCAGGACAGTGTCCACCCAGGTCTCCTGTGCATGCAACCCCTGCATGCCTGTGCCCCTGACTTCATGACATTGACAATGCCATGGATAGTTGTAAGTATGCTGCCATAAGGGGACAATATCTCTTATAAGTATGATTTGGTTCGGGTAAGTATGTTATTGTGGTGTTCACACATTCGTCCAACAAACAAACAATAAACAAAGGTAAACATTCCCCCCCCTGTCCCACTTCCCCATACTATGCCCCAATCCGAAATATCGGTCTCCCGAACATTAGCTGGGAGACAACGAGAACATGCTCCCAGCCTTAACCAGCAAACTTACTATGCCTGATGGAGATCTGTAGTCCTGGGTAGTGGCCATGGTGGTCGCTATGGTAGCTCTTTGGCGAAAATGAAGTCTATTTGGCACCCTGGTCGATACACCAGCTCTCGTCTGTCTCTGCATCCTCTCTATTCCTGTGTCCGTCACATTTAGATAGTTGTCCTCAGGAGTCTGCTGCTTGTTCCGTGTCGTTTTGTTCCGGTGGTAGAGGTTGTCGTGCAGGTGGGACGCGGTTCGGCTGGGCTCGGGGTCTTCCACCAGGGTACGGGCCGGCTGCTCCCCAGTTTCCTTCAATATGGTTTTCCACCCACCTCGAGGCCTCTCGTGGATCAGTAAATTGCACTGTGGTGCCGTTATGGTAAATCTTTAGCTGGGCCGGAACGAGCAGTCCATATTTCACTGTCATGGAGTGGAGTTTCCTCTTCAGGAGTTCGAAGGTTTGCCTGGCTCGTTGTACCTCTCCGGTATAGTCCGGAAAGAGGCGATCCTGGAGCCGTTGTGTGTGATCGTCCCTTTTGTGCGTGCCGCCTGAAGAATTGCATCTCTATCTCGATAGTTTAACAGCTTCGCAATAACTGTTCTTGGAGAGGCGCCCAGGGTAGGCCTTCCGGACGGCATCCGATGGGCTCTTTCCACTGAAAAGAATTTGGAAAAGTATTTCAGTGAAAAGAGATCCGACAACCATTGTTCCAAAAAGAGTTCCATACTGGGCCCTTCTGTGTTCTCTGGAAAGCCCAGGATATGAATGTTATTGCAGAGTGATCTACCCTCTGCCCCGCCTGCACAAAGGGGCCCACGCTATCTGCCCGCGAGGCACTACTCACTACCTCTGGGATTGGGACACTTGGCTGACATAACCTGGGGCGAGCCGGGGGAGCAGTCAGGGCCCGACTGCCCCAAGCCCGCACACGGCCAAGCAGACTCTATAGGTGGGCGTAAGGACTGCGCACGATCTGCATTTACAGGAAGCTGCAGATTGGCAGGCCCACAAGACACAGCTGACCCCGCCATCTCATATTTCTATCTGATCACATATGAGGCTCCATCGACCAGTGGGGTGCTGGATAGGCAGATAGAAGCTTGACCTACCCACGGCGACACCAACAAAGCTACACAGCGCATCGGTACCAAACGCTTGGCATTACCCGTGGGACACATATGAGATCCGCCAGGACATAGCCGCTACCCACGTGACACACTTATGGTAGGAATTGGGCCGCAATTGAAGACGCTGCACTTGACGCTACTACCCGAGCCCTGCTATCCCCTCTGCCAGTGGCATTGTGATTGCACACCTGGTCATTAATTACAGGCCCCCTGTGAAGAGAAATACCTCTTGCTGCCCTGGGGGCGCTGGGTCCACCTGTGACGGCGCTGCTGAGGGCAATTTGACCCCTCTACGGTGATCATAAAGAGGACCCACGAACACCACAGATTGCTTGTTCCCCTGTGTACACCGGATCAAGGCATGGGTAAGGAGAAAGCACAAAAGGCATCTACACAGAGAAAAATCGACCAATACACGACCAAGGTCTCCACTGCAATGACGGGCTCTGCACCACAGACGCATCTCTACCGTCTCTATATCTGTGATGCAGCACTGAATTCAAATTACCTTCCACGAGTGTCTTCTGCCTAACTCAAAATCTTACCCACAGCTTTCTTTATAACCCTAGTCTGTCCTTGAATATGGGCATAACAGCAAAATAGGAGGCTACCTTCAATGAGTCTCTGTGCTTAAGAGTGTTCTAACTAAAATTCCTGTTCTGACTGAACATTTCAGTTTTCCCTTAGCCCATCGTACAATGTGCTTTGCAAACAAACTTTAAGTGGCTTCATTTAAGCTCTAAGACCATTAAGGATATTATCTACACGGAGCTGCGCACTTTCACATTCAAAAGACAGAATGTTCACCCTTTCCATGTTGCATGAATTGCCACAATTACAATACAAACTTTGCTATAATGCTACTTTCTAAATCATTGCGACCACACCCCTGTGGCATCCATAGGAAAGGAACTCCCCTTGAAACGGACAAAACATCTTTGTAGTAATAACACACACAGCTTTGAGTTGGTGCACCCTGCCCCAAACATGCTACCCTAACATCTCCACTTCTATCTCCTATCACTCAACAAAAACTTTTAACATCTAGCATCTGAGAACTAGCATTTGAGAAGAGCGGACACTAATATAGGAGCATTCACGCGAATTTTAAAAAAATGAATATCTATCGAATTGAAGGAAAAGAAGAAGAATATTCCACAACCTGCTTAATTATATGGCGTAACAATAGTAAAATAAAGAAAAAGAAGAAGACAATGTAACCTTGTGTTTACAGGCCAAATTAAGAAGGCCTGGGCCTCATCAAGGAATGTACCACTTTGAACGAGGAAGAAGATGACCAGATCCAACCTGTTTTGAATAAACAGTGGGTGTGAGACAACATTTCAGAAGGGGTTCCAGTGAATTAATCGCAAATCTTAAAGTAATTTCTATGTCCTGAAGACAGCTACAACACCACAAAAAAGGGCGCTAGAGAGAGTGCCTCATACATCATATAATAGCCAAAACATATGGCGACAATCTCATAGTCAAGAAATATTGAGCCTTAGCTAACGGAGACCACATTAGAGGATCTCCGTAGATGAAAATAGTGTGACTAAATAATAACAATCATATGTGGAAAAAAGTGAAGTTATTGAGATCTGTTTAGTTATTGTTCCGATTTGCAATCTTCCAGAAGGTCAATCCAGTTTGCAAAAGGACTTTGGTCACTTACTAACCCCACTCTTTTGAGGAAAATTGTCTAATACAACTTTGTGATTGTAGATGTTTACACTAGTAGTTTCAACTGTTTTTTTATGTTTTTTTAGATGAAATATGAATAAAATATGTTTTATTTATGAATGGTTTGGAGACAGTGTGAATTACCTTTTTTACAAACTCGAAAGTAGTTGGATAAAAAGCTGGTGCACTAAGCTAAAGAAGTTGGATTGAGGGAGGGGTAATTGACTTCTCGCCTCAATTGTTTTCACATATACTCTTCCCACTCTGAAGCCAATCCCCGAAAACAAAAATAGGGACGCACCCATATACAAATACATGCATTGGAATGTACATGGATTTAAACACTCTTGTAGTATACTGTCAAACGACAGAAGGAAGAGTGGAACCAGAAATGCAATATATGGTCGTTATCAACTTACTGTCAATGTTCTGTTACATATGGGGGATGAACTCAGCAAATCAAGATTGACTATACCAAAATGCGAAGGTATGCAGTGTTTATAACAGAAAAAAATAACGACACTTTAACAGAACCTAAATAATGAGAAAAAGTCAGATTTGTTAGTAAAAGTATATATGGGGGTGGGAGAGTGGATTAAAGCGGGTGGGAGTAGTTGTGGGAGGGTAAAAAGGCAGTAGAAATGGGGGGCTGAGAGGGTGACCCCAATAAAAAAAAAATGAAGTGTGTTTTAAAAGTTGTGTCGTTATTTAGGGTGTCGTTCTAAAAACATGGAACCGTTTTCTAAGTCGTTATTTGGAAATGTGTTTGTTGGCATTAGTTTGTGAGGTTGATATTCATATGTTTTGTAAGTGGGAAAGAAATAATGCTTTTTTGTATATACTGGAGGACTAGGAAGAAGAATAGGAAGACTCAGACCACACCACTAACAAATGATATTGCTTGTCCAACCAATGTCACTTGATAGCAACTATTGTTTGAGGTTGCAAATGCACTGCCTAAGGTTTAGAATCGGGATGCTGATGTCCAGTGGCCAGATTCTGAACCAATGATCACCAGCGAGCCATGGAAAGTAACAATGGATCACTGTTGCAGCACAGAACGTCTACTGCAACCGACAGACCACACAGAAGATGTTTCTTCATTAGCTGTCAATACTCTCACCCAATCTATGCCTTCTAAAGGCGTATGTCAGAGAAAAGACTGTCTTCCCTGTTTACCTCAATATATTCTGAAAACCTAGAACTATCACAGATTGAAATCACTGAGGCATCTTTAAAATTCATCAACGATGTGTATAACCCTGACTATACCATCGGTAGTGCGCAGGACTTATCTACCACCATAGAATCTGAAACCACTATATTGCAGGACGATTGGCTATTGGAGGGAACTGTGATGAATCTGATGATGTTGTTACTCCTGTCCCTGGGATAGCATCTCCCCATGTGGCCAGGGGACAGCAGCCGCAACCTGATCCTGGCCTTGGGGGGTGGCTATGCGAGGGAGAATTACCTGAGAGGATGCGACCCTCATTGGGGGAGATTGGCGTCATCAGATGAGACATGGTATCCCTCTGCCCCTTTTAGGGATGTTCCCTCCATTTCTCATGCCATAATGGCATATTGTGATAGCCCCCCTTCAACCTGAAAATATAAAGAGCCAGAATTGTATCTGGTTCCAGGTGTGCTCGCAACAGGCTCTCCTATGGAGTTGCAATTTGTTTGTTGATTTTCATTAATATTCAAAGTACAATAAACAAAGAGTTGATTCGGCCGTATTCAAAAATGTAATTGAAAGGCTTGAAGCATGCCCAATAATTTAGTGCCAGTGCGATTCTATGCCAATGCATTTCAACAGTGTCCATCATTAGGGCACTGTTCATATCAAATATGTGTTGAAAGCACCAAATTGGTAACAACCAAAAGTAGTGAATAGTCAGTACACCGGCAAAAATAGAAATCCAAATTAACATTGACAGAAAGAAATCCAGAGGCGGATATTAATGTCATATCAAAACAATGGAGATCATACATACCATTTGAAAATCGGTTGTGACAATGAAGGGTCAATAGTGAAGGAAGGGAAAATGAAAATTAAACAAAATGTTTGAGCCATATGAAGCCATATGAACGTTAGCAGGCTACAGAAAACAGAACAAAACACAGAAAACATCAGAGCCTGAGGGTATTGGCCTTGTATTATAAAGAGGGCATCTAGATCTCAGAGCAGAGCGTTGTGAATCTGAAATTGCCAAAACTACTATTATTATGATCCATTGCTATAACTAATGCGAGTCTATTATGTTTCTGGTACACTTCTAGAAACGTGCCTACCTTGTCTTGTAGCAAATATCCTCCATGCCTGGACACTGTATCTATTAGAGATCACCAAGTACTGTGTCATATGTTAAAATTCACTATAAAGTGCCTGTGTTGGTCCTCGTGTTAAATGACCTTACCTGGTGTCAGGCTGTCAACTTATGTATCACGCCGCTCCAAGAAGCCGGCATTCAGCTGGCAAGCCTCCGATAACTGTTACAGGGCATTGCTAGGTGACACGGCGCACGCGTCTCACTGCATGCCGACGTGTCGAATCGTGATGATTCAAGGCGTTATCGAATCAAGCATACTGCATATAATGTTATGTTTCTATTATGCGGGAACCCCCTTCAACCTCCCACAAGACTTGCTGAGGGCATCCCAACATATCTTATAATGACAAAGACTGACCATCCGACTCATATATATAAGTCCTTTAAAGATACTGGGACGAGTAGGAGGAATTGAGTTATGAAGATCAATAGAGCACGGAAACCTACATCAGGCTCTAGTTGTTCGAAGGATGGGACTGTGGCGGGATCTTTAAATAACCCAACAGCTGATGTAGCCAGAAAAGCTGACAGGAGCAGGCAGTTCCCGTTGGAAGGAGAAATGGCTCGGCGAGAGCCCATCAGCATGCAAGGCCCACAGAAGAGAGAGGAGCAGACAGAGTACTGAATGATGCAGAAGGTCTGCTGGTCCCGCCAAGAAGGAGAAGCGGGAGAACCAGAGCCCTTGCGTTGCACGGGTAGTGACAGCAGAACGCTGCCTCCAGACCAAGGCAAAGAGCATTGAAAGGACGGGACGCTCTCCCGACCTACTGGAGCATTTCATCAACCAAGCAAGCTCACAAAGGATACCGCACATAACCAGTAAGCCCAGCTAGGGAAGGCGGGATGCCAGGGCATTTCACAGCAAGTTCTGCGCACAGTGAGAGACGGCGGCAAGCCCAGTAGAAGTTAAGAAAGGATCGAACTTTACATTAAAAGCCTGGCAAAAGCCTGGCAGTTTAATATTAGTCTAAGACCCACACTTGAAATAAAGAGACTTGTGAATCTTTTGTAACAAAGTCCCGGCAGGAATGAATACCATGCATTTGCGAGACTGGGACTTGCACCCAAATTGTGTGAGTAAAGTACCTGGACAGGGTGTACCCCAGGTGTTTCATGAGACGAAGAATCTTAAGTAAGGCCCAATTGAGTGAACTGTGTAAGAAAGTGCTGGCAGGAGAGTATACCAGGTGAAATCAAGTCTGAAGTAAATTTGCAAATATCAGGAAGAGGGCGCTATCTTCTTGAGCGACTAAGAACTTGGCTTTATTTCTGGAACTGTTTTGCTGGAAAGAAACCTGGGGAAGGGAGACATTTCCAGTAACTGTGAACACCATCTAAGCAGAAACCTTTTTGTTGGAGATGTACTTTTTGTTGAACTTGAATATCTGTGCACTTTTCAAGCTAAAGACATTACCCTCAGGAACAGTTACTTTTAGAATGTGAAGGCCAGAACAGGATTTCAGACACAGGATATTTTGCTTTGGACATCTTGACATCAGACAGACCCTTCGTTTTGGTTGAGGTAGGGGACAACGAGGCATTTAAAAACCCTCTTATTATTTGAATAACAGTTTATAACAACCAACACGCCTCCTCTGTTTCTGCGTCTCATTCCTGGTTCATCACAGAGCCAAAATACATTATTTTTGACAACTGCCTGAATGAGACAATTAAAATGAATAAATGCGGCTATGGGAAGTGCAAGAGAATTTGTGGGAAGCCACTGGTGAAGTTTACTCGAGAAGTCAAAAGGCACCAACCTTAAGATCAGGGGGAGCTTTGTGCACGAGCAGTCTACATTTTTTTGGTCTGCTCAAAGCATTCTTTGAAAAGTACTTTTAAAATGTAGTTCTTGTTCTCAGTTGTTCACTGGATCAACGTTTAGTAAGAGCTCAAGATTCAGTAATTTTTAGGACTGGAGTTAATTGCTGAAATGGCATACTATAAATATCAGAGACAGTTCTTGTTCCCTGCTATTATCCAGGCCAGAAATCTTGAACAGTTAGCAATAGACAAAACTCAGGCCTGCTGGTGATGGACAGTGAAACAGTCCTGGGTTTTCAGCAAAGTACTGAGATTACCACTTCCAGGAAACAACACCCAAAAAATGTCGAGCTCGGTCGTAGTGCAAATATCAGAATGTACATCCTCTATTGCCATGGAGAAATACGGTTTCATAAAATCAATTGAAATTCTGCAATCGAGGGGATTGCAAATAGAACGGATACCCATGGACAGGCACGTGGGAATAGAAAAGGTCATGCAAGAGCATTTCCCGCACATAAAGGATACATTTGATGCTGGCTCTTCACCAAATCAATAGCTCAAAAAGACCCTAGGGGGGGCAGTAGCAAGATGGAGATGTGGTGCTCTCAATTAAGTGAAATTGCAACATGAGCAGCCCTTCATTTAGCACTTGGATTGAGTAATTTGAAGTGGGAAAGCTCCGTCCACACAGAGGGTCATTTGGAAGTAGAGCTATCAGCCATAACTCGACAAAGTTGAATGTTGGTCCTGGAGCGGATGGCGGAAACATCAGCGTGTCTAAAATGGCGGACCCCCGTTCTGGGAAAATAATAGACTGTGTCCCGGCCGCTGAGAGGGTACTATAGCCTGTCAACTGGAGACATTTTACAGGCCTTTGGAGAGATTACGGTTCCTCCCTCCTCTCCCTTATCCCCGCCCTGGGCTGATATTTGATTAGCAGTGTTTGGCGGCAGAGAGGCCTGTGTAAAAGAAGGTGATGGTACATGTCTCCAGCATGGGTGACCCTCACTTAGGCGGCAAGAGTGAGTAATAATATCAGAAGGGCCCTTTGCTTTGTGCTTGATGGGTAAATGAGGGTATATCCCCCCCCCCCCCCAGAGTATTGACCCAGACAACCTGGAACAGCTGAGGCATTAGATGCTGCGTGGTCCCCTGCGCGGAAAAATCGTGGCCTAGCGCTTACAGCTTTCTGAGGTGGCTCACCAGGTGTAGAGTTACCTTTTGAATCAGGAGGTACGGTTTTGCGTTTTCCGGACCACTTGGGCGAGCCCTGTATAGATCAAGGGTCCCGTCTTGAGCAGTCTGTAAGTAGTAGCTGCCATGACTTGCAGGATGAAGGAAGGCAAAGAGAAATCAGCTTCTTCTATACCTGTTGCAATCTGCTGAAACTTCTCCAGCAAACATGACAACTTTAGGGCAGTCATGCCTAGAAGCAGGATTTCAGCTAACAACTTAAGGGGACACAGCTTAATTGCTACAGTCCATCCAAAAAGATATGGCTATGATGCGGTTAGAAATGAAAGTCTCTTTTCAAGAACTGACTGAAACTGTGTTGACTGTGAAACAACGTATGGGAGAGCTAGAAGACTCTTATTACGAACAAGAGAATAACTACTCAGAACTGGACCAGAGGATTCAGGATCTAGAATAGCATTGTCAATTAATTAAAGAAAAGCTGGAGGATAGTGAGAACAGATCCTGTAGGAACAATATTAGGATCAAGGAAATTCCAGGGTAAGTGTCGCGAGTTAGAGGCCTATGTAGAGACTTGTTTGTGGATGTGCTAGGAGACTCCCCGGGTATAGATCTCACGCTGGAACGCACACACACACAGGCATTTTCCAACTTTCAGCAACGTAAAAACCTGGTTCCAGATGTCCTGACTAGGGTACACTTGTTCAAATCTAAGTAGTTGGTTTTTCAGAAGATGTGAACACAAGGAGGGTTCTCTTTTAGAGGTGGTAGTATTACATTTTTTTAAATTCTTTTTTAAGGACTTGGCCCAAAGGACGATTCAGAAATGGTGGTAGATGCAACCCCTTACTCGTTCGCTGCAAGACAATGAGATTCCATATACGTGAGGCTATCATTTTTACACATGAAGGGGTTCAGCATCAGTTTACCACTCTCCAGGCGGTGGTGGCAGTGCTCAAGACCCCGCAGGATGTGATCGGATTGGTGGATGACGAGGACGCAGCTGCTTAATGTTCGGATTGGTCTCGATCTGAGTCTCTGAAATCCAGCCAGAAAACCGGTCAGCCGCGATCCCAGGATAGAAGAGAGAAGCTCGGACTCTCTGGCAGCTACCTGCCGGGGTTTCTTAGCACTAGGAAAAGTATTTTTTTTAATTTGATTTTGGATTTGTAGAGCGCACTGCAGCTCACAGGCATCGAGGCGCTGTAAAGGATACTTAAGGCTTGCTTGAGGGTTACATTAACCGTCTCAGGAATAAAGCTTAAAGACAGTTGCTTACAAGGTTATATTACATGGTCCAGAATTCTACATGGCATGGTGTGTCAATTTTAGTGAAGTACAGTATGTAGAATATTGCACAAGGGAATAAGCCATTTAGACAAAAAGCCTCGTTTTTAAAGCCTTGCAGAAGGCACCATGAGACTCGATTGATCGGATCTGGTCTGGGAGGTTGTTCCAGAGAGTAGCAGCCATTGTTGGGAAACTCAAACTCCAGCACGCACTCTCCGCGTGTAAAGAACAATGATGCGGTTGGCATAGGCGGACCTGGAGGGTCTAGACGCTGTTTGCTTGGAGATCCTTTGCGCTAGATACCTGGGTGCGAGTCATCGAAGACATTTGTGGGTTAGGGCCAGTGTCTTGAAGACAACCCTTTCCTCGATGGGTAGCCAATGTACCTGCCTCCTGACCGTTGAGTTGTGTTCCCTGCGTGAGATGCATGTTGCGGCCCTTAAGGCATTATTCACGGCTATCTGGAGTTTAGCAGGTTTCTTTGGGAGGTCCCAATGAAGAGGGCATTGCAATAGTCCAGTCTGGAGCCGATGATGGCGCTGGCTGTGGTAATACAGTTCTGTTGGGACAAGAATGGCCTGACAGCATTGATCAGTTTAGAGTGATACACTGAAGAGGAGGCGATGGCATTGACCTGCCTGTCCATGGTCAGGCTTGGTTCGAGGTACATGCCCAGTGTCTTGATCGCTTGTGATACAGTGATGGAGATGTTGTCAATAGTGAAGGCATGATACTCCTTGGCAAGTTTGCTCAATGTGAATGGGGAACCAACCAGCAGGAGTTCTGTTTAAACAGTGAAAAAACCAAGCCAATTGTCTGCCATCCAAGATTGAATGGTGGAGTAAATGAAGTTGAGGGTGTTCGTATCAGTTAGATAATCGCCTGAGAGAGGTATGAGCACCTGGGTGTCATCTGCATAGTTAGTATATGAAATGCCCAGTGAGTCCAAGATTGTGAACATGGGTGTGGTAAAGAGGTTATACAGGGTGGGGGCTATGCAGGAGCCCTGTGGGACTCCACATTTGATAGGACTAGGGATGGCATTAGAGGATTCGGAGAAGACCTTCATTACTCTCTCCTGCAGGTACAAATTGATCCATTCACATGCCTTTGGGGAGAAGTTTGCTGTGGTCGAGAGATGGCGGCAAAGAGTTTTATGCTCTACCATGTCAAAGGCTGCAGAGGTGTCTGGGAGCAGAAGGAGCGCAGGTTTGCCTGCGTCTTTCAGGTCATCCATTTGATTTTTCAGGTCAAGTACAGCCGTTTCGGTGCCATGACGAGGACAAAAGCCGGACTGGCGAAGTCCAAGAAGGTGGTTGTCCACAATACATTTTTGAACTTGCAGGTAAGCTGCTTCGTCCAAAATCTTTAAGAGGAAAGGGACAGTAGTAATGGGTCTGTAATTCCCAGGTATTAAAAGCTCGAGAGATGGTTTTTTTTAGTTGTGGTCGGACCCAGGCATCTTTGCGGGAAGTGGGTACATGAGACGATTGGAAGGATGAGTTGATGAAGGCAGTAACAAAAGGGGCGAGGGCTGGAGCACAGTCTTTAATGATGTGAGCCGGGCATGCGTCCTCCTTACAGTTGGAGGGCTTAATGGACTTTATGAGTGCAATGACTTCTAATTCGCTCATGGCAGAGAATTTGAATATTGGTACCTAGTTGGATGTATTACAAGTAGGGGGTGCCGTGTGAGAGGCTAATTTGGAATAGAGAGCTACTTGACGAGCTAGAATTTTGGTGTGCAGGGAGTCGAGTTTATCAAGCATAGCTCCTTGAATTTGGTTACACCAAGTCTCGTCTTTGATAATGGTACATGGTGGGGCTGAGGGCGATTCCAGTTCCCTGAAAATTGCAAAGAGTTATCTTGGTGTTTTAGAAGTTGAAGCAAGGGGGAGGGATGAGGGGGACTCCTGTGGTGTGCTCGTTAGAGGGTTGTTTACGTTGCATGATGGTATTTACTGTGTTTAGAGTTTGAGTATAGTTTCATTGGGAACACACACCCACCATTGGGTGATGCACCTGATGGTTCCCCATGACGGGGTCTTTGTGTTTTGTTTTTTCTTTTCCAAGGCACTGATTAGAGACAGGGATGGATTTGCATTAGTTGCACAGAGCAAACGTTATTATCCTGTGCAAATGGTTAGACAAAAAGGATCACAAATGAAAGGCTATTTTACAATAGGCATCATAGAGTAGGTTATTTTTAGCCCTGGGATCTAGAACTGCCACGGATGTGGGTTGAGATGGAGGGCATTAAATATAGCGTGATTAGTATAATGGCTTCCCTTAAAATAAGTTCCCTGAATGTTATGTTCAAGGGTGGAAGAGTGTGATACCCAAGTTGTTAGAACGAAGAGCGGCTAAAGCAATGTGCCGAGAGACGCACCTTCTTAAAGCGGATTGGCCACGCTTAAAGTGCAGGGAACTCCTACATCAATTTTTTGCATCCGCTCAGGTGAAGAGAGCAGGGGTGGCAATATTATTTAGTAGATCACCACATTTTCAGACACTGGAAGAAATGAGAGATGACCAAGGGAGGTATATATGTCTCCACATACACATTGCAGGGTAGGGTAGGATTTCTCTGTTTTTTTCAGTTTATGGCCCTAATCAGCATCAAGAAGCCTTTTACGAGAGGCTTTTCCCATGCATTATCCAATTTCAACAGGGGGAACTGATAATTGGGGGGGGGGGCAGGGCATAGAAAGTTTGCAGATCCCACAGGTCCCATATCCTTGTTGACAGCAGTGACAGACCTAGATTTAGTGGAAGTAGTTTGGTGGCACTTTCACCCCCATATATTTCACACACTTTTCTTGTGTTCACTATAGTTACTCCAGGCTGGATTATTTCTTAGTTTCTCGTTAGTGGGTTCCTTTACTTTCTACTCCAATAATAGAATTGTGGCTGATCATGCTCCAATAACAATGCGTCTTGATGTTCAGGGAGTACCTCCACGGAAGTCAATATTATGGAAAATCAATTACTCTTTTGGGATGAGGCATATTGGGTTACAACTGCTGAAAGGATTTCTCAATATTTTCATAAGAATATTAGAGTGGATATCTTGATCGACCTGATTTGGAAAGCTTTTAAACACACATTGTGGGGTGAGCATATTCGCTTAGCATCAGCACAGGAAAAGGTCGTAGAGGCACCAAAGCGGGTGGTTGAGGATAAGATTCATGAGCTAGAAGCACAATATGCACAGGGGAAATCGAGGAAAATATACATAGACAGCTGCGAACAGCCAGAGCAGAGTTAAAGTATATATCTCAAATTATTGAAAACCGAACATTTTTATTTTAGTACATCTAATAAAGCGTCTCAGCTTTTGGGGTATAAACCTAAGGCGCAACAAGCCAAGAATGGGATAAAGGTGCTCCAATACGAAAAGGGTCAGACTCAAAGCTTTTGCTAAAATTAATATCCTTTTGCGTTATTATTCCAGATTATTTGCAGAAGAAAATGTTTAGTTACAAGTGCAGCAAGCTTTTATTAAAGGGGGACAGCTTTCGCAAATCTTAGATAGTATGGATGTCTAAACAGGAATACTAATTTGGTATAATTGTTCGTCCTCAGTTCCTGGCATGTCGAGGACATTTATTGTATAAAATCTGCAAATCTCAGAGCAGGATAAGGCGCTTTTAGAATCCCCGATATCGGATGAGGTAGGATATGATATGATCGTTTATTTATATAGCGCCTATACACAATGTGTTTCAAAGCGCTTCAAGGCAAGGGAGGGAACAAGGGAAAATACAACCACATTCTTACAGGCCATGAACAGTAAGGATGTGAAATTAACCATCATACTCAGCCTGACGACATTTCAGATAGTGCAAGAGCTAAGACATAGATAAGGAAGGGAGGGGGGAGAGTGGGAAGGAAATAGAAACGGACAGGCGACTACCGTACTAGGCCTGACGAAATTTCTGGTAGAGCCAGAGAAAAAAAAAAGGGTGAGGGAGAGGGGTGCAGAAAGGGAGGAACAAAACAAGCGACTATCATACTAGGCCTGACGACATTTCAGATAGTGGTGGGGAGGAAAAAAAACAGTAATGGGAGGGTGGAGGAAACAGACGAGGTTGCTATCATATTAGGTCCAGGGACAACTCTGTCTTGGGTTATTTGGTTAGTCCCAGCTGGTAGGGTACCAGATGGGTTCTCCGCCCTATTCTATAAACGATTTGCAGATCAGCTAGTCTTGCAAATTACCCATTTATTTAATAGTTTGAGATGACGGACAATCGCTTCTTCAATGGGTGAATCTGTACTAACGCTTTTAGGTAAACAGGGTAAAGATCCGACTAAATGTGAATCCTATAGGCATATTGCAGTTCTCAATTATAATGCTCGGATATACTCAAAAATTTTGGCTAATCGGTTCGCACAGGTTGGTAGACACGCTCAAGACAACATACGAAAGGAAATTGACTTAGTAGAGTGGGCAAAGAGGGATAATCAATCCATGGCGATACTGTCAATTGATGCAGAAAAAGCATTTGGTAAGATTAACTCAGCCTATCTTAAAGAGGTGTTACTCGGGTTTGTGTTTGGGCCCTCCTTCCTAACTAGAGTTCTGGCTAACTTTGCCCACACTTCGGTCAAGATTAAGATGAATGGGCTGGTATCTACTCCCCCTTACTATTTGCACTCTCTATGGAGCCGTTCGCGCAATGGGTTAGATACTTTATCAGTATTTCCGATTAGGATCCTGAAGAAAATTTTACAAGATTTGTAGGCTCATGTTTTTAAATTCATATGGGCCAGACGATACCGAGGGTTTCTCAGCTAACAACGGGGGTGGGGGAGGAGAAGAGAGAAAGAGAGAAAGAGAGAAAGGGAGAAAGGGAGAAAGGGAGAAAGGGAGAAAGGGAGAAAGAGAAGTTAGAGAGAGAGAGGGGGAAGAGAGGGGGAAAGAGAGAGAGGGAGAACGAGAGAGAAAAAAAAAAGGCTTGGGAGTACCACACAGAGCTACTTTAATGCGACACAATTGGCCCCTCTTCTGCAAAGTAAATCAGTAGGAATTAGTAGCAAACATGTGGTGAACATTGAGCAGGCGGGTCTAGAAGCTTTCTTACACGAGTGGTGTTGCCGGTTTCTGGGAGCCAAGAAGGGCTTTACTAAAATCCTTCCATCGACTTAGGCGACGATGTCCCCTTTGGGACAGTGCAGGGAAGAAATAGGTCTTCACAACATTTACAGCTCTGCTTACTTCAATTTGAGGGAATCCTGAGTTTCCGCCAGTGCTCTTTCCTTTGACGTTTCTTAAATGGTCCGAAGGAGCATTACAACGACTGGGACAATTATTTACAGCAGGGGACTTTATGTCCTTTGAGGATTGTACAGAGGAGTTTCTAGTGACCGAAATGGATAATGAGTAAAACCGCTTCAACATTGGGTTTCTGAGAATAGGATCTAGGTGGGGTAGCAGGGACACCACAAAAGGTAGAGGACCTGCTTTGAGGTGACCTACCAAGTAGGAAAGTCTCTACACTATATAAAATACTCAAGGCTAGTCGGTTTGGTCCTCCGCAAGTATAAATGGGAAGAAGAGATGGGGCTCCTAATTGATGAACTGTTATGGTTTAATGTCTGGTCTTGAGCTGCAAAATTGTCAATAGTATATAATTGAAAGAAAATGGATATAACATTATTTAATGGTATCTCACCCCTGATAGGATTAAAAAGTATAACTCAACAATGCCTTCATCTTGCTGGAAATGTGGGCTGGCGATAGGATCTTTATTTCATATATGGTGGTCTTGCAGTCTCATCCAATCTTATTGTAAGGAAATACTCGCCCTTTTTAAGTATAGATCAGGGGTTGACCTTCTGTTAGACTGTTAGCAATCCTTTTGGGTCATGAGGATGGGGAAGGTTTCTATAAATTAGCTGGAAAAAAACTCTAAATTGGTTACTCATTTTTTGGTGGCAGCCAGAGTTTTAGTGGCTCGTAATTGGAAGTCCAACACGGTTCTGGATAATCAGGAGTGATGGGTGAGAATTTGGTTTGAGACCGCAATGAGTACAAATGGGTCTTCCGTGAGGGGTGAGAAGCCATGATACCTTGAGAATTGGAATCCTTTTATTCAGTTTATGCAGACACATGATTTTCAGGGGATCCATTAAAAATCCTCAACATTTGGCAGCCATTACATTGTCATAGTGCAACAGAAGAATATTTATACAGTTACTGTATGATTGCATTGGAATTTTCTTTTTGCTTTTAATCAAAGTTGGTTAAGATGTTATATGTCGGATATAGGGCGATTTTCAAAAGGTTACTGTACATCGATGGATATAATATTGTAGGTGTCTATTTAAATCTGGTGACCAATAAAAATGTGAATGGGGAATACAATGGTCACAGTACATCAGCAATAACAGTTATTTCACTAGGCTGCACTACTAATGTTCACTTCACATTAAAGGTTTTCTTGACAGCCTACCAGTTAGAAATATTTTCAGGTGCCCTGGGTACATCTCTTGCTACAAAGAAATTACTCAAATCATCACAGTTCTTCAGTATCACTGACCCAGTCACTCTCTCGAGGTGATAAACCCATTCACAAATACTTTTGATTTTTAAACAAAAAGACTTTAATTGCATGAAGTCACAAAAGTAAATAATGCAAAACTGATAATTCTTCAGTTGTAATACTTTCTTGTTATGTTATATATGTGTTCATAAAACACAAACAGTATCATGATCAATTGTTGAAACGGAAGAGAAACAAAATTCAAAATTTTTTCATAAATTATACACAAAAACGTATTATGTACACATCAGTATAGATAACAATTCTGTGTTTAATCAGAGCAATACTACATCAACATAAAAACGGTATTCCCAATGAGATGCTCCCACATTGACACCACACTACGCATTCCGGAACCCACAGTCCATTCATCAGGTGGAACTTATCTTTTACAACAATCTGTCTATTCTTTGACTGGCAGAATAAGCTCCAATTGGAGAGCTGTTCCCTTTCTTATAAGCATCCCATATGCTGAAATTGTTCCCAACCAGACCATCAACAACAAGTCAGTCCATCGACTCTCCTGCTCTGTCTTCTGTCAGACCCAACCAGTACATCAGCAACCATCTATGGTGGCGTTCATCAACTTGGGAAGGCCGAGTCTAGATTCTGGTTGAAAAGTGGGGTTCAATGTACCATCATAGCTCCAAAATATACTTATGGGTGTACACCAAGCATTTTCACGAGTCTGATTTGAAGGGCCTAACTGAATTTTGCCACACTTGGGATTTGGAGGTTTTCCATAATGTGTGCCCAAAGTACAGCCTTAAAAGGTTGCATTTCAGCATAGACGGTATGGAGCCCAGAACAAGGCTGGCTGTATTTGCTCACAATGATAACGTTACTAGGGAACAAGTGAGAACAGCAGGTGCTTGTTACTAGGGAACAAGTGAGAACAGCAGTATGCTTCGTTATACCATGGTGTTTGCCAAAAGAAAAGCAATGGGTGGCTAAAGCCAATATCAGAGCAGAAGCAATTTGACTTTGTGAAAGATCTGATTTGACTGTGCTGGCCTGCAAATGCACAGACTGACAACAGATTATGTTTTCAAGGGGTAGCCTATGCCTATGCCGAAGAACATTGCTAGTGTGGTTTGTCCCCCAAAATATGTAAATTTGACCTCAAGACTCAAATGAAGTGGTGTGCTCTATAAAATGTTTTCCTATTCTAGTTTGTCATTATTTCTGAAAACCTTTTTTTTAAATCTTTTTTTTAAAAAAGGCAAAAAATGTTACTGTACTTTTTATTTTGTATATTTCCTATATTTTTTGGTTAAATAAATTAGAGTCTTTAGGAATGTTTATTCGTGAAGGAAAAAATATTTCTCTACTTCTTGGTCACACATTATAGAGTATATTGATTGTCAAAATGAAGCATACATTTCTGTGTTATTTTAAAACTGTTTATTTTCAATAGTGAAAAGGACAGCAGTGATGCATTCTAAGCATTAGAGTCACACAGGTGACAAAGTGCATTGACATTTTTATGTTTTTAATAAGGCATGTATAAAGAACACCAGAATATATGTTTCCCACCTCACAATATATACACATACATATGTAAATCTGCACAAATGAGGATGTAAAATGTTTGGCTATTCTGGAAGATGGTGCAGGGGCACAAGACTGACAATGCAGCCTTCCTAAACCTGATAACAACTAAGCTCAATAATAAACCCTAAACCACAATCGTATTACGAAGTATACATAGTCAATAGTAATGACATTACTTTCTTTTAAAACATATAGTTCAGTCATTTTTTTTTTTTTTTGGTTTTCTTAGAGACCAGGGCCATAGGAAACCATTAAATTAGTTAAACATTTCAAAGCTTAAACAGGACGTGTACTAATGTCCTATTTAGCTAGTTTACAGCATGCTGCATGTCCTCCCATCTAACTCGATATCATTACATCTTTGTTTATAGACCAATGGAAAAAGGCGGAGAAGCTAGAGAATTGATTGATAGAGACTAAATTAGGGGGTCTGGCTTCACTCAAACAGTGAAACATGTCCAAAAATAATTGTATTCCTAGGACTACACAAATCCAACCAAAAACGCATACCTCGCAACCTGTCAACACAACACACAACATACAAAAAACTCACTGGTGCCCATTACCACGCTATAAATTAATGTTTAATATTGATTTGGTGATTTACACTATAAGTTATAAAACACATTGCCCAGGCTCAAATGCAATAGGCAGACCAACTTAATTTGATAGTGAGCCTCAGCCGGACAGGACAAGAAACATTAGCTGTGGTGTTGCCAGTAATTGTGGGTCTGGTACTGTGCTTGGACAATACAGCCTCAAGAGGCTGAGGGTACTTGGCTTTTATCATGCAACAAAGATGTATGTGATTGGAAAGTACGCTGTTGATTGCAGTCCATGGAAGCAGAGCTAACTGTGAGTGGACTACACAAAGGACCGGTTTAATGGAGAGGGATTAAGAGCAACTGATCATATGTATTTTTGTTTTGAAGGAAGGTGGCGTGTGCGCATATTTTATTTGTGTCTTACTGTGGTGATTTGTTTGAGAGTAGTTGTGAGTGGGAACAATAGTGTCTGTTGATATGAATATGAATGAATTAAACGTGTCTTTTCTTGGTCACATAAGACTGTTCGGGACAATACATTAAATGTAATGCTTGGATGGTGTGGCGACAAGGAATGAAGAGACTGACCAAGTGGTGCCATGGTGATTGCTACAGACTTATTCAAATGAAAAATAAACCCACCTCTCCTTAACTCTAATGGATTTCCCTACCTGAACTAAGGAAATTTGGGTGCTCACCAGCAGGTCCATGTAAGGCACCATCCCAGTCAAAAGCGCCTACGTGATCCCGGTCACTACAATAAATAATAAAGTTCTGGTACTGCTTCGTGATGCAGAAGAATGACTCCCTTCTCCTAGATGTCAAGTGTTTATAGTTTCTTAAAATAAAAGTTCCATTAAGTTCTGGCTTCTAAGGACACACAAACAACACAGTTCTATCGGGTTCTCCCAGGGCAATGAGAATGACTCCCTTTTCCTAGCTTATTTCCCCAGAGTATCATACTGCTCTCAACAAATCTTGCAGTTCTTGCAATGAGTTCTCAACACATTCTGGATTCTTTATAATCTTCGGTTGGCCCCCGCTGGGACAATGAATATGCTCCCTGAGGTCCTCGCGACTTTCCAGCACCACATCTTGTGGAACTGCCCAGGGAATTGTGGACAAAAATTATACATCACTTTCTCGGTATCTTTGTACTTTACTGTCTCGAATCTTCACTGCCCCCTCCCGGACTTATCTTTGTTCCCGTTACGTTCTTCCGGGGAATTCTTCACCAGTTTCGTCGTGGGCTCAGTCTCTCTACTTCTGCTTCCACAGGCCACTTCTCTCTGCAGACAATCAAGCATGATGGTTTCCATGTAGTTGTAAAACCGCTTGGTACACCCACGACTGGCCAGCCACCACTACAGTCTCTCACACACTCTGTGCATTTGGCCTCACGTTAGACAATTGTAAACGCAATGGCGGAGTCGTCGGACTGGAAGGTCCACCCACCAAAGGTCATATCACCACCTTCCACTCTCTACAATTCTGCTGTGCCGGACACTCCTTGGGTTTGTCTCTGCAACTACGGAGACCTGCCTCACTGCAGTCTCCCATAGCCCACGTTTACAGGCTCGACGACTGCCTCTTAGCTCGCTGGGTTCTCCCTCCTGGATTCACACTGTCTCTCAGCAAACCAGAACCGCACAGACTACTGTTGGACAGGTCAGAAGACGATGAACACAGTCCTCCTTTGCTTATCAGTTTAAATAGCTGGGACGGGGCCCGCATAACGCCAGTCCAATTGACAGCAAATGATTGAGCCTTCGTCCCACTCGATTTCATCGTTATCAAACTCTTCTTCGTCCCTGTACCTATTACATCAGGATGGTTTGATATTTTGCAATAACACAGTTTCTGACGTGAGCATATGTGTAGAATGTTTGGGCATTAACATCAGCCTGCGAGGTTGGGGTTTTAAGGGGCTGTATCTCTTAATCGTGTCCTTATCCCCGGGAGAGGAGTCCCTCTGCATGGGATCCTCCTGTATGTTAGCACACCCGAAGGGGACTATTGGTTTGCGGCCTCACCTCTGTAACCTCATGGAAAGGCCCCCCCCACCCACACCAGGTAGAAGTGATGCTATCTGAAGGATTATCACAGTAGTTATTCAGAGTTGGGTGGTAATGTTGGAAAGATTTGAATTTGTTGAGTTTTTTTCATCTAAAAAATTCTGGGTTTGATCAGATACCACAGACAGTATTACATGGAAATACTTGGAGCTGTATTATAGGTTGACCTGCTGATTAAAATCTGCTTATTTTTCACCATATCTGAGAAGTGGTGGAATAAAAATCCAGGTCACCCAGAATTTGTTTTGCTGAAACTTAACATCAATATATTTAAAAAAAAGTCGTTTTCTATAAGCACCATAACACAGATGGGCCCTATTGAAGATTATTCTAGATTTGTATAATGAAGTCACCATTGATCAAGAAATGTATTTAAAAAAACATGGACAAAATTAAACAGAGAACCAACAAAGATGTATGGAATGTGACTTCATTGGCAAGTCAGAGTCGTAGGATGGCGAGGATTAAAAGAGACCAATAGAATATGGGACAAAGTGGTACCAATATTGTCAACAGGGTTTGCCAATGGGTGAAATAGCCATGTGTCTGGGACACAGCCTCTTCTCCATCATAATCAGTCAATGTTCATGCCCATGAGTAGGGGCCGACCAGGTACAATGGGTAACCATTGATGAAATTAAGACAAGTCTATCACTGCATCTTCTCAATAGCCTAGCTAGGGACTGAAGCAATGGGGTCCTTTGAGGCAGCCTGGATAATGAAGGCTTGTGTATTTTTTATTTGTTTTTCCATGCAGTAGCTCTGAACCAGGTAATAACAGACCAGCCAGACTGGGGGGCCATTGCCAACAGCTTCCCAGACTACCCTTGCACAAAACCCATTGCTTTAAGATAATCGCAAATTCATTTTGTGGTCAGAAAGTATCGCTCACCCTTTGATCTTTAGTTATTCATCATTGTTCATAAGTGTATGCTTATTATTCTCTCAATTTTAATGTTTTGGATATTTGTATTTGTTTCCATCTATCGTTTCAAATGTACATGCAAATCACCATGTTAAAATTTCTATGCAAATCTGTCACATTAATCATTATTTATTTTGTATATGTTGTTTACATTTCATTATGGCTTCTCTTCCCTGTTTCTATGTCACTTTGACCGAATATACATGGACCACTTTATCATTTCACCATCTTTTTACTGATTTTGACTTGCATGTATTTTTATTGAACTCCTGAAATTATAATATACTATATCAACCGTGGTCCATGTTTACATACTAGACCAAATATGTCCTCCATAAATTCTTTGCGAATGTACAGTACTACATTACTCACTTAGATGTTCATAAGTATTACTAACAAGAATTTGTATCTCTCTATATTTTAGCATTTCACAGCCCCACATTGTTTGAACAAGGTACATGTTTGACTCCACATTTTTGGCTATGCATAGTTCTGCTCTTACCAATGCAATGCTTGTTTATTCACAGTCACTTCATACATTCTTCTCTTTATGTACACACGCATATTTATATACATGAGTTTGCTTCTCGATGCATCTATCTAGCTGTCTGTTCATGCATCTCAATCAGTCTATGTCCATCAAGCTCAATGCATCTCTCATATCTACCTATCCATCTCTGTATATCTGTCTATATACATCCCCATATATGTGTTTATGTAGCACAGGGGGGGTTAACCTGGATACCTCACATTTGCTTTTAAGTTTTATAATTTCCTTGATGAAGAAAGTGATTTTCCATATAGTATCCTGATTTGTTTA
Organism: Ambystoma mexicanum; assembly: GCF_040938575.1. Taxonomy (NCBI): domain Eukaryota; kingdom Metazoa; phylum Chordata; class Amphibia; order Caudata; family Ambystomatidae; genus Ambystoma; species Ambystoma mexicanum. The sequence continues at coordinate 660,134,036 of NC_090929.1, read as the reverse complement.
GTGCTTGGTGCACATGGTTTTGTTTTCATGCGCAGCCCTCTTCCCTTCCTTGTCTGCCCCTCCCCGCCGAACCCCCAGAGTCCCTGCCCAGTCACTATGCAGGCCCCATCCACCAGCCCCAGCCCCACTTACCTTGTAAGGCTCCGGCCCCGGGCTATCAGCTTCCCTGCTCCATGTAGGGCATAGCACCGTAAGCTCAGGGCACATAACAGCGCTTCTGTGCATGACCTTTTGTGCTCCAGGCAGAACTGATCAATCCAAAAGTGCTACTCTTTATAGGGAAGAATCTCAAGTAGATGTTGTATCTATGGTACTGGAGATTGTAGCACAAATTCGACTTAAATTGCGTGTTCAGGAAAAGCATCTCTAGTAAAAGAAGCAGTTAATATAATGTCCTGGAACACTAGGGGTAATAGATCCTTCAGAACAGAAAAACAGGCTCACATCTTTGAAAAGTTACATTTGATTGTGTTCCAGGAAACATGGCTGCAGACTACTTTTGGGGTAGACAGATTTTCAACATATCAGCAGTTAGCAGTACGGGAAGGTGCAGTTCAGCCCTCAGGAGGCCTTAGTATTGCCTGCAGACATTAACAAAACAGCTCTCCTCTCAAATGATAAACCAGGTCTGCTGGTAATAAAAGCTGATCAGGCCCTGAGTGGGACAGAATTAAGTGGATTGTGAATGTTTATTGGAAACCCCTAGCAAATGATTTACAAAGTTTCCAACAGTCATTGTCTGAACTGCTACTGTTATATACAGAACATCTAGAGGGATATGAGCTGTTGGTATTGGGGGGATTTCAATGCGCAATGTATAAAATGTCACGCACCTGAGTCAACAATGGTGAAGCTGCCCTCCTTAAATGGTGAACTCTGGTGTCGTTATTTTCCAGGATTGGGATCTTTTGATGGCAAACGGCTCGATTGAGGGAGATAGCCCTCCCCGGTTTACATGGGGGAGAGGGGAAGAGTGTCTCCACCATGGATTATTTGTTCATGTCTAGATTCCTGTTCAATCACTGTGTGGGGTTCAAAGTCAAGGAAGGTTTCCCTAGTGACCACTGCATACTGGAAGCAAAACTTGCTAAAAGAATTTTAATGAATAATCAATGGTTTCCAATTGAATAAAAGGTTAATGATGCAGAGATAGTGTGACTAGGTTTAGAAATGAAGGGAGGCTCCTGACTAACACTCTGGGGCGAACCTTCTTAGACATGACAGAACATCAAAAGGCGCTTGCAATGCCACCCTGCTAAATTTGTGGAATTTCTGTGGAATATTAATCCCCCCACGAGGTCAATAGCTAAACAGATGGAAAGACATCCCCACAGCTTTGACAAGCAAACTTGGAAAAGGAAGAGGATACTTTGGACCCAATTTAGGCATTTGAAAATTGGCAAGAGTGGAGCAGAAGAGAGGACACGCTATGGGAATGAGATTAAAAGCCTGAAAAATGCTTATAGAAATTGGTCAAGATTACAGAGCATATTGAGCACAGCAGGAGGTGGGGAGGATGCTTAGGGCTGTGGGACAAACAACTCACAATATTTCTGGTCAATTATTAGAGCTTGGGAAACTCCAGACAAGGCAGTACAGGATGGAATAATTCAGCAACAAAGGTGGATTGAGCATTTCAATGGTCAGTTTAATATCTCAATGAAGACAACAAGAAGAGATACCCAAAATGTAGAGTGGTCAGGGTTCTCAAGAGATGATATAATATTAGTAAAAGCTCTGCCTCTAGGTCTCCAGGACCCAAAGGTCTGAGTAATGAAATACTGAAATTAGACCTGGACCTATGGGCAAGGGTACTAGAGGTATTATTTAGGGGCATCACAAGACAGATATCTAGCTCATGGAGAAGAGCAATAGTTGTACCCATCTTTAAGAAGGGGGAAATCGGACAGATCCTTTAAATTACTGTCTGATCTCCCTTCTGGATGCAGATGGCAAGATCTTTGCGGACCTTGTTTTGAGAGATCTGGAGCAATGGGCCAAAACACTTAGCATTATCTCGAAATTCCAGACAGGCTTTAGGAAGAGCCTGTCAACTACTTTGAACGGCCTTAAATTCAGTCAGTAGTGAATCAGTTTCCAAGGGAGGACGACCACTATATGGAGCCTGGATAGATCTGACCCGAGCTTTCGACACTGTCGATCGAGAACGTCTGTGGGCTAAGTTGAAGGAGTGGGGACTACCAGAACATCTATTGACCATATTGATAGAATTATATAGGGTCACGGAACTGCAGGTTAGACTAGATAAATCAGGTCTCTTATCTAAGGCTATCATCATAACAAGTGGGGTTAGGCAAGGATGCTTGGTGGCACCATTTTTGTTTAATCTGTATTTGGCCGACCTGGCAATCTGGCAATTTGGATGATGGAGTCGGGGTTAGCCAATCCAATATTGGGAATGGCTAAAATTGGATGGCTGGCTTATGCCGATGACATCGTTTCCCTTAATTTTACGAGAATGGCCTGCAGAGACAATTGACAGCATTTCAGAAATATGCCGAATTGAACGGATTAAAAACCAATCCGGAAAAATCTAAAATACTGATTTTCAAAAATCCTTCACCTGGTTTATGAATAGCCAGATGGTCCCCGTAGTGAAGGACATCATCTACTTGGGCTTGGTTGTAAGATCTTACCCGTCGAAGAGTGCAGGGACGGTTGTTTTATATAGGAAAAAAAGCTTTTGGCTAGGGTCACAGATGAAGAAAATTGCGAATAAATGATGCAGATACTCCTGCCGCTCATTAGGTATTACATAGGAAAGGTAAAACAGGCCCTATTGTTCGGTTTTGATACAAATCCTCTCTCTTTCTCAGTGGACCAGGAAAGAGTAGAGGGGATGCTATGGAGATGAGTCCTAAATCTCCCAAATGGGGTGCCAATCACTAGTTTAAGGTACTGTCACGGCTCGCTCCCTTCGCTCCCGTTCCCGTCACTTGGGGGCATGTTTTGGGATTTTTTCCCTACTGGACATTTCCTCCGAACCTTATGCTCCAGTGCTGTGATGAATTGGGAGCGCTAAAACCTTATTTTCCAAGTTACTTCCCTTCCGGATCCATTCCTGGTTTTTGGCAGCCAGCATGCTACTTTAATCTAATGACTATGCTTCCCAGAATGCCTGGCTCACTGCCTCACCTCCTCCCTTGCAGGACAAGGTTGGGTGGAGGATAGGCAACACCTGTGGCTGCAGGTGCAGCAGGTGGCACACCCGAGGGGTGTGCTCGTTAAGCAGCTTTAAAAGCCTCAGTTTACTTCAGTCCAGCGCTGGTCATTGTTGCAGTGTTGCTGTTGTGACTGGTCCCTTGTTCCTGGTTCCTAGTTTTTGCGCCTGGTTCCTAGTTCCTGTTTCTTGTTCCTCTGCCCTAGATTTCGAATTTATGTGCTTAATTGATTTCGGCTTTCTGGATTTCCCTTTCTGTCTTCCTCTGTCTGCAGGCAGCCTTTCTCTGTGCTTTACCCTTTGATGCTGCCCAATTTGCCTGTGTTCTCTGTTTCTTTGAAGCTGTCCTTTGCTACTGAAAAACTTGATGCATTAGTCTTTCCCTTTATAGATTTAGCTTTCCTCCTTGGATGGGTGGGTAAGGTTTCCTTTTGTGATATAATTTTCCCTGCTCCTGATCCTTACTTTCTATTGGGATCCATTCCATGTTTTCCATTGCACTTCTGCATTTATTTCCCATTGATTATTAGGTGTGGGGTGCTGTTGTAACTAGTCCCAGTGTGTATGCCCTTTGTTTTCCTCACTATTCTATAATCACCATTCCTACTTGCCTCTTGACTAGGGTCTTATGTATTTAGTTTCCTCCACCCATTGCTGTTATAGCCTTCAGGGTCCCTGTTTGATCAACTGGGTTCGTGGGTTTACTGACATTCAAGTGGTCTTTCCGGTCCTCGTGAGTACTGTTTCTAAGTTCCTTATTCAGTATCATCCAGAGTGTCAGCTCACAGATCCTGTCCTTGCTTGCCCTCTACGTGGGCTTAGCGCTGTCAGTATCTGTAATAGCATAGTGGGTAAGGAGTTTGCCGACTTTCCTTTCAGTCATAAGGAGGTTCTAAGTGCTTACCCCACATCCCTTTTCATATATTGGTATTATAGTTTCACTCTATTTACACTCTTGGGTTTTAGTATACACGAGTCTTGGGTATTGTATGCACGTTGTTAGATTCAAAGTTGTTCACTGTGTGATTCCGTGCACATTTCCCTTGCCATATTCATTGCCTACTTCCTTTCTTAACAGGTACAAACTATAACTACCGTCCATGAGATCATGTGTAGAATGGAAGCTATTACCTGTGCATAAGATGATCCTGTTTCCCCCTCCACTTTCACTGCATGTTCTAATTGGATATAGGGGGCACTCCAATGTGTACTTCAAAAAATTACAGGAGGGGCGTGCCTCTATTCTTACTTAGGCAGATTGCACAGAAGAGACACTTATCCAAAATCCAACGAAGGCTAAACGAAGGATAAACAACTCCTTAGGACAGTGATCTCCAACGTTTAGCTCGGGAGCAACATGTTGCTTGCAGCACCCTAAAATGTTGCTCGCCAGTTGCTCTGGACTGCTGTATGGAGGCCAAGAAGGAGGAGTTGCTACAGTAATACAAAAAGAATGTCAGTGTAGGATGAACTAGGAAAGCGAGGGAAGGCTAGCAGAAGGATGACATATTAGATGTTGCGGAGGCATCACAGTAGGCTTAAAGCCAGGGGATGGGTGGCACATGAGTTTGCATAGCACAGAGAGCATAGTAGGAAGCTCATGAAATGAATGTTGAAGCTGTAGATAAGGACAGCCGCATGAAGATCCAACTATTAAGTCATAACCACCTCCTCCTGCACCCACATTGCCTGGTCCATTTAGGTGTGCAGTTTGCATTGACCCAATGAGGTGGACAAACAGTTGAACCCGGGTGCCAAACCTAGGCCAACCTGTTAAAACAGGTATGAACAATGCTCCTGCTGCTGTAATAATCAGTAAAACCATCCATTTAACCTGCATTTACAAGGCCTGCCTATCTTGGCCTCTCGACCATCGCTACATGACTTGAAACAGGAGCTCTGGCTGGAGAAAGGTACTTCATTTGTCCGGAAAGCACTGTAACCAACGGGGCCTCTCCTTTTCATACCATGTTTTGGGGAAGTATAGATGCTAACAGATACTGGGTAGGTGCATAATGGACAAATTAGTGAAAATTGGCCTTTTTGTACATGAAGTTTTGGGTTTGTAACCATCATTCACATCATTTGTTCGAAATGTTCCATACTCCAATGAAATTGTATGCTGGTTGTATGATAATTGGTTTTCATACAGCCAATGTACACTTTTCAAAGGCATCTTGGCAATGTAAAAAAAAATAATCTCAAACTAGATACACATACCAATCCAATTACAGTTGAAATAGTGTTTTGAAATCATGACAACACTCTGGTTTCAGATGCGAGTGGGTTGATACTTCCACAGTTTGGCTGCTTGTACTGAAAAGGAGTGGCCACCTCATGCTATGAACCTGCCTTTGGTACAGTCAGCAAACCTTCTGCTTCTGAATAAAGTGCTCCGATTGGGATCTGGATTGACAAAAATAGTGACGCACATGTCCATGTTTGCACCCTGGGGAGGATTTGTCTTTTCTGTTCATAAGAACAGTTAAATGTGGATTATTGAACTATTTTTGGCATGCATGACCAATTTTTCATCCTTGAATCATTTGCATATGCCTAATTTGTACAGGCAAAATTTGTGTTTGATGCAATCACGCATATTCATCAAATATTTTCCATACTCCTTGCCAGTCAGCTCCTCACTGTGGGTTGGGGGTGATGCCCCCTTACTTGACTGGCAGGTAGCACAGTGCACTGTGTACTTTATTTGCACTGGGGACTGTGCAGCCTGCTTCTGAGCAGGGGTGTTTGCTACCGCTGTATATTTTATTTGGCTGTAATGCAGAGCCCAAAGGGCTCTGCAACAAAGGTAGCTTGCAAATATGAACGAAGGGTGGGTTGTTGGAAGTCTAGCCCTGCCGCCTCTCATTATTGAACTAGCAGCAAAATGCACACGGACAGTCCTCTCCTATCAGTCAGCATGTTCAACCCACAGAGAAGAGGGACATGCCATCTGGTCCTCCATGCCGGTGCATGCTGTGTGTGTGTGTGTGAGTGAAGGTACTTTTGTCTCTGAAATGTATTTGAATTCATTTATGTGCATGTTTGAGTGCTTGTTTTTATGTATGCATGCATGGAGTTGTTTGAACGATGTCTGAATTTGCGGGTGAATGAGATAGTGTATGTTGTATGAATGCATGTGTATAGAGCATGTGTGTCTGCATGTTCGAAGGGGGAGCACCACCAAATGTAGGTTTGGAGCTGCTGGGGGGAGTGGAATTGTTTTGTGCTTTACCCTTGATGCGCAGTAACGATCCTTAAGGGTGCATCAAGGGTAAAGCAAACATGGTAAGTGTTATTACATGGCTTGTCTGGCATAAATTGGTGGTGCCCGTCTACATTCACTTTCTTAACATGAGATGGCGTTTACTAGACATCAAGGGTAAAAGCAAACATACTAACTGTTATTAGGTGGCTAGACTGCCCTAAATTGGTGGTGCCCATCTGGTCACCTATTTTTAGTGTGGCATGGTGTTTTGTACTGGCTGTCAAGGATCAAAAGCAAGCAGAAGTCATCATGTGGCTAGACTGGCCTACATTGTTACAGCCAGTCTGGATATACCTCTGCCATGTCACTCTTTCTGTGGCATGGAATTTCTTTCCTAGCTGAGAGTTCTGATGTGGTAACACTGGCAATATTTTGGTGCAGCCTGCATGAACATGTATGGAAGGGCCAGCATGAAAAGGGTCCTTATAATGGCATTACGTTGTCCGTAAAGGCATCATGAAAACACGTTGGAAAATGTTCCAGTACACTGTTGGGGACTTGCATCTATTGGGCTTATTCATGTACTTCATATAAAACCCAAGTATAAACTGTGTTGCTTTTTACCCAATTTCGCAAAGAAAGTGTGCTGTAAAATGCATCATTTTAACCCATTATTTTAAAAATGTTCTTCGAGTGGAAAAACCACCCTAACCCACCTCTTGGTGGGTTCGGGCTCCCTCTCTATGATTAGTGACACCCACATATTTGGAGCAAATATGTATGCCTCACCAATTCAAAAACTCACTAGCCGCCACTACTCATTGCAGTGTTCCTGTGAAAAAACGGTCACCTGATACTTTGCCCATTTGGTATTTAGATAATGCACAAATAAGCAAGGGGCTTACCAAACTGTCCATGATTGAATACATTGCATATGAAAAATTAATTTCTTGTTAATAATCTCCAGTGAAAATGTCAATACTTTTCTTCAAATAGCAAAGGTAGAACTACCAAGCCACTCTGTACAACGGTATTTGAATGCTCCACTATTGGACCAAAATGAAATGAGTGGCCTAGCTTGATTACAAATGCATTATTTGCTGCTGTTTCCCAAATATTTCTTGGACAATAACCCTAAAGCCACAGTAAAGTACACTTTAAATCCTATATGTTTTGACCAGTGTTAATGATCTTTTGTGATTACAAATGCTCCATTAGCCACTTGCACTCCTTGAAAACATCAGCTTAATCTGAAATTCAGTTAATAACTATTGCAAAATTGTTTGGCCTAGATTTGGACATCAACTTACTATGGAATTGCTGCACATTAACATGTTCCATGTGAAAAATTCCATTTACTACCATTGCAATTTGAGTTGCAATAATTTTGCCACCACCTGAATGACATGTTCGGTTGCGGTACAGCTGTTGCTCACCATTTCATTTGATAGGGAAATATTGCTCATTGCCCACTAAAGGTTGGGGCCCCCTGCCATATTGCCTACTTAGTCTCAGGATATGACTTTCCTTTAACATTGTAAACTTTCAGATTTATGAAACATCTGACCTTCTTGTAGAGCAAATGATGAGCCAAGCATGTGGATCATACAATATATGGACCACTGCCCTGTGCATCACCAACGTGGCCCAGCTGCACAGAGCCATGTGCTGAAAACCTTTTTTGATGCTTTTTATCCTATCCATTTATCTGTGTCCATTCATGCAGCTAACCTTTACATTTTATAGATACTAATCTCACTAAGGTCTCCAGTCAGCAGTACACATAAATGCAGTTTTGTTCTACAATACTGCTGCATTTTTGTACAGTATTACAAAATTGCTAATCAAATGTGTTTTTCTAATCAAGAAATGTTTAATTAGCAAACTCTGCTAATCAATTTTTTTTAACTAATTTATGCCTTGCTTTGTAAGTCACATTTGGCTAATTTGTTTGTTTATTTTTGCCCCTGGACTATGTTCCACTTTGTTAACATCCTATAAACTGGCTCACCACATGTTCTCATCTCTGTGCTATTTTAAAAGTACCCATCCGAAAAATGCCTCCAGCCATCTCTAAATGTGCTATTTTAAGACATTTCTGATCGAAAATGACATCACTGTTCTTCAAAGAAATACAATTACTGGACAAGGAGACATGTAGAACAGAAACCAGAGTGAGCAAAGTATTAACAGATCCACAGCAGGGGCATAGCAGGAGTGGGAACAATTGGTAATGGCCGTAGAGGTGCAAAGTGGACTGTCAGTACTACCTCAATTGAGAAAGCAAAATGAAAGCTGGATCATGTAGTCCTAACTCATGAATATATTAGGACAGAGTATACTAAGATAACTGAACACGTCCATAAATCTTGGCAATTAAGTCTAATTTCCTGCACCAAGTCTAATGAATAAAGCAGGGTGAAAACTGATGATGAATGCTTGGACTTGTAATCTCCAAATAATTACCCAATAGTAGAGAGCACATTGAGAGACTCGAACAACTGATCTAGAGTAGGGCATACACTAATTACCCGGGCTATGTCTGTTAAGAGGAATCAAGAGTACAACAAATGTGCTGTAAGACAGTCAGAGAGATACTGAGCCAGAATTGCTGGCAAGATATCTTATCAAATATTAACACTCACAAGTTTGGAACTGGAATCTTAGCAAATACCAAGAGCGAAATGTGAGATCTTGATTGATACATGCTGGGAAACAGTTTCATCACAGGGCAATTAACATTAAGTCCTTCTTGTTGAAAGCAAGTCTCATCAAATACCAAGAATCACATTAGGAACTGCCCGAGAAGACAACAGTGATGCAGACCCACTGGCACCTGCGTTTTATATATTTATATAAAAAAAAGTCTTAATGTTTTATTCTCTGTTTTCTCCTCCTCTACCTTCTCCCTCTCAATTCCCTCCCTCCTTTACTTTTTTCTATGCACTAACTCGATCAGAATTGTCCCTGGACCTAGGATGATATCAAGAAATGTTGGTCTCTCCCAATTGTCCCCTCCCTCCCCCCTCCAGCACTATCTGAATTGTCGTCAGGCCTAGTACAATGGTCGCTTCTTTTGTTCTTCTCCCTCCTCTCTCATCCCCCCTCACTCACCTCTTGTTAATCTCTGGCTCTACCAGAAATGTCGTCAGGCCTAGTACGGTAGTCGCCTGTCTGTTTCCCATTTCCTTCCTGTTTTTTAGCTCTTGCACTATCTGAAATGTCGTCAGGCCGAGTATGATAGTTAATTTCACATTCTTGTTGTTCATGGCCTGTAAGAATGTTATTGTATTTTCCCTGGTTCCCCTCCCTTGCCGTGAAGCACTTGGAAACACATTGTGTATCGGCGCTATATAAATAAACTATCATATCATAATTAGATCTCAATTGATACAAGCTGGCAAACAAAAGCTTGTCAAAACATTTGAATTAGCAAGTCAGTGTTACTGTAACCAGGCTTTGTCAAATACAATGTAAAAAATGCGCTAGTCAAGACGGATTCATGCTGGCAAAGGATGATGAATCAAAGACCAAGCGTTTTTCATGAAAGCCAAGTATTATTAAGTAATACCAAGAGCCAAGTACGAGATCCCTGGCTGATGCATGCTGGGAGACTGGATCTTATTCATTGAGTTATTATTGAAGAAACCTAGTCTTAGCCACTGCTAAATATGCTGGGAAAATAAGTATTATTTGAAACCAAGAGCCACTGGATATCTGTGGTTGAGAGTAAATCTGATCAACAGTGGTTATAATCAAAACTATTGCTCCTCTATTATGGTAAAACACTGATTTCTAACAGTCATCAAAACAAACAAAACAAGTCTTCAGAAGATTAAAGAATCAAAGTGTAATAAGTAAAAACATGCCAGCTGGAAAACCCAAATCTCATGATGGTTATTTTAAAGAAAGCGTGCTATACCGAAAAGATACTGCAAAAGGTAAATTCATGCCAATCAGATACTGAAAGATATTCAGTCAAATCAATCCATGCTAATCTAACATATGCAGAGAACAGAAGTTTTGTTAAAGAATCAAGAATTCTTGTTGAAAGCGAATTATTTTACAGGAACAAGAAACATTATGACATTGTTCATTAGGAATCACCTTTGGTCAACAACCGAGCAGAAAGGTGGGGAATAAGGCATGCTGGACAAAACCTGAGAATCTATGTGAAAATGAAAGGAGAATCGGAGGTTGTTCAAGGTAACTAAAGGCTAAATGGAAAGACACTGAGATAATGGAGGGAAAGCCCAGACAAACGGGCAGTACCAATGGAGACCAGATAAGTCATAAAGAGCTCTTAGAGTATGAAAAGAAACAAAAAATGATACCTAAATGTGTCAAGCCTCATTATAAGCACTCGCCGCCATAATCGTCAGCATGGGCTATGAGGCCATTTGGAAGGCCAGAGTGAAGTCTCTCAGCAAGATGCACACAGTGAACCCTGATGTGACAGGATTGCTATGCTTTGTACGATGTGATGCTATGTTATGCGATGCTATGTCATGCAGGATTGTAATGTTATACTATGGTATACAACATTCGGCTCGCTCTCATACATTTAGGCCTCAGATCATCCCTCTGCCTCCCTGTGCACGCAGCACCGCGGACATGCACAAACCCCCCCTAGGGCAGATGACACATCAGACTTTGTCTTCCGCTTATTCTCTAAAAGTATAGCATTAGCACCATATATGGGATTTAACAGTAGGGTTTCTGAGAACGCTGTATATCCATAATACCACACGATGTCCCTGCATGGCTGCGTCACAAGGGAGATGTCGACAGTTCTTTCCAAATGTCTGCAATATCATGCCAAGTAGCAACTTCCATTGTGAAAGTGCTATAATATATTAGTAATTGCTTAGTATAAACTATATAACCTGCACTCTAGAAGTAGTCCTTAGAGAGCTGCGTGTGCTGACTGCCTGGACACTTGTCCTCCTGTGTTTTCCTGCTTCTCCGCTGATGATGCCTCTGTATGCTGTGCATTTGCTTTCTAATAAAAGAAGCTTAGTTTACCACCAGTCTGTTTCTGATCTCCTTATTTGCTGCAAACTGAGGCTGATGCCGAGGGGGCCCTTGGGAAGGTGCCCAAGCTTGGCCACCACAACCCCAAGTCAAGAGCCAGGTCTCTCGCCCCATTAGCACAGACGCTACACTTCCTGTCACACCATTCTAAAACAAAGCATAAACAAATAATGATCTGTGCGTTTGCATTCCAGACATCAAGGTTTGACAATCAAGGAAGCTATATGGAGGCAACACTCCCCAACTAGTTCAATCTGCCACCTTACTGTGCCCCACTCATAATTGTTTGTTTTGCTTATACTGACTCATTCTGTCCTTGGGCTTGCGTTATTCTTTTTTACATTCCGGTACTAGTGTTGTGATCGTCAAAAACGTTGATTGCCTTAGAATTCAGAAATGGTTGAGCAAAAGAATGTATTAGTTTGCTTGCAAGACAGACATCATCCTAGCAGTTAACTGCTTCCCAACTGACTAATTCACCCCACCCTCCTAATCTGTCACTTTTAGATTGTTCCGGGGATGTGAGAAACCTGAGGGCATCTTCACACCTACTGCCCTTGGATGCTCTTCTCAGGTGGCCAGGGAAAGGACATCCCTTTCGGATCCTGACCCTGGGGGTGGAGATGCGAGGGATGATCAACTGTGTGGAGGGTCCTTGGGAAGTGGGGGGCAGGGGAGGATGTCTTTAGACGAGGTGTGGTATCCCCCTTTCCCTTGTGAAAATAAACCCTACCCTCCCTCTACCTTCATAGGTTGTCGACATTCATTTCCTTTTATTTCCCCTTGGTCACACCACTCCGGTACTGAGATGAGGAAGAGGCCTGGAAACTATTGTGAAGGTCAGGCATATCCAGAGAACATAAGTTATTGTGGGTGGGCAATTGAACTCAAGGGCTCGCACCTGCAACCTGTTAACAGGTCACAGGTGCATAAAGGTGGAGCTGCCAGCAAGGAAGGGGGAACTCAGCAGGAGAGAAGTCGGACTGGGAGAGATGGACCTGAGAGGGAGAATTCCTGCGCAGAAGGGGGCTGCCGAGGAGAGTCCTGCCTGGAGGCCAGGACGTCAGCTACTGCTGAGGAGAGACCATGACGCTGGGCCTGAGTGGGCTGTGAGAGGGTCAAGTCTGCCAGAGTCTCCTCTGCCTGGTGCCCACAGCTGGAGCTGTGAGGCACGGAAGACTCCCAGGTGTTGCAGGTGACCAGTAGCATCCGCAAATGAAGAGCAGAGCTACCGGCAACCTACAGCAAGATTCGCAGAAGACGAGCGCTGCTCGCAGAGCTCCTGAAAAATGTGCGCAGTGCCAGAGAACACAAGGAGAACAAACAAAGAGAATGCCACAGGAGCCCATGAGGACCGGTGAGTGAATTGAAGGGAACACTAAGCGGGGCACTCCTGGGGCAACAACTGGGCAAATGTTAATGCCAGATTAACTGAATTATGTGTGCAATCGATGATCAACCCAAAGAAAGGGGTTTTTGAACACCATGAGCAAACGCTGAACTAGAAGTAAAGGAACTTGGATATAAAGCAAGCATTATTGAATACCATACTAAAGGAAAGCTTTGATAAGTCTACGAATGAAATGAAAGCATGTGTGAAACACATGTAATGAACACTTGAATACTGTGGGGTATTTTAAGGCCTTAGGCAGACCCCTTACAACGAAACTGCATTTAGCAGTTACCAAGAAACCATGGCGGCGCTGTGTTTACTGAGCACCTATTCCCCGGCATCACAAAACTGCATTTAGCAGCTACCAAAATAAAGCTGCACTTTGTTTCTTCATTCAAAGAAAAGAAAGTAAATGAAGAATGGATCTGCACTGCAATTGTCCTCCTTTTATTTTAAACATCCCAAAGCTGTGCCCTTCATGGAAACCTACCCTGGCACTTGTGGGGCAGGCATTGTCAACACTGCAAACAAAAACGTGCCTGCATGGCCTCAGTCCCCTGAATGACAAAAAGTTATGAGCTGCTTTGAAAAATGACATGCATTCCGGATGACTTCGCCCTGGTGACATTTTCGTTTTAATAACAGCACAAAATTCGTTTTATGCAACCTAGCCTTGCCTGTGTCTTGCATCTGAATGCCATGGAATCAGATAAACCCTGTAGAACAGCATTGTTTTCATTTGATCAAGTCTGTGAAAAGCAAGAGTTACATTTCTGTTTGCATGGCAAACATTTTACTTTAGCAACAATCTAACACACTATAATCCCTTCAAGAAAAAAATCTCTCTCTCTCTCATTTCGGAGAGCCCTTTTGTTGGACAGATTTCTGTGCATTAGAAATTGACTAGGGCTATAAATAATGTTCAGAATCTATATGTGAGAAAAAGCTGCATTTGTGAAAGTGACATCCCAGAAGAATTAACCCATGTGTAAAAGGGTGCTTTTGACAAACAAAAAAATGCCTTTTAAAAAGTGAAATGTTAAACTAAGGCCATGTGCTTGCAGAGAAATGTGATGGGGGCTTGCTTTGAATACATACACGATAATTATTCCTAAAAAACTTGGTTTCTGGTTCAAGAAAAGAACAATAAATAAATAAAAGTACTGTGAGGCCTGCAGAAAAGGTTTGGCAGGCCCTGGCTTCAAAGAGCCCTGTGTCCCCTGGGAAGAGAATCACCTTCCCCAAGTGGACCTGCCCCCTTGGGCACATGAAAGGGACCAAGGTGAAGAATCTAGCACCCTCGTCAGATGAAGCGGCACTGATCCAGAATGAGACGGACTGCCCTGGCACAGAGGTGTGAAATCCTCAGACACTTCTCCTCAGCTTCAACAGCCTAACTTCAAAGGAGAATCCATGGCAACCCCAGGCTAAAATGACCAGAGCCTGACATTTGGCTGGGGGTTGGCAGGATTGCCCATATTTAAAAAATAAAGCCAGCCCTTTTGATTCAGATTATGTCATTTATTTCAGTGATCAAAAGACATAGTGAAATGATGACCGTTTAAATATCATGTTTGCACCATTATGATAAGATGTTGTAGGTTTTCCTAGCATGTTGGGGTCACAAATGCCAGGAAAATGGCAATTCTGGGGAAAGCTTATATGGTACAGCTTTGAAAATTAATGAAAAAAACATGCTCTGTGATAATATGTATGCATATATAAAATTGTAGAATTTTTAGGGGAAACGGTTCCCAACAAAAATTGCAAAAGATTATTAGAAGGATTAAGCAACATCGTAAAACTTGGGAGTAATGGTATATCCTGTGTAAAATATGGAATCTGCCTATGTGATTTTCAAAAGCGTAACAATTGTAAAAAAGGTGCATTTTTGTGTCAAAACTGATTTTGGCAAAAGTAACTGTGGAATGGCCTTGTACATCATAAAGCACACACCATAAAACTGTCATGTTCGTGAGTTCAACCGGCTGACAGGGAGGCGGTGACATCCACAGCTGACCTATCCAATTTAGAGGTGTGTCCAGCTTGAGTCTGCCCCATCGTAAAATCCTGTGATGTCATGCTCCTTATATAAAGGCGAGGCATAGGGAGCTCTGGACTCTTCTGACTTTTCCAGCTCCAGCGCATCCAGAAATCCACATTCACCCTGCCAGATTCCAGAAGGCAGGCCAGAACTAGCAGACTCTATCCAGACAGAATCACGGATCCAGAATTAAAACCCTACTAAAATCCCAATAATTCAGGAAGAAAAAAAGGGGGAAAAGCTGTGGTACTCTTTTTTGGGAGCATCCTGTGACCAGACTGGCTTTTCCCCCCTACCTGCTTGCCCGGCTGATGCACCTTGCTGTCTACAGTGACCAGACTAGGCCCAGCTGTCCCTTCTAGGAGAAGCCGTTGCTGCGCAGGGACCAGATCTTGCCTCGTTGTCCAAAAACCCGGTTTGCTGTCCAAACCATCCCATTCAAGTGCTTGCTGTGAGTATTTCCCTTCCCTAGTAAAAACAAACTGCATCCCTTGCTTTGGTACCTTTTATTAGGTCCAATCCCATAGAGATCCTATAAGTATCCTAGTAAAATCCTTAAAATTGTCAGAATCCACTGTGTATCCTGTCCTTTAATTTCCATGCGTTTACGCTGTTCCTTCCCAATCCTTTCAATCTGTTGTACATGTCCTTAGCACTATTTGGAATAAATGAATTCCCACATAAAGAGACACGACGTGAGGGGGTTAAAACTGCAGCTTTACCCTTTTCACAGGCAGCATTTCTCTTTTTGATAATCTAGTCACGAAAATATAGTTTTAGTAGAGCTGGTAATTTTCGTTTTGAATTCGATTTTCCCTGTGTACTGCCTTTATCATAAAAACTGAGTTTCCTATCCCGTTAAGAATCTCATACTGTCATCCCTCCAGAGTTACCCTTTCACTTTCATATGCTACCTGTGAGGTGCCTTTTTCCCCTCTCCATCGCGGTTTTTGAATAGTGCACTGTAAATCCGTCGGAGCACTTCTGCCGGGGCCGCGTTCGTAAACCATGTAAACTTAATCTGAGAAGGAAGGTAGGGGCTGTGTTCACTGCTAACTTACACAGCTAATTTAGGCACTGCTGCATATGACTGTTCCTCTAACGTGAGGTGTTTTTCCGTTTTATGAACCCCTTTGTTTTGCAGAATGGATTAGTCATTTCTTCGAAATGAGCCCAGCATACTGATGACATTATCATCAAGACAACCCGGTCCAATTAACCAAATAAAGGGAATCTACCGGCCAGTATTTTGGCCAACTCATTTGTAAACTCAAGGTAGGCATTTTCTTAATAATTTTTTAGCTCTGATTGACTGCCCTTTTCAAGCTTTTTTCTTTAATGATTTGCGCTCACCTGAAGTGAGACATTTGTATGCGTTCTCATGGATGTTTTTTGGTTTTGATATATCTTTAAGGTTATCAAGATGGAAATTAAGAACCATGAATTATACATTTACCCACAAAACCGGTTCCATTTTTGGCAACTACGCTGACTCATTCCCGAAAACAGCTAGACAGCCAGGTATTCCAGTTGTTCCTTTGCCACATGGCATCTTGAATTCTTTAATAAACAGTGCAATTCTTCTTTCCAATTTTTTTCAACTATGGAATCCTGAACTGCCCACAATCTTTTTCCACAGTGTTAGTTTGTACTGCCGCACCTTATGTGAGGTTGACCCGCGGTTGAGATCATCTCTGGCCTATTTTCCATATGCTCTGCGCCGGTTCTACTCGCTAAGCACTACATTTGGTTACTTTATTATTTTTTACAGTCTACAATTTCTGTGGTATTCGTTGCCATTTGGCTAAAAACTTACTTTACAAGCAATCTCGATCAAATTTAGCATTTGAATTCATAGAGAAGTTATGTCTTCGTCCAATAAGAAATTAAATGTATTATTTTTTGTCTGCTTCCACACAGGGTACAGTTGTTGTTGTTTCTTTCGCCCTGAGGAATCAATTGCCAGACAGGTGGCTTATTTGCCGAAGCGTGTTTTAGATGTCTATGATTTTTTTGCCCGACAAAAAGTCTAAAAGAACATTGATGTGCAAGACACCTGCATGTTGGCAGACCTGTTCTAAGTTAACAATTTGAAAAAATTCAGCACAATATAGTGTGGAGACATATGATTTTTTTGTGTTTTCTTGATTTTCAAATCAAACAAATCAAATAGAATTTATTTTGTTCTTTTCGGTAATGTTCAATGTATTCGTGTTTAAATATCTTGTCGTATTATTGTTTAATTATAGACTAAGTGTCACAATGTTTTCATTGTTTTTTATGCATTTTCCTATTGACTCTCTGGTCCAATGCGGACGTCTGTAATACAACTAATGGTCCAATTTGGACTTTTGTAACACAACTAATAAACCAAATGTTCCTTTTCCTTTGTTTTCCCTCTTTAATAGAGTCTTGATTGCTTTTAAAGCTAGACATAGCCACCAATTTGTTTTTCAGTATTTGATAAACTGTACATCTAAATTATTTTTGCTCAAAAACATTTTTTGAATTATTTAACCAGCAGCTTGGACCTTATTGTTATGATAGGGTGCCTTGGTACGTTAGCATAAAAACCGTGTTCCGATTTTGCCTGTTAGCCTAAATTCCAAACTGTTTTGTCAATTTTAACCTGTGAAATTAAGCAAATGTACTTTCTCTGCGTGTGATTTTGCTGCACTGTGTTTTGCCTTCCAAAAACGATTTTCTGAACTGTATGCCTGTTAGTACATTACCTTGTAGTTTGCTAGTGTTCTCACTTACTTGATACAGCCACACTCATTTTTACCTCATTCATTCAACCGCACCTGTAAAATAACTACTGAGTAATTACCGAGAGCTATTTTGCTCAATTTTAGAGGTTTTCAATCCGATTTAGCCTCCCATTCAGGGGTGGAAGGTCGGATTTTCATTTTGTTTTTTGTATAGTATACCCGACTCCTTGCTACTCCTTTCTACCCACTCAATATTCGGTTAACAGGGGTTTGAGGGAATGTTGCAGGGGGAAATATTAACTGTGGTGCTATCAGAAAATATCACCCGAAAAGTAATCTTGCCTTTATTCAATTGTGCATTGTATATTTTATGTAACAATGTCAAACAAAGTATTTCCATCAATTTACAGTGTCATTATCACCACGATGGTGATTGCTGCCCTATATTAAATTTGTGTGATTTTTCATTGGAATTTAAATATAAATATTGTATTATTATGATTACACACCAGCCTGGTTCATTGTGACCCGGGGTATTTGTAAAGGGCCGTGTGAGACGGGTTGGGTGCCTTCTCAAACTGAATTCGTAATCAATAAAATTAAAGTGTTTTAATTGTGCACTGCATACCTGGCCAGTAGAAAGAGTCCGGGTCTGGAGTGTACTGTGCCTTTGAAATCCTTAACACGACAAAAAATTAATCTTTAAAGTGAAAAGCAAGTAATAAGCACTTATGAAGATTGTGAAAGCAAGGTGATGGAAGAGTGAGTTGTGTTGACGAACACACTGGCAAAGCCAAGAGACTGTCAAGGAGAGGCCAAAGTGAATGAAACCCACAGCACAGGAGAGCCAAACGTAGCTCATTTCACACGAAAAAGACACTTCCTGGCCCTATCCAGAAGTTAAATAGCTCCTAGCAATTTCAAACCTCGCAGAATGGCGAAGGATACTTCCCAGACCCCTCTGACACCTACCTATACCCAACTTTGGCACTAAAACGTTGTTGGGACTCCAGCAAGGTAGCTGCATGCCCAAGTGATTGTCCCCTCTCCCTGACCCAAAGCAGAGCAAGGCAGGCCAAAGCGGCTTACCTGATGTTCAACAGGAACCCCAGTCCATCTACACACCAGACGATGCACCATACAAACCATCATCGGGCACCAGCCAGTATTGCAGCCATTGTTCTGATCAGCAGTGAACCGGGGATCCACAATTCAGTCTCACCTCAAAGTACCCTTGGATCAGCTATGCATACCCAAAGGAAGACCAGTCAGTGCGCGGACAGAGATCCTCGGTTGGGTTACCAGTCAATTGGTCGAAAACATTTGGTCGACAGGACAATTGGTCGACACCATTTGGTCGAATGCCAAATGGTCGATTTTTTTTTATTTTATTTTTTTACCCCTTTTTGTTTTTTTTTGGGGGGGTCCCCCCCCAACCCCCTTTTTTTTCTTTTTCCCCACACGAAAACCCACAAAACACATATATATTAAAAAAAAAAAAATTCGACCAAATGGTGTCGACCAAATTGCAGTCGACCAGTTTGTTGTCGACCAATTGACCGGACACCCCTCGGGTTACCAGTCAATTGGTCCTCGGTTGCTCCTCTGACAAAGCAAAAATAAAGAGGTTGTGGCTGGAAGGTTTGGGCCTAGAGACCCAAACTAACCCTCACTGATGAGGCCCAACGCGGGCAAAACCTTTTGGGGATGCTTGTGGTCTTGTGCAGAAGGGATGTGACCACCAGTTTAGGCTGGACTGGCCCTTTTGGGTTGGGGCCAAGCCTGATTTGCATACGGTCGTTCCCCTTTTGTAATGGCTTGGCAGGCAATGAACGATTGTCTGGAGGGTTGCTCAGAGTGATACCAGAGGTTAAGATTAATTCTAAACCTTGCTGTGGTCCTGTGGCAAACCAGAAAAACATAGCTCTCCACCAGCTCCTGACATTGGTGGGCCTATATATGCTGGTCCTCCAACAGGCACAGCAAGCCACCAAGCAGGCCACGCTCCAGACCAACCAACACAGTCAATGCTCACAGCAGCTGTTGGGGCCAACTATGAAGAACTTACATTGGCAAGCAAAGGCTCACAAAAAAAGCCAGTACTGGTGTTGAAGACTCAAGCATTTATCAGGGAAAGGGTTGTGCTCAGTAGAGCATTTTCAAGACACCAACATCTTACAGCTGGTTCTCAGGCACCCAGGGTAAACCTTTTCCCATCCACCATTTGCCAGACCACATTCATTTTACTTTTAGAAAAACAATGCCTAATTACATGGCAGCCAATGGGGTAGAAAGCACAGGGAGTTGAGGCGGGCAGGTTGGGAAGGCTTTGGTCATTGTACGCTCATCTAAATTGCCGTGCCGCTATGTTGGAATGGTCTGTAGCCTTCACCACTTCAGTGCATCTGTATGCCCTGGGACATGGGGCAGATGGGGAAGCCTGATCAGCATCACCACACAACTGAAAATATAATTCTGTGAGACACAAAGGCAAATGATGCAAGCCTTGTAAAACATTTGGGTAATTTGGGATAAGTGTTGGGCCTCATGGAGTAAACTCTTGGCCAATATATTTTCTAAAAATGTAATAAGATCTGCAGGTCAAGAGCGAACGGGGGGGGGGGGAATGCAGGCTTTTCAATTAATAAAAAGGAAATCAAGCTTTCTTTTGAGGACAAGGTTTACTTTCACATAAAATGTCTCAGAAGATACTTCTGCAACTGTCATCCTCCCACTTAGAAAAGGAAGATAAGAAAATCATACGACTGCTTTCTTTTTCTCTGCAGACAAGCTTTGAGGATTTTTGTCTGCGAAATTAAGCGGTCTCAGAACACAATACTTGTAAGAGCAACCCAGGTACCATTGACTGTGTTAACGGTTCGAGACAGTTTTTGAGGCTGCACTGTATAGAAAGGCACACCGTGAATGCAATAGTGGCATACAGACTAATCCACTGATTGTTTTTCACAATAAATAGATGCTTTGTAATTTCTCACAAGTTCCGTAGTGGCTTGCTGTTTCAGAAGGCGTAAATTCCAATAAAAGAGGAGATACATTTCCCTTTGTTAAGATTACAACAGACACTGTACGCACAACTGTAAATGGTCTTAATATATATATTCCCATGTGTTTATTTCACGTGCAATGTATGCCGTCAACGTATGTGTAAGCATGGGCCTTTATTTTTTTTAAAATATATTGTGTTTTCTCTTCATCTTCTTAGTTTTAGATGTCTGGATTTTCTCCCCACTCCTCGCGCCCAGGAAATACTCTGGGTCGGTATTCATGGTGGAAAAAGATTCTGTAATGATTATTTTGCCCTACACTTTGATGGACAAGTTTAAGATGATGGAATATTTTGAACACGAGTTTCAGGAATATTCGAGCATTAGCATTTTCATATTATTTGCCAAAGGGTGTATGTTTCTAACCTTATCCCTAAAAGCTTATCACCCCTCAGGGTCTATGTGTAATTTGTGCAACATCATTTCGCAAAGGCCCCTGAAAATAGGTGTTGTGTGGCCCTTGGGACCTCAACTGAAAAAAAAAAAAAGAAATGCACTATTGCATTGAGTTCAGATGCGATTCCCAGGGAGGGAGGTTAGCTATCTGCTATTCTTTAAAGGGTATACATCATTAGGGGCTCCAGAGGCCACTGTGTAGTAATATACAGCCACACAGATTCAAAATGTATGGATTTAACCATGATATCAATGCAAAAAATTCACTAATGCCAATTTTCAACTGTAATCTAACATTATTGTCATTTGTATTGCGCCTTTCACCATTGGTATGGTCCCAAAGTAGGGGTGTCGCGGTATTAGTTTTATGACGGTACAATAAACTTCTTGCCAAATGACGGTATATCATGGTTATCGTGGTATAGCAAGTGGAGTTAACTAATCTTAACAAATATTTTCTAAAAGGTCATAAATTGTCAGATTTATCATCACAAACAAAACCAGGCACCCAGGGCCAGAATTGGGCTTTTCAACATAGTTTCCACTGAAATGCCACCCCTTGCTTCCACCAAACACAAACACACGTGTGGAGAAGGGGGGGGGGGCAGAGCCCTGCTGCGACTGGCAAAGCGAACTGAATAGCTTTTCTTAGGTTATCATTTTTAGGCTTTTAGCTCCCCCACTGGCTAATGGTGAAGATGAACATGGTGCCATCTTGATAACCTGCATGCCACAGATCAATGGAGTCTGATGGTAGTATACGCTTGTGCGCATAGACACACACACACACACACACACACACACACACACGCACTCGCACTCGCACTCTCTCTTTACGTTGCAGCCTTTAGTTTACTTCCGGGCCAAAAGGTGTTCAGTAATCATGGACATGTTACCCTTTGGTATGGCAGCAGGGAATACCCACAGAGATGAGTACATTTCGTAGTGTGACTTATTATATGTAAGTTCAATGATAGAACCAGGGAAATCCCCCATTGTCATATGTTTAGAAAACATTATCCATTATAAATATATAAACCCCAAAGCCGCCAACCCAAAGTCCCGGGAGGATAGCTCAGCGGCAACGTGCGTGCATTGGAAGCAAGACGACACGAAGCAACACAGGTTCGATCCCCGGGTCCGCGCTTAGAAACCTCTGGGTGTTTAAGCGCGTTATAAATACGCAACTAAGACAAAAACAAATTCTTTAACAGCGCCTCGATGCCCGCGGGCTGTGTGAGCGCTTTAAAAGAAAAATGTAAATAAAAAAAAAAAAAAAGTAAACCCTTTTCCTTCTTGGCACTGTATTTATTCTTCCTATTGCTAACATACTGATTTTGTGTCGGGCATGTGTGGTTTATGGAATGGCATTAAAAACCTCTGAAACAAACTACTTGGCAGACGGCACATCCAACAGTGCCTTACCAAGACTGCGCAGCACTTGCTTACTGCAGCCTTTCCAAATCAGATTGAAAAGCACACTTAACGGTATGAACGGTATACCGGTATAAACAATGTGACGGTTATTATTGTTCAATTAAGTAGTTCACGGTATCTTTAACGGTATACCGTAATACCGTTACATCCCTATCCCAAAGCGCTGTAGATTGAACGCCCTTGGTGGACCGAAGTCCAAGTATGGGAAATTAGTTTGAAAATTATAGAATGTGTGTGCATTTTAGCCAATAGGAAGGTGTGGCCATATCTTTGCTAGTCACCCATGTCAAGCAGGCATGTGTATGGGTACAGAGAGGTAGTCTGGAGGATATGCGAGAGCAGGAGAATCATCATGTGTACAGCTAGACCAAATTTCTATTGCGGGGATAGCTGCATTCTAATGGCAAAGGTATTGTGCAATGTGTCTTAGAGTAGTGCATGTAGTGGATGGGTGCTGAAAGGTAGTCTAGAGAGTATTCAAGATCAGGTACGTCACTATGTGTGCAGCTAGATCAAATCAGCAAGAAGTAGGATTCGAGAAGTAGAGCCGACTTGTTTTTTTTCCCCACATACACAATAAGCACAAATAAATACCTAGAGGAACCGGGGGCTTATCCACAACAGAAAAACATCCTTCCTGAACTAGGTCTAAATAAGCAGTGTCAGAATGGGTTAGGTTCTGAGCCAAAGGAATACACATGTAAGTCTGTAGCACTCTTTATTAAGATTCATTCATATAATGAGGCCCTCCACCAAGTAGACTCCAGCAACTGACACAGATATTCCACTGTACTCATGTGAATGCAAAAAGGGTCCACTCGCATGGTCTGCGTGGTTACAGAGCCAGAGAATTCCTGTGACAGTAACACTAAATGCACTGTTCATGTTACACCAATTGCATTCTTTCACAGTCATTTGCACAACTTATCTAATGGCTCATATCTGGTGCAATTCAATGTGTCCTGTTATGTTGCTATTGGGGGTTCCAACTCTAGCTACTGTGAGTACACAAGTTAAAGTTCTGTGGGTTTATTCTGAATCCACCCAGGCCATCACAATTCAAATTCCTACACTGGCCGAGCCTCAAGTTAAGACCATTAGAATATCCAAAATTGAGCTTTCATATGGCATGCCTGCAAAACATGCATCTAAGAGTGTGCCGCAGTGAAGAGTCTTAACTTGAAGCACATTCTGCAGTGGTCAAAGAGATTGCATCTCTACTAGCCTCTGAAGATACAGTGCAAGAGGCCATGCACTCTTTACTTTAATAGACAGCTCACAGGTAACTGGCATTCATACTATTTTGTATGCTGTTACGATGGCTGCCACAAAAGCTAGTAAAAAAGGGCTGACCACGCTGGACACATTCATTAAAAAACTGACTTACATGCCTGTTAGTTCATTTTGTGGACTGCTTCTAATGCTTGGACTCTCTTTTGTGCTGCTGTAGACACTGAATTATGAATGTTCACAACATGAAGCGCCTCGAAGCTAATTGTTTTCAGTTCAGAGATGAGCTATGCAGACGCATTGGGTACCACCAATGTGCTCAATTTCAAAAACATTTCATTTTCTCTTTGATCAGGAAGAAGTCGGCAGTATCAACTATTGCCAGGTGCGTGGTGTGCACCTAGGAATCACTTCCTGCCAAGAACGTGGGTCAGTCTCTCATCATTCAGACTTGCATTGTGGCATTCCAGACTTGCCAAAACGTTGTCCGTGCACAGAGACATGTGTGGGATCCAGAGATTCTTTCCTCAAATGTTCTACTGTGATTTTCCTTGACCACCCCTGCCCCTAGAAGCCATGGTTCGCCATGGGAGCACGGCAAGGGAAAATAAACAGTTCAGAGAATGACGAAAGCGACAATATGTCCAGATGTCTCCCATGACACCAACACACCAGCAAGTGAAACAGCTGAGCCTCAGTGGCAAAGCCGGATTCAAGCTAGGCACAAGATGAAATATGCCTGCTCTCAGACTCTGTGGCCCAGGGAGCTTCCACAAAGATGAGCGATGGATACCGCTGGTTCCAGGAGTGCATGGCAAAATAAGCCTATGCCCTTTCAGAAATCCAATATTATCACACACAAAAATCAGGGTGCGAGATCACATATGGTGTCCTCAGATGTCTCACAACATATACTGACTCTTCGTAGTAAGTCAGCACAAATCTTTGACCCTAAATTATTTATTCAACACATCAATTTCTTATTTACATTCTGTCCCAACAAGGCAGACATATTATACAATTAGAGCACTGGTAGTACCATTAAGCATCATCCAATTCAATCTAAAGGACTTGACTAATACAATACACATTTGCTCTCATTTGTGACCAAATATTTACATTGAAACGTGTGTTTATCCAGAGAGTAATCTCTTTCTGGAATACCAAAAAACAAACATATTGTAACTTTGTACACTGTACATTACAACAAAAAGGATGTCGCTGGGGGTCGTGTTACACTGTTAGTTTTTTGGTATTCCAGAAAGATATTACTTTCTGGGGTCATATGTGATCTCGCGCCCTGATTTTATTGTGTCATAATATTGTATACCCACCTGGGCATATCAGGGCCTAGCCAGGTGCCCTTTTTGATATATCATCCTTGCAGAAATCCAACATGCACATTTTGTTTCCTTCACCACTTTGCTTCCTAACTAACACATATCAAAAGAAGAGTAGCAGCAAACCCAGCGTTCAGAAATCCTGAAAATTTGGAAAATCCACCACTACTTGCATCACAATCAGGGTCCAGAGTATTGAAAATATACCGCATTATACCTCAAGGTACAAGTTTGTGCACACAACATACGTACCTATTGGATGACACCCACTTGCAAATAACTGTGGGTAACAGAGGAACTCACATTTTGGTCTACCTCAAGGAGCACCAATTTAAACTGTGGACGGTTTACACATGTGGTCATGAGCTCAAGCTCACACGTTCTAAAGCGCATTGGGTCAGAAGACAGGAGCCAAGCAATGCTGGTTGTTAATTTCTAATGGATTCTCAAAGAATCCATTGTTAAACCTTGAAACTATTGCCAGTAAGGAGTATGAATTAACCTAAATACCTCACATTCAATGCATGCATTCATTTGTGTATTCTTAGCTATTTCCAGTAACAGTATATTGACTTATCCTGAATACCTCACTGTTAAATACATGCATTAATTTATGCTTGTGCTAATTATAACCGCTAACTGTTTCAAAGTGTGATGTACTTATTCATTTGACTTTTTCTAGCACCTAAAATATGTTTCTAGGCTTATTCACCAAGCAACTCATTTACTTTTGCATGCAGTAATAATTACTCACCATTGCTAGGATGTGTATGCTTTATTTTTGCCACCAAAATAGGCAGCCTGTTCTGCAAGTATAGCTCCTAGAAGTTTTTAAGTTTGGCTTCACAGTGCTACAAATCTCTGATCTATGAGAACTGTCTTGAAGGAGTGACATGAAGTAAGACTAATTTAGGTTTAAGACAGCTTTTTAT
Organism: Ambystoma mexicanum; assembly: GCF_040938575.1. NCBI lineage: Eukaryota > Metazoa > Chordata > Amphibia > Caudata > Ambystomatidae > Ambystoma > Ambystoma mexicanum. Next base: position 660,108,065 of record NC_090929.1, on the reverse strand, counting down.
ATCTTACAAGACCTGTAGCCATGAAAGATGTTCTTCAAACATACAGCACACTTTAACATAGAAAATTAGTGTGCAGCACTTGCTGAATAAATATTCATAGGCTCTGCAAGATCAGCCGACGTCCTGGAAATGGTGCTTTCCTGTTCTGGCCAACCACAAATGACAGCTCACAGCCTGTTTTAACTTCACACCATAAAGTGTTATTTTTGACTTCACTCCATAAGGTGTTATCTGAGAGGAGCATTTCAACCTCACACAGGTAAAGTGTTATATCTAATAAGGATTCAAGAACAGAAAATTGACAGACGCAAACAGAAGCATTGTGCACATTCGTACAGTTAAGCCCCATAAGGTACCATGGAGCAAAATACGTAAAAAGAAAGATGTCCCTAGATAACGGACAACCAGCTAAAATAGCATTGCGGAGATGCGATGTTGCAGAACTTCAGATGCCATAGAGTACAATGAAGGCATTTACTAAACAGGTACAGAAATCTCACTGTGAGGTGCAAAAACCCACCTAATGTAGTTTTACATAGGAGGCCTACATCGAACGAACACAGTGACACGCTAGCTCTAGCCCTCACTGTTCCAAACAGTGGATATGAGGAACGCACATGTGCAGGGCCACCATGTTACTTTATACATATATCATACATATATAGCCCAGTACAAAAAGGAAAAGGAGGAATCGCAGCTGACATGCCAGTCCATTCAAGCGCAGGGGCTGGGAGGAGTGCAGAGCAGCAGCAGCATACGAGAGAGACAGTCTCAGCTAAGCAAAACTTGTCAACCCATGAAGGAGCGGTTTCATTTGAAGCACACACTGCTCTAAACGTGAGTGACAGGTGGAGGCTTGCTGTGTGCATGGAGACTGATGGCATATAGTATGGTATAGTATTGTATGGTGTGGTATGGTACAGTATAGCGTAGTTTAATGAGAGATAAAGGTTAACCATGCTGTTAAACTAAAACCACCACTTGTTCTAGTACTTACACATTCAAACATACTCTTTGCCCACATGGCAATCTTGTTCATATGTGTGATGTTATGTTATATCTGCTTTTGCCTTAGCTGGTTTAATGAGAATAAAGAACCCTCAGAAGATACGGGGCCATATTAAATGCATTAAAATGATAAATCCTGTGTCAAGGGTATAATTCAGAGCAATGCGTCAGAATGGCATCTCTCTGAGTCGAATAACTTTACAATTCCTTCCTGTATATGTTTAATCATGTTGATAAGCACATGAACCTAGGCATGCCTGTCTTTTAGCTCTGAGACACAGCCTAGGGTGAATTTTGACATGAATGACTGATGACCAGGGGTCTGTTTTCACAGCCTCAAACGAGGCTATGGCTTGAACCTTGTAATGTGTTTTGGAGGCAAATAGTCTATTTGCTTTACTTCCTTTCTTGCATAGCTCTTAAGATACAGTATCACAGAAGGTAAAGTCTACATTCTCCCAGAGGTATTTGTGATATTTTTGAAGTAAAATTAGATACAACGAAATAAGGAATTTCCAAATGTAGGGAATTTATTACATGATAATTATGTGGTAGTGCATTGGCCGTTTATAGGTTCGATAAAGAGTACCCATAAAAAATTACCATTGAATATAGGAGTTCCTTTGTACGAATGTCAGAATACTTTGAAGTGGAGTAACCATTGATTTTTACAGGTGCATCACTCATTAGGTTTTAAATAGGCTGTGGTGGTCATGACCTTATATGACAGTTAATATTTGGGTAATTTAGAGTAATTGGTCTTCCTTCCTTTCTAGGATATTCACCTTCAGTCATCCTCATTTCAGAGAAATCCTTCAGGCGCAATTGGGTTGTTGTGTTCACATTTCAAAGTGCAATGAAATCGAAATCCCCTTTATAATTGTAATTTATTGCTATACTATGTATACTGTGACATCTTTTACCCCTGAGGAATGTCGAGCATTATCGGACAGAAAGATGTAAATGTAGGAATGTCTAGACACAAAATAGATTTGTGTCTTTCTCTCCAGATAAAGAGAGTACAACTCTGGGTAAACAATCTTGCTTTGATCATTTTAGCAATTATTGGATTTTTTCTAATGCACTATATATGATCATAATGATTGTTTTGGAAATTGTTATTTCCATTTGATACCTTTGTCGTAGGAAAGGGAGTATGAGAGTTGTGAATGTTATGTCTTGGACCATTGCTTATCAATTAAAGGCATGGTCTAGTAAAATATGTTATTGTCCCTACGGGTCGGCCATGTTTTTTTAAGCCTAAGTGGCTCGATTTTAGAAAACTTTCCTATGGACCTTAGCCGAGTTTTCGTCCATTAAACGCACGCGAAAACAGGCACCAGGGAGCCGCCATTTTGTGATAATCCTATCACTTGCCGCATCGCCCTGGCTGACCTGCTTCTACGGCACTAAATCAAATCCCCTGCCCCTGAGCCTGTCATCAGCAGACTCGTACCGCCCATTTGCCAACGCACGTCTCATGTCAACAATCGCTGTACCTCAGCTAATGACGTGTCGCCATGGAAATGGCAGGACGCCTCTTTCATCAATAAGTATAAACAGACCGTTTCCCAACACACAGCAGCAGATTTTCGATTCCATTCCTCTCTCTGTGTTACTTTGAGTATTCTGTGACTCGTTTCTGTGCTCTGGTCAGCTACCTTTGCCGCTTGTAGCCCGTGTGAACACCTGTACCATCTCTGTAAATTATTTTACTTTGTTTACCACACAATGGCTAAAATACTGCCCAACATGTACAAGCCCGAGTATACTGAGGGGGAACTACTGGAAAGGGAAGCACGAGAAAACGATGGGGATTCGGACAGCAGTTGGGAGGACGATTCAACAGATGAAGAGCATGGGCCTAGTCGCATGGACAGCGTCTCCACCTGGTGCACATGCAATCGGTGCAAGCTAATGCCAACCGAGCACGAGAACTGCTGCTGCCGAGAAAACTCGGGATGCCTGGCCCACATATCGCAAGGCGAGCCACGACCGCAATGCCTCACCGAGCTGCCAGACTTCAGGGCAACCTGCCTCACACGGGCCGTGTTGAGAATAATGATGGTGCTTATGCACGAACTTCGCGCAACTGTTCGTCCTCGTAATCCGAGTAACGAGTAAGTATGCTCTGCATGTCATGCCACTCCTATTTCATGTTCTTCTACTATATCCAAAATTATATATTCATATCATAGTAACGCATGAAAGTCGTTCAATAGTGTGATTTGTCTAGATAGCATTTGTCCGTGCAGAATGCCATTAGTTACAAGAATTGTCATTGACAACAAACGTTTATTAAACTTATCTTCATTTAAAAACAGTTTGTTTCATTCCTTTTCACAGGTGGTACAGGCTTTTGGCCTATCGTTCCTTTACATGGTGGCTCCACGGGAGGCTTGGACACCGCGTTCGAAGAGTGACACCCGCCTGTGCCGTTCGTGCCATAAGAGAAACGTTCCCGAGTGACAGCGGTCAGTACAGGGGATTTTCTCTCGCTGTGCTGCAACCTGACCTGTATAATCTTTAAAGTCTTGTATTTTTGTGTCATGAAAATAAGATACAAAATAAAACACCACATATATTTTAACAACGGTTATTTCGATTTTTTAAATGAATCAAGTGTGTCCATTCAAGGATGGACGTCAGACATCTGTGCTCCGAATGGGTGAAGGTCTGGTCGCTGTGAAGCAGGGTGGTCACTATATTTCTAAGCTAACATAACATATTCTCAATAATGCATGCACTAAATAACACTTGTTCAAAGTCTTTCAGTAGGTTATGTCTCTATAAAAGTCACACATATATCTATACTAACAATTACCATTGGATTATACAGGCCTTAGGTTAAGGGTCTTGACCACTATAATACACCGGTTGAAGTGTGGGTCTGTGCTCACAAGAATCTCCGGTATGTGGCATTTGTTATTGATAAGCAACGATATACTATCAAAGGCAGTTCGCACCCGTGGATGAGCGCTGGCATGTGGGGCTGTCTGGGGCGCGAACGGCCAAGGTGCCAAACAACATGTACACTTCAAAAGGTATCCCACGCCAAGGGGCCATCGGTCACATGGCCTGCTCAGACCCTGTGTCTCCAGCCAGGCCTCCCCTTGAAGCAGGCCGCCCCCCTGCAATCCACATAAGTGTGTCTACATTCAGCAGTCTTCCTGTACCTTATCTGCACGCCCCAGGCCCATCCATCCCACCCCCTCTATCAAAGGCAGTTCGCACCCGGGGATGAGCGCTGGCATGGGGGGCTGTCTGGGGCGCGAAAGGCCAAGGTGCCAAACTACATGTATACTTCAAAAGGTATCCCACGCCAAGGGGCCATCGGTCACATGGCCTCCTCAGACCCCGTGTCTCCAGCCAGGCCTCCCCTTGAAGCAGGCCGCCCCCCTGCAATCCACATAAGTGTGTCTCCATGCAGCAGTCTTCCTGTGCCTTATCTGCACGCCCCAGGCCCATGCATCCCACCCCCTCTATCAAAGGCGGTTCGCACCCGGGGATGAGCGCTGGCATGGGGGGCTGTCTGGGGCGCGAAAGGCCAAGGTGCCAAACAGCATGTACACTTCAAAAGGTATCCCACGCCCAGGGGCCATCGCTCACATGGCCTCCTCAGACCACGTGTCTCCAGCCAGGCCTCCCCTTGAAGCATGCCGCCCCCCTAAAACCACGACATACATACGTCATTCATTCACAAACACACCCGTTTCTAATACTTTATAAACCACTTGATATGTCTCATGAGAACATCTTTGTGCTTTGCAAGTCAACTCCTGAACGTGCTACCTGGCAACCACTGAGATCTACGCTAATCTGCTCGTCGTCGTGCTATCCGTGATCTTCTGTGACCGCTTAGAGCAAACCCATCAGTGTGCTACCTGTGGCCACCCACCTATTCTCCTGCAACATACTGCTCTGCTTGCTGAATCCAACTGTTTGTTGGTCAAGGTAAGGCCATGTATCCTAGTCATATTTTGCAGATTTTTAAATTTCTATCCATTTGCGAGTAGAGTACACAATAGTGCTATGTTCATTGTATCATTGCTATTGACTTGAGTTTCCATTGCTATGCTATCAATAGATCTATTTATTTTCATCTTTGTCTATTGTCATCGAATTGCATCCTTCGGGGGTCCAGTCTATAATGTAAGCATGTTTCCTTCTCGTGCAAGACAGAACATCCAAGGGACGAGTCACATGTTCAGATTTTAGTCACATCATTTATACATTTCTGCAACTTATGCAAATACTAAGCCGCACATAATGAACTGGTATAGTTCCTGCGACCAAAACAAACCTTGCAATGATCATTGTATGATTCATTTACTTTTGTATCAAATCTTTATTCATGAAGATTGCATAATAATGTCGATATTTACTTTTCAGATTTATCAACAATGCCTGCCTGTTCGATTAGCGGTTGCCCTTCGAAGACCCATGCGAAATCTGAAGGCACTACAATGCATGTATTCCTGAAAACTGTTGATCGAATAAGAGAATGGGTCAGACATTGCGGATATCCACTGGATGAGCTGGAAAGTAGAGTCCAACAAGTCTTGCAGGACAAGAGGGGTGATCGATACCGCATCTGCAGCCGGCACTTTTCCTTGGACATGTACACAACATCTTGGGTAACAAAGAAGAATAAACGGCGAACGACACGGAAATTGCTCGAAAACGCTATTCCCACTCTATTCGTCCACATTCCGCCACCGGTGAGTCAAGTGTCCGCATTTAGCTTTAGGCCTTGCGGTAGTGTGTAGGTAGCCGAATGGATTAATTGATATTGTAGGTGTTCTATCCCTTGTAATAATTTCGATATTGATATGAGTGTATAGCTTTTTGAATAATGACATTTATCAATATATTCTTTTTCGATTTCATAACCCACAAACGAAATGTATACATATGGGAACAGGGAACTGTGCTGTATTGAGCATTTTTCAAGTATTCTGTCGCCTTACATGGCCATTTTTAATATTGGCATTTCATTATCAATCATGAATTTACCTTTACAACTTCTTGACTATCCCTTGAATCTGAAGCAAGAACATTCTACATACTCTACACGGTCGCAGTTATCAACCACTTCTAGCGCGTATCAGGTAATCTTACTAGGCTAATCCGCTACAGACTTGTTTTATGCATGTCAAGTAATAGTTTTATTCTATCGTGCAATTATTTTACCGAATGTTTGGTTAGTGCTTTCCAATTGATATACACCTTAGTTATCGTCCACTGGTGTTTGTTTTCAGTTATAATTAGTGTTATCCATACTAATGCAAGTACTGTCTTTCAGGGAGATGCTGCAGCGTCATCATCAGAGCTGGAATTCTTGTCGTTTGATTGTTCTACACAATGTTTCATCGTGGTTAGCCGTTGATATGTTCCTGTGCTGTCGACCCCAGGTGTGTGTTATGTTTTCACTATTGCAATCCTCACTAATGCAAGTAGTGTGTTTCAGGAGGTTGATGGAGCGTCAACCCCTGCACTTGATGCGGAGCCTGACATTCAAGTAATTCCAGGGGAAGTGGAAGCGGGACCATGCGTATACGAATCGGCGCAATAGCTTTCAGAAGTGCGCACTACATTTGCAACATCCATAGATATTCTTCAGCAGCACAAGGTATGGATACTGACAGCTCCATCATGCGTGATCATATAACGTGATTCCATTTGCTATACTTTCTTCCCTATTAACGCAAGTGCTGTGTTTCAGGGAGACGACGGAGCTTCCACTACAATCACAACATCCCATTTAGATGATGCAGATGTTCGGAGAAATAACTCGATGAAATGTGATCATATTTAGAATTTGCTTGATTCTTTTAGACAATGCATCATTTGTGGTTATCTCTTTATATGTACCTGTGCGTTCAACCCCAAGTGTGTGCTATGTTTCCAATATTGAAAACCATACTAATGCAAGTACTGTGTTTCAGGGAGACGACGGAGCTTCCACTACAATCACAACATCCCATTTTGATGATGCCGATGTAAAGGAATCGGAGAAATAAGTCGATGAAATCTGCATATTTATATTTTCCTTGATTGTTTTAGACAATGCATCATTTGCGGTTATCTCTTTATATGTACCTGTGCCGTCGACCCCAAGTGTGTGTTATGTTTCCAATATTGAAAACCATACTAATGCAAGTATTGTGTTTCAGGGAGATGCTGATGCCTCCTCTCCAATACAACCATTCATGGCAGTCCATGCAGAGCCAGAGGTATGGATACTGACAGTTCCATCGAAATAGATCATCACAGGTCTAATACTTGTCGTTTGATTGTTGCACACAATGTTTAAATCGTGTTTGGCTACTGAGATGTACCTGTGTGTTCGTCCTCACGTGTGTTTTATGCTAACAATATTTTGATATATAGTAATGAAAGTACTACGTTTCAGGGAGACGATGAAGCCTCATTCTGTGCTGTCTATGCGGATACAGAAAATATAGTCGTTGCAGCGCAAGAGGAAGGGAGGACATGCGGAAACGAATCGGAGCTACAGCGTGCAGATGTTGAAGGTCGAGTCAAAAAAGTTGCAAAGAAAAAAACCCAAAAAAGGTTAGTTACAAACAATTCATAACTTTAAAAAAATGTTTGTGCTGGGGACTATTTTATGTTTTTTTCCAGTCAATTGGACTATACTTTATCTTTTGTTTAAACTGAACATCCCTTTTCCAATCTCTCTTCTAGTTATCCGTGGGTGTCAGAACTATACATACACAGACAGTGAAGCGAATGAGAGATGTTGCTTGCCAGACCATGTACACTATGGAGGAACTATTAATTGAGGCGAGGCGGGTACAGGCTCGAGATGGCCAGAACATGAATTAACTGTGTTTGGAGAATACAGCAAAGTTGCATTGGACCATTGCTACAGTGCGACCGCACCACCACAAGAAGATGATATTGAATGTATTGAAGATAGCTCTGAAGTAGTTGCAGATCAATTCACACAATCTACACCCGCCAAAAAATTGCCACCCAAAAACATGTCGACATTGTTGTGTTCTCCCATCAATGTTGAAGTAGCAGATGTCGAAATGACAGAATGAACCAGCCGCAGCATCCATAGACGCATCAGAACTTGATAGCAGCGATATTACTTTCCAATGTGTTGAAATCTCCGCAACGTCACAGGCCGAAACAACGTTGACGCAGGATGACAGTCTAATGAAAGAGAGCAAATACATTGTATTTCGACAGTTGTTTGATGGATAATATAAGTATGCTGAAATGTGGGCATTCAGTTAGAGGGAAAGAATGTGGGAAGCCATTGATTAATGTGACTCGTCAAAAAAAAGGCAGTAAAGTCAAAATAAAAAATAAATGCCGCCTGTCGATTAAATCATCGGTTCTCATGGTCTGCACAAACGATGCTGGGGAAAATGCCAGCAGGCAATCTACTGTGTGCAGCTGCATCACTTGTAAGTGGCTCCAGTTTTAGAAAGTTAGAGGCTTTCATTCAGTTTGTGGGATTCCATTTCATTTCTAAATCGCTGTACTACATATACCAACGTGATTATCTGTTTCCAGCCATTAGTGATGCTTGGAAAATTGAACAATTGTCTCTAGCAAGTACATTCGAAGGGAAACGTTTCAGGCTAGCCGGCGATGGACAGTGCGACAGCCCTGGATTTTCTGCCAAGTACTGCACCTACCACTTTCAGGACATGGATAGTAAGAAAATTGTGAGTTCGGTGGTCGTGCAGGTAACACAATGTACATCCTCAGTGGCCTTGGAGAAACTAGGATTTATAAAATCAGTGGAATATCTACAATCAAGGGGAATGCACATCGACCTCACAGCCACGGACAGACACGTTTCAATTGCCAAGACAATGAGAGAGCAGTTCCCGCTTATTAATCATCAATTTGAAGTATGGCATCTTGCTAAATCAATCAGTAAGAAAATCTCGGCTGCAGGAAAAAAAAAAGGTTTTGAAAGTATTTTGCAGTGGTCCCAGTCTATCACCAACCATCTTTGGTGGAGCTCAAAAACTTGTGAATGGTCAGTGGAAATACTACTTGAAAAATGGCGGTCACTGATGCACCACTGTACCAACGTTCACCGCTGGTCAGAAAACCTACATTTCCACCAATGTGAACATGACCCTTTGTCCCCAGAGGAGGCACGGAAGAAGAAGTGGTTGATTCCATCTTCACCGACACACAAAGCCATTGAGAAGATTGTTTTCGACAAAACTCTATTAAGAGATTTGAGAGGACTGACAGAATTCTGTCACACAGGAGATTTGGAGGTGTTCCACAATATGTGCCTAAAGTACAGGCCAAAGCGCTTGCATTTTAGCTTTCGGGGCATGAAACATCGCACTCTACTAGCGGTCTTGGCCCATAACAGCAATGTCGGACGTGAACAATCTAGTACTAGGGTTAAAGTAAGGATGCCTCCCTACACTAATGTGTTTTCAAAACGAAGTAAGCAATGGGTGATCAAACCAGTCTATGATGAAATGCAGTTCCGATTTTGTGAAAGGCCTTATTGTTGCTATGTTAGAGAAGCACAGATATGGAATTTTGGACGTTTCTGTGCAGAGCAGTGATCCATTGCCACCGAACATTGCAACTGTGCCATGTCCACCCGAAGCACAACTGGTTGTGAAGTACAAATCCCGGTTTAAATAATTGCAATACGATTGTCTTTTTGTAAATAAATGTTATTGTACAGTGTACCTGTAACCCTAACCCCTACCTTCACCATCATGGGTGGCGAACAAGCTGGGTGTCATCTTTGAATTCTCTCTATTCACCTCATATATGTGTATGTATATATTTTTCTCATGTCTCATCTCATGTAAATGTAAATGCTGCGCACTGTTGCGCACTGTTAACGGAGGGGAGGCTTGCGTATTGCAAATAATAAAACAAACACAAATAATAAATATCACTTTTAACTCAACTCCTGTGGTACTTTATACTTTCCCTGACCTTCCGCCAAAAATTAAATGTCTCCATAGTTATGATTCTTTGGGGCTGCAAAGCTCACAGACAACGGGGACAAAATTGTGGGCCTTAGAACGCGCCAAGCGGGCCGTGGCATTTTGGAGAGAAGCCAGTTCGCATTTGCACATTGTGGCGCACTACATAGAGGGATTCTAAACTTCAAGTTCTCACAGATGCCTTTACTACGAGATGTTGCAAATAAAGAATGCGAAGGACAGCGGCTTTGATTTTCAGCTCGCGCCCAGAAGAGGCCCACAAGTCGCACTGGAAGTATAAGGGTCTATTGTTTTTTGACCTTGAGACAGGGACCATGCCGAAAGAACTTCATTTGAAGGGGGTGTGCAATAACGTAAGAGATGCTAAGGCAGAAAATTCAGAAACTTGACCGAGTTTCATTTTAGTTCAGTATACGAAAAATCGTTGTCAAGAGCACGGTCGGATTTAAAGACTGCATTACGCAGACACACAATGGAAATTTCAAATATAATGTGAGTAAATCTTTAGACGCTTTCATACCAGAATGAAGAATCAATGAATGGATGCATGAATAAATTAATGAATGAAGAGCTAGGAAAAGCAAGGAAAACGTGTTCGTAGTGGACACATGGGCAGGCAGGTCCACAGGTCTCACCGATCTCGGTCCTTGGCCCAGCCACTTTTCCCTGCACTGCCTACCTGCACTACGGGACTGTCTCTGTATCCTTCAGCCCCTTCTCCCGGCATTTACCTTGCACTTGCCACCAGCTGGCCCTATTATTTATCTTGTATTCTACTAACCATGTACAGCACTTTTACCCCCCTTTCCCCTTCCCCTTGCGCGATCTGAAAGACACCTGGCCTAGTAGGATCGTTGTCTGTCTGCCCTTGTTCCCCCCCCCTGCCTCGTCGCGCCTTTCAAACACTTGTGTATAGGCGCGTTACAAATGCCATATCATATATCATATCATTCCACACGCATGTAGACAAACTGTCGTTTCTCATTGATTTATTTAGTTACTTTTCGCATCGATTTTAGAGCCGAACATACTCCATTGAACTATCCTTGCAAGCAAATAGTTTCTGATCGGCCGTAATAAATAAAATCATTTTTCTGTTTTCATAACAGGTATTTGATCCCGTTCTGCTTCTGTCATCGGTTTGAGACACCGGCAGATGGTTTTTTCAACAGACACCTGCAGCTTCGTGTGAACAACTGGAGCACACTGACAATTTTATGGGACGATCGCCAAGGGCCCACATGCCCTTACGCTGTACTAGTGGCTAGAAGCAGCATATCAACCTTTACGATGGACTAGTGCCTAGTTGATGGAACAGCCTTGCGGTTCACCATGCTTCCAAAGTGCTTCTTTTAACGAAAACCAACACCATGTGTACCATAAAGGAACAGCGCGTGACTCAATATAAACTTATACGGATTTGCGGATACAGATAAAAGAAAATAAATGGCTTTCGGAGTTCATATGGCAATTGCTGAATATTCTCTAAACATTTAATGGCAAATAAATGTACTTTACCAAATGTACCGTGTTGCTGTTTGATTTTAAAGTACAGTTTCATATTCCGAATTGTGGCGCGCTGTGTTGTGAGATGGTCTGTGTTGGTGTCCGGGTGCTGTGTGGAGTCGCGTAGAAGACTGGGCGCGTTTGCCTACGCAGCACAGTAACGTCACGGAGAGACGCGGGGAATATGAATGTTTTGATAATGTCAGGCTCAAGGGCGGGGGATTTGATTTAGTGCCGCAGAAGCAGGTCAGCCAGGGCGATGAGGCAAGTGATAGGATTATCCCAAAATGGCGGCGCCCTACTGCCTGTTTTCGCGTGCGTTTAATGGACGAAAACTCGGGTAAGGTCCATAGGAAAGTTTTCTAAAATCGAGCCACTGAAAGAGGCTATCTTTGGGAGGGAACAAGTTGGTTTTCCTTCAGGAAACGTGGCTGTTAAAATACATTTGAATTGGACGGATTCCCAATACTGCATCAGCCAGCAACGACCGAGAGTGGGGGGTGGCCCTCGAGTGGCCTGATCAAAGCCGCTCGCAATTTGGTATTCTCAGAAATGGAATTAACCCCCCACCACCCCAAATACAGGGAGTACTGGCCGTAAAACTGGGATCATGTGCTCTGTCCCAGGGTCTGCCAAAAATTCAAAGTGGCTTGCCCGATTTATAAATGCCTTTATGGGCTTGCCCCAGATTACCTATCTGATAGGATTGCCCGTTATTAACCAAGTAGAGATCTCCGCTACGGAGATAAACTTCTGGTTTGTATACCACACTCCAATCTGGTCTCCAGGGGGGACAGGAGATTTGGAGTTTTTGGTTCCAAACTTTGGAATCAGCTTCCTCCTGAGATCAGAGCATGTAAGACCTTGGGACTGTTCAGAAAGAGGCTGAAAATGGTTTTGTTCAGATAGATAACCCCTACAATACATTTCATATTTTCTTCATACACACCTCTTCTTTTGTTGATAGTTGTCAACTGTGCCCGAATATAGTTAAGTCTGTCTGGTGCACTCTAGGAATGTTCAAAATCAAAATAGCTATTAATATATACTGGAACACCGCCAGCTCCGACCTCAAAATATTTTTGGAATCTTTGACAGAACTATTGACCAGGGTAAATTTAGATCATCCTGATGTGAATATTATTCTAGAGGGAGATTTTAACTCGATGTATTGCTACGCGAACATGCCAAGATGCATCAAGCTTTAAGAGAGCCTTGGGAAGGAGATGGGTCACATTCCACTCGAGTGGAAATTAATCATGGAAAATGTAGCAATAGAAGGGGGATGTACCACCGGCAGTAACATGGAGAAGGGTAGGCTCCAGTTCTACCATTGAGTTTGTATACTTTACCCCCGGCCTTTTTGAGAGCTGTAATAATTTTCAGGTTAAAGATGTGGGGGCGGGGAGAAGTGCCCACAGCCGTTTGGAGGCAACCATGTTAGGAGAGCAAACTGCCAACTAGTGCATGGCAATAATGGCAGGAACAGAATAGTTAAGTACTCAATGATGGAAAGTGTGAATGCAGCCTAAAGAGCGTCTGTAGTCCACAGAATTTTTATTGACAGTAGCCTGCTCCAGCATGGTGGAAAAACTGGCTTGCCCCGCCCGTAATCACGTGTTTGATGCAGAGACCTGCGTAAGGAAAAGAGAACTGCACAGAGCGGTGAGGGATCTGGGGGTAGAGCCCTAGAGACCGAGGAATATAAAACAAGAGTGAGCGATCTGAGGAGAGATTATAGGAATTGGTCCAGGGTACATACAGCCCTCTGCTTTCAAAAAGACTGGGAGTTGATGCTGACCGCACGGAGTAATAACTTAAGTGATTTATGGGCCCTTCTTAACCAGACATCGTCCCCTCAAGCTAGCTTTCAGGGGCATGTGGTGACAGAAGCAAAGTGGAGGGAATCCTGAGCGAAAGTTCGTGGACAAAGGGGGATCTGCTGCTCTACAGAGCCTGGATAGATCTTTCCAGAGCATTCTATATGGTCAATAGGGATCAGCTCTGGGAAAAGTTGGAAAACTGGGGGATACCAGGCCCCTCGTGGCCATATTCTCTACTGTGCACCAGGACACCACTCTGAGGGTGAGGTTGGATGCTATGGGACATCTGTCTGATGTGGTTAAGGTTGAGATGGGAGTGAGGCACCACTCCTCTTTAACCTATATTTGGCAGGGAAAGCATTGGATTCATCCGCGTCGGCCAGCCCAAAGACTGATCTCCGGCCAGTTAGGTGACTTACCTACGCCAATGATATTGTCCTGCTGTAACTGCCATTGGCCTGCAGCGCCTCCTGAATTCAATGGGGAATTATGCAAAGGTAAATGACCTGCTGATTAACCCAGAGAAGTCAAAGATAATGGTTTTCAGGAGGCCTAGACTCCGTGTTGCAAACTTTAAGTGGGTGCTGGGAGAACTCACAATACTGATCGTGACCGAGGTGGTATACCTGAGTTTCGTTCTGCATTCCTCCCATTTGCTCACTCAGACCCAATCGGACTTCGATGGGAAGATGGCACAACTAACAGCACAAATGCGTAAAGTCCTGGTTACATTGTGCAAGTTCCCCTTAATGACCCTCATCAGGTTTTATACTGGCAAAGTAATTACGATGATTCTCTCTGGGATGGAGGTCAACCCTCTGTCATGGGAATTTAATTGGTCAAGATTAGAGGGTCAAATCTGGAAAGGAGTACTGGGCCTCCCCCATAGCTTGCCAATGGCAAGCTTACGATATGAGCTAGGTTTGAGATGTTTACAGTCTTATGCCGATTGGAGTCTGAACTCCCTTTTCAGATTGATCTTAACTCCCCAGGCCAATTCACTATATGAGGATAGAGACAGGCACTCAGAACTGTGTTCATCATCACGCCTCTTAAAATTAAAATCTATCACAGTTGGCTTATTGACAGCTTGCGAAAGTGACATAGAAACCATATTGGCCAATACAATGAAGGTGAAGGAAGCACTGAAGCGTGCAGATTGGATTGACACAATAGATAGTATGCATAGGTTGATTCTGGCTAAATCATTGTCGCCCTATGACAAAAAAGGTTGGTTACATGCCTAGGTACCTAAGGCACTCCCCCAGTTGGAAGGTGAGGCGGTCCTTCCTAAGAGTATGACAGAACAAAACCTCTCCTGTGTGAAGAAGTTTCAATCGGGATGGGGAATTACTAAAGTATAGCCCACATTGTGGGGTCACCAGTATCCACTCCCTCAAGCATATGCTGTCCAAATGTGGGGGTACCCGAGACCTGAGGGTGAAAATCCTACTGCAATGTGTGGAAAGGGAAGAAAGTCTCTCATCGGAAATGTTTTGGGAGAGGTTAATAGCAGGCCACGAGACCCTGTTAACGTTTCATGTGGTTCAATTATTACAGGTGTGTGGTCTCAAAGAGTTAAAATCCAGATGATACATTGCTGGAATAGTCAACCTTCTGTTAAGAGTCCGTGATCTGTACGGTTGTCTCTTTTCTTTCTGATGCTCTCATTCGATTACATTTTAGATAGAAATGGCCTAAACTGTTTGGTTTTGGGAATATGTTATTGCCTTTCTCCTTCCCACGAGCCGATTTAGGACTGTAAAATGTGTTTTGTTTTGTTTTATTTGGGTTTTACATGTGTACAATTTAGATGAATTTCATTTGTGAAACGTCGATTATCGGCTAAGACACAGTAAATACATTTTTATTTTTTTAAACAGTGCGAGTAAAGTATTACAAAACATAAAAGAAAATGTTAATAAAATTAATTTCTATTTTTTCTAAATAACCCTGTGAAATATGTATCTGAGAGATGCTCTTTATTTCATTTTCAATTTCTGATATACATTTATAATCCGAGATTAGGAATGAAGTTTACCACACCACACATTTTTCTTGCGACAGCGTATTGCTTACAGGCAACTTGCCAGCCATAAGGTTACCAGTAGGTGGACTCTGTACCCTATGCAAGATTGCTTAATCATTGTACTGAAGCGCACATGGCCTTACAATGCTGCCGGTATTTTGTAGCTAATTTACTGTCTCTGTAGTAGATTTTTTGTTATCTTGAGATGTAGTTAGAACGGGCTGATGGCACCGGACTGTTCTACAATTTTCTCAGTTCCATTAAACGTATAATTCCATTTTGAGCGCAATTTACTCAAATTGGCCGAAGTAGTGTTTTCTCCCTGCGCTTTGGTCAACTTGCTCTTTGTCGTTCTTCCTCCCGTCTTCTCAGCACAGGAAAAAAACAATGAAGATTCATGCACTTTTGTAGGATGCAGCTTGTATTCTGGAGCAAAGTGAGCATATGCGTTCCCTGTCCAAATAAGGAGGATGCGATTGTCTTTACAAATCCACATTCCAGCCAGTGGAGGTCTGTTGCTGGGCATTTGTGGGTTTTGTGGCTGTCTCTGGTTGGACAGCCCTTACCAGTTTGAATTGAGCAGGTCCTTGCCACTGGAGGGCTGGGGCGGCACTAGCCTGAATTAGGGTGAAGAGTGCTCCTGCAGCTGTTTTAGAGACGTCCATTGGGGGTCAA
Source organism: Ambystoma mexicanum (assembly GCF_040938575.1). Classification (NCBI taxonomy): domain Eukaryota; kingdom Metazoa; phylum Chordata; class Amphibia; order Caudata; family Ambystomatidae; genus Ambystoma; species Ambystoma mexicanum. The sequence goes on along the minus strand of NC_090929.1, from coordinate 660,092,049 downwards.
AACCCCAAGTAGAGGAGCCCATGAAGAAGAGCCAGAAGAATGCTGGCCAGCATCGCCAAAGCAAAGTCCCAGTGAAGCCCTACCTCTCTTGCTGCAATCCTAAAAGAAAAACCTAGTCAGTGCTTCAATCATTGGACTGGTGGGATCAACTATTCGAGAACTACGAGAAGCCTGCCACCAGAAACCATTGCAAGTACCCAGGTGACCATTCTGTGGGATGTCTAGCTACTGCAAAGCCATCTCCACTTAACCGGTCATCGTCCTAGCTAGAGCTCGGAACTCTACAAGTCAATTACTTGTGGCTGAAGACCATCTCTCCTGCTGCTACACTCCAGAATAAAGAGGGGCATTCCTGGAGCAGGGTCGTCCTCTCTGCCACAAACCTAGCCTGTCACCCTGTGATCAGGGTGAACTTTGTTTGCTGCTCTTCTCTGCCACGTTTTGGACACCTTTCTCGCCGATAATCATAGGATCTGCTGTGGCTGCTGGCCTGGGGGGGCAGGGATTTACTGAGAAAATCTGAGCACAGGATGCAAGCTTGCATTCCTGTTTCCATGCTCCCCAAGCCATGCCTGGATGTGATCGGTGGCATTCTGCTCAAGGGCCCCACCCTTCTCCCCGGGTAGCCTCTAGTGTGGTGAGAATGGAAGTGTACCCCTTAAGCCTTTTTCATTTTATATTTTAAACACAGAAGGTGCTATATTCTGGAACTGTACTCCACCTACTGGCTTTGTCAAAGCTTGTTCTGGGGAGACTATATCCAAATCAACTGCCCCAGCCTCTCGCTTTCCTCTCCTCCACTTACTTCTTTGCCCATACACCAACTTTCTGGAATGATGAACGAAATCCCTTCCTTTCTGCTATCTTGTATATACTCTCCATACCCTAAAGGGCCCCAATGAGCACATTGATTGAAGTCAAGGAGAAGATGGTCCCTTCAAAGTACTTAATTGGCCAGGTCTATGTAATCCTACCTTCCTTTTAGGTTAACCCTTCCCTTTACTTTTCTCACATGTAGTATGGATCTCCTGGTTTGCCGAACTCGCTAATTCTTTGAGCTTTGCAGGCCGAGGGTTTGCCTGCGTCTATTAGAATTACACAGCACAGTCATGTTAACAGCTCTGCAGCCAGCTCTCTGCTTTGCCAGTAACATGCCTTCCATGATATTCTATTTTGGCACCCCACGGGCTACCGAGTCATTCCCCATTCTTGCCAGTTACAGTTTCTTTATGTTTCCTGGCAAATAATCCCTCACATTTTCAACTTTCATGAGATAGCGCAAGTGCATCTCTCCCTCCCAAAGCATGCTCGTTAACAGTACACTGAAGGGAAGAAGTGACACTGCCTGTCCTGTCCCTTCAGAGCTTACACACTCATGGCTCTGGTCGTCTCTGTACTGGACCGTTTCGACACTGCCCTTCCAAGTCAAGAGAATGGAGGATTTCAACTTGTGTCTCAAATAACACATAGGATGTCTTGCTGTAGAGAATTTACTTTAGGAAGATGTTTTGGTGTTTCTTGATGGTAAATATGAGGAAGACAGGGTGGACTCGAGGTGACTAATCCATATACCTCCTCCAGAGTTTGCATCACTTAGTAGGTGGCTTCCCAGCACCACAAGGCTCCCTTAACTCTTCTCCATAGTGCCCTCTATAGGCAACTGCCACACTTCTGAAAACCCACACAAGAGAAGGTTTTATGTTCTTTCATCGTCAGGCTTCATAACGTCTGCCTTTTAAACGAGGAGAGAATTACGAAAATGTTAATCAAATTTTATAAATTTTTTATGGGGGGGTCTGCCCCCAATACACCACCTATTTTTAACAATTATCGACCCCCCAAACCCTTACCTGCCCTTTCCCACCACCACCCCAAAATATTCGATGGACTTTTTTGTTATTTTCGCCTTGTTTAAAAGGCACACGTTATAAAGCCTGGCGATGGAAGAACGCTATACCACAAAAGACAGTCCAAACCAATTATTTACCAGATGGTTACAGAATGCTCCAATTGCCAGACTACAAACACACACTGATCTTACCCCAAATGGCCCATCACGTAACACATACACTTTTTGACAACCTCCATTCAACACTTCACAACCCAAAACACATTTACAGCCCCACTAACTAAAAAGGTCAAAAACCTGGAACACAAAAGTACTCAATGACAAGAAACCTTTCAAAGGAACCCCCAGAAGGATCTGCTGTTCTTGACAGATCCCTGCCATCCCTAAAAGCTTCAGCTATCACATTAAAAAATGAACAAAGCTAAATCTGATGGTAATGAATTTGCATAATTATAACTACTTATATAATAAATGAGAGTACTCTCTTCCCATATGCGTTTACTTAACTTCTAATCAAGTACCATTTAAATGTGTTGGTTTGACCCAATGGCATGGTCATATGGCTAGGATGTTAATACATTGACCGCAACAGATATTTAGAACATAAGACAAGCTAATACACCAAAGAATAATAGTTAAACTACGAGTAGAAGCCTTTTATACATTATTAGTAATGTCATACTGGACTACACATGCAACAATGCACAACAATTTGGCCATTTCACATCTCTCCATTTTAACAGGTTTACATTTGAATCCACGCCATTAACTTGAATCTGAGAACAAACCAAATTCTTTTTATCATATATAAGGACCGCAATTCTAATACAGACCTATTTTGGGTGAGATTATAAAACCATATGTGGTTTCTAATCAATGACTTTTCTGCTTGTTTTCTGTTGTATGCAATTGACATACATTTACCTATGACACAAACCTGAATTTTATTTATTCAAACGTAACAGACATGTTACTTTATTACCTTGGTTGGGGTGTATATTCCTTTTTACTATAACGTTGACATAAGTCCAAAGACCTATAACAGGCAATACAGACACTACTCTTTCCATAAAGGTTCATTCTTTTACAGTGAAAATTTATTATTTTACAGTGAATGAAGACACGTCGTAGCCTTGACAAAGCCCTGTGGATGAAATACGTGGCCATGATGTTAGCAGTTTGTAAATACTAATATTCTGAAGCACATTATTGAGTTCATCACACCAAACAAAGACTAAAAAGGAAATTACCATCTCAGACAAGTGTGCCAAATCTTTTTAATTCTCGGATTAATATATTAATCAACAAATAGGGGCGCATGTATAAGAGAACCTATTTTCAAATTGTATACATCCTTTAAAAAGACAACAAAGATTAATCAGGACTGGAGGAGACAGGCCTCATTTAACTTGGCAGAAAGTTTGTACTCACTTCAAAAATTGCCACTCTTCCACTAGAGAAGAAGTCCCGCTCCTTTAGAAAGTGCATTTCTCATGTCTCTAGGCCGGGAGCCTACATCATTTTTAGAGAAGACACAAAACAGGGTTCGAAATTGAGGTGAACTGGGAGCTATTTAGCCTCTGTTTGTATCCTAGAAGAGCCTGGCTAGCTTGATGCCAACAGCTACCAGGAGCTACTTTTGGCTATGTGGATTTAACTGCGCATCTGGGACAATCTATAAATAAACATTAGGACACATTTATTTGGCATTTAAGCATATGGGTCATAAATAATGGACTAAAATATATTTTTGCATCTTATGTGGAAGTCAGATTTGCAGAACACCATGTATTAGCTCCTTGTCTTGCTGTGGTAGCTCCTGGTCACAAGTTAATGCTAGATACCCAGAAGATAGTTTTAGCTCCTGCTTATTCAATCTTAATTTCGATCCCTGCAAAAGAAAACAAATTATAGCAGGATACACAATGTCTACTCACCACTGGCCATTGACAAGTAACAATTCCCAATTTTTAAGTAAGCAACGGTATAATCTGGGTATGCCCAGGGTGTTTATCATTCGTGCAAGGGGCGAGTGACAAAGCATTTATGGGAAATTGGTAGTCTACATCCTTAATCTAACAGTACCCATCAAATTAAGTAGGTATGATTGTTCAGTGAGTTAATGAACTGCTTAGGAAACTGTAACTTTTAATATTACAGGGTGAAAAAATACAAGTTGCAAGCAACAAGCCAGCCATAATAAAGTCACTTGCCACCTTAATTCTATAGATGTACAAAGCACACCATTTCTTACTCACCACGAGTCAAATATCAGTAGCCACTGGCTAGTGGAGAGTGCACATTTTACATCTTGAATATTACATAAGTGGCAATAACGTAAGGTGTTTTTGGGGGGTTGGGGGAGAGTAGCCAACAGTGCCAGCTAATTCACTTACAGAGACACACAATTAGACAGATAAGGCATTGCGAAATACAATTATTTGCCCAGAAGCACACACTTTTGTTAACTGGTAAAGTCCGGATTTGAGACTAGTCTTTAAATCAAACACACACGCATCTAACCAGCTGAAGTTGATCTTCCCGGATGTAGTTCCATTGTGCTGGCATGTATGTGGGGAAAGAGCCAACTATTGGCACATGTGGTGGTCATGTAGGAAGGTCCAAGCTTACTGGTCGGAGGTGCTTGGCTGGCTCAAGGAGGCGGGTGAGCGGACATTCCCACAAGACCCAATTCTGATACTATTTGGACTGCAGCAGAATGATGATCACTGGGAAAAGTTACCAGACCTCACACATTCGCTATTGCTCGCAGCCAGAGCTGCTAGGGCAAGAACTTGGAAGAGGCCCGCACTTTCCACAAGAAGAGAATGGGTGGTAGTGGCCAAGGACATCTACTTTATGTAAAGACTTACGGCAGCAATGCACGGCTCAAGTGCCCAGATAGAGACCAAATGGTTACAATTCAACGAGGTGTTTGTTAATAGGGAGGATCTGCCTGAAGGCCCCCAGGGGCACTTGACCCGGCCCAAAACATGCCTTGGTATCGAAAAAACTGATCAGAACCAGAAGAGTCGGTTAATGACTGGCGGTCTGGAACCCGATCAGAGCTGCTCCAAATAGCTCAACAGGGGCATGCGGATTGATAGTCCCGAGAAAATGGGTTAGGTGGATGGGGGGAGGTTGGGAGAACGTATCAAGGAACAATGGCATATCGTTTTTCTTGTTGTGGGCTTGTGCCCAGAAGTTGTTTTTTGAATAAATCTGCTGTTGTCTGAAAATCCAATAAAAATTGTATTAAAAAAATATATATATTGTTTGCGTCAGGTCTTTTTGCAACTTTGGTTTGAAAACATCTTCCAATTATGGGATGCAATGTTAAAAACAAGTGAATGTGCTTTGCCATGCCAAGTAAACTAATGTTTGTGCAGAGGTTTAATAATATATATTTTTTCGATGGCGTATATATTTGCCATATGATCAAAACTAGCAATATGCTTTTAAATCAAAAGCTACAAATGAGGACGATTTGACTGTCAAAAGAAAAATTACTGAGCAATCCTTTTTTTAAAGAAATCATTTGGTGGTCTACAAATCAACAGAATATCTGTTGTGGTGACCACAGGATCCAAGGCGTTCAGGGTAGGGATTAGGTCTGGGGAAGATGGAACAAAGTGCCTCTACTGCACGATTGTTTTATACCATGATTGAACCAGAGCCTATTTACCCGAAAGGTCTTGAGGCAATGAGAGTACGCAATTTTGCCGTTTTTCAACAAAATGAACAGGGGGTGCGTTTCGTTTTTTTTTTTTTAAGTCTGTGGGCAGGGGGAGTTAATTAACATACACTCAGGAAGTGAACATATCTTAAAGTGAAATATGCAAATGTTATTCAATTGCTGTTTCCTAATATAAGAAATTGCACATGACAAACGAGCACTGACCTTTCCAAAAAATGTATCATTAACAACTGAAAAACAACCAGAAAGGAGATTTATATAATGTTCCTGGCAAATAAAAAACGAGATATGCTTTGATAACACTTTCATGTGGTATTTGAGGGTAAGTATCTGCCTTTGGAACGTTACGACATAGGTTCAAATCATGGTGGTGAACACAAAAAATACGTTCTTATGAATGCTGGCGGGAAGAAAAAATCTTCTGCTGATGAAAGGTTTGGTTATTAAAGTAGGAGGAACTGAGAATGAGTTCTCTAAACTAGAGGATCAGTGAAACTGAAAAAGGATTCCTTAAGATCAAATAATTAGGGTTGTACCAAATAGCAGAAGTATTCGGCCAAATACCTAATAGTTGGACAAATATTCGACCAAAGCCAAAAACTGAGACAAATAGTTGCCTTTTTAATAAATGTTATGTAGACAAGAAGAATACTTAGTAAAATAAAACACTTTAAGATATGCTTATCCATTCTTCATTGATTTTCATTGTTTGAAGAGGTTTGTGTAAACCATACAAGGAATATTTTATCAGAAAATAAACTGTTCAATAACACCACAGTTTGGTTGTGTGTCCATTCGTAGGTGTTGCTTGTTGGACAGGGCCCAACTAACAGACTAGCCCAAAAGTATAGTATGCACATTTGCAATCAACTTGAGGGGCGGCTGATGAGTCCACTTCCAATTTGAAATGTTCCTTTTGTGCCTGCCCATCTATCTTCTAGATTCAGCAAGGCACTGAAACACAAAAGGAGTGATTACATCAATTAGCACTCTGCTGGGGTGCTACTGAATACAACCCTTTGGGATGCAAAAGCCATGTTTTCTACCTGTGGCATTGAGTGTCGATGAGGCATTTGAAAAATGCCTTCTTTAAAAGATAGTATGTTTCTGTCTTTTTTGGGTGGCGTATGTTTGTGGCATTTTGGAGCATGGAAAGAGACACCAGACAAAAATATATATACGGAATGCTGAGTCCTCCATGGTTGTCGGCAGACCCTATAGGGAAAGGACATCGCTGATTAATCGGCATGCGCATTTTGTGTGTTACACTTGTACATCCATTTGATCCAATTGTAAACTTGTATCTCATGGTCTTTATTACAAATATCCCTCTTTTTTAAACTCTCTAATGTTGGGAGGAATATTTCTGCTGCCACATTTTGGTTCAAAATATTTTTGGGTAAAATTCTTACTCTATTGGATAGCCACATTCTTTACTAACATTTGTCACTTTTAGTCCAATTCGAAGCAACTCATTTTAGCAAGGTTAGACAGTTGGAGGACAGGAACTGTAACCCATGTTTCAATATTACAAGCACATCCCTGCCACAGCCACACTTCCCACTGAACCATCTTACTTGCTTTATAAACTTGGCCTGAAGGCGGAATATAGTTCTTTGCTGCAGGCACACGACCTCTTGAGCTATTTTACTGAGCGTTTGGAACGTATTTATTAATCCACTGATTTATATTATTTGGATTTGGTGGGAGTGGAGCCTGTAACTTTCAGATTTCTCACACAGGCCATCAGCAAATCAATAAGCGCATAAACAAAATCCGATTTTGTTGTAGCTCAATGGTTTTCAACTGCAACATTTAGGGGCGACAAGAGATACTCTCAAAATAGAGTTTTGCTTCAGCTCACCCCACCCCAACAAACCACCAGATGCAAGTCGGTCTGTCCAGCAAATGAAGGACAGGGACTTTTTTTGCACTAGCACTTCTGCTTTGCCTGCACTCGATCAAAAAAGTGTCAGCAGCATTTATTCAATGATGCTTTTAAAGGCTTTTGTAGTATTGGAATATGGTAAGTACTCATCAGGAATCAGGTAAAGCACTGGAGACTTATGTATATAAAAATGAGTAAGTTTATTTATAGTTACAGGGCAAGTTAAGTAGGAAAGGCAGGAGCTAAATAGTTAACATCCTTTCAGTTAGGGTCTCCCATCCTGTCATCCCAACTGTGGCTATTGGAACACTAAGGTCCCACATAATCCTAAAATGACATCACTATATTCTACTAGCTACACAGAGTGCACTCAGTACAGATAGATACTATAAATGCTACACATCTCCCTCTCTTCCAACTGAACACACAGCAAGATACCACAGACCAGGCATTCAGAGACTATCAAGATTTCCACACTCCTGCACATCTGTAAGAGCCATACAACAATCGCAACCATAAAAACGTACACTACATTCACGTAACGAACATTCAACACAAACAAGTACACAATTCACCACTTGCCCGGAACTGCCACTCCCGGGCCTCACAGATGCCACCTGCGAGCACACACATTCTTTGCCACACTCTCAGCCACGGACACGTATCTCCTCCCACTCCATCTGCCACCTGGAGACTAGGGTCTGCCACACCCAGCACAACCGCGTACTCGCGCAACCATCAGGTAACTAGCTAACATTCATATAGACCATCCAGTTACATCCTTATCACAATCCTTTCCCCTCACTCTCTGGCCGGCCTCCCTTGAACCTCCTCCTACCCACACCTGTGAGGCTAAGAACCTCAGGGTCATCTTTGACTCCACCCTTTCCTTCTCCGCCCACATCTCTGAGGTCTCTAAAAAGTACAATTTCCGACTGCACCTCCTCAGAGGTACTCTGCCTTTCCTCTGCTTCCCCCAGAAGCTCATGGTATCCCAAGCCCTGGTTCTCTCTATCTTGGACTATTGTAACAGCCTCTTTCTAAATCTACCTGCCTCTACTCTTCGCCCTCTGCAACTAATCCAGAACAGGACTGCGAGACTTGTCCTTGGCCTCAAGCCCTGGGATCGTATCTCTCCAGCTCTGAAATCTCTCCACTGGCTCCCAGTGGATGCAAGGATTAAATTCAAAACCCTCTGCATTGTCCACAAGGCTTTCTGGGGCCTGGGTCCAAAATACCTTCAGCTATCCCTCCACAAATACCTCCCCTCTCTAGCTCTTTGCTCCTCTACCTCCAACTCCCTCAGGGTCAGTCATTTTTCAAAGAAACAAGCTGGGGGTAGATCTCGGTCTTCGGATGGGGCCTCCCTCTGGAACAGCCTCCCTGCCACTCTAAAACTTGAGGAGAACCATCTCCGGTTCCAGAAGCACCTCAAGACCTTCCTCTTTTCTTCTGCCTTCGCTCCCCCTCTCCCCTGCTGATCTGTTCTCTCTTGGCACCGTGCACCTGGCCACCCTCTGTCCTTCGGGCCCAGGTACCTGCTCACCCTGCCACCCTCCCGCACTGCCTCCGGGCCACCCCCTGCACTGGGGTCTGTACCTGTACCCATACAGCCCCCCCTTTTCTTCCTGCACTTATCAGACCTACCCTGTCTGCTGCCTTAAACCTAGCACTTGCAAATTGCTGGCTGCATTACCACTGTTTGTTGCCTTTATTATTTATTTATTGTTATTTATCTGTTTCTCCTCTGCTTCGCACTATCCACATCTCCCCCCCTTCCATGTACTTTTCCCCTCCCCCCTCTCCCATGCACTTGCGCGTTCTCAATGTCACTGGGCCTAGTAAGATCGCTGTTTTGTTCTCCCCTGTTCCCCTCCCTTGCCTTGTGGCGCTCTGAAACACTTGTTTATGAGCGCGATAGAAATAAAATATCAAATCAATCAAAAAACAACATCACAACCATAACTACAATACACTACCATTCTTCTCAGAAAAACACCCGTCATTTGCATCTTCCACGACATGTGGTATTGGAATATGTTAAGTAATTTGTAATATTGGAATATGGTAAGTACTCATCAGGAATCGGGTAAAGCACTGGAGACTTATGTATATAAAAATAAGTATGTTAATAGTTACAGGGCAAGTTAAGTAGGAAAGGCAGGAGCTAAATAGGTAGCATCCTTTCAGTTAGGTTCTCCCATCCTGTCATCCCAACTGTGGCTATTGGAACATTAATGTCCCACATAATTCTAAATGACATCACTATATTCTACTATCTACACAGAGTGCACTCAGTACAGATAGATACTATAAATGCCACACCTAAAAATGACATGCCTGAATGATTACAGTACTTAATGTATTTTGTAGGGGAAACTATTCAGCTTAGAGTGATAATTAAGTATTTGTATTCAGCTGAAGCGAAATCTCATTTTCGGCCAAATCAAACTTTTTTTTTAACGTTGTTTATTGTTTTCAGTTACTTACAAGACAGAAAGCACAGTAGTTCAGCAAATACCCCCTTATCCGCATCTTGATTCAGAAAATACTTTATCCGGCATGTGCAACCAAAGCATCTATATACCCAGTCTCGTGTTCGTATTCCAATGATTCTTAATGTGTACTCCTTCCCCATAATCACAATCCTGCATCTTCCATTCCTCCCTCCAACACTCTGAAGGTCAGTCTCATTTTCTTAGATTGTCTCCTCACCCAAATCCGACCCTGCCACTCTTGCTTGCTCTATTAAGTACTGGTTGTACGAATCCCATATATTTTTAGGTCTAGCACATGGGTGAACAACCATTCCATATTCAGTTTCCATCTTGTTACAATAGAGGACCCTTTCCATCGCTCCTTCGTGGGGCACTGTGTTCTCCCCCACACCATCACAACCCATCTTTTCGCCAGTAGCAATAACAGCCCTGCCAACCTCCTTACTCGACCAGTAATCTGTTTGGTATAACCCAGTACAGTCACAACTGGGTAAGGATCTATCAGCTCCCCAATGATGCCACTAAGTATCTCAAATATCGACTCCCAAAAGGTGAAATATAGGGAGGGCCACATGGAGGAAATATGCGGGTGAGGCCATACTTCGGGGACATTCATCAGGAGTGTCAGGAAAAAAAACAGTGAAGAACTGTAGGAGTGTAACAAATTGATGCAGAATCAACTTAAACCTGCTGCTAACGGCTATTTTCTGAGTCTGCATACAACAATACTTCCATACCTCATCTGCTTTAGAAACTCCCGCTGTTGCCTCACACTTTCATTGGGACGATTCCACCCACCCCTCCAGAGTCCCCAACATCTTGCCATTTAACCTAGACACCATCCTACTATTGTCCACCAACCCAACCATTGTGTCAAACATAGAGGCTGTCAGCGGCTCCTTCGGAAAGGTGGAAAAATAAACCTTTCAGACTATTCCACAGCTCAAAGTACAAAAAAGGATCCTGGGAAGTGACAGCCCCCTTACCCTTCCATATTCAGAAATTGCCCCTGTGGAAATTCTCGAAAACATGAGATGCCTAATCGTTACATGCAGCGTACATATCCCAACTGGCCAGTTAGCAGTACACTCAGTTATTGGTAATTTGGGAGAGTACAGATCTCCTCCTTTCCCTTTCCTTCAATATGAACCCATGCTCTGCAGGTCAGCTCCACCATATTTAATGTCTTAGATAATCTGCTAGGAGCTGTTAAAATAATTGCTCTTAATAGGGACGGCACTACCAGAGCCCGTTCTATCTCGATATGTCCCCTATCAATGCCAACCCTTAACCAATATACCAGAAATCCGGACTGGGCAGCCTCATAATATGCCTCCACATCAGGTAGCAGGGACCAAAATTAGGATTGGACAAGCAGGAGCTAAACGCAGCTCCTGGGTGTCCAGCATTAACCAGTGGCCAGGAGCTACTGGGGAACAAAGAGCTAGCACATAGAGGTATGCAAATTTAACTTGCATATAAGATGCTAACATATAATTTTGTCCATTATTTATGGTCCCTTATGCTTTAAACTTATAGATGTGTCCTAATGTTAAATTCTATAGGTGTGCTTGTTGGCAACATTTGGCCTGGGGAGCCAAATGTAGGATGCGGGTCCTTGTTTGTGTCACGCTAACCAGGTTCTTCTATGCTGCAAGCAGGAGCTAAACACTTCCCAGTTCCCCTCAATTTCGAACCCTGAGGTAGCATTAACCCACCCCTCTCCAATGGTGCAACCAGTTTCTGCCAGGCCATACCATACGCGCCTGCATACACGCTAACATGAATCGAGACATTGCTGATTTTAACTCCTCAAAATAAGACTTTGGCGCCGCCAGCAGTACATTTAGGGACACATACAAAAACTGGGGGAGTAAGACCATTACCAGTGAAATCCTTCCATACAGATTAGGGGGGAGCCCCCTCATCTCTACAGGTCAATCTTAGTACTCTCCAATAACCAGCCCCCCCCATTAGAAGGCTATTCTTGGCAGCACCACCATAAATCATAGAGTTCACTGCTGACGTCAAACTGGGTAGAGTCATGATGAGGCATAAAATAAGCAGCGTCACTTAGCAATTAGGCTATGCAATTATGTAGGTTTGCTAATTAAATTGACACTTGTGTAGCAAAGCTACCTATTAAAGTTTCCCAGTTGATTGAAAACATAGCTCACCCTGAATTCTTCTCTTGCCCTCAAGGCTCTTTCCACCATCTTTTTTCTGTTCACTCCAAGTTCAAAGGGGGTAATGGATAGAGTGCAGCAGTACTTATCTGCTCCACTCTTAAGCGCCAAAGACCCGGGTGGCAGTGCTAGGTAAGATTTTGTTCTTTTTCAAATGATGCAAACCAGAAGTAATCGGGATAATTTTATTAAGCAAACTATATCCTGTCTGACAAAGACCAGTATGTGTTAACTTTTCCTTTTTAGAGTCATGCAATCCTATTCTTAAAAATGTAAGTTGTTACATAATACATAAGTACAGTGTTGCTACTGGAAACACTGCATTGTCTCTGTGCTTTACAGTAAAGGTTAGTGTATCTAAATCTCAGTGTCACCTAGATTTCATTTTGTTGGGGGAAGATTGATCATATTGGCACATGAACACTTTTAAAATTGCACATAATCGTATGGCCAAATGCTTTTGATGGAAAACCTTGTTCTGTAACCTGCTGGTTGCATACATCTGTGAAACTCATGCTCCACCCATGAGCTGATCCTCCTTGTCATTTTATCTTATCACTCTACTGCTTTATACCAGCTACCCTGAGAGTTGTCCGCAAACTAGAATTTTCCACCTAGTTTGTCCAGTTCTCTTACTGCTATGCGATCCACTCTGCTTAGTTTTTTACTTTCTTTCCTTTTACATAATGAATACACAGAGCTAACTAGTTGCTTCTGCAAAGTAGCAATCAAAGTTCAGTCCAGTCTTTACATCTACAGATTTACTGCAATATAGTACACTGTAGTTCGCCTCCGGAGCTCGCTTTGATTTATGATTCCATTATATATTAGCGCCTGCGGGAGAGCTGGCCAGGCTTTTTTCAGAGTCTTTTTTTATTATATTTAATTGTGTTCATTCATGCAGTTAACTTTTACATTTTACATATTCATACAGGGATCGCAAAGCCCACTCGCATAGTCGAGTACATTTAATGAAGGGTGAGTACCATTTGCAGGGATTGTTTGACACTTTTACATTTACTTTGTTTGCAGTAAATGTCAAATACAGGTTTCACTATGCATGGCTAGCTTCTGGGTGGCAGCAGTGTGCCAAACAAATAGGGTTTCTAGTGACATGCACCATTTTACTGAAAGCACATTTCAAATTTTTGTCAACCATTGCCATGGGTCGAGTGCATTTCTCTTAGGTCGAATAAATAAACTAAGTTTATTAGTGCAGTAGCAAACGAAAGGATTGAAGACATCAATGGGTGTCCGAAGAGTAGATCCAAAATGATTGAAAACATTCTCTAGTGCAACTGGAGATCTAGTGCAATTTTTAAGAAGTTGCAAGGCATGACTGATCTCACTAATGTCTTACTTTAGAGGTATACAAACATGCTATATTGTTCATCCTTTTATGTCTTTGGTACAAATCACTTCTGGTGACATTGAACATATTATTAGAGCATTGCCAATCAAATGGGCTCATTTGCTAATCAAGAACATTTTAATTAGCAAACTCTGCTAATCAATTTTTGAAACTAATGTATGCCTTGTATAATCTCTTTATTTAACACTTTGCTGTGTTGGTTATTTTATCTAGCAATCACTTTTAGAGTTTGTAAAGTGTTGGTTATGTCCTCTAGTCTGTAAAGTGCAACACTGATTTTATGTGTTACAATGTTATTTTCGAATTTTGCACCACTAACGTGCATTGCAAATTACTTACACTTTAGGAAGTTTCATTAGAATTGACATTCTCATTGATCCTGATTTTGAAGATTGGTGTAGTTCAGTGTAAACGTGTGTTTTGGCAAGGGCTTAATTTTTGTGCTTATCGCCGCTGTTTTCATAGGTTTTAATAGAGGCCGCTGTGCTTAAGTATAATTTGTTCAAGTTTACGAGTGACTTGCATAGGCATTTCATACTATGTTTTCTCTTTCTCACACAATCACATCCATGGTATTTAATGTATTGAGGTTGTTGATGAGTTTAGTTTTATGAGAGCCTCTGAGCAAGCAGCTGTTTGGCATTTCTTATTATAAAAGGCTTTTGATTTTAAATTAGTAGATATGTTTTAAAATATTTCAAGTGTTTGCATTTGTGCATCTGTGTGTGAGTGCATGCATGAAAGGGCACATTCACTTGTTAAGTCACAGCAGAGCGAGCAAGGAGCGACTGGATGCGTGGTCTGAATGTTACTTTTACTACCCCACCGTCCCCCTGAGCAGGTATAATTCCTACAGATTGGGAGGGTAAAAATCTACCAGCAATGCTTTGATGGACTTTATATAATTTTAATTGGACATTTTAGCAGTCCTTCCCCCATCAGTACTAGCTATTATTTTTTAAATGAGACCAGGTAAACAATTCCCAACATTGCTGTATCTATTTTTAGTAGGGTTGATTGTACTAGTACGTCTCAACAGCTATGCTATTTATTTAAGCACTGTACCGTAGCTGCTCAGAGGAGCTGCCATATGGGACAATGAACTAGTTACAGCAGGGGTAAAGCACATTAGTGGCATCAAAACCAGATTCCTTAGCAGGACTGCTATGCTTTGGAACAGTACCTGCATTTTTCAACAGTGGCATTGTAATGGCACAGCACCAACATGTGTTTGCAGTTTCAGTATGTAGCCAAAGCGCTGAAGTGAAACAGTCTCTAAGCTCTCCCTTCCATTCTCCTATAGTTGTACCATGCACACTGGTGGGCAGTGTGAGAAAACTGGCATTGCTATTGTGGGCTTCAAGCCACCCTGCTCTGAGTATTGCACTTCTGATTCTCCCATGTCTGCCAAATATCTGGTACCTCTATAAATCTCCTGCTTCATGTATAGAATAGTTCATTGAAAGGGGTATGGAGCTTGGGATGGGCCGGTTATGTCAGGTAAACCATGCATGGGACTGCGATGCCATAACCCTACACGCCTTTCAGACAAGTTAGTTTCCCGACTAAGCCTGTCAAGAAAACTTAGTTAAATGGGTTGATACACCTGCCAGACAGATCAATGTTTCACCTGCAAGTTCCAAACTTATCAATAGCTTGGTGTGCTCATGCATCTGCATGCAGTTATATGTGTTTAAGATGGAGATAAAGGGTTTCAATTGTAGCAGAACTGACTTAGCTTTCGGATGGGAAAATGTTTGATGGTTCAGAACTCACATCTCATCAGTGCTGCCATACTTGCCATTCAGTGCAGGTAAAGCATTTGCATGGAAACAAATTCAGCATCTGCTGATCGGTAACTCTAAATCTGCAATTTCCAGCATAACTTCCAAGTTTGCATATATTTAAAAGTAACCACCCCCTAACTTTAAAACTGAACTATATATATGGAAAATGCATTTTCAGCTTGCATCACTTATTAATGCTATGCCAAATAAATATTTAAAAAAAAGAAATGAAGAGCATTAAGGAACTTTGGAGACATAGGACAACAAAAGGGCCGAGTTGGGACAGACAGAACAAAGAAAGTAATGGAAAAGAGGGAGAGCCAGAGTAATACAATGTAAGAGAAAACAGAGGAATTAACACGAGGGAGAGGCAATGGTTTTACAGCAGTGGAGACAGCAAGACAGAGCAGAGAAACAGCAATAATAGTATTCTGAGACAGGATATGGAGAGCGATACAGAGCAAAAGACCACAAGCATGGAAACCCTCAATGGTGAGAGGTAGAGCAACATAGTGGGAGACAGGGAAACAAAGTAGCAAAAGGAAGGGTAGAGCCAAAATATGAGGAAGAGTCCATGAAACATAGGTAAAGAGGCAGCAACGGTCAGAGGGAAAAGGCCTAATAGTGATGCTACTAAAAAATTGACTTTATTTATGAATAGCCAACTAGTTGATGTATGGTTCTGTAGCTATAGTAAATTCTTAAGAGGTCCTGTGTACTAATGTCATGATGATGCAGCTGGATAGCACACACCTACAAGTTATTGCGCGAGCGAGCATTTTCCACAAGTGGAAAAAATTATTTGAAGACAGATAACATGAAATATGACTATATTGTTTCTAGTATTTTCTAAGCGTTTAACTATGCACGTGTTGAATGGATATCCAACATCTTTTACTCTCTTGGGAATACCCATTTTTACTCTCGAATTTTGAAATCCTATCTGCAGCACTTCCAATACTTACGACGGTATAGAAGCTCAGACGACCGAGCCACATCTAGCCCCAGATACCCATTATATTCCATATGCCACTGGAATGCAAATCCATCAATAAAGCACCTAGTGGACTCGGTGAGCTAAAGGAGCCCCGATTTTAGTGGTAATTATTTTCAACCCATAGAATACACTAAAATCCAACACATCCGTCATGATTGGCGCCAGATTATTCTGCGGGTCTTTAACAAAAATCACCATGTCAGCAGCATAAAAAAAAAGACACCACCACTTTATGATTTTATAACTTAATCCAACTATGAATGTGACCAGCTGAATACATACTTGAAGCTGACTTTGGTACATCCCTACAAATAATATTTCAGATCCAACTATTCGGATGGAGACCCATTCAGGCAAGTTAGGGCTAAGAGGAAACGGTCTGTGGTGATAACATGCTACATAAAAATATATCAACATAACAGATAATCTTCCTGCAAAGCAGCAATTAACCTGTCTTTCACAAAAGCATTTATATTTAACTGTACATCCGACTCAAAAAGGTTTTTTTTAAAAACAGAGCTTGTACTACACGTTTGATGTAGCACACAGCTGTGCATAACAGATGTTTATAGTGCATTGCCATAAAACAAAAAAAGTTTTTCGAAACTCATTCCAGCGACACAAGGAACTGTGTCTAAGCTATTTATTGTCAGCAGAATGTCTTTGTAGTTTAAACTGTAATTTAATTCAAGAATGTATGGGGTCATGTCATGGTCTTCGAATAAAGTTAGAATTACAAACATGTGTTCAAAGGAATACCTACCAAAAGTAAAGTTTATTTTTAATGTTGCGGTATATAAAATGTATTTGGATATATGGTATGTGATTTCATGCAATCTTTGGAACCTCGCGTGTTCATCATCCGCACAAAGAACACCATCTCTCAGTATAGGAGACTTGTAATAATTGAGGCGCGTGCGCTGAGGTAAGGGGTCCAGAGTACCCACTCATACCCTCCTCTGAAAATGACAGCAGCACCGCCCCCTCCCCCAGAGGCCGCATGCGGCAGATGTCCTTAGACACGGGGGTCACTACAGGACCAAGCGTTTAAGTCTTGTTTGGACTGGCAGGAGGGCGCACGTTGCTCATTTGCGGCGAAATCAACTAGCCTTCCCACAATGGCTCGCCTCACCTCACGCCGCACGTTCAGTAGCGAATAATAATCTTGGTTCTCCAGCTCTTCCTCCCCAAAGGCCGCCGCCATCTTCACAACCTCTGACCCCACAAGCCGGCACCGCTGACAGGCGCTGCCTGTGGTACAAGCGCCACCTGCCCACGAAATAGGACGGAAACAAAGCACGCCCGCACAGCAACCTAGACAACGTCACCAGGGCAAACTGCTTGAAATTAACGAACCTTTTGGCTCCTCCGAACTAGCAACTCCTTCAAACTGTAACAAATTGGCAGCGCAGATCCATAGGGACGTTGTTTTTACAGAAAGTTCTTAATAGAAAAAAGGTCGAGTCTGTAATTGTTTTGGAGTCCTATTTCTGAAAAGCCAGAACCATCTCAATGTCAGCCAGTTTGTAACTTTGATGATATGATTTGATATGATAGTTTATTTATATAGCATACATGCCAACATTTGAACTTTTTAAAGTGGGAGAAATATGTGCACGCACAGCTTCTCGAAACAGCGGCACATTTTACTGGAAATGTTGGGGGCGAGTTAAAAAAAGTGCAAAAAAAATAAAACAGTGCATTTAATTATCTAAAAAGGACATTTGCTGCAAATAGAGATCTACCATAACCATCATTATAAAAACAGTATGCTTACCTGTATGTGAATAGTCAGCTTTGTGATCTAAGAAGTACCAGTCTATAAATCTGGAAGAGTAATTGCAAATATATGTTGGCCTTAAAGATGAGCCTGCTACAGCTGAATGAAGCGCAGATGCTCTTATCCAGTCAATGCAATTTCACAAATCCATGTAAAAAATACAGCACCAATACCAGATTGGGGCACAATGCATGCCTCAACCTAGTACACAAAGGTTGGAAATAACACAGCTGGGAACTTGCCACGCCATCACTCCTAACAATTAGATGGACAGGAAAGAAAAAGAGAAAGAATATGCCTACTCCATAGGACAACTGGATACATAGAACAAGAATTATAAGGACTAAGGAGACATCACCCACTAACCCAAAAGCTCAAATTTCTGCACACTTAACTCACACAAAAATCCACACAACCACCTTCTTGCAAGGCGAACCACACACACTTCAACACACCGCAACAAAAACAAACAACACATAACTCGCACCAACAGCACACGAGGACTCGCATCGATCCAATATTCACAACCAAGTTCGGCGCACAATGAAAACCAAACTCAATCTACCAACAGGACATCACCTTTCTCACTTTCCTACTCCCTCTTCACCCAATTAACCCCCACCCCGCCTTCTTGTTTGCATATACGCCTGAGCACCTGGGGACCAATTCCGTTGGTGACGGTGCGCGGTACAAGTTCCTTTAACATTAACATGTGTAGCAGCAGTTCCATTGTGAAGGCTCTTATAAAAAATAAGGGAAGACATCTTGTGACCCAGGAAGAGCATGTCTGGACCTTTGTGAGGTGCTGCACTGATGATGAAGGTAAACTGGTGAAAGTAGATTACAGCAGAGACTTCAATTTATGTGAGACAGCAGTTCAGTTCCATTGCAAAGGTTCTTACTGTCAAGAATAAGGGAAGCCACTCTTTTGACCCAGGAAGAGCAAGTCTGGACCTTTGTGAAATGTTGCACTGGTAATGAAGGTGAACTGGGGATGAGTATTTTCCTGTAGGATAGCTGTGCTTACTGTTGCAGTTCCGCTTATAGGGGATTGTTATACACCCTCAGAATTTAAAGATGTGTGTCCCAACTTGTAGTTGTTCCCACAATTGAAATGACTCCAAGCAAGTTAGAATTTTTCAGGATCATACTGGCATCATCTGAGCAGGTTTGAAAGACGTTTAGGATGTTTTTTTTCCAAGTTACTCGCTTTCTCAGATCTTCCTGAAATGTCTTGCTTGTGCTTTATTGTAATTTTAGGCTCTTGAGGTGAGCCATTCACCGCAACAACAGTAGACACTGGGGATGCCCGAGTTTCACTTCAACCCATGTGAAATGCTGTCATTTTTGTATCTGCAATATTTGTCTTCATGCGAAATGAAGCTTGATTTTCATGTCTGTGCAACAAGTGCTTTATTACTTCGTGGTAAAATAAGCGCATGTATATGTAAAAGAATGCACTTGTTTGTGTATGTTGAGTTTAAAAAAAATCAGATGTTTTCTATCCTCCCTCCCCTACAGGATAAAAAATCTCTATGTTTTTTTCCATCTGGCTTGTCTTCCTACTTGCTTGCAGGAGAATTAAAATAACTTTCATTTAAACGTGTGTTTACCCTCCTTCAGCAAAATATACATTTGCAGCCTCATTGTATTTAAGGTATGATAAAGCCACAGGGAAAAAGTTAAAATATGGACTAGGTATGCTCTACAAATGCATTGCGACCTATTGATGCTGCTTTTACGATGTTCAAAATACAAAACCGCTTTAAAAAAAAAATTTACAAAAAATTTCAAACGTTTTTCTTGTAAACGAGAATTTTCAATTCTCTCTGTGTGGTGTAACTGTTGAGAGAAACACAAAAAAAGAAGAAGCGGAAGCTGTATTTGCTCATTTCCTTCAGACTATTTTTATTATAGTAAATCTCAAATGGGTATGTTAATTACCTACTTGAGTGTGAAGTGAGTCTCTGGCAGATGCTGTCCCAAAGGAAGTGGGAATTTTCATCTACGGTCTGGTTCAGCGTTATGCCGTAGTACCGACCTAGAGAGGTAAATATCAAAGAGACTCAACCTTTACTTGTCCAAAAAGACTGGCCCTCCTCCATTGTTTTCTGTTATAACCTCTAGTGTATATACCATGATATAGCGCTTATAGACAATGTGTTTCAAAGCGCTTCACAGCAAAGGGAGGGAACAAGGGAAAATACAATGACATTCTTACAGGCCATGAACAACAACAATGTGAAATTAACTATCATACTCAACCTGACAACATTTCAGATAGTGCAAGAGCTAAAACACAGCTAGGAAGGAAATGGGAAACAGACAGGCGACTACCGTACTAGGCCTGACAACATTTCTGGTATAGCCAGAGATTAACAAGAGGTGAGGGTGGGGGGAGGAGAAAGGAGGGAGAGGAACAAAACAGGCGACTATCGTACTAGGCCTGACGACATTTCAGATTGTGCTGGGGGGAAGGGGAACGAATAAAGGAAAGGGGGGAGGAGACAAACATGTGTTGCTATCCTACTAGGTCCAGGACAATTCTGATAGAGTAAGTGCAGTGTGTACCATTAAATGAACATTGGTGCTTCTTGAAGTTCAATTTATCTGTAGGAAGGCATTGATTATAGTGGCTGAAGGTACACTTGGTAAAGATATTTTTATTGTGCTAGGATAGCACAAATTATGCCGTTGCTTTTCAGAAGAGATGTTTTTAATACTTTATATTCAGGGTTGGCTCGACCCTCCATATTTTGGGAGGGAATCCTAAAAGTGGCTGATCACCCAAGGTTCCTTTGGAGCATCAGAAACATCCTATGGATATTTTCATGAATTACTCTCATTTCCTTATTCCCCACATTCTCATGTATGACCACATAGGCCAGAAACCCTTTCATATTACAAGGTGTAGTCTTCCATCTCCAGTCAACGTGCCAGGAAAGCCTTAATTTGCCATGTTCTGTCTTATATTCCAATATGCAGCCAACAAATGGCAGGGACAACGTCACATGGCCAGGTTCAGCGTTGCTTGCCAGTGTTCATCTATTGTATGTCAGAACACTGTTATAGCATAGCTAGCATAGCTAGCATGCATAATCTTACCCACCTAACCATATGCTGCCTGCTGTAGCCCCCCCATAACACGAGGTGAGTCTCAGCTAGCATGCGTAATATTACATACTTGACCATATGCTGCCTGCTGTAGTCCCTTATAACACGAGGTGAGGCTCAGCTAGCATGCATAATATTACCTACTTGACCATATGATGCCTGCTGTAGCCCCATAACACGATATGAGAGTTAGCTAGCTTGAGTAATCTTACCTACTTTTATTTTTATTTTTCATTTTTTGCATTTGTAGAGCGCACTACAGCCCAAAGGCATCGAGGCGCTGTTACATGAAATTGTACGTAGGCATGATTCATGGTTACATTGGAGGCGGCAACAAATAGGGTTTCTAGGTTAAATATACAGTTTGTAGCTCAAAGGTAGTTACAGTGGCGAAACAGTGACAGCTTACTTCCAATATTAGCAAATAATACATTTTTTGGAGGGTTTAAAAGTCAAAGGTGCTGAACATACGGCCACAATACGGCAAGATGTGGGGAATGGGAACAGGTGCAGAATCATGCACGTCACACAAATAGCCTTGTTCTAATGGCTTTGTGGAAGGCTAAGTGGGAGTCAATCATCCTAAGGTGCTTGGGTAGAGCATGCCAGTGTGATGCAGCAATAGCTGGGAACCTGGTGCCACCTGCACGCACTCTCTGGGTCTTAGGCGTGGAGATCATGTTATTGTAAGCCATTCTCACAGGTCTAGAAGAAGTTGGCTTTGCCATTCTCTGGACCAAGTAAAGGGGTGCCAAGTAACAGAGGCATTTATACGTGAGAGAGAGGGTTTTAAAGACAATTCTCTCTATGACGTGAAGCCAGTGAACCTGCCTCCTTACCTCAGAGATGTGTTCCTTCTTGGAGATTCCTGTGGCGGCTAAATTGGAGTTTAGCAATGTTTTTGCCAGAGGTCCCTACAGGGAGGGAATTGCGGTAATCCAATCTTGATCCGATAGTTGCACTAGCAATAGCGAGGCAATTCTGTAGAGATAAGAAGGGTCTTGCTGCATTAAGCAATTTAGAGTAGTACGCCGAAGAGGAGGCAATGGCATTGACCTGCCTATTCATAGTCAGATTGGAGTCCAGGTAGATGCCCAGGTTCTTGACTGTTTGGGACACTGAGGTAGTTATATTATCAATGGTAAAGGAGGTTGTATTGTTTGTCCAGGTTACCCAGAATGTTGGTGAGCCAATTAACAGAAGTTCAGTATTCTCGCTGTTAAGGCATAACCAGCTTTCTGCCATCCAGGCTTTGATGATAGAGTAGATGGAATTAAGAGTGTTCATGTCGGCCTCATAATCACCTGTGAGGGGGATGAGCACCTGGGTGTAATCAGCCTAGTTGCTGTATGAGATGCCCAGTGCATCCAGAATGTTGAATAGAGGCCTAGTGAACAGGTTATAAAGGGTAGGCACAATGCAAGAGCCCCGAGGGACTCTGCATTTGATGTGACTTGGAGTGGCAAAGACCGAGTCAGAGAAGACTTTCATGGCCCTTTCCTGTAGAAACAAGGTGATCCAAGCACAAGCCTTCGGGGAGAAGTTGGCCGCTATGGAAAGATGGTGGCAAAGTGTGTTGTGATCCACCAGGTCGAATGCAGCCGATAAATCAAGGAGCAGATGGAGCGCTGGTTTGCCTGCATCTCTAATGTCGTCCAGCCAAGTCAAGGAGTGCCATTTCGGTGCCATGTGGTGGACGGAAGTCAGACCGCCGAAGACCCACAAGACGGTTGTCTTCAAGGAATTTTTGGACTTGCAGGTAGGCTGCTTTGTCCAGTATTTTTAGTAGAAATGGCACAGTGGTAATGGGCCTATAATTCCCCGGCACCATTGGGTCAAGGGAGGGTTTCTTAAGGAGTGGGCGTACCCAATCTTCCTTAGGGCCAGTTGGGACATTGCCAGACTGCAAGGATGCATTTATAAATGCTGTCAGAAAGGGTGCAAGTGTAGGGGCACAGTCGTCTTTAATGAGCTGAGCCAGACATATGTCCCCTTTGCAATTGGACGGTTTAATGGATTTGAAGGGGGTGTGTAAAGGATTCCACTTGGGCGTCACACACCAGACCAGGACCCTTGCCTTTAGCCTAGGATGTAGCGCTCAATGAGAATGCTTTTTCTTTATTTTCTATGAATTCGGATTGAGCTGGCACCCAACCCATCTTATATCCCCTTTTACAAATATCCCGGGTCACAATGAACCATGGACCAGGCCGGTGGGTGGTAATATAATATTTATTTTAAATTCAAAGAAAGTCACACAGTTTGAATATTGGGCAGCAATCACCAATGGGGTGATAATTACAGAATTAACTGATGAATAGGAGCAATTTTACTGTCGGGTACATAGCACCCGAGTTAAGATTTCCCCATGCAATGCTCCCTCAAACCCTAATTCATGGAATTTTGAGTGGATAGAAAGGAGCAGCCAGGGGTCAGGGATACTAGGCAGCAAACAGAATTAAAATCCAACCTTCCCTCATGCAATGGGAGGCAAAAACCATTTGCAATTGCATAAAATGACATTCGGAATTGGTAAATAATTAATTTTAAAGTGTGGTTGAATGAATGAGGTAAATATGATTTATCACAGTATCAGGGAGGTAATATCACTAGCAAATACAAGGCAAGGTAACAACAAAGGGCATACAGTTCAAAAAGCAACTTGAAAATAAGAACACAGTGCAGCCAAATCACACGTTGAAAAGTTGCATTTTCCACTTTTTGCAGTTTTAAATGTCAAAACGTTTTTTAAAAAAAATGGATGAAATAGACAGAATCGGAATGCGGTTTTTAGGCTGGGTGGTAGATGCACATAACAGGGATAATATAGAAGTGAAACAGTGACTCTAGCTGAAGAACTGGATGAGATTTTCAATGTGGAAGGAGATTCGGTTTTGGGAAAATACAGTAGTTAAAAGAGAAAATCGGTTTGGAAAGAAAGGACAAGTTTTACTTAAACTAGATTATCAAGACTAGGTTGTTAAAGAAAGACACGGTATGCTCCAAGGTTAATTTGCAACGTTGACCTTTTCACCCCGCGTTCAGCTCTATGTGGGAATTAATTAAATTATTCAAAATATGACTAAGGATCTATGCAAGACAGAAATTAATAGAAGAATGGCGCTAACGCTTGGAGATCAAGGATAACAGGCACAGAGAATTCTGACCGTTTTAAACAAGTTACCAGGGTATGAATAGGATTACTTAGAGACAAAGACAAAGTATCAAGATGGGGTAGGCTATGCGTTGCTATGGGATGGGGAAATACTCACAATCCGCACTTGAGTTTGGGATTTGGGGCAGCCAACCGGGTTTCTGGACTCAAAGGCTCTGGTCACAGCACAGCGGGCTCTCCTAACAGCAAACAGCTGGGCCTGTATAGTCACTGGATAGCAAGGGTACGGCTGGCATGCAGGTAGTGGGGCAAAAAGCTGGTCTGGTCACAGGATACTCCTAAAAGGGTACCACAGCTAAACCTCAACAAAGGAATAATCTTGAAAAAATAACGTGTGTTAGCACCTTCAGCCGATCAGTTTCGGACTAAGAAAAACTATTCTCAAAAACTGGCACATCATTAACACACCTGATTTTAAACCACTCCCTCCACGTTTTGCCTTTAAAAGATCTAGAAATTTAAAAAACAATCTTGTACATACATATCCAAAAACAAATACAATTGTACCACGACAGACCACTTTATGGCACCTTCCACCACTAATTGGCCATTTTAAATGTGGTAAATGCTGGGTGTGTTCATTAACACGAAATATCAAGAACGTGGATCTAAATGGAAGAAATTGGCAGATGATTGAATTTACTAACTGCCTAACCCCCTTTGGTAGTGTACGGTATTAAGTGTCCATGTGGCCTTTTGTACATTGGCAAGACAAAAATGCCTATTAGACAAAGAATAGACGAACATCGGTCCTGCGTTAAAAACAAGATTGAAAACAAACCCTTGGTTGCACACTATGTAAAGTTGTCACATCAACCAAATGAAATTTTCTGGTTCATTATACAAACCATAAAAAAATCCCCCTCACGGTGGCAATAGAGATCTTTCATTAAAAAAATACAAACAAAAATTGATATTTTATTTAAACACGGTAAAAGAAGGACTTAATTCTTCAGTGGAGTGGACTTTGTTCATATAAAGTTTGCCATTAACAGCTCAACAATCCCTGGATGCAACATCTGGTCTGCGACAATGCAGTCAACTTAAAAAAAAATGGTCTTTTTGTGTCTAAAAATGTGAAATGCTTTTGGAACACTATATTTTGAATTTTCAATATCGAGCCATTTGGCGACAAAGCGCTAAATCAGTAAGCTGTATCATTGACTCTTGTTCTGTTGAAATAAGAAAAAAGTGATGGCTATTTGCCATTATTGAGCCCTTTCTGAGTAAATATGTATACATAGATCTCCCCCTTCCAAAATGGCCGCATTTTAGTCATCAAATGCTAGACGTGACCTTTAGAGGCAGATATACACGTGATTACATAGACAATCACATGCAATCAAATTAAAAAGCACGTTTGCCTCTCCCTCTATCTTGGTTTGCACATAGATGCCGATAGAGACGTGGAAGAGTCATTGTACGAAGCGAACAAGTAAGTGCCTGTTGTTGGAAAGCTATACTTTAACATGGTCGAATGTGCAGCGATTTGTGTAACGATCACAACACAACAATTGAAGTAAAAATGTTCATAAAATGAATGCGTATCTCTACAAGTACCTTAACTGTGGTTTATAAATAATTGATAACACGACACTCTCGGGTTGAATGACAGCAGTGTTGGTCTGCCTTGCGAGAAATAGGTAAACAAATATGGGCTAGATCCGTCCACCCCCGCTTCCCCCCAGGAGGTTGTAGTGCTACAATCTCCTGAAAAAGAATGTTGTTCTGTCACAGATATTTGGACAAAAGAAAGAGAGATATGGGCGGATTTCTCGTACTAGGAAAAAAAATGACTAAATCACATGACCATAAGAAAAGATAATCATAGTGGAAATAATGAAATGTCGCGTGTGAAGTAACAATGGACACATGTGTGTATGTAAACCACACAGACATATATGCCTGTTGCCCACCTTGGGCGGGATTTATTTGAAAACCACAAATCTATACACTATATATAAAATATCAGTTATAAACAAATGATTGATAACATCTGAAGAGATAGAGCATTTACATCTAGATGTGGTTTCACATTTGTCTCTTCCACAGAACGATTTTCTAAGAAAATTAATTGAACAAATAGGAAGAAACATCTAACCAAATCAACTATGGAATAATTACGGAAGATCAAAGAAGGCAGGCCTGTTGATTTTCTTTTTTATGATCTTTTAAGTAGCCTATGAGGGAAAGACAGAAATCATGTCTCTTTGCTGTTTTTATCTCACTACGTTGTAGATTGGGTAATTAAAAAAACAAAACAAATGTGGCATTTGGAAAACAGAAGACCCTAGAAAATAAGAAACAAAGTTCTTGTTGAAAAATAAATAATTGAAATTCCAATCCGAACGCTCTATTCCGATACCACAGGTGGGTAGACATTAGATTAGTTTTAACTAGTATAACATGGTGTATGTCTTTAAGATTTTAACAGGGCATTTCTCTGCTTTTTATTTGTAGCTATTGTGAGATGACAGTTGAAAATCAAATATATTCCTATCCTGAAGATGGCCAAAAAACATCAAACTACGACACCAGAGATGGTTTCTAAAGTTTTTTTGGTAAAGGCCGAAACATATAAACATATGTAGACATATCTGGGGCGTTTATATCGCAATAATATATAGACAAAATAATGCATGTTGACTAAAAACAGTGGTTCTGTCACATACTAACCTCACATTGAACATTTGCTGTTAAGAAATGAAATTGAATCATTGAAAATTGCTGTAGGCTTTTTTGCTCTTCAGTTGTTTTAAAATCTTTTTTAGACTGTTTGAATAAAATGTGTATGATTTAATATTAGTATTACCTTGTTCTGTCTGTCACTTTCTGTGATGTACATGAAAGAGACAAAATACTACACCTAAAGTTCAGAAGCAGGCGGATTGAGAAAGGGGTAGTTGATCTGTTCTTGTTGTGTGTGTACACCCAACATGCTATGGACAGCCGCAATATCTTGTTTTAAAGTCACATAAATTACATCTAAACATCTAAACTGTAAAACCTTTACATTACTATGTTGTCCGGTTGTAGAAATAACAGTTTTTAATGTTAATTCATTAAAATAGTCTTTTGAGCTAGGTCCATTCAGAGCTTCCAGATGCTGGTCTCCTTGGGGGGATGCAATGTCCTTTGAAGCCAAGGGCAGGAAAAACCTGTTCTGTGGCTTCCACAGTACATCCAATGCATTCATTTATTTATTTAGATTTCCTGAGCCCAAAAGGCGAGGCTGTTGGAATGTATATTAGATTTTTAACCAAACCCCCCTTACATTTCTAGGCAAGGACAGGGCCTTATTCAACATTACACTTTTAAATCAGATATTTTTCTTGTTTGCAAAAGCACATTTTGACACATGGTGAATTCTGCTGGGATGTCCCTTTCAAACTCGGTTTTCTCTTTCATCTGGATTCCAAACATTGTTTGCAGCCCTAGTCAGTTTCTCTTACACCGCAATCTGTTCAAGGCACAGGTCCACTGAAATTGACATATGCACAGAGAGCTAGGATTTCTTTTGAAGAGTTTATTTTGACATTTTGTAGCACAAAAGTCAAGCATTTCTCTGCACGGCTGAGAGTAAAGTTTCTGGTGATTTCCCAGATCTTGCCAGACACAGTCTGTCATTCAGTGAGAAATACTTTCTTTTGCTAAAGCACAACTTGAATATGGCTGGGCATAGTTGGGCCTTACTGGATCAGAACTGTATATTGTTAAACAGATAAAAAAGAGCATCAGGGTGCCATCATTTTAAATGTAAAATATTTCCTTTTTCAAAGGGACATTTTTAGCAAGCAGTAAAGAAGCGCTGCTTTTCACTTCTTTGGTGCACCTAAGAAAACACACTGGCAGCCTTTCTCGGTGTGCTCCCTGTTCCATCTTGCCCAATAGGTGCTTGGCAAAACGGTACAGCCATCATTTGGTAGCCGCAAAACAAAGTTTTGATGTGAGGCAATAGTGCTCAAAGGAGCCAGTGCAGCCATTCTGCTGGTGACTGCTGAAGTGCAGCTTGGTGATGGAGGGGAATTCTGCTGAGTGGGTAAAAGTACCCCACAAATGATGACTTCAGATTCACTCATATCCTTGAAGTCGAAGAGCGGAGATGCATTGGCTTTGGTAG
The DNA here is from genome assembly GCF_040938575.1 of Ambystoma mexicanum. Taxonomy (NCBI): domain Eukaryota; kingdom Metazoa; phylum Chordata; class Amphibia; order Caudata; family Ambystomatidae; genus Ambystoma; species Ambystoma mexicanum. The sequence goes on along the minus strand of NC_090929.1, from coordinate 660,063,586 downwards.
CCGTGAGCGGGTTGCTGTGCTGGGTGGCTATTAGGTGAGTCCAAGCCTTTTGGTGGGCTAAGATTTTAGTTTGCAAGGTGTTCAGTTTATCGAGAATGGCCGATTGAATGTTGTTGCACCAGTTTTCATCCTTCAAGAAACTAGAAGGCGGGGTGGAAGGATTTTCCAGCTCTCCAAAGATGGTGAAAATGTCTTTAGTCCCTGATTTTGCATTAGGTATCCTTGTATTAAAAGACGCGGCTTTGACCTTGATTATACCTGATTTATAGTTTTTTGAGATAGCCTTAAAGGCCATTTTAGAGGCTTCATTGGGGTTGGTTTTCCAAGCTGAAAGGGCTGCTCTTTCCTTGGAACGTAATTCAAGCAGCTCCTGAGAGAACCAGGCATTAGAGTGCTTAGCTTTCTTTGCTTTCCTGAGAGTGAGAGGAGCGATGGCATCAACAGCTTTGGTTATGGCCAGTTCAAAGGCACTAGCAAGACTGTCGGGGCCCTTGGAAAAAGGGGGCTGAGGAACAGGCACCTTAAGGAAGGGTGTGATCTTTTCTGAGGTGACCATATACTGCCTGCTGTAACATGTGGTGTTCTGCCAGACTGTATATACATACCCCCTATTAATGTCTGTAACCGTATTCTTTCACTGGCACTTTGTACCACGTTTCTAACCAGCGCCTAGATGCCTCAGGGTTTTGTGCGCTTTATAAATGCACAAATAAATAAATAAATAAATAGGCCATGATTTCATTATTAAATGCAAACATATTTCCTCATATGCCTAGATACTTATGTATATACCTAAGTTGGTTGTGTCTTTGTGAAAATGCATGTATTCAGGTTAGCCTTAAGCTCCCCCTTTTTGTTTCATTCACCCACTCCATCTTGCAAAATCTCCTTTTTGGAGCTGCAAGGAATTGCCGCACAAGAATGCTGAGAATGTTGTTGCAAAGAAATGAGCTAAATGTTATTACAGCCTTGGATCTTGCACAGGCCGGACCAAGTGCAATCAAATATTCTAATCTACAGCACTTAATTGTGTGGGTCTCTCAAATGCACGTACTAATAATAACAATAGTTTATGACACAGGAGATGTTCTGTTCTGTTTGTACCAGGAAAGGGTTATCCTAAACAAACTGTAAAAACATCTCGCTGCACAGTAACCCTCAATCATGAAAACAAAAGATAATGTTGTCAGGAATGTTTCCTTTCAGTGAGAACAGTGAGAACAGTCTGTCGTCTTGTAAGGTCAGAAAGTTAGAATGTACAGGCATTAAATCACTGAAAGTAATGTATGGTTTTGCAGAAAACCCTGCACGTAGCATGGAGCTGCAAACTATCTCTGACATGGCATTTCACAGCAGAGCTCATGTAAACTGGGGCGAATAACAGACTTGCTATAAATTGCTCACTTCTGCACAGCTATTGCTGGGTAGAACCTGGGTCCACTTGAAGCAAATAAACTTAGTTGTTTATACTGATCTCTGTGTCTGTTGGTCTTATCTCGTTTGCAGTACAGTTACCAGATTTTAGTTTTTACATCTTTTGGATTTCACTCTGTGAGGCATGCCAACGACCCTCAGAGTTTGGTGCATGTGGATGCTAGGCAGCAAACTGTGATGAATCCCAGGTGATTATCCCAATGACTTATCATGTGGCCAGAAAACAGCAGATGCTTCTTTTAAAAACATTTTTTTAATTTATTTGCGTTTAGGTTTATACAAAAAACCTTTTGCAAATGTTTAAATCCAATCATCATAAAATAAAATTCATAAATATCATTTTTTTAAATACATACAAGTTATTGCAATTTTTATCCTCTATTCGAAAGTATAATAGATAAACATATATTGGTATCCATGCAGCATCTGTAATATTCACATGTTCATTACATGTTAAAGCCTACCAGTGTATCCATTTTTTACTTTTCACTTTTTCATGATAGGATGAAATTTATTTAAAAATTAAAGGTTCCATCTTAATAGTTCTACTTGGATGGAATTTACATCATACAAGATTCATTATGAATAGACTACCTGAGTGAATGGAATTGCATTGTTAATAGAGTTTGTGTAACATCCAATATACATTCACAAGATATAAGATTTACGCCCTAGTTGGTGCGCTAGGATAAAAAGAGATATGTCGATTTATTAATCATTGTGGCAATGCATTTCATCATTATTGATGGCTACATTCATCTTTAAACGTTGATCAGTTAACATTGTGTAGGTATGTCACGACCCTCGCCCAAAACCCCCTCTGGCAAACCCATTGGCCAGGTGGAGTCAGGACTCGGGCCTCTAGAGCCTGGCATGCTCTTCAAAAGCCCTCATGGGGCCAGTCCTGGCACCTATGGCGCCAGGCTCATACACCATGAAAAACAATGTGCTTGGGAACTACTTTATTGTATTGTCAGCCAACATGGAGGTATCCACATAGCTTGGTTCCTAAGAACCAAGCTATGCGGTCTAATGTTTTGGGTGTGGTAGCCTAAGGACTACTTTACCTGGACTATTTTGTTGGGGCTTTTTAAACCACACCCGAGCAAGACAACATGCTTCGCGTTACTTTGCAGCTTGCAACGTGACGCTCACCGTGTCCAGCTATTCCCTCGAACCTCGAAGAAGCAGAACCTGCAAGGAGACAAAAGGAACATGATTAGCAGCAGCATCTTACCTGCAATCTTCATCTTTAAACACTTGCAGCTACTGAGAACAGCTTCCTCGAATCTGCACGCCTCCCAGACAGAACGACCCGAAAGAGGAAGATAGAGGCAACATTAAAGAAAGCAGTAGAGACATTTACAAAATACAAACTGCTCAAAAGGCTTACCTTGCTGGTCGCCTCTCGGCTGGCACCACTCCGGACATTCCACTCGCGCTGAAGAACACTGTGACCTACAAGGAAGGGAAACACAGGTTAGCAAAGGCAAAACTTTGCAGTGCTGTGCATAGCGCTTACTTACCGCATCATAGCGCTCTTAATGCACCATCATTTACCAGCGGGGCTCAACCAAGCCAGTTCGCCGCACTGAAGCTCTGCATACCTAAGGGAGAAAAAAGAGACATTTTAAACAAAGAAAGGCATGCAGGATAGCACCAAAACTAAAGAACAGCAATAATACCTACCTGAACAATATCAAACGGGCCGGTGTCAGTGAAGTAACTGGACCGCACTCGCCCATGAAAGACAACGCACCCCTGCAAAGAAGGCAGGACGGAGAGCACGCCTAATTCTACCACAAGGTGAGGAGAGGGCGCCAGAGGGACTGAAATCATACGGGGGTGGAGGGAGGATACTTACTCCAGTCGGTCAGTCTTGAACACAGTCCTCCTGTATTTTCAGGCAGAACCTTCCCCGCAGACCACATCAGGGCAAAGCTGAGTAGCATACCAGTGAGTAACACAGCTGGGTGGCCTCCCTGTGGATACCAGGTGAGCGTAACAGGTAGCAGCATCCACCTTATTGCAGCATGAACAAATCAACATTTATTCTCATTCAAATTTTGTGAAGTTATTCTCTATTATTTAGGTGAGTACGTGATTTAATAAAATCAACGTGGATTGTATTTATTGTTCTTAACGCATGCATGTCAAAGATTTGTCACTGACATCATAATTGCAATTGGCGATCTTCTACAAATGTTACTAGCTCTTCATTTATTTTTTTAAGCAATTTTGTCAGCGCTATTATCAAGGAAGTATTCTTGCCAACCATGAGTCTTTCCCACAACCAATTGTCTTGATAGAACTGTATCACTAGTAATACATTTGCCAAGTGATTTCGTTCCAATTATTTCAAATTTTGGACAAAACAGGACTAAGTGTTTTAAGGTTTCCATACGGACTTTTTCTGTACAAAATCGACATTTGCTCAATATCCTTTTATCTGTACATTTTTGCCATATTTGGCAACGTTCATAAGTACGAAATTGATTTAAGCAAAAGCGTAGTTATAATTCTCACTTTCACATCGAAAGATTAGAAGATATTTTGCACAAGGTTTCCTTTTTGTCGCAAATATCTGGTACTTGCTATATGGTTTGTAGGTGTTATTTGTATCAATCATAACTGCCCAATCTAATTTGAAGTGTTTCTTCTTAACGAATGGTAGACGAACAGCGAGGTCTACTGAACTTGCATTTATCTTTGTGAGTAGATTTGTCATCCCTATCTCAAAACATACAATGGATTTTGGATGACCCTTTAGCTAGATCCTGTTACATGGAATTAGCAGGTGGGTTTAACATTTTGGCGTAGTTGTTAAGTTTCCGCCACTGGAATTTCACCGATAGTGAGCTTAGCCCTAGCGCGTGTCTGATGATGAAATTGGGTATTGCAAGAGACAAGCCCAATACCTGTTTCCATACCTTTCCTTGAATTCTATCAAGAAACTTATCTATGTTCAACAGACAAAAGTCCAGTCCATACAATATGATGGGCTCGACTTTTAATGAATAAAACTCAAGTACTGGCATCAAGGAGTATTTGTAATATTTTGTCCTTAGAACTATCAGCTGAGATAAGAGAGGACTCATTTTTTGCTTGATGTTCATTTCCCACGTACTTATTGGGGCACTATTCGAAATTGTGTATCCTAAGTATTTTAGTCTAAAGGCTCTCTCAATCTGAGCGTCTGCAATGGTCCATTTGCTAATTCTGAGCTTTTTCTTATTTGCAAACATCATTATGTTTGATTTGGACCGGTTTACTGATAAGTTATTTTTGTCAGCATAGGTAAGGAATTGATTAAATTTATTCTGCAACCAAGACAGTGTCTGATCGAAAAAGATGAGATCATCTGCAAAGCCCATCCAATGCAGTCTGAGTGATCCCAATCTTATTGCAAATATGTTGGTGTTTTGCCATATGTCGTCTATATCGCAGAGGTATAAGTTAAATAATGTAGCAGCCAGGTTGCACCCCTGATTCACCCCCGCAAATGTGTAATCTGGACTTGAAAGGTGGTATTTTGATGTAGCATTGCTATTAGGCGGACTAATCCCGGTGGTATTTCCATTTTGAGCAATTTGCTCCAAAGAAAGTTTCTGATTACTCTGTCAAATGCATCTGACATATCCAATGATGGCATATAGATGGAAGCTGCATTTGACTGTTTAGAATTCTGTAAACTATGAGCCAGAATAGTTGCATTAAGGGGGTGCCCATAAATTTACGAAAACCGACTTGGTAACGTGAGAGTAAGTTATCGTTCCTAATAAATTGTTCAAGTTCCGTCAATATTAAAATTGAAAAAACCTCTGTCAAAGCAATAGGACGATAGTTGTCAGGCACATTAGGATCACCCTTTTTATAGACAGGGACTATAATGGCATTAAGCCAGGATTTCGGGATTCTCCTTGTTTGAAATATGTGTTCACATTTTATTTTAAGTACCAAGGCCCAGAATTTGGATCAGATTTGAAAATACAGGCTGGAATGCCATCAGGGCTGGCAGCTTTTTTAGTAATTGAGATTTACAATTGCCCTTTGTATCTCATGAATATTCCAAGGGCATTTTGGTATAGCAGGGAGGTTTGTAATATTACAGTGTACATTGATGTAATTAGGGGGAAGCCCATATTTTTGGAAAACAGAGCGTTGCCATTGTTCAGCTGATATGGATGTCTTAAACATTTTTGCCTTTGCACCAGTGGCAGCTCTCAAGACTGTCCATACATTTTTCAACTATTCATCTGAGTTTGAAACAAAAGTGGTTACAACTTGCAGGTTATTATTTCCTAGTATTGCTAGCCCCCCAGACGGTCTCCCTGCTATTCCCCCTTTGGCTACATTTGTGTAAGTGGTGTAACCATTAATATTGAAATGGATGGTCCTCATTGTTTCTTGAATCAACAATATAGGGGGTTTGAGAACAGGCACTAAGGAGTTTAACTTGGTAAATAAGTTATTATAACCGCAAGAATTCCATGATTGAATGCACAAAGCTTTCTGGCTATGGTTTTAGGGTGACTTTTTGTATTTGTAACACAGTGTTCATGAATGGTTCCAACCAAGCCCAATCTTTAATAGAGTTTGCTATGGTAGCAAGTGGTGCTAAAAGTTCTTGGTTTAGAGCAGTTGTTGCTACATTTTGTAGTGGTTGGGTGGGTTTACCGCCTCCCAGGGATTCCTCAGACTAAACAAACTCCAATGCATCTTCCTTTGAGTTGAATAGAAATGTGTTAAGGCCCACTGAGCTAACTCCAACATCTGCTCCCATAGTAGCTTCATTACCGTATATGAGTGAAACCACATATCATATGATAATTGTTGCTACCATGGGGAGTTATCCAGTCTATATCCTCTGAGATTAGCATTCTCAGAAGATGAATTTTTTTAAAGGTGGAAACATGTAAATGCGATGTAAACGCTGTATACCATTTATTGCAGAATTGCTCAACCACCCCATAATATTTGGGAGATCGGGAGTCAGTTGTGTCAAAGAGATGTCACTTGGGACCGTGCTATTTGGTTGTTTCTGTGTCTCATCTTTATCTCTTGCCTCATTTTCTTCACTGTTTGTGGGGTGAGTATGCTTGTCACTTGCCTCCAATGTCACTTTTAAAGGCCTGTGTGGCTGAACGTGACATTGTGGTTGTTGCTCCAGAGGCATGCTTGCTTGACCTCTCTGTGATATTTTTACACCCTGTGTTAATTCCTTATTCCCTACAGTAGGATTATCACTTGTAGGTTTACTTTTGTCAATGTCCATTTAGCTGCCGAGCTCTGTGCACTCTTGTTGTCAATTAGAGGGTAGAATTTGGACAATTGCGTTTGTTTGGTTTTATTTTCATTGTTCAGTACATGTTGTGGAATTGCAATCATATCACTGCTTTTGATTTCATCAGGCTGAGTGTTAGGGGATTGCTTTTTATTAGATTTAGGTGTACCTGTTTGGGTCTTTTCAAGTTCTGTCGATCCTGGTGAAATTCTTTGTTCATTATGTTTTGCCATGATTACTTTAATGTTTAAGTGAGCTTTTGATTCTTCATCTAGTTGATTGAGATGAATAAACCCATCAGCATTGGATAGGTTGCATAATTCTTTTATATTGGAATTATGCCTAGTGATTTTTGGTATGGATTCTTTACTTGTTTTTTTTCCCTTCGAATTTTAACTTTTTTCTGTTTATTCGTCTTTTTAGAGCTCTTGCGTTTTCAACTGCAGAGATCCTATTACCAGATTGTCATGAATCAAGTCCGTCAGTGGAGACAGACTATCTGGAGTTATCGAATTTGCAACCTGGTCTTGATCATTGGAGTCAAGGCCTGTTTGATTCAGTCCTGCCTCCCTTTGAGTGTATTTCTGTGAGTTTGTTATATACAGGAGGATGTCAGTTATCTGTTTTGCATTTTGCGTTATGGCTTGTAAGAGTGTCGTATACAAGCCATCATCGCCTCCTTTTTTGTTCACTTTAGAATTTTGGAGAGCATCTGCATACGATTTATTGATGCCTATTACTGGCTCGTATTGCTTTGTTGGAGAGGCTTTGTGATTGGATCTCATGTAGGTACTACTGCATGTGATAACATCCACCCTCTCATTTTTATGGACATTATGCGCTGACATCTTGAGACTAATAATCTCCTAGGTCTAAGACAATCGGGCTTCAGACCACTCCACGGCACCGAGACAGCACTAATTGATTTGATAATACAAATGGACTTACTCAAGAACAAAAGGCAATGCGCCTTGCTCCTTCTACTAGACCTCTCGGCCGCTTTCGTTCTGGTGAACCACACAAGCATCTATCCTCTACAGCTAACTTCTCTGAAGAAGCCTCAGAATAGTGAGCTAGTTATTTTGAGAACTGTTTTCCTTTAGATGTTTGGAGTTGTAAATGCTATAATCTAAAATAAAATGTTCCCCCCAAAAAAAGAAGCCTCAGACTGGATTCAATCCTTTCTCAACAACAGGTCAATGAGGGTTTTCTCTCAGTCGGCAGCCGTTGACCCTTCCTCGATCACATGTGGGGTCCCGCAGGGCTCTTGCGTGTCTCCTACTATGTACAACATATTCACTAAGCCACTATTTGACAAACTGGACCATCTGGGTATCATCTATTCTAACTACGCAGATGATACTCAGATACTCCTACCCCTTTCTGGAGACTATGACTTAGACCTAGCCCTCCTTAACAAAACTTACAGAGTCATTCAGGCATGGATGGCAGCCCATGGCTTATGCCTGAATGACGATAACACAGTAATCCTAATCCTAGGTGCTGCAGCCCATCTCAATAAACTTGATGCGCAATACTCATCTTTGACTATTGATGGTACTGCCATCCAAGTGGCCAAAAAAAAAAAAAACCTTAGGCTTTTACTCAGACGCTACGCTAAACATGGGCAGGCAAGTCAATGCCACATCCTCTGCAACAGCGTACACATGTAAGCTGATTCACGCTTGCAAACCCTACTTATCCACTAAGAGCTGCACTACTCTAGCGAGAGCCTTAATATTGTCGAAACTCGACTACTGCAACGCCCTCTATGCAGGAGCCAGCAAGCAGACCACTAACAAACTTCAAATCTTACAAAACAATGCCTTGAGAACCGCTCTAAGCATTCCAAAGAGAGAACATATCTCTAAGGCTAGAAGAGATACCAAATGGCTATCCATCAAGGATAGGATTAATTTCAAACTAGTTTCCATCACCTACAAATGCCTTAACAACGCTGCCACACAGTACCTCCAAGAAATAATCATCAGAAAATCGTCATCTCGCCCTACTAGGGCGGCCCAATCCGGTTGCATTGCTGTTCCCAGATTTAACCTGAAAAAAGCAGGTGGGAACAGCTTCCCGGTCCAAGCCGCCCAATACTGGAACGGCCTCCCCCATTCGAACAAACCAGACCTTCCTAAGTTTTAGGAAAAATACAAAAACTTGGCTTGACTCCAACGACGTCTGAATGTAACCTGTCGTTCTGTAATCTCACTTTGTACTATTTTTTGTGCTGCACTTTAGCCGCAGTTTGCCTGCATTGCAAACAGTAATTTCTTACCTGTAATTACTTGCACTGTATGTAAATACTGTATACCCTTGTCGTGCCCAGATACCTTTGCGTGAGGAGCGCTTTATAAATAAATTAACAAACAAATAACAAACATTGCATGGTGGTTATTACTTGCGTGAGCGTACATGAAGCTGTCCCGTTTCTGCATTTTTCCCATGATGTCAAATATGGAACCTTTAATACTCCTTTTACATTCATTTCCTGTACTTGTGTACGGGGGTTAAGCTGCATAGGCGGATTATAGTCTAATCTTTGTTGGTATAGATTACTAGGCACTTCACGTTGCGTGTGTACATTATTGCTTTTATCCTTAATGTGCCTAACATGCTCCATGTCATTTTGAGGATATTTTGGATTGTTAGAGATAGATATTAGATTTCCACTAAGATTTGTTTTTTCATGTAAATTCAGGTAATCCAGACAAGTTGGAAAAGGTTGGTTAAACACACACTTCCTCAATGTTGGGGGGCAATAGTGCCACTGGCGTAGCTGGACGGAGAAAGACTCTGATGCGTCTACATAGTTCCGCCTGAACGACCGGCGCTAGGATTGACACGTCTGAAATGTGATTATTGAATCGGTCTGAGCTAAACGCATGTTCAAAGGAATTAGATATACGTATAGAGTTTAGATCTATTTCTCTACTCGCCTGGATTTTTTCTACTGCATGTAAGGAGTCGTTGGCAGTGGCAACATGGTCACCTGGTGAAGTGCATACCTGCGCATTGGTGTCAGCTAGACCCTGGCCTGCCTCCCCCCTCACTCTCCGGTGTCCCTCGAATTCCATTGTTGCTTCTATAGGCTTCTCTGGCCTGAAAGGCTGAGGCATTACGTTTTGCACCTCGGTAAGGGCAAGCGCCCATGAAGCTTCCATGGCCTCCATTTCCATATCGCTCTCTGATTTATTCAAACATTTTCCACTTCGCAAGCCCCTAACCATAATGTAAGGCCTACTATGGTGGACAAGTAGATAGAACTTTAAGTAATATAAGCCAACAGTCAAATATTCAAGTCATCCGTATTTGATTGCGGTGTGCAACATAAATTAGAGTACCTAAGTATCAATGACAGATATGTTTATCAGAGCTATTGTCAGTGTATATAGAATCTAACATGTGCCTTTTATACTAAGCGTGTGTAAATAGGACAAGTTGCACTCACACCTAACAGAGTACCCTACCTTTGGGTGACGAAGGACGTCCGCACCTCATACTCCTTTTCTCACAATCAGTGGCTGTTATTGCATCAAACAAGAACAGATCCGACTCAAAGCCGGCTGGGGCACGGATCAAGCCTGTATCAAATCGATGTTTCAAGCACGCACGAGATTGGAGTCGCTGAGCGGGAACCTCCTCATCACCCAGAGCCAAACAGGCTCAACAGGATCAACAGGCTCTATGGGCTCAACAGGCTCAATCGGCTCAACAGGCTCAACGGGCTCAACAGGCTCAACTGGCTCAACAGGCTCAATTGGTTCAACAGGCTCTTCCGGAGGCACGCGCACAGGGGCGCATGCCCGTGCTTAAAATAGGAAGTGTGCCATAAAAAGGGGCGGAGTCACAGCTGATCTAAAAAATGAAGAAAAAAGTTAAAATAAGTACTATATTTTGAGGACAGATATTGACATGGTTTGGCAAGGTAAAAGATAAAGGTTTCCACAAAAACAGCTTCCTGTCCCAACACTCTGTGTTGTTTAATGAATAACTCCCTTCTTATATGTACATTAGCATACCAAAATAATTGGACTGCGGGCACAATGTCTTAAAAAATATATGTTGATTTTGACAATTTCTACAAAAGAACAAAAAACAATCGTACATAAAATTGATACTCTCTGATTGTTGGCAACACCTTCCTAAATCACAATCTCTATTGATTCATAATTAATCAGATGGTAAATACATAACATTAGCCATGATGTAAAACAAACCAAAGCCATATCCATTGGCTTCCTTCTTGGGATATCACAATGATACCTAATTGTGTGTCATAACAGTCTACCTATTGACGGTTAAGTGATTTGTAAACTCACAAACACCAGACCTCATAGTGAAGCACTATAGGTCTGCTTGTCAACAGTTCTGTCACAGTAGTCAGTAATAGTGTGTCAACATTAAGTATATGTTTCTGGAACCACTTATTTAAAAAAAACACCATAGAATTCATCTGGATAGTGTGCTGCTTTTGGTTCTGTCATCAGGACACTTCATGTTTTCAAAATATTTTGTTTCATCTTACGTGTTGCTTTAATCAGATCTTTCTTCAGATCAATCTAAAAACAAACACACATTTAAAATCAGTTATTTCCATGTGCCTTTACTTTTACGTGTACACAGATATAATGGGAGGGTACTCAAAGACCACTAACCTGAAATTTCTTTTCAGAATATTGGGATGTGTTTAATTCACATGGAATGTTCTCACTTTTCTGGTTGGAAGCTCTCGCAGTCTGCACCTGTCATCTGTTTCACAATTCTATGTCAAGACCGGAGGCTCGGATTATGCTTAACTCTTCATCTTTACTGTCAGCAGCAAAGAAAAACAACATGTAAAATATCATACAAAAACCAAGAAAAAACTACAATAACCATGAGGTTTTTCGGATTTTGTAGTCCATCCCTATAGGTCCTTAAACTGACCACGTGTTCCCAACAACCAATAAACAAATATTAGTCCTCTCAAAACCCTTGTCCTGCCTTTATTCTCCCTCTTTCTTTGCTCCTCGGCAGCGAGTTAAGTACCCTTTTTTCTTATTATATATTGAAAACGTGTGTGTGTACGGAGAGTGTATTTAAACTATACGCTGGTAATATCGTGCCTGCGGGCGGAGCATATCCGCTACATTCACGGTTTTACAGAAGTTGCGGGCGCGACGGGGCTGGGGCACCGGCGGCCGCAACTTCGCAGAACCGTCAAAGAGGGCACTGCGGTACAGAAGAAGGAGCGTGACGGACCGCGTAGTTCCGGCGCTCACTTTCTTCCTTGCCGATTCATATTGAGAGGAGTTTGTGTCAGACAGTGTCGGTGATTTGTTCATTTAATCCTTTTTTCGAATCACAATTGGATTCAATAACATTACGCACCGTTCATAAGAAGGTAGCGTAGCGTCCTGTGTGTCAGGAACACTACAGCGCCCCTGCAGGCAATCGGTGATACCGCAGTCATACGGGCACAGTCCCAGGTAAAACCTGTTATTGGATATTAACATATCTGTATATATTTGTCAGGATTAGTCAGGCGAGTACAAAGGCAGCGAATATGGCAAGGGAAATGTGCACTAAATCACACAGTGAATAGCTTCGAATTAAACTACGTGCACACAGGAACAACGACTCATGTATGCTAGAACCCAGGAGTGCAAATAGAGTGTGACAACAAAACCAATATATGAAAAGGGATGTGGGGTAAGCACCTGACCGCGAGGAAAGTCGGCAAGCACCTTACCCCCAATTGCTGTTACAGGTACTGACAGCGCTAAACCCACGTGGAGGGCAAGCAATGACAGGATCTGTGAACTAACACTCTTGATGGTATTAAATAAGGGAACTAAAGAACTGTACTCACGAGGACGAGATAAACCTCTTGAATGTCAGCTAGGCCACGAATCCTGTTGATGAAACTGGGACCCAGAAAGGCTAGAACAGCAATGGGAGGAAAACTAAATACCTAAGTTGGAATAGTGATTACAAATTAGTGAGGAAAACATAAACATTCACACAGGAGCTAGCTACAACCGCACACCACACCTAATAATCAAATGGGAAATAAATGCAGAAGTGCAATGGAAAACATGGAATGGATCCCAATAGAAAGTAAGGATCAGGAGCAGGGAAAAACGAAATAACCAATGCAAACTTCTCCCTACCCCTCCAAGGAAAAGACAGGAAGCTAATCTAAGAGGAAGGCTACGGCATATGGGTTTACAGCAGCAAAGGACAGAGTCAAAGAAATATAGAACACAGACAAACTGGGCTGCATCTAAAAGGGGAAAGCACTGAGAAATGCTGCCTGCAAACAGAGGAAGACAAAAAGGGAATCAAGGGAGCAGAAATCAATTAGCGCATGAATCCGAGATTCAGGGCGGAGGAACAAGAAAACAGGAACTAAGAACTAGGTACAAAGGCAAGGAACAAGGAACAAGGGACTAGTCACAACAGGAACACTGCAAACGATGACCAGCGCTGGACTGAAGTAAGACTGAGGCTTTAAAGCTGCTTAACGAGCACACGCCTCAGGTGTGCTGATTGCTGCACCTGCAGCCACAGCTGTTACCTATCCTCCACCCAACCTTGTCCTGCAAGGGTGGAGGTGGAGCAGTCGGCCAGGCATTCTGGGAAGCATAGTCATTTGGTTAAAGAAGCATGCTGGCTGCCAAAAACCTGGAATGGATCCGGAAGGGAAGTAGCTTGGAAAATAGGGATTTAGCGCTCCCAATTCATCACAGCACTGTAGCATAAGGTGCGGAGGAAAGGTCCAGTAGGGAATAAACCCCAAATCATGCCCCCAAGTAGTGGGAACGGGAGCGAAGGGAGCGAGTCGTGACAATATTATATACTCAGAACCAGGGAATTTAATTTATATATTTTATTTTTGGACATATTTTACTCTCTGTACTGAGAGAGTGATAATCCCTGGTATACAAATATAACATTATTATTATTTTTGCTTTCCCCGGGGCCTGAGACTAATCAGTTCCTCCAGTGATGAGGGGAAGGCTAGTGTTAGCCAAAAGAGGAGCCACATGGCCATGACAGACGTCCTACACAAAGCCCTTGGGGCTTCATTGGGACATGATCCTCAGTAGAGAGCGCTGATGGAGGATTGGCTCCGTTTTTCTCAGGGCCTGGAGGAGGTCAAGAGTTTGAAAGCTCGAATGAAATCCAAAGGGGGCAGTAAAGCAGCCCGTAGGGCGGAGGAAGCCCACACCCCCCCGGGCACTCCACCAGAGAAAGGTGGAAAGAGAAAAAGAAAAGGTAAAGCGGTGCCTAGCAGGGGACGAGAATCATCTCATACCTCAGATGAGAGTGAAAAAGAGTGGGAGGAGGAGTACCCTGAAGAGGAGGAAGTGCTATCGATATCCTCTTCAGGTGAAGAAAGCCATGAGGCGATAAAGAAAAGGAAAAATGAGGAGACTGAGGGGGACGGTGCGGATGATGAAGAAATCGATCCGGAGGCACTGATTCATCCCAGATCTTCAGAATGGGAACCCCCCAAAAGAATTGCATCATATTTAAAGAAACGCCTAAGGGCGCCGCTAACCAAAGAGGCTAGAAGCAAAATGAGGGCAGAATGCCCAAGACCACTCCTCCCTGAAGGGGCAGCTGATACGCCAGTGATTGACGAAAAAATGATTACCTTTATGGGTAAATTCACAAAAGATGTGAGCAAAGGACTTGATAGATCCTGGCGATCCTGTCAGGACAAGATGCTTGATGTGACGGGACCCCTCACTAAGATCCTCCAGATGGGTGAGGACGCGAAAATAAAAGGGGAACCGATAGACCCGACAATCCTCATAGGTTGGGCCCAAAGAGCGATATGCATGTTGGGTAATGCTAATCATGCCATAACCACCGAAAGGAGGAGATCTTTGTTGGTCAAGATCGACCCAAAATTGAGTGAGTTAGCATCTTCTGACTCAGCTTCGTCAGCTAAAGGAAAGTTATTTGGAGACTCCTTCATCAAGGAGCTCACCAGATTTGTGAACTCCTACGCAGCCTTGGATAAGGCGCAAGCATCGTTGAAGAGAGTTTTTGGGAGACAGGTTTTTGGACGGGCCAGCAGAGGCAGGGGTCGCTCGGCTGGCCGGTACCATTTCAACCGATCCTTTCAAGATAGAACAAATTGGCGCGATCAAGAAGAGCGCAGACAAACGCCTTTTTTCCCATCGAGGAGTAGAGGAAGAGGCAGAATCTGGCGAGGGGAGTGTCAGAAAAATAACAGAGGTGAGATTGCCTTGTACAAGTGCGGTGACCCCAGAGGTAGGGGGGAGGACTGCTCAATTTTTTGAAAATTGGTTAAACATTTCAGGGGATCCCTGGGTGATTCAGACTGCTCAAGGTTTTTATATAGATTTTATAGAAACTCCTTATCAGAGAGAACCGCCAAGAGGTTTAGAAATGAACAGCGAAGATAAGGCCTTACTGGAAAAAGAGTTACAGGCTTTACAAATCAAACGGGCTATTCGAGCCGCGACGGTTCAGGTAGGAGGTTACATAAGCAATATGTTCATAGTAAAAGGAAGACACAAGACAAGACCAATCATAAATCTGAGAGGCCTAAACGGTTATGTGGTATACAGACATTTCAAGATGGAGGGGATTCATCTGTTGAGAGATACTCTTATTCAGGGAGATTGGTTGGCCAGAATAGATTTGAAAGATGCTTACCTGACCATTCCCATCGCAGAAGAGCACTGCAAATTTCTAAGGTTCTTCTGGGAGGGAACGATTTGGGAATTTCGATGTCTACCCTTCGGCCTGGCATCAGCACCGTGGTGTTTCACAAAGATGCTGAAACCCGTGGTGTCTCATCTCAGAGCTCAAGGGATAAGACTGACAATCTATCTAGACGACATTTGCCTGATGTGTCAAGAGAAGGGATTGTTGATAGAACAGATTCAGATAACTATAGAGGTGTTAGAGAATCTGGGTTTCCTAATAAATTGGGAAAAGTCCAATATAATCCCTGTTCAGTCAATAGAATTTCTGGGTTTCATTGTGGACTCGTTACAGGGAACTCTCAGTTTACCTATTGTCAAGGTGAACGACATCAAGAAACAACTGAGACATACTTTAGCGAGAGGCGAGATGTCGTTGAGGGACATAGCGAGATTGGTGGGCCGACTAGCGGCATCAATTCAAGCGATTTTCCCAGGACCTCTGCATTACAGGGCACTCCAGAGGTTGAAGATATCTCACCTCAGGAGGGGCGTTTCTTACGAATCAAGAGTGAATATTTCATAGGATGTGAGAGAGGAGCTAGAATGGTGGCTCATTCATATGGATGCATGGAACGGGAAAGCCATATTTGGTTCATCCCCGGACCTCATTATCGAGTCGGACGCCAGCAAATGGGGCTGGGGAGCCAGATGTGGGAACGTGTCCACAGGTGGCAGGTGGTCGGACCAGGAGACGAGACTCCACATAAACTGCCTGGAGTTGTTGGTAGGGTCCTTTGCAGTGAGATGCTGGACTCAGGAGAAAGCACATTGTTGCGTCCTACTGAAGATGGACAATGTCTCCGCAGTCAGGTACATCAACAGACTGGGGGGGACGAGGTCCAAGTTATTGGCAGAATTGGCAAAAGAATTTTGGGAACTCTGTCTAGAGAGGAGAGTTTCGGTGACGGCGGAGTATCTGCCGGGACAGATGAACGAGGTGGCCGATTGGAACTCGAGATACCTCAGAGACGCCAGCGATTGGAAGCTAGAGGAGGTAGTGTTCCAAGAAATTATGACACGGTGGGGTCCTTGTCAGGTCGATCTGTTTGCTTCGAGGTTGAACTGACAGCTTCCTCGGTTCTTCATCTGGAGACCGGATCCGGAAGCAGAAGCGACAGACGCCTTCCTACAATCCTGGGAACATCAGAGAAATTATGCGTTCCCTCCTTTTTCAATGATAGCGAGGACGCTGGCACAGGTGAGACGTCAAAAAGCATCCATAATTCTAATCACGCCAGACTGGAAGGGACAGGCATGGTTTCCCAGTTTGTTAGAACTGACATACCACAACCCAGTACTTCTACCAGACACAGAATTTATCATTCGAGATCCCAGAGGGGGCAGTCATCCACTAGTGAGGTCAGGAGGACTCAAGTTAGTGGCTTGGGCGATTTCAGGAGATCTTGGGCTAGGCCAGGTTTATCGAATGAGGCTGAAAACATCATTAATGAATCATGGGCCCCAGGGACTCACAAAGCTTATAGATCAGCATGGGATAAATGGTATAGCTGGTGTATGGAAAGGGATATTCATCCCGATAGAGCAGATGTGGTACATGTAACCAATTTTTTAGCTCAGATGGCTGCGCAGGGCTAGGCTTACAGAACGATCAATACAGCCAGGTCGGCGATATCTGCGGGACACCCTAGAGTAGAGGGTAGAGCGATTGGAGAACACCCGTTGATTTGTAGATTGTTAAGGGGAATAAAGATGTTGAGACCACCTAGTGTTAAATATAACCAGTTGTGGGATGTAGATAAAGTTTTGAAACTGTTTTTATCTTGGCCAGATAATCAAGACTTATCCCGGAAAGCGATTTCCGGCAAATTATCTATGCTTTTATGCCTGTTGGCATTTAAGAGATCTTCTGATGTGAGAGTGTTGGAGGTTGACAGGAAGAGTATATCTCCAAATGGAGTGACCTTTCTTATAACTAAAAGGACCAAAACAGGTTTGAGATCTATTTCTTATGAGTCTTTTCCGGATCAACCAAAATTGTGTCCAGTCAGGTGTATAGAAGTTTACGAGGATATGATGAGGGATGTTAGACCTCCAGGAGTGTCTCAATTGTTGAAAGCGATTTGCAAACCCTATAAGGCAGTGGTACCGGCCACTATCGCTAGATGGCTTAGATGGGTGATGGTTCAAGCGGGCATAGATGTTGAGAGGTATGGCGCCCATTCAGCTAGAGGAGCGATGGCGACTAAAGCTTATAACATAGGAGCTAGGATAGAAGATATTATGAGAGCTGCAGATTGGTCGAATGAGTCGACATTTAAAACTTTCTATTTTAAACCCATGGAAAGTGCATCATCGTTGGTGGTAAGTAAGCTTTGAACAAGCATAATCCGAGCCTCCGGTCTTGACATAGAATTCAGATTTTCCACACATTCGTTACAGAAAGTCATAATTCTATTAAAGACACGGAGGCGAAGGATTATCCCACCCTACCAATCGTAGGAGATGTAATTGATATGCATCATGTTGTGTTTATATATGTACTGTTTATGATAAAATATTTCATTATTGGTAATATTGCTTGATGAGACGGTAGTAATGTTTTGATGCATACGATTGCCCACCCTTATTTTGGTCTATAGTCACCTTTTACTTGATTTATTTTGTAGGAGGAGCGACGGATAACAAACAAACCGGAGTTTGATGCAAGACGTGGATAAAGTTTGAAGATGTACTGAACACACCCTCGCAGGATCAAAGAAAGAGGGAGAATAAAGGAAGGACAAGGGTTTTGAGAGGACTGATATTTGTTTATTGGTTGTTGGGAACACGTGGTCAGTTTAAGGACCTATAGGGATGGACTACAAAATCCGAAAAACCTCATGGTTATTGTAGTTTTTTCTTGGTTTTTGTATGATATTTTACATGTTGTTTTTCTTTGCTGCTGACAGTAAAGATGAAGAGTTAAGCATAATCCTTCGCCTACGTGTCTTTAATAGAATTATGACTTTCTGTAACGAATGTGTGGAAAATCTGAATTTCTGTCAACGATTAGCAGGTAAATTAACATCAGCAAAACAAAATGTTTCTGGAGCTAAGGCTTTCTTTGTTTTTCTTGATACATTAGAATGTGTCCTATTGTTGAGTCGGGCTTCAGTGAGGCTGCCTCTTTGCAGTAGGCATTGACGGCCTCGGGCTTGGGACTGCATTGTCTCCCTTACCAGGTCCACAAATCAGGAAACAACTGTTTGGCCCTGTTCATCATTTGGTAATGGTTTGAATTTTAGTGTCCTATGTGTAACCCACATTTTAGCTTTGTCGGGGGGCCTTTGCTAGAGCTGGAAAAAACTATTCAAGGCACCTGTGAATTGCTTATTGTAATGGAGTGAAAAGAATGCAGGACAGTGGTTAATTGCTGCAGATTATAAAGGGATCGACAGCCAGCAGGGAGCTGAAATATTAAATGTTTACTGAAAAGGTGTTAATCACGTTTTGACAGTAGGGCACTAATGTAGAGGATACCAGAGTATAAAGGCAACAAGGTGATACAAATAATGCTGAATATTACAAGAGGCCTGGGGGTGGTGATGGCCTTAGGACACCATAAGAGGCAGTCTGGAACATGCACACTGCAAAGTACACATTTAATGTCCTGAATTAAAGGAGTATGTTGCTGTGTCTTACGGCTGCCAATATGGGGCAGCTTCTCTGACCCCATTTCAACTGAAAAGGTTGAAATGCCCTGTTGCCATCCATACCTACATGAAAGATACATGCATGTTTTTATGAGGAGGCTGAAAAGAGAAGTGTAATTATCGGTTCTGAAATACATTGGGCCTCATTATGACTCTGGCGGTAGCCGTGCCGGTAAATACAAGCACGGCTGCCGCCGGAGTCATTTTTTTTCCGCCGCCAGAAAAAAGAGACTCCCCATTTCCATCGAGTCCCTTTGGACTCATTGGGAATCGGGATGACGGATGCACCGGCACTGTGTGCAACAGTGCCGGTGCATCTGTTAAGGTCTGCGAGCGGGTGCCATTCTGCCCGCCAGGTCAGACCTGGCGGGCTAAACGGCACCCAGTCGCAGAACTCATAGTTTGCGATCCGGAAACAACGGTACCGGCAAGCTTACCGGTACCGTTGTATCTGGACCGGCAAACTCGTAATGAGGCCCATTGTGTTTTCAGAGCTTTACAGTCACTATCACTACACTAGCATATACTGTGTCTACATGTTCATGGTAAAGTGATTTATCAGTCCGTATACTGGCATTATTTGTGGCTGCTTGTTCATGAAAATGATATACAGTCAGTATATTGCCATTGATAATGTCTTCAGCTTTCTGAAATGTATTTATAGTGACAGATACTGACATATATAGATTGTGGCCTATGCTTTATAAAAGGGAGTTACATTGGCAATGCTTGCATATGTTGTGGACACAGGCATCATGAAAATGTAATCCCATGTAGTGTTGGTGAAATAGCATCCACTCAATTGTTTTTCATGTATTATCCTAGAGAATAGTAAATTGCATCACTTTTTACCCCATTTTTCTAAAGAATTGCGCCATATAATGGACCATTTCAAAACATTACTTTAAACATTTTTTGAGACAGAGCACCACCTATACCGACTACATTTCTAGGGCTCCCTCGCTACGCTTGGTGGCTCATACTGGAAGATGTTAACGGCCCCTAACTAAAAATATTCACCTGCCACCACTGACCTCAAATTGTTTACAATGCCAGTGTCCCACCCCCAGGATCCAACCACACTCCCAACACCAAAAAGCTGACTCTACTATTAGCATGTGCATAATATTTGCACTGGTTTGTGCACTGTGGTGGCTCGTACTGTTGGACACCAGGGACAGATGCCACCCCACTCCCTAGTTCTTAGAACTGGGCTAATGATGTAGGGTTTGATTGAAAAAAGTTACATATTTCATCTAATGCAGTGCTCATTACTGCCCATCAGCAGCACAGTCATCGCTTTGCCATTCCGGGTGGCTGAGGTTGGCCCCTGCAGTCTTTGGCACACCCTCTGATTCTTTGAGAAGCTTTGAAGGGGGCCCCTCAGCAGGTCTTGCAGGGTTGCTCCACTCTCTGTAGGAGGATTACATGGGAGGTGACCTGGGGCAGGAGAATTGGGAGAGTCCCCTAACTAACTTACCTAATGATCCAACAGTTTTGATGGCCTAGAAACCATAAAACTGAAACCTTTGGTGTAAAAACAACCCAAAACATTAGGGACTCCACGTCCCATAATGCTATAGCTACTGGGGCGAAAAAAAAAGAGGAATTCGGATGCGCAGAGCTGCAGTATGCAGTCTAGTGTTTTTGATGACCCACACCTGAGCAGGACAGGTGCAGGCAATCAGAAGTAGTAGAAGAAGAAACAGAGGGAGTTGCCAGCAGCATTGGAAGAAGCTGCAGAGGAGAAATGAAGCCGCCAGAGCCACTGCTGTGTTCGTAGTGGATTATAGTGCCCAGAGAGTCTTAGAAATCGGAAATCTGAAGTTCAGAGGTCCCACAGCAGCGAGCAGTGCTTGGAAGGACCATCTCGTGGGAGAGAGAGGCTCTCCTTGTCATGCGCCTTGTTCTGGTGGCTGGCGAGCACCGGAGTATAACAGAAACATGACAGACTCCAGACGCGAGACGTGCGAGTGCGACCAGCAATGCCAGAAGCTCAGAAACTGGAAAAGAAGCAGGCGTTACAGTGGCATAGGTTAGAGCAAGCGCGTAGTAAGAAACCAGTGAGTCGGCCTTTGGTAGGTGAACCCGAGGCGCTCCATAATTGACTGCTGCTGTTCGCATTAATATGAATACTGACCTAAAGTTTTAAAGAATTTCTGGAGTGATATTGATGTTGGGAAAGATCGAATGGGGAAAGACTGTAACCTTTATGGCCAGGGCAAAGAGGGGGTGATATTTGTTGCAGTTAATAGCCAGCATTGCCAAAGAAGGGCAATTGGGCAATTGTAAATCAGCATTGCCCAACCCAAAGAAGGAATATTGAAAACCCACATTGGCTAAGCCAAAGAAGGGCCATTGTAAATCAGCATTGCCTAAGCTAAAGAAGAGCAATTGAAAAGGGAGACAGCGTTCCTAAAAAGAAACTTTGAACAAAAGATATTCTCAACAGTTAATTGATGTAGTTGTAGAAACTCAAAGGTGGCAGGAGAGAAGCCCTCCTTGTAGCTATTATCAAGGGGGAAGAGGAGCATAATCTGCATTGCTTGTTGCAGGCAAACCAGAGAAACAAACAGCATCAATGTGTGATGTATGTTTATGAAGGAAGTTATGCAGTTCAATGTTGTTGAAAGTCAATTACTTTTCTGATGTTTGAAGCAAACCTCATTACAGAGTAATTGTAGAAGTAGTAGGAGATTTATCCTGGCAGGCGATTATACCAGGAAATGGACTTTTTAGTGGTTTGTCCTGGCACGTTAGTGGACCAGGAAGAAGATGTTGAAATAATGAACTGTGAGAGAAGGTTGAAGTAAAAAAAAAATGGAGCAAACTCAGTTTTGTGTTGTGATGAATTGTGGTGAAAACCATCCTGATAAAGACGTTGTACTTTATGAAGAAGAAGAAGTGGGAAACTGTTTATTCTTCAAGGAGGAGGGGTGATTTTGAATACTTTGAAGAAGTGTGAAGTCAAAGTCTTTTTATTCTATTTATGAAGTATGAACTTGTGGCAGCTTTGAACCATCATCTATGGAAAATTGATAAACTTTGGTTATTCTAAGTGCAAAGTGAAAGACTTTTGGAGAGAAGGAAAATGTGTGTTGCATTTGGAACAAAGCTTGGCTATTGAAACAAACTTTCTTGATTTAAACTTTGGTTTGGATAATCCTGCTTTTATGATGGGGAAGGGAATCCAACACAGGTTACAAGGTGTTACTTAATTTATGTTTGAATGCAACTGGTATAGTGTTGAGTTCTGACTGGCCATACGATAACTGTATCATTTTGTTTACATATCTAAGTGTGAGGGACAGAAACCCTTTTAGAATGTTATCCTTTAGTCTTAGTTTACAGGCAGGGAAATCCTCATTAGCTTACGAAAAGTGAGGTGTTTTTCTCACCCTTTATTATTGAATAATAATGACTAATTGTGAGAAAACGATCTACTTGTCCGTTTCACATTTCTGACTCCTCACAAAACACAGGCCATCTATTCCAGTCATATGTCAAGGTGATTGACTCCTGATTGCGACACCACATCTTAAATTAAATGGCTTCAAAATGGGCATTGTTGCCCCCTAATGCTTGGTCTCAGGCCTTTCACGCCTTCATGCCTAGGGCCTTGTCATTCCCCCACCTGAGTCAATAAAAACATTGTAATACTGTGATCCAAGTGTGCTTTTTCAGTTATGACAGTATTGTATTCTTTCATTCCTATCTTGTTGCAGCCTAAGTTACATAAATTAATAGAAATCATTAGTTTTATTTCAAGTTACCTTGAATATTGGAACTGCCTATTTCTTTGTCTTCCTAAACATGGTATCTACAGTCTGTAATATGTGCCATATTCTGCAGCCAGGGTTCTTCTTTGCTTTCGGATATCAGACTGTGATGCTCCAACAATAAGATCCGTATATGACATTTGCAAATCGTATACCATTCAAGTCTCTTATGAGTAGAGTTCAAGTTTGGGGGTGATAATGGATTTACAGACATTTATAAGGAACTAGCGGTTTTGGAGTTTGGCACTAATCCTAAAAGAATTACTGCCAAACCCATAATGAGGCTCTTTGTTTTGTTTTTAAGACTTTTCAATTGCCACACCCTTCCTTCCATGCTACAACATTTTCTCAATACCAACCCCCACACTTGCTTCACTTAACTTCATCAAATCTTCCTGCATCCTATCTTGCGCACATAGGATTTCTGACTTTTTCTGTCCAGTTTGAAATCCTGAAGAACTCCCCTTCTCTGTCTATATGTTATATGACAACTATTCCCTCTTTTTTAGGATAGACCTCAAAACCTGGCTTTTTGGCCACTCTTGATCTGCCTGTATTGTTGTGATACTAGGCTCCAAGAGTGGTGAAGTAGGTTTCTGTTGAGTACTGCTGCCAGGGGCATGATGCCACAGATGGCCATTTCTTTACACTTTATAAATACAATGAATAAATAAAAAATAGCACATCATCTGCCATAGCAGCTTCATCTGCCTGAGTTTAACTTCAAAGATGAAGCCTCGCTTTGGTGCATATTTCATATACACAGCTACAATCTCTCATGCACAGGGTACAATATTGTATATGGCCTTTGTCACAAGTGCACAAAAGGTGACACAGGGATGACATTCCCAGTATTGTGGTTTCTTTACATAACAAAACAGACAGGTAACTTCCCAGAGGGATACAATGCACAGATAAAAGTCTCTTGCAATGTCCTGGGGGTTAGGCTCTTTCTAACTCTAGTCCACAGTTCCAAGGAGCACCCTTGTCTTTGTCATCAGGCTGCAGGTTTTGGAGAAGCCGACCCCTCGTTAGTCCGTTGTGAGAGCAACAATAGACCATATAATGCTTTCCTAGTCATAGTACCGACTTTGAGAGCTCCAGGGAGTAGAGGATTTTAGGCAGGATGAAGCCCTCTTTCCACAGGTCTTTGTGTCTCCCTAAACATATCAGGGCTCCTTGGTTAGGCCCCTGGACAGTTCTCTCTCATACTACAATTTGTCCCTCCTCATTATGCCCGTTGTAACCTCTTTGACCCCATGAGGCATCACCTTCTAATACCACAGCCACACTTTAGTGCCTTAATTAGACTGGGCTGGCCAGCTGGTACCTCCCTTACCTCCTTGACCCCATGAGGCAGCACCTTATTGTACGCCAGCCAACATTTAGTGCCTCAACTTGAATGGGTTGGCCACCTGGAACCTCTGTAATCACCTATGTGACTATCCGGATCACCAGTTCTTCTTTCTCCTCTCTGGGTACCATACAGATATTTCCCTCCCTAGCATGATACCTCCTCTCAACTTTCCTACATTTCTTCTCTAGCCTCACTTCTCTATTTGATGGGACACCTTCTCACCTCCTTCTCCAAAACCTTTCTTCCCAGACAGTAATTGTCCTGTTCCAGTAATTCTCCATAGAGCTGTGCACTCACCTCATACTCCTAAAACATCTTTTCATCCAGATGGTACCTCTACTCCTCCAATTAATCTCTCTCCTCCCAGTCTCAAATTCTCTCCTCTAACCTCCTCTCTTCGCAATAAACCTCTTGGTTGGCAAGCTCCTCAATGGACCTTCATCCAGTTTCTTCTTACACAACCCATATCCAACGGCAGAACAGGTTGTTTTTGTAGTCTGGTTTCCTCTCACCTTGAATGGGCATGCAAATGACTGGCCTTTGCAAGGCCTGCCACCATTTTGGATTCTACAGTTTCTTGATTGATATGTGGGCATGGTTTGTTTTCTCTGCCCTGAGGACCCCAGATACTGCCTGTTCCATATTGTGTCTCACTGTTTTGTCGGTGTGTGAGCTCGAGGTCATGGGAACATCTGGTAAGCTGGTTCCACTGGATATATTGCTGAAACATGCTTTCAGTGGCTAAAACAGCATTTTATTCAGCTCTTTGTGGCCCACCTGTTTGATGAGCACAGTATTCCCCTTGCTTTGTGCTTGCAGCCCTGTGTTTGGGCAGCCTGACTGCAGAGTGATTGCTTTAGTGTTCGATGCAATGCACTTGTCAAGCCATTGTGGGTACACTGAATGCCAAACGTGTTTGATGTAAAGTGATTGTGTAGTTTGTGCAGAATTTCTACATGCCAAAATATTCCTTCAGCATTTCATGTAATGTCTATTCATGGTCTCTGCGGTTCTTCTGAATGTCAAAGGGTTCTTTGGTCTGTTTGCCAAAGCAGTAATCTGTTTGCTTTCCCCATTTACTGTCAGTGCTGGCGAAAAACACCACCAGAACTGTCACCAGTAGCTGCAGATCTCTGAAGCTTTGTTCTCTTAAAAGGAAATGCCTCAATTTCAGCAGTGGAGGCATGGACTTTCTTAAGGCTGTGAGTTAAGTCACACATAACTCCTAAAGTGCCATAGGCACAGTCCAATAAAGATTGTCATCAATGATGTCATTTGTGTTGTCATAGGTGGTGTCACATGTGATGTCATCATTGTGGCCATGGGTTGCGCAACAGTGGGCAGGGAGTTAAGGTGGCATTCATTGCTTCCAACATTAGCCGAATATGTAGAACATTTTTTGTTAAATCATTACCATAATGTCAGTTCAACCAAGGGTTTTCCCTGAACGTGAAGGGTTCTATTGCTATGTGTATTTAGATCTCATACATTTACCCGTATCCCAACTAACCATAGATTTTTTATTGCATTTCCGTGGCTTTTTTCCCACCCCTAAACCCACATGCCTTCCCCAACCCCAACTACCCTAAAATATAAAATAATATATACCCTAACCCTGCAGCCCCCCAAATAAATGCTTTCAAAAATGCAGTAAAATGGCAGTTTCACAAAATGCTTTGAAACTCTGTGGTGAATTGGGCAGCTACCAAGAATTGTATCTTAACATTTTGACAGCTAAAATGTTTTCACAAAGTTTTAAGGGTTTGATCATGCTTTATATTCTAAAGTACATGGGTGTATTGTTCTGATGATTCTGACTTTTTCCCTTTTTTGCTATCTTTATGTACTTGAAAGATACATTCATAAAGTGTTTTTTTCATGTTTCCAATAATTATGTTTCAAGGACTAATGATAACACACATTATTTGCAATGCACTATAAACAGACATTGTTTCCCTTATTGTATATAAATAAAATGTTACAGCGGTATTCCTCTTCTAAACAAGGACACTAAAATAAAAGAAGCAAGGTTAAAGTTTGGTATTATTATGTAAGAGAAATATGTATGTACTACTTTTGTTTGGCTTGTTATAACACAGCTCTTAGAGTAACATATATATTCTTAGTACCCAGTCTGCTGAGGTTGCTCATTTTAATCATTTGGCTAAAAGGAAAACAACTACTCATTGGAGAAAAAAAACAACTCTATTTGTTTACAGTATTCAATCATTTACACAACCTAAATAAATCTTGAAAAATGATATGTTACACACATCATATAAAATGTTTTATAATAATGTTTTTTCTCACCAGCTTAACCTGAAAGTTAATTTAAAAGAGGTGTTGTGGTCTAGAATGAAAATAGTGACATACCCCTTTTACTTTAATCCATCTTAAACATTCCTCTTTCTATCAGAAACACGTTTTTATATTTTATTTTCTAGATTCTGTTATTTTGTAATATTCATCAAATAATACATGAAAAAGTAACCAACAAAATTATTCTATAAACATTTTAGCAAGCATACAGCCAATTGTATCCCTTGATGTAACCTTAAAACTAATTCAAGAATATTCATTTCACTTTGCACAGTTTCAATGATCTTATATGTTCTCACAACAAAGATCTTTTAGAATCAGACTATATGAAATCTGGAATTTGTAAGTAACACTTTATAGGGAAACCGGACACCTACATTTTACTAGATGTTAAAATATATGAGAATTCTTCAACTTTTATTTCTAGCATATTTGTTGTTCATGGAAAATTATGTTAGTACATAATCACATAGTATGAAAAAGCACAGAGCACATTGCATATACAAAGCTATGCATATGCTTTTGCAGAGAGATTAATTCTAAATTCAAGATACAGATTTTAAATTGATACCCAAGACATACTGGGTAATTTAATATTTTGGAATTATAGTGCATCTTACATTTTAAACTTTTAAAGATAATTTGAATTTCATACATTTGTATTTCTTTAAAAGTTTATAGAGACATTTGCATAATAGATATTTCAGTGGACTACAAGATGTTAATTTTCAAAACAATTTGATTTAAAAAAAATGTATCTGTTTTTAACATTTTTCTTTTTTGTGTGCAGAAACAGTATTTGTAAATACAACTGACTATCACCATAAATAATGTACATGGTAGCAATCAAAACACCCCACCAATATTAGGAAAGATGAATACATATATGAATACATTTATTATGTTTTACATTAAAAAAGAGAAACATAAAATTGCACAATGTCATTATTTGGAGCTAAAATCAAATTAATGTATTTGTCTTGAACTCGTATAATAGCTTTAAACACTTTTATCTGTTTTGTAATAATTTTTACACATTAAATCCTATTTAGACAAGCCGATTTTCTAATAATTTAAACGATGTGTGTCCTCAACTAGGCCTTATATATACTAATAAATACCTCGTTTTTGATACCCACTATGATGCTACACTTCTACATGTTAAATACACTGAACTATGTTTATAAAACTAGCTATTACAACTTAGAAATCAGTCCATAAAAAGAGTAATTACGTTCATAGCTAGACTCTTTAGATTTGTATAAGTGATCCCTTTTTTTCTCATACTGCTTTGCATTATATTACTGATCTTCTGAAAACCCAAAATAAAAAATGGGGCTCCAATTGTAATAGGTAAGACTTCTTTAAAATTCCTATGCAATCTGGATGTGTATGAAAGTGCAGAATCATTACATTTCAGTCAGTCTATTTCTCTTCTCATTTGAATGGTATTGTGTCCACTATTAATTAACACAACCGCATGGAACGATTTTTCTTTTAAATGGATACGTGCTCTTGGGCTAAGTATAACATTTGTGCATTAATCTTTGCCTCATCCTTTTTATATCTTTTCAGCATAATTATCAAACATTCTTTACACTTAACATTTCTAAAACAAAGGATTGAAATTAAGAACACTTTCTTGAGTTGATACTGAAAGGTAAAGAAATCTCATTAAAAAATCTCTAAAAACAATTTGATGATGACTAGTTGAGCGATAATGAATCCATTCATTAGAAAATCCCATAAAAGTATATAAAAGTACATTCTCTTTTTCTAATACCTTCAAGATACGGAGAAGGTATTCATGTCCATTCTGTTGGTTGTTTTTGGAAAAATACATGTGTTGAGAATCTTCAGCTATTAAATTACACACATCCTTGATGCATTATGGTCGAGTGGAGTTTGCCGAGTTGGCAAGCAGTCTGTGCAGTCTGCTCAGTGTTTTTTCCATTGCCATTGATTTTAAGTTAAGGAGGAGCTAATCCTACAAAAACCTCCAGTACCGCGGAGCAGAGTTGTTCGAGTTGGCAAGGAGTCTGTGCATTCTGTGTCTATGGGGACTGCCATGTGCTGGCAGGTATCTCTATACACATGGACACGCGCTGAAAACCTGTCTATCCATGCACGAGAGGTGTGAGGCGAGTGAGAAGTGCTCCTGTATATTTTTTCTTTACCCCTCACTCTAAGGTTGTTTATAACTGCATATTAACCTCTATACCACTTAGACGCTACCTAGACTCTGGTTTCCCAGCTGGAAGACTTCTCTCCTTTTGTCCACGCACAGCCTTTCATTGTATGTCCACAACCCAAAGATATCTAAAGAAATCTTCCTGGTTCATTGAATTGAGAGGTTTAGTGCACGTTTGTTTTCCTTCTGGGTGGTGACTGTGGGCCAGGTGCCATTGAGCCGACCCAGGGTGGGAGTGGAAAAGACAACGTTCTTTATACAACTTACACTGAATGATCCCTGCTCTAGTGTTGTGATTGACATTTCTCTGCTACGGGCGGTGACGGTGGACATTCTTGCCCTGAACCGTTCCAGGTTGCGGAGTAATAATGGCACCAGTCTTTATATAATCAGCACCAATTGAACTTTATTTTGTGTGTTTTGCCTGGAATTACCTTACTTTGGGCGGTGACTGCAGGCATCTCTGCCTTTGAGCTGCCCCAGTTCGCGTAGCTGAAGCAGCATTTATTGTATCATCTGCACTAACTGTTCTCATTTTTGGTGTTGTGCTTGGTGTTACCCTACTGTGGTGGCGGTGACTGCGGACACTGGTGTCTTTGAGCCGTCTCCGGACTTTGCATTGATTTGCTGTTTCCTCATTTCAACAACTGTCCATACATACAACTGTCTATACTATGGGAAGATTCCCTCTGTACTCCTGCTGAGTGGCAGCCTTCTGACCATATTTCATATCTTGGTTACACACGAAGATTAACACGCACCTGGGACATTCAGTGGGAGTGACTGCAGGAAAGCTTCCTTTGAACTCCTGCTGAACAAACATATTGAGTGTACTTCCCATTGTGCACTTAGTTCCAGATACTCCTCATAGCCTACCACTAACGATGAATACCCAACCCTCTGAGACAAACTCTGAGGTCTGCACAGCATTCTCCCAATCTCTGCAGAGAGGGTGCAGTTGCAAATGTCTCGCTCATATAATCTTCATAGCGGACTGCTACAAGATGATCTTAAAGCCCCAGAAACAGAATACCCCTCTCTTGAGGGAAGTTGGGACCAGACCCCAATCAAACCATCTAAACCCTAGAAGCAAAGTGGGTCTATGAAAGAAGAACATATGCCAATAGTGACATGGGTGGAGTCAGAGAAGAACGCAGTGGGCAAATGCAATTGTCATGAGTTGCCAGAGGCGTCTGGGCAAGTAGAGAACACAAGTCAAAACGTGGATCCCATAGCTGCTCATAACCTGGAATATACACTTACAGCTGCAACAATAAAAGCTAAAATCAATGAATATTTCCCAATTTGCAAATGTCACAGCTTGGGAGACATGAGTCGATCCTGCACCAGCAAAGATCTGATGCCAAACAACAAGGCAGACAGAGATAGTGCCAAAACCCCAGAGGTCAACAGGATGTGGAGGACAGTTGATACCGGTGTAGTCCCCATTTCTCCCACAATTCCAGTGATGAATGATTTCACAAATAACCAAACTGAACGAGTAAAAATATTGAGGAGGCACAAAATGTAAGAAATGGAATGTGATCAGCCCCCAAGTGCCACAAAACATCACTCTTGATCAAAGAGACAGGAGACTGAACATTTAGAAGCAGAGAAAGCGAATAGTAATTTATGTTCCGCTCTGAGTTTTGTCCTAAACTCGCTTGTCAATGTGTTTGAGTTAGTGCAAGATGAAGTTCAGATCCACTCAAGTTAATTATTGGAGATGACCCAAGAAATGGAAAAGTGCAATCTAGCTGTTGTTAATGTCTAAAGAGTTCTAAGTTAAAAAATAGTAGACGCCATAAAATACTTTAAAACAGAAGCCATCAAAGAAACAATGAGTATTGGGGAAATTCATGAAATCTTCAAAATGATGAGCCAACACATGGAATTATTAGAAGGTAAAATAGCTTCTTTGGAAGAGAAATGTAAGCCATTGCCATCAAAAGTGGATAGCCCAGATCCAGTCACAGAAGCTGCAATCTATTTTGATCTGGATGACACGCCTTTGTCAGAATCTGTGCTAGAAGAGTTCATAAGGCTAGCACAAATAGGATATGACCAGGGTGTAACAACAGAAGGCTCAAATTATCTCCATCTCTCCACCAAATAACACTGTGACAAGGGAAGATCCCTGCAGGTATCTCTAACATCTGAGCAGTGTCACATAAAATTCCAAGGTAAAAGGAAGAAAAAGAGCAATGGAGCTTCCAAAAAAGTGCTGCCAACCCCAATAAGTCATCAGAAACAGTCGCCTTATTGTATCCCCTTGCCTCAAATGCAGGAAATGCCAAACATAAAAGAAGAAAAGAAAAAGAAGAGTGACAAATAACTATTTCTTCAGTGGGATATCTCTGCATGATACAGAAGAAACTGACTCTTGCTTAAAAAAATCTGATATCATGAAAAAGCAGAAAGAAAGGGGAAAGACAGAACAACAAACACGTAAAGTGGTAGCTCAAGCTGTGCAAACAGAACACCATCAGATTTTGCCTGATACCCAAAATCAAATTGAAAAAATGTCAAGTGAATTGAATGATGCTGTAGGCAAAAATGGCACAAGAGAAATTCAAGCGCTGAAGCTTCCTCAAGGGGCAAAAGGCGTCTCAGTGTAAAGTCAGTCAGAGAGAAACCATTGCTTTAATTCCTTCAAAACAAGTGATGGTTGAGTGTCCATGGGAAAATTAGACAAATGAAAAAAAGATGGAAAGAGAAGGGAATGGATGTGGGGCCATAAAAACTAGCGGCCAAGATTACTCATACAAATCATCTGCAGAGATTGAAGAACATGAAGGAAAACCCACATATAGCACATGTAGAGACAATCCATTTGACATTCTGAGACTGTGGAAGGAAGGCTCACAGAGCGGCAGAGGCCACAAGGCCCTAAACAGGAGCACTATAATATCCATCTTTACAAAATTCCTGACGCTGTACTTTTTCTCATCCCAAGACTTAGAGTAT
Source organism: Ambystoma mexicanum (assembly GCF_040938575.1). Classification (NCBI taxonomy): domain Eukaryota; kingdom Metazoa; phylum Chordata; class Amphibia; order Caudata; family Ambystomatidae; genus Ambystoma; species Ambystoma mexicanum. The sequence goes on along the minus strand of NC_090929.1, from coordinate 660,031,864 downwards.
GTGCACTTTCCACATAGAAATCATGCACACATTGTGAACTGGGTTTACAATGTTGGGTGGGTGCTAGAGCACTGATGGATGCAAGCCCTGACTTGAAGAAAGTTGGGATTACAGTGACAGAATCCCCATTTGACCTACCCTGCCAAGAAACAAGAGAGAGGAAATCAAATGAGAGGAGGGAGAGTGAGTGGGAAAAGAATAAGCATGCCAAATTCAATGGACCCACCCATGTGAAAAGAGGGGAGAAAGAAGATTATCTGTCATAAATCCAAAGATATGTCACCTATTCCCAGAAATAATTACTCAGGTCTTGATGAAATTGGGGCTTACAAATGATTCTCTCTAGCCACAGAGGAGATGAGTGTGCTCTGTTGGACACACAAGGTTCTAGTTCATTCAAAGACCCAAGTGTTTGGGGTTTAGTCTTTGGTGATTTTAGTCTAGTACAGTTACAAGAAACATGGTTGATGAGAAGTATGGGGTGGCCGACTTCTCCACATTCAATCAATTGGCATCAAGAGAGAGGGGAGGTCGTGCATCGAGTGCTCTGTTAATTGCTGTCCACAACTCAATTATATCTGAATCTTTTCTCCTCAGTGATGAATTCCCTGGAATTCTGGCCATTGGCCTAGCAACCAAAGGTGATGTCTCTCCCCTAAAGATAGCCATAATAAACATATATTGGAATCCTGTGGCAATAAATCAGACATTGTTCTTACAATCTTTAATGTCAATGCTGTTGAGCATTGAAAATACACATGAATATTTTACACTAATGATTGCTGGTGATTTGAATTCACAATGCATCCTTAGCAATACACAAGGCACAAAACAAAGAGTTAGTCAGATCACCAGTAAAGCCAAACAGTGCATTGCCTTTATGGCTGATTGGGCTTTGACAATGGCAAATGGGAACATTACAGGTGACATACCTACAACATTTACCTGGAAGCAGGATGTGACTATTGACTAAATGTTTCTGTCAAACTTTCTATTCTCCAAATGCACAAGTATCCGGATTCGGCAGCAGGCAGTTAGTGACAGTAACATGCTAGTAACCAAATGTATATTTCGTTAAAAAAAAAAAAAAGAATAAGTGTGTACATGGGTAAAACAACTGTTAATTAAGGGAGAAACCAGATCAGAAAGTTTAGGAGGAATGACCTCTTTCTAAATCAAAATACCAAATATTTCTGGGACACTGCAGCAGACTTAAAGATACAAAAGCTATGTTCACCAAAGCACTTTGAAGATTTCATATGTGAGTTAGATGCTTGAAGGCTAAGGGGAGTAAAGAAACATCACAAGCGCAATCATGTGTATGATGAAGAGACCTCATGAAGGAAAAGGGCCCTAAGAAAATCTATTCAGTCCCTCAAATGGGAAAATAACAACCGCTCAAAATATGCAGCAAAGTTAAAGTCCCTAAAAAATGACTATAGAAATTGGTCGAGAACTCAAAGGCAGTTACTCCTTCAAAATGATGGGGAGCTAATGTTGAGCTCTCTTCAGCATAGTGACTCAAGAAACCTCTGGACTTGGACAGACACTGCCCCTGGCACATACGTGCAACAAAAGAAGGAATAGCAGACTTTATGATATTATGAAGTCTGACATAGACATGTGGACCACAATCTTGGAGAGAATGTATAGGGAAATACTAAGACTAAAATGCCTTCCAGAGTCATGGGCATTAATCATCCCAATATACAAGAAGGGCAACCGGGCGGATACCAAGAACTACCGCCCGATCGCCCTTTTGGATGTGGATAGCAAGATCTTTGCGTGAGTCATTTTGTGGGAGTTGGAAATTCGGGCAGAAGTAATGGAATCCTGTCAAAACATCAATTAGGTTTCCGAAAAGGAATGTCCACCTCAGTGAATGGACTCGTAATGAGTAAAGTATGTGAAAAATCATGGGTAAAGGGGGGACCCATTTTATATGGAACCTGGGTCGACCTGTTGCAGGCGTTCGACACTATAATTATAGAACGCCTGTGGAGTGTACTCAAATCTTGGAGGATATCCAGGCCATTATTGGCAATCATAGTATTACTTCATGACAATTCAAAGTTACAAGTACGATTGAAAATGGAAGGGCGCTTTACTAGTGATATTGCCACTAGTGATGTTGCCACAGATATTGCGTCCTACAGGGTTGCATCATAGCTTCCCTCCTTTTCAATCTATATCTCGCAGACCTGGGAGAGGCACTTGGTGCATCTGCCCTTAACAGTCCAAAGGTAGGGGGAGAAAATTAAACTGGATTGCATATACAGATGATTTATTTCATCTAGACTATGCACCAGTCGGCCTCCAAAGGGTGTTGAATACACTGGAGAACAGGGGTGTTGCTAGCTCTGGAAAAGACACGGGGCTACACTAATGTCAGAACTGTCAGGACTGGGGGCTAGCTAACCTTTTGGTTGTAGCTCCTGAGATTCTATATGGGGCTACAATCAAAAGACCAGGGGCTATGGCCACCTTAGCCGCTCCCTAGCAACGCCTCTGCTGGAGAACTATGCAAACCTTAATGGCCTGTCCATAAACCCTGCTAAATCATATATAGTTAAATTCAAAAGGCCCTATAAACAATCTCCAAAATTTAAGTGGACACTGAATAAACAGATGAAATTACATACCTGGGCTTTAAACTGAGGGATTTTCCAACACTGGCTGCATTGGAGCTTACATTAGATCCAAAGCGGAACAACTAATATGTCAAATGAAGAAACTGTTGTATTTGTGTTACACTTCAGACTTCCCCGCCGGCATCCTTGCAGAATACAACTTCTTTACAGGCTCCTCTATGGTCCAGGTACAAGCTACCATGGCGTCTGTACAAACGTCGACGCACTCCAGGTCACCTGACACGCCTTGTACGTGGAAGACGTACAGCAAGCCACGCCCCTCTTACGACTATAAAACCACCGTCTTCCAAGGGGCTCGTTGCTGCTAATTAGCGTTACCAGCTACACACGGTTTCATCCGTTTCCTCTTCGTGTATCCCTACACGAATCCTTATCTGAACTCCTGGTTTTGACCTTTTGCCTGAAATTTTGATTGCTTCGTCTCCTCCCTTGTTCTGTGATCGTCTGGTTGTTGGACTCGGAACGCTATTGGATACGGCTCTCTTCTGTGTCTTGCGGTTCTTCCCTGGTTGCCGCTCTGCACATCCATTTGCTGTCTACATCCAGATCATCTCAACAACTACTCAACTATACTCGTGTACTCAGGTACATATATATTGTCTTCCATGGACATTGTTTTCTGTTGGATTCTGGGACATTGAGTGACTTTCCTGTGAGATTGCTCTTTAGTGCATATGAACGCTTTCCGGAACTGCACCAACCCGGCACTAGTGCGTCCCTCGTGCCGTTCGGGGTTACTTCTCTATACTAACTTTCCTGTTTGTTATTTTCTCCTGTCGTTGTCTTCAGAATCCTGGACTCCTCTTACTCCATTTATCTTTACTCAGGTCAGTTGTTATCACTTCTATAGCTAAAGTGGGAACTGATACTGATTTAGATCAATTCCACTCATTCGTGTTATTCTTTGTAGATTATCCCGGGGAAACGCAACTCCACTCCAATATCCATATAGGTAGTTGTCCAATCATTTCAACTGTTCTAATCAATTGTTTCACATCAACACTGTCTAATATCTTGGTATTCTTTTGCAGCATTGGTATTGGCGGTGTGTGTTCTCCCCGCTCTTTTACTCAATTGACACCTCTGTCTGTTCTAACTGAAACAGCAGAGAGGTACATTGTGGAAAATAGCCCCTCTTTGAGGAAGCCTGAGTCTTGTACTCAGGGGAGCTGGGATGGAAGGCTGAATTCGGAATTCTATACTACCAACACCTCCAAGGTTGTGTTCTCCGCATCTCCGGCCTATTCGGAGTGGTGAGTAACAATTTGTTTTGTCTATTCTCATTACTCCCACTAATAAGATTCTACAAATAAAAGGTAATCCCCTCCATGTTATATGGTGTTGAGGTAAACCCAATGACTAGGCATCTTAATTGGTCCCAGCTGGAAGGCAGAATATGGAAAAAAGGGCTTGGTCTACCAAAGAGCCTTGCAACGTATTGCCTGAGATATGAACTGGGTCTTCTCTCAATGTAAACACAGGTGGATTGGAAGGTTCTTTCACTGTTTAGACTCATAAGGCTCTCCCGGTTAGGTTCTCGGTTGGAAAATATTAATGTCATGTTTTACATGTGCCCCAACAGTTTTTTAATCAATCTTGACTGTAATGCTCGTGAAATGTTGAAACGGTGTGAATGTATAGAGAATGAGCTATTGATCAATCCTCAGAAATGTAAAATTGCCCTGTGTAGAAATGATTGGATAAACATTATCACACAAGCCTGAAACTCAAAGTTGGCGAGGCCAATGTCCGATTTAGACAAACTGAGAGGGTTTTCTTGGCAAGTACCTCAGAAAATCTCCAAATCCTACAGGAAGTATAAACTTCCTTAGGTTCTGCCTTAATCCTCTACAGACTGTTGAAGTAAGGTTGTTTCAAAATCCAGAAACTCCATATACCAGTTCCTGCACGTACTGTCAAATGCCCATCATGCAGACTCTAAAACACATCAAAATGGAATGTGCAGGAACTCAAGATCTAAGAATAAAACTCCTGAAACGCTTTGTTCACAGAGAAGAAGGGCTGTATATGGATGATTTTTGGGAAAGACTAGCTGCTGACATGAAATTTTACTTACTAATGACATTTTTTAAATTCTGCAAATATTGAGTTTATTGTTGTTTTAATGATTTCATGAATTAAGATTTTCTAAGTGTTTGTAACAAATGTGTTTTACTTTATGAAAAGTCAATATGTGTCGGCTGTGACATAATAAAAAATCAAAAAAAGGTGCATTATGTATTTGTCCTAGTTGTTCATCTATTAACTTTTAAAGGGTCACCCGTCCACCCAGAAGATTTTGTTCTGAGCCTGTACTTACTAACTGTGTGAAGCTTGTCATTTGAAAAAGCAAACCTATGGTTGAATTGTGTTAACCCTACACCCCGTTTTATAACTAAAAGTATAGAGAGAATGTTTTTTGGAACTTTAAGCAGTTCTTCCTGCACCATCTTGCAGTGGTTTGGTAGCAGGTAACTGCACATTTTTAAATTAATTAAACTCAAAGCACATTTATTTTTCTGACCAAGAGCTCTTGAAGGTCTAGGCAACAAAGAGAGAGGAGTGTTGTTTCAAATCACCACAAAGCAATCATCCAATCGCAGAGTAGTTTGGAAAGCAGCTTTAATGGCAGTCGGCAAAGCAGCATACAAACAATCCACAGAACGGAACACAAAACCAACCTACAAACTTCATACTGCACAGCAAACTCTTATTCCCGATTTGACATGGTTTACATACTGTCAACTCATGCAGGTCTTCTATGGAAGGGGGTGCCATACAACTTTCAATAACAACGGTACTACATGTTATGGGTGTTTTCAACCTCTACTACACAGTTGTTATAATATGGTCTACAAGCATCCGTGAGTTTCTCATACCTTGGTAAGTAAACTTTGCAACATGCAGCAGACACTTTCAGATACATTTTTAGTGAGTCCGCGCTTTCTCCTACGACCTTATATCTCACATGGCTCAGGCAATGCCTGGCCTGCCTAATGTTGCTAATTCTATATGCTGAATGCATCTCGCCTGGACAAAACACCCTCATCTATAACAAACAGAAAACACATAAGCAACCGGCAGACTATTAAGTGGGGCTGATTCTCACAGTTTACCTGCTGTTTATTTCAGCTAAGACATATGCACAATGACATAGGATGAAGCAGTTATAGGTATTAAGGCACAATTCAACAAAGAAGCAGGCGTTACAGTGGCATCGGTTCGAGCGGGCGCGTAGTAAGAAACCAGTGAGTCGGCCTTCGGTAGGTGAACCCAGGGCGCTCCATAATTGACTGCTGCTGTTCACCGGCAATTTGAATACTGACCTAATGTTTTCAAGAATTTCTGGAGTGATGTTGATGTTGGGAAAGATCGAATGAAGAAAGACTGCAACCTTTATGGCCAGGGCAAAGAGGGGGCGATATTTGTTCCAGTTAATAGCCAGCATTGCCAAAGAAGGGCAATTATTAATCAGCATTGCCCAACCCAAAGAAGGAATATTGAAAACCAACATTGCCTAAGCCAAAGAAGGGCCTTTGTAAATCAGCATTGCTTAAGCCAAAGAAGAGCAATTGAAAAGGGAGACAGCGTTCCTAAAAAAGAACTTTGAACAAAAGATATTCTCAACAGTTAATTGATGTAGTTGAAGAAACTCAAAGGTGGCAGGAGAGAAGCCCTCCTTGTAGCTATTATCAAGGGGCAGAGGAACATAATCTGCATTGCTTGTTGCAGGCAAACCAGAGAAACAAACAGCATCAATGTGTATTATATGTTTATGAAGGAAGTTATGCAGTTCAATGTTGTTGAAAGTCAATGACTTTTCTGATGTTTGAAGCAAACCTCATCACAGAGTAATTGTGGTAGTAGTAGGAGATTTATCCTGGCAGGCGATTATACCAGGAAAGGGACTTTTTAGTGGTTTGTCCTGGCAGGTTAGTGGACCAGGAAGAAGATGTTGAAATACTGTACTGTGAGAGAAGGTTGAAGTTAAAAAAAAGTAGCAAACTCACTTGTGTGTTGTAATGAATTGTGGTGAAAACCATCCTGATAAAGACGTTGTACTTTATGAAGAAGAAGAAGTGGGAAACTTTATTCTTCAAGGAAGAGGGGCGGTTTCGAATACTTTGAAGAAGTGTGAAGTCAAAGTCTTTTTATTCTATTTATGAAGTATGAACTTGTGGCAGCTTTGAACCATCATCTATGGAAAATTGATAAACTTTGGTTATTCTAAGTGCAAAGTGAAAGACTTTTGGAGAGAAGGAAAATTTGTGTTGCATTTGGAACAGAGCTTGGCTATTGAAACAAACTTTCTTGATTTAAATTTTGGTTTGGATAATCCTGCTTTTATGCTGGGGAAGGGAATCCAACACAGGTTACAAGGACAATTGTTACTTAATTTATGTTTGAATGCAACTGGTATAGCGTTGAGTTCTGACTGGCCATACGATACCTGTATCATTTTGTTTGCATATCTAAGTGTGAGGGACAGAAACCCTTTCAGAGTGTTGTCCTTTAGTCTTAGTTTTACAGGCAGGGAAATCCTCATTAGCTTACGGAAAGTGAGGCATTTTTCTCACCCTTTATTATTAATGAATAATGACTAACTGTGAGAAAACTATCTACTTGTACGTTTCACATTTCTGACTCCTCACAAAACACAGGCCATCTATTCCAGTCATATGTCAAGGTGATTGACTCCTGATTGCGACACCACATCTTAAATTAAATGGCTTCAAAATGGGCATTGTTGTCCCCTAATGCTTGGTCTCAGGCCTTTCACGCCTTCATGCCTAGGGCCTTGTCATTCCCCCACCTGAGTCAATAAAAACATTGTAATACTGTGATCCAAGTGTGCTTTTTCAGTTATGACAGTATTGTATTCTTTCATTCCTATCTTGTTACAGCCTAAGATACATTAATTAATAGAAATCATTAGTTTTATTTCAAGTTACCTTGAATATTGGAACTGCCTATTTCTTTGTCTTCCTAAACATGGTATCTACAGTCTGTAATATGTGCCATATTCTGCAGCCAGGGTTCTTCTTTGCTTTCGGATATCAGACTGTGATGCTCCAACAATAAGATCTGTATATGACATTTGCGAATCGTATACCATTCAAGTCTCTTATGAGTAGAGTTCAAGTTTGGGGGTGATAATGGATTTACAGACACTTATAATGAACCAGCGGTTTTGGAGTTTGGCACTAATCCTAAAAGAATTACTGCCAAACCCATAATGAAGCTCTTTGTTTCATTTTTAAGACTTTTCAATTGCCACACCCTTCCTTCCATGCTACAGCATTTTCTCAATACCAACCCCCACACTTGCTTCACTCAACTTCATCAAATCATCCTGCATCCTATCTTGCGCACATAGGATTTCTGACTTTTTCTGTCCAGTTTGAAATCCTGAAGACCTCCCCTTCTCTATCTATATGTTATATGACTGCTATTCCCCCTTTTTAGGATAGACCTCAGAACCTGGCTTTTTGGCCACTCTTGACACCCTGTATTGTTGTGATACTAGGCTCCAAGAGTGGTGAAGTAGGTTTCTGTTGAGTACTGCTGCCAGGGGCATGATGCCACAGATGGCCATTTCTTTACACTTTATAAATTCAATGAATAAAAAAAAATAGCACATCATCTGCCATAGCAGCTTCATCTGCCTGAGTTTAACTTCAAAGACGAACCCTTGCTTTGGTGCATAATTCATATACACAGCTACAATCTCTCATGCACAGGGTACAATGTTGTATATGGCCTTTGTCACAAGTGCACAAAAGGTGACACAGGGATGACATTCCCAGTATTGTGGTTTCTTTACATAACAAAACAGACAGGTAACCTCCCAGGGGGATACAATGCACAGATAAAAGTCTCTTGCAATGTCCTGGGGTTGGGCTCTTTCTAGCTCTAGTCCACAGTTCCAAGGAGCACCTTTGTCTTTGTCTTCAGGCTGCAGGTTTTAGAGAAGCCGACCCCTCGTTACTCCATTGTGGGAGCAACAATAGACCATATAATGCTTTCCTAGTCATAGTTCCGACTTTGAGAGCTCCAGGGAGTGGAGGATCTTAGGCAGGATGAAGCCCTCTTTCCACAGCTCTTTGTGTCTCCCTAAACATATCAGGGCTCCTTGGTTAGGCCCTTGGACAGTGTTATTTTGCATTTATATACCGCCTTATATACCATTGGTATGGTATGAAGGCGCTGGTAGGTTGAACGCCCTTGGGAACCGAAGTTGTCTCTCACACTACAATTTGTCCCTCCTCATTATGCCTGTTGTTACCTCCTTGACCCCATGAGGCATCACCTTCTAATACCAAAGCCACACTTTAGTGCCTTAACTAGACTCGGTTGGCCACCTGGAACCTCTGTAATCACCTATGTGACTATGTGGATCACCAGTTCTTCTTCCTCCTCTCTGGGGACCTTACAGATATCTCCCTCTCTAGCATGATACATCCACTCAACTTTCCTACATTTCTTCTCTAGCCTCCCTTCTCTATTTCATGGCACACCTTCTCACCTCCTTCTCCAAAATCTTTCTTCCCAGACAGTAATTGTCCTGTTCCAGTAATTCTCCATAGAGCTGTGGAATCACCTCATACTCCTAAAACATTTTTTCATCCAGATGGTACCTCTACTCCTCCAATAACTCTCTCTCCTCCCAGTCTCAAATTCTCTCCTCTATCCTCCTCTCTTCTCAATTAGCCTCTTGGTTGGCAATCTCCTCAATGGACCTTCATCCAGTTTCTTCTTACACAACCCACATCCAACGGCAGAACAGGTTGTTTTTGTAGTCTGGTTTCCTCTCACCTTGAATGGGCATGCAAATGACTGGCCTTTGCAAGGGCTGCCGCCATTTTGGATTTTACAGTTTCTTGATTGATATGTGGGTATGGTTTGTTTTCTCTGCCCTGAGGCCCCCAGATGCTGCCTGTTCCGTATTGTGTCTCACTGTTTTGTCAGTGTGTGAGTTCGAGGTCATCGGAACATCTGTTAAGCTGGTTCCACTGGATATATTGCTGAAACATGCTTTCAGTGGCTAAAACAGCATTTTATTCAGCTCTTTGTGGCCCACCTCGTTGATGATCACAGTATTCCCCTTGCTTTGTGCTTGCAGCCCTGTGTTTGGGCAGCCTGACTGCAGAGTGATTGTTTTTGTGTTCGGTGCAATGCACTTGTTTAGCCAGTGTGGGTACACCGAATGCCAAACGTGTTTGATGTAAAGTGATTGTGTAGTTTGTGCAGAATTTCTAAATGCCAAAATATTCCTTCAGCATTTCATGGAATGTCTATGCATGGTCTCTGCGGTTCTTCTGAATTTCAAAGGGTTCTTTGGTACTTTTGCCAAAGGAGTAATCTGTTTGCTTTCCCCATTTACGAAAAACACCACCAGAACTTTCACCAGTAGCTACAGATCTCTGAAGCTTTGTCCTCTTAAAAGGAAATGCCTCAATTTCTGCAGTGGAGTCATGGGCGTACTTAAGGCTGTGAGTTAAGTCACCCATAACTCCTAAAGTGCCATAGGCACAGTCCAATAAAGATTGTCATCAATGATGTCATTTGTGTTGTCATAGGTGGTGCCACATGTGATGTCATCATTGTGGTCATGGGTTGCGCAACAGTGGGCAGGGAGTTAAGGTGGCATTGCTTCCAACATTAGCCGAATATGTAGAACATTTTTGTGTTAAATCATTACCATAATGTCAGTTCAACCAAGGGTTTTCCCTGAATGTTAAGGGTTCTATTTCTATGTGTATTTAGATCTCATACATTTACCCGTATCCCAAGTAACCATAGATGTTTTACAGCATTTCAGTGGCTTTTTTCCCACCCCTAAACCCACATGCCTTCCCCAACCCCAACTACCCTAAAATATAAAATAAAATATACCCTAACCCTGCAGCTCCCCAAATAAATGCTGTCAAAAATGCAGTAAAATGGTGGTTTCACAAAATGCTTTGAAACTGCTGTGGTGAATTGGGCAGCTGCCAAGAATTTTACCTTAACATTTTCACTGCTAAAATGTTTTCACAAAGTTTTAAGGGTTTGGTCATGCTTTATATTCTAAAATACATAGGTGTATTGTTCTGATGATACCGACTTTTTCCCTTTTCTGCTATCTTTATGTACTTGAAAGATACATTCATAAAGTGTTTTTTTCATGTTTCCAATAATTATGTTTCAAGGACTAATGATAATGCACAGCATTTGCAATGCACCGTAAACAGACATTGTTTACCTTATTGTATGTAAATAAAATGTTACAGTGGTATTCCTCTTCTAAACAAGGACACTAAAATAAAAGAAGCAAGGTTAAAGTTTGGTATTACTATGTAAGAGAAATATGTATGTACTACTTTTGTTTGGCTTGTTATAACAGAGCTCTTAGAATAACATATATTTTCTTAGTACCCAGTCTGCTGAGGTTGTTCATTTTAATCATTTGGCTGAAAGTAAAACAACTACTCATTGGAGAAAAAAACAACTCTACTTGTTTACAGTATTCAATCATTTACACAAACTAAATAAATCTTGAAAAATGATATGTTACACACATCATATCAAATGTTTTATAATAATGTTTTTTCTCACCAGCTTAACCTGAAAGTTATTTTAAAAGTGGTGTTGTGGTCTAGAATGAAAATAGTGACATACCCCTTTTACTTTAATCCATCTTAAACATTCCTCTTTCTATCAGAGATACGCTTTTATATTTTATTTTCTAGATTCTGTTATTTTATAATATTCATCAAATAATACATGAAAAAGTAACCAACACTATTATTCTATAAACATTTTAACAAGCATACAGCCAATTGTATCCCTTGATGTAACCTTAAAAAGAATTCAAGAATATTAATTTCACTTTGCACAGTTTCAATAATCTTATATTTTCTGACAACAAAGATTTTTTAGAATCAGATTATATGAAATGTGGAATTTGTAAGTAACACTTTATAGGGAAACCGGACACCTACATTTTACTATATGTTAACATATATGAGAATTCTTCAACTTTTATTTCTAGCATATTTATTGTTCATGGAAAATCATGCTAGTACATAATCACATAGTATGAAAAAGCACAGAGCACATTGCATATACAAAGATATGCATATGCTTCTGCAGAGAGATTAATCCTAAATTCAAGATGCAGATTTTAAATTGATACCCAAGACATACTGGGTAATTTAATGTTTTGGAATTAGTGTGCATCTTACATTTTAAACTTTTAAAGATCATTTGAATTTCATAAATTTGTATTTCTTTAAAGGTTTATAGAGACATTTGCATACTAGATATTTCAGTGGACTACAAGATGTTAATTTTCAAAACAATTTGATTTAAAAAAAATGTATCTGTTTTTAACATTTTTCTTTTTTTGTGCAGAAACAGTATTTGTAAATACAACTGACTATCACCATAAATAATGTACATGGTACCAATCAAAACACCCCACCAATATTAGGAAAGATGAATACATATATGAATACATTGCTAATGTTTTACATTAAAAAAGAGAAACATAAGATTGCACGATGTCATTATTTGGAGCTAAAATCAAATTCATGTATTTGTCTTGAACTCGTATAATAGCTTTAAACACTTTTATCTGTTTTGTAATAATGTTTACACATTAAATCCTATTTAGACAAGATGATTTTCTAATAATTGAAATAATGTGTATCCTCAACTAGGCCACATATATACTAATAAATAGCTTGTTTTTGATACCCACTGATGATACACTGAACTATGTTTATAAAACTAGCTATTACACTTTAGAAATCAGTCCATAAAAAGAGTAATTACGTTCATAGCTATACTCTTTATGATGTATAAGTGATCGCTTTTTTTCTCATACTGCTTTGCATTATATTACTGATCTTCTGAAAACCCAAAATAAAAAATGGGACTCCAATTTTAATAAGTAAGATTTCTTTAAAATTCCTATGCAATCTGGATGTGTATGAAAGTGCAGAATCATTACATTTCAGACAGTCTATTTCTCTTCTCATCTGAATGGTATTGTGTCCACTATTAATTAACACAACCGCATTGAACGATTTTTCTTTTAAATGGATACGTGCTCTTGGGCTAAGTTTAACATTTGTGCATTAATCTTTGCCTCATCCTTTTGAAATCTTTTCAGCATAATTATCAAACATTCTTTACACTTAAAATTTCTAAAACAAAGGATTGCAATTAAGAACACTTTCTTGAGTTGATACTGAAAGGTAAAGAAATCTCATTAAAAAATCGCTAAAAACAATTTGATGACTAGTTGAGCGATAATGAATCCATTCATTAGAAAATCCCATGAAAGTATATAAAAGTAAATTCTCTTTTTCTAATACCTTCAAGATACGGAGAAGGTATTCATGCCCATTCTGTTGGTTGTTTTTGGAAAAATACATGTGTTGAGAATCTTCAGCTATTAAATCACACACATCCTTGATGCATTATGGTCGAGTGGAGTTGGTCGAGTTGGCAAGCAGTCTGTGCAGTCTGCTCAGTGTTTTTTCCATTGCCATTGATTTTAAGTTAAGGAGGAGCTAATCCTACAAAAACCTCCAGTACCGCAGAGTTGTTCGAGTTGGCAAGCAGTCTGTGCAGTCTGTGTCTGTGGGGACTGCCATGTGCTGGCTGGTATCTCTATACACATGGACATGCGCTGAAAACCTGTCTATCCATGCAATTTTTCTTTACCCCTCACTCTAAGGTTGTTTATAACTGCATATTAACCTCAATACCACTTAAACGCTACCTAGACTCTGGTTTCCCAGCTGGGAGACTTCTCTCCTTTTGTCCATGCACAGCCTTTCATTGTATGTCCACAACCCAAAGATATCTAAATAAATCTTCCTTGTTCATTGAATTGAGAGGTTTAGTGCACGTTTTTTTTCCTTCTGGGTGGTGACTGTGGGCCAGGTGCCTTTGAGCCGACCTAGGGTGGGAGTGTAAAAGGCAACGTTCTTTATACAACTTATACTAAATGATCCCCGCTGTAGTGTTGTGATTGACATTTCTCTGCTACGGGCGTTGACCTTGGACATTCTTGCCCTGAACCGTTCCAGGTTGCGGAGTAATAATGGCACCAGTCTTTATATAATCAGCACCAATTGAACCTTTTTTGTGTGTTGTGCCTGGAATTACCTTACTTTGGGCGGTGACTGCAGGCATCTCTGCCTTTGAGCTGCCCCAGTTCGCGGAGCTGAAGCAGCATTTATTGTATCATCTGCACTAACTGTTCTCATTTTTGGTGTCGTGCTTAGTGTTACCCTGCTGTGGTGGCAGTGACTGCGCGCACTGGTGTCTTTGAGCCGACTCCGGACTTTGCATTGATTTGCTGTTTCCTCATTTCAACAACTGCCCATACATACAACAACTGTCTATACTACGGGAAGATTCCCTCTGAACTCCTGCTGAGTGGCAGCCTTCTGACCATATTTCATATCTTGGTTACACACGAAGATTAACACGCACCTGGGACATTCAGTGGGAGTGACTGCAGGAAAGCTTCCTTTGAACTCCTGCTGAACACACATATTGCGTGTACTTCCCATTGTGCACTGAGTTCCACATACTCCTCATAGCCTACCACTAACGATGAATACCCAACCCTCTGAGACAAACTCTGAGGTCTGCACAGCATTCTCCCAATCTCTGCAGAGAGGGTGCAGTTGCAAATGTCTCGCTCATATAATCTTCATAGCGGACTGCTACAAGATGATCTTAAAGCCCCAGAAACAGAATACCCCTCCCTTGAGGGAAGTTGGGACCAGACCCCAATCAAACCATCTAAACCCGAGAAGCAAAGTGGGTCTATGAAAGAAGAACATATGCCAATAATGACATGGGTGGAGTCAGAGAAGAACGCAGTGGGCAAATGCAATTGTCATGAGTTGCCAGAGGCGTCTGGGCAAGTAGAGAACGCAAGTCAAAACGTAGATCCCATAGCTGCTCATAACCTGGAATATACACTTACGGCTGCAACAATAAAAGCTAAAATCAATCAATATTTCCCAATTCGCAAATGTCACAGCTTGGGAGACATGAGTCGATCCTGCACCAACAAAGATCTGATGCCAAACAACAAGGCAGACAGAGATAGTGCCAAAACCCCAGAGGGCAACAGGATGTGGAGGACAGTTGATACCGGTGTAGTCCCCATTTCTCCCACAATTCCAGTGATGAATGATTTCACAAATAACCAAACTGAACGAGTAAAAATATCAAGGAGGCACAAAATGTAAGAAATGGAATGTGATCAGCCCTGAGGTGCCACAAAACATCACTCTTGATTAAAGAGACAGGAGACTGAACATTTAGAAGCAGAGAAAGCGAATAGTAATTTATGTTCCGCTCTGAGTTTTGTCCTAAACTCGCTTGTCAATGTGTTTGAGTTAGTGCAAGATGAAGTTCAGATCCACTCAAGGTAATTATTGGAGATGACCAAAGAAATGGAAAAGTACAATCTAGCTGTTGTTAATGTCTAAACAGTTCTAAGCTAAAAAATAGTATACGCCATAAAATACTTAAAAACAGAAGCCATCAAAGGAACAATGAGTATTGGGGAAATTCATGAAATCTTCAAAATGATGAGCCAAAACATGGAATTATTAGAAGGTAAAATAGCTTCTTTGGCAGAGAAATGTAAGTCATTGCCATCCAAAGGGGATAGTCCAGATCCAGTCACAGAAGCTGCAATCTATTTTGATCTGGATGACACGCCTTTGTCAGAATCTGTGCTAGAAGAGTTCATAAGGCTAGCACAAATAGGATATGACCCGGGTGTAACAACAGAAGGTCAAATTATCTCCATCTCTCCACCAAATAACACTGTGACAAGGGAAGATCCCTGCAGGTATCTCTAACAACTGAGCAGTGTCACATACAATTCCAAAGTAAAAGGAAGAAAAAGAGCAATGGAGCTTCCAAAAAAGTGCTGCCAACCCCAAATAAGTCATCAGAAACAGTCGCCTCATTGTCTCCCCTTGCCTCAAATGCAGGAAATGCCAAACAATCAAAGAAGAAAAGAAAAAGAAGAGTGACAAATAACCATTTCTTCAGTGGGATATCTCTGCATGATACAGAAGAAACAGACTCTTGCTTAAAAAAATCTGATATCATGAAAAAGCAGAAAGAAAGGGGAAGGACAGAACAACAAACACGTAGTAAAGTGGTAGCTCAAGCTGTGCAAACAGAACACCATCAGTTTTTGCCTGATACCCAAAATCAAATTGAAAAAATGTCAAGTGAATTGAATGATGCTGTAGGCAAAAATGGCACAACAAGAAAAATTGAAGCGCTGAAGCTTCCTCAAGGGGCAAAACGCGTCTCAGTGTAAAGTCAGTCAGAGAGAAACCATTGCTTTAATTCCTTCGAAACAAGTGATGGATGAGGGACATGGGAAAATTAGACAAATGGAAAAAAGATGGAAAGAGAAGGGAATGGATGTGGGGCCATACAAACTAGCGGCCAAGACTACTCATACAAATCCAAAAAAGAAGGTGGGTGAGGCGCGCACTCCCGGTCCTGGTCAAGTAAACCTGTTGCAAAAAATAAGTAGCTGGGTCACATCCCAATATGGACAAATATTCACAGGGTTAGATCCCTTCTGCTGCAAATCAGGTACTCAGTATTAACAGGGTTAGATCCCTTGCTGCAAATCAGGTACTCAGTAATAACAGGGTTAGATCCCTCAGCTGCAGTTCTGTGGTCTGTAGTTGTTCTCCTCCTAGCGCTTTCTTATCTCAAATAATCATCAGGGAGGCTGTTGAGCAGGTGTGTCTAATTAGACTCAAAGGATTCTGGTAGCTGTAGTGAAAACGTTTTTTTCTTTTCAGGTGACCAGCAACCGACATCCCTCCAAAGCACAAGTCCTTCCCAAATTTGGGGGAGGGGAGAGAACCATCTTTATGATTCTCCAAAGTGGGGCACAGTCACCCCGTGGCGCTGCCTCTGGAGCCCGGGACTCCCATAGCATTCAGTACAAAAAAGAAGGTGGGTGAGGCGCGCACTCCCGGTCCTGGTCAATTAAACCTGTTGCAAAAAATAAGTAGCTGGGTCACATCCCAATATGGACAAATATTCACAGGGTTAGATCCCTTCTGCTGCAAATCAGGTACTCAGTATTAACAGGGTTAGATCCCTTGCTGCAAATCAGGTACTCAGTAATAACAGGGTTAGATCCCTCAGCTGCAGTTCTGTGGTCTGTAGTTGTTCTCCTCCTAGCGCTTTCTTATCTCAAATAATCATCAGGGAGGCTGTTGAGCAGGTGTGTCTAATTAGACTCAAAGGATTCTGGTAGCTGTAGTGAAAACGTTTTTTTCTTTTCAGGTGACCAGCAACCGACACCCCTCCAAAGCACAAGTCCTTCCCAAATTTGGGGGAGGGGAGAGAATCATCTTTATGATTCTCCAAAGTGGGGCACAGTCACCCCGTGGCGCTGCCTCTGGAGCCCGGGACTCCCATAGCATTCAGTACAAAAAAGAAGGTGGGTGAGGCGTGCACTCCCGGTCCTGGTCAATTAAACCTGTTGCAAAAAATAAGTAGCTGGGTCACATCCCAATATGGACAAATATTCACAGGGTTAGATCCCTTCTGCTGCAAATCAGGTACTCATTATTAACAGGGTTAGATCCCTTGCTGCAAATCAGGTACTCAGTAATAACAGGGTTAGATCCCTCAGCTGCAGTTCTGTGGTCTGTAGTTGTTCTCCTCCTAGCGCTTTCTTATCTCAAATAATCATCAGGGAGGCTGTTGAGCAGGTGTGTCTAATTAGACTCAAAGGATTCTGGTAGCTGTAGTGAAAACGTTTTTTTCTTTTCAGGTGACCACCAACCGACACCCCTCCAAAGCACAAGTCCTTCCCAAATTTGGGGGAGGGGAGAGAACCATCTTTATGATTCTCCAAAGTAGGGCACAGTCACCCCGTGGTGCTGCCTCTGGAGCCCGGGACTCCCATAGCATTCAGTACAAAAAAGAAGGTGGGTGAGGCGCGCACTCCCGGTCCTGGTCAATTAAACCTGTTGCAAAAAATATAATAAGTAGCTGGGTCAAATCCCAAAATGGACAAATATTCACAGGGTTAGATCCCTTCTGCTGCAAATCAGGTACTCAGTAATAACAGGGTTAGATCCCTTGCTGCAAATCAGGTACTCAGTAATAACAGGGTTAAATCCCTCAGCTGCAGTTCTGTGGTCTGTAGTTGTGCGCCTCACCCACCTTCTTTTTTGTACTGAATGCTATGGGAGTCCCGGGCTCCAGAGGCAGCGCCACGGGGTGACTGTGCCCCACTTTGGAGAATCATAAAGATGGTTCTCTCCCCTCCCCCAAATTTGGGAAGGACTTGTGCTTTGGAGGGGTGTCGGTTGCTGGTCACCTGAACAGAAAAAAACGTTTTCACTACAGCTACCAGAATCCTTTGAGTCTAATTAGACACACCTGCTCAACAGCCTCCCTGATGATTATTTGAGATAAGAAAGCGCTAGGAGGAGAACAACTACAGACCACAGAACTGCAGCTGAGGGATTTAACCCTGTTATTACTGAGTACCTGATTTGCAGCAAGGGATCTAACCCTGTTATTACTGAGTACCTGATTTGCAGCAGAAGGGATCTAACCCTGTGAATATTTGTCCATTTTGGGATTTGACCCAGCTACTTATTATATTTTTTGCAACAGGTTCAATTGACCAGGACCGGGAGTGCGCGCCTCACCCACCTTCTTTTTTGTACTGAGTACTCATACAAATCGTCTGCAGAGATTGAAGAACATGAAGAAAAACCCACATATAGCACATGTAGAGACAATCCATTTGCCATTCTGAGACTGTGGGAGGAAGGCTCACAGAGTGGCAGAGGCCACAAGGCCCTAAACAGGAGCACTATAATATCCATCTTTACAAAATTCCTGACGCTGTACTTTTTCTCATCCCAAGACTTAGAGTATGTGCACTTTCCACATAGAAATCATGCACACATTGTGAACTGGGTTTGCAATGTTGGGTGGGTGCTAGAGCACTGATGGATGCAAGCCCTGACTTGAAGAAAGTTGGGATTACAGTGACAGAATCCCCATTTGACCTACCCTGCCAAGAAACAAGAGAGAGGCAATCAAATGAGAGGAGGGAGAGTGAGTGGGAAAAGAATAAGCATGCCAAATGCAATGGACCCACCCATGTGAAAAGAGGGGAGAAAGAAGAGCAAAGATCTGTCATAAATCCAAAGATCTGTCACCTATTCACAGAAATAATTGCTCAGGTCTTGATGAAATTGGGGCTTACAAATGATTCTCTCTAGCCACAGAGGAGATGAGTGTGCTCTGTTGGACACACAAGGTTCTAGTTCATTCAAAGACCCAAGTGTTTGGGGTTTTGTCTTTGGTGATTTTAGTCTAGTACAGTTACAAGAAACATGGTTGATGAGAAGTATGGGGTGGACGACTTCTCCACATTCAATCAATTGGCATCAAGAGAGAGGGGAGGTCGAGCATTGAGTGCTCTGTTAATTGCTGTCCACAACTCAATTATATCTGAATCTTTTCTCATCAGTGATGAATTCCCTGGAATTCTGGCCATTGGCCTAGTAACCAAAGGTGATGTCTCTCCCCTAAAGATAGCCGTAATAAACATATATTGGAATCCTGTGGCAATAAGTCAAACATAGTTCTTACAATCTTTAATGTCAATGCTGTTGAGCATTGAAAATACACATGAATATTTTACACTAATGATTGCTGGTGATTTGAATTCACAATGACTCCTTAGCAATACACAAGGCACAAAACAAAGAGTTAGTCAGATCACCAGTAAAGCCAAACAGTGGATTGCCTTTATGGCTGATTGGGCTTTGACAATGGCAAATGGGAACATTACAGGTGACATACCTACAGTATTTACCTGGAAGCAGGCTGTGACTATTGACTAAATGTTTCTGTCAAACTTTCTATTCTCCAAATGCACAAGTATCCGGATTCGGCAGCAGGCAGTTAGTGACAATAACATGCTAGTAACCAAATTTGTATTTCGTTAAAAAAAAAAAAGAATAAGTGTTTACATGGGTAAAACAACTGTTAATGAAGGGAGAAACCAGATTAGAAAGTTCAGGAGGAATGACCTCTTTCTAAATCAAAATACCAAATATTTCTGGGACACTGCAGCAGACTTAAAGATACAAATCCTATGTTCACCAAAGCACTTTGCAGATTTCATATGTGAGTTAGATGCTTCGAGGCTAAGGGGAGTAAAGAAACATCCCAAGTCCAATCATGTGTATGATGAAGAGACCTCATGAAGGAAAAGGGCCCTAAGAAAATCTATTCTGTCCCTCAAATGGGAAAATAAAAACCGCTTAAAATACGCAGCAAAGTTAAAGTCCCTAAAAAATGACTATAGAAATTGGTCGAGAACTCAGGCAGTTACTCTTTCAAAAGGATGGGGAGCTAATGTTGAGCTCTGTTCAGCATAGTGACTCAAGAAACCTCTGGACTTGGACAGACACTGCCCCTGGCACGTACGTGCAACAAAAGAAGGAATAGCAGACTTTATCAAGATGTCCTCATCTTCTAGAACCGCTGGTCCGAATGGCCTCACCAATCATATTATGAAGTCTGACGTAGACATGTGGGCCACAATCTTGGAGAGAATGTATAGGGAAATACTAAGACTAAAATGTCTTCCAGAGTCATGGAAGTGGACATTAATCATCCCAATATACAAGAAGGGCAACCGGGCAGATCCCAAGAACTACCGCCCGATCGCCCTTTTGGATGTGGATAGCAAGATCTTTGCGTGAGTCATTTTGTGGGAGTTGGAAATTCGGGCAGAAGTAATGGAATCCTGTCAAAACATCAACTAGGTTTCCGAAACGGAATGTCCACCTCAGTGAATGGACTCGCAATGAGTAAAGTATGTTAAAAACATGGGTAAAGGGGGGACCCATTTTGTATGGAACCTGGGTCGACCCGTTGCAGGCGTTCGACACTATAATTATAGAACGCCTGTGGAGTGTACTCAAATCTTGGAGGATACCCAGGCCATTATTGGCAATCATAGTATTACTTCATGACAATTCAAAGTTACAAGTGCGATTGAAAATGGAAGGGCACCTCACTAGTGATATTGCCACTAGTGATGTTGCCACGGATATTGCGTCCTACAGGGTTGCATCATAGCTTCCCTCCTTTTCAATCTATATCTCGCAGACCTGGGAGAGGCACTTGGTGCTTCTGCCCTTAACAGTCCAAAGGTAGGGGGAGAAAATTAAACTGGATTGCATATACAGATGATTTAGTTCTCCTAGACTATGCACCAGTCGGCCCCCAAAGGATGTTGAATACACTGGAGAACAGGGGTGTTGCTAGCTCTGGAAAAGACACGGGGCTACACTAATGGCAGAACTGTCAGGACTGGGGGCTAGCTAACCTTTTGGTTGTAGCTCCTGAGATTCTATATGGGGCTACAATCAAAAGACCAGGGGCTATGGCCACCTTAGCCGCCCCCTAGCAACGCCTCTGCTGGAGAACTATGCAAACCTTAATGGCCTGTCCATAAACTCTGCTGAATCATATATAGTTAAATTCAAAAGGCCCTATAAACAATCTCCAAAATTTAGGTGGACACTGAATAAACAGATAGTGCCAATCACAAATGAAATTACATACCTGGGCTTTAAACTGAGGGATTTTCCAACAATGGCTGCATTGGAGCTTACATTATATCCAAAGCGGAACAACTAATATGTCAAATGAAGAAACTGTTGTATTTGTTTTGTCTATTCTCATTACTCCCACTAATAAGATTCTACAAATAAAAGGTGATCCCCTCCATGTTATATGGTGTTGAGGTAAACCCAATGACTAGGCATCTTAATTGGTCCCAGCTGGAAGGCAGAATATGGAAAAAAGGGCTTGGTCTACAAAAGAGCCTTGCAATTTATTGCCTGAGATATGAACTGGGTCTTCTCTCAATGTAAACACAGGTGGATTGGAAGGTTCTGTCACTGTTTAGACTCATAAGGCTCTCCCGGTTAGGTTCTCGGTTGGAAAATATTAATGTCATGTTTTACATGTGCCCCAACAGTTTTTTAATCAATCTTGACTGTAATGCTCGTGAAATGTTGAAACGGTGTGAATGTATAGAGAATGAGCTATTGATCAATCCTCAGAAATGTAAAATTGCCCTGTGTAGAAATGATTGGATAAACATTATCACACAAGCCTGAAACTCAAAGTTGGCGAGGCCAATGTCCGATTTAGACAAACTGAGGGGATTTTCTTGGCAAGTACCTCAGAAAATCTCCAAATCCTACAGGAAGTATAAACTTCCTTAGGTTCTGCCTTAATCCTCTACAGACTGTTGAAGTAAGGTTGTTTCAAAATCAAGAAACTCCATATACCAGTTCCTGCACGTACTGTCAAATGCCCATCATGTCATGAACTTCAGATCATGCCCCTTTTGGACCTCCTGGTCCTTGTCTCAACGGGGCTTGCATTCCGTACTACTTCCAACATGGCCGTCCAAAGCTGAAGCCCTTGCTCGCTCCATGCGCTGAACGCGGCGTGGTCTATTTATACCACGCCTTCCGCGGCTCCGCGCATCTCAATGCTATTGCAGAGTATCCCAGATGTGTGTTCGTAGCTCGCGGTATTGTTCCCTTCGTCCCAGTGCTATTACCCACTCCTTTTCCTTTCCCCCTTCCTGGTTCCGAGCTTTTCTAGCCTTTCCAGTCTCCCGGATTCCTGGACTCTGTGATCCCGGAAATAAACGCAACCTGGAACCAGACGAATCTCGAGCAGCGCTGTTCAAGACCAGGAGCGTTCGCAAGAAGGCAGCGATCGAAGTCACCGGCAAACATCGGACCCAGGTGAGAAGGGGGGAACTCCTTGACAGTTTGAGACACCACCCGACCGAACCTAAAAACGATATGGAAGCCGCAGTGCAGGAATTAATGCGACGCATGCAAGAACTATCAACCGAGGTTCAAAATCTTAAGGCGGAAAACGCCGTGCTCAAACAATTGGTCTTATCCCGGGATTCTGATACAAAGGAGGGTGCCCTGTTAGGCGGTATTATTGACAAGTATGATGGTTCAGCAAAAACACTCCGCGGATTCCTGGATTCATGCCTGGTCCACTTTACTTTCAAGCCCTATTATTTTTCGACTCCTAGGGCTAAGGTGGGTTTCATCATATCCCACCTTTCCGGCAACGCCTTAACTTGGGAAACACCCCTTGTCAACTCCAGCGATGCCCTCCTAGACGACTACAATGGGTTCATACAGGCCCTTAAAGGCATGTTTGACCATCCAGAGCAGGTCTATACTGCCCAAGAACGCTTGCTGGACTTTCAACAAGGCCCCCAAGATGTGCTCACTTATCTGACCAGATTTAAACAATTGGCCAAGGAAGCAGAATGGTCCCCTGAGGCTAGTTTTACCCTGTTCAGGAGAGGTCTAAACGAAGAGATCAAGGATGAACTGGCCAGGGTGGCCAGACCAAATTCATTCCAAGCACTAATGGACCTGGCCTTGCAAATAGACTTTCGCATCCAGGAAAGGAAGGCTGAAAGAAAGAAATCCAAGGCAAACCCACCCAAGAAGTCCTTTGAGAGCACAGCCAGAACGAACGCAAACCCAAGTCCAGCCCCAGAACCTGAATCCATGTAAATTGGAGCCTTTCGTGGACCCATATCGCCTCAAGAAAGATTGAGAAGGATCCATACGGGTTTGTGTATGTATTGTGCTTCAACAAACATTTGGTGATGGGAATGTCGTCTGCACCTCCTCTGCGTTCGGGAAACGCAGCTCCCGATCTTAAATGGAGGAGAGATTCGGGAGAGAGATGTTTGCTCCACATCCATTCCATCCTTGAACTCTCCTGGACAAAACAGTTTGGTGATACGACAGGCCTTCCTGTCGCCCTCCAAAGACAAGACCTATCCCATTCTGGCCTTGGTGGACTGCGGAGCTATGGGAATTTTCATTGATCAAGACTGAGTGGTTAGTCATCATATTCCGTACGAGACCCGAAACACCATGCAGCTGGTTGAAGCAATTGACGGAAGACCCCTCACTTCAGGGCCCATAAGCCTGCAGACTAAAGCGATCCAACTTTCCATAGACCCTCATCAAGAGCGGATTACATTCGACATCATTAAGCCAGCCCATTACCCCATGGTCTTGGGAATGCCCTGGTTACAAAAGCACAATCCATATATCAATTGGACAGCAGGATCATTATTCCTGGGCTCAGAGTTCTGCATGTCCCACTGTCTGTCCCTGGATCCCTCCTCGGTAACTCCTAAAGAACCACCAAGAGACCAAGAAACACCACTCATGGTTTCCAATATCATACAAGTTGCAGAGGCCTAGCAGGGATATGCTGATGTATTTTCTACTGCCATAGTCCAGGCCTTACCCCTTCACAGGCCCGAAGACTGTGCCATAGATACGGATCCCTCAGCTGTAATTCCTTTCGGCAGAATGTTCATTCTTTCCGAACCCGAGAAAAAGGCCCTTCGGGAATACCTAGACACTAATCTTGAAAATGGCACCATAAGACCCTCGAAATCTCCAGCGGGTGCTTCGTTTTTCTTCGTTCCCAAGAAGGATACCAAGGAACTCAGACCTTGCCTCGACTATAGAGGCTTAAATCAATGCACTCTCAAGGATCGGTACCCTCTGCCCCTGATCTCGGATATCCTGGAAGCTGTGAGAGGAGCCGTAATATTCACCAAATTGGATCTCATGGGTGCCTACCATTTGATCCGTATCCGGGAAGGAGACGAGTGGAAGACCGCCTTTAGAACAACCTTTAGCCACTACGAGTACTTGGTCATGCCCTTTGGACTAGCCAATGCCCCAGCAGTTTTCCAACGTTTTATGGATAGGGTGTTCTCTGATATGTTGTTTCTCTTCGTCATTGTCTATCTGGACGACATATTGATTTTTTCCAAGGACCCTCAGAAGCATGAAGGACATGTTAAGGCAGTTCTACAAAAACTCCGGGAACATCACCTTTTAGCCAAGCCTGAAAAATGTTTGTTTCACGTTACCTCTGTGCACTATCTGGGATTTATCCTTAGTCCAGAGGGGATTGGCATGGACCCTTCAAAAGTAAAGGCCATTCTCGCTTGGCCTACTCCCACGTCCGTGAAACAAATCCAATCCTTCCTAGGACTAGCCAATTTCTACCGGAAGTTCATAGCCACCTTTTCCGAGATTGTACAACCCATAGTGGTTCTGCTAAAGAAGGACACACCATTTGTCTGGTCAACTTTACAAGAAACTGCATTCTAGCGTTTAAAGACTGAGTTCACACAAGCTCCCATATTGGCTGAACCCGATACAAGTTGACCCTTTTTAGTGGAAACGGATGCCTCTAATTACACCATAGGAGCAGTGTTGAAGCAGAAGATGGAGGACGATTTGGAACACCCCGTTGCTTATCTGTCAAGAACCTTAACTCCGAGTGAAACGCACTACTCCACCCTGGAAAAGGAACTCTTAGCCATTCGCCAAGCTTTCGACACCTGCGACACCTACTTCTAGGAGCCAGACATCCTGTCCAAGTCCGTACTGATCATCAAAACCTTCAGATTCTACAGTCACTGGAGTGCAGGAACAGTCGTCAGGCACGTTGGGCCTACTTTTTTGCCCAGTATCAGTTCCACATTACCCATGTCCCTGGATCACAGAACCTGATCGCTGACGCCTTGTCTCGCCGTCCTGACTACGTGACCACTGAAGATAAAGCATTTCCTAAAATGTTCTTTCCCACGATATTCGTAGCCCAAGCAGTTAATCTCCTGGATGAAGTCCGATCGCAAACTCAATCCTCGGAATTATGGAAGGACATTTCAACACGAAATCTCTGGAAATTAAGAGACAAGGAAGGCTACTTATTCAAGGACAACACACTATTCATTCCTACAAGGAAGCTACCGCAAAAGATAATAAACCTTTGTCATGACACACTCCATTCCGGGCACCGAGGTATCAACAACACCCTCCGTCTTATACAGAGACAGTTCTGGTGGCCTAAAATGAAGTCTGACGTGCAGCAATACATCCAGACTTGTATAACCTGTGCCCAAAACAAACATGATAACAAGAGACCGGCGGGTCTTCTTCTGCAGCTCACTCTACCCTCTAAACCATGGGAAATAATCGCTACAGACTTCATAGTGGAGTTACCACCTTCCCGAGGATATACTACCATCATGGTCACCATAGATTTGTTCACCTATATGGCCCATTTTATGCCACTGATGAAACTACCCTCCTCTTCAGAGCTAGCTGGAATATTTCTGGAACATATATTCCGACTGCATGGGCTTCCTTCCAAGATCATATCTGACCGGGGTCCCCAATACATTTCACAATTCTGGAAACACCTCTGTCGGCTATTAGGTATCCAACGTGCCCTCTCTTCAGGATATCACCCCCAAACCAACAGAGCCACAGAACGTGCAAATCAGACCCTGGAACAATATCTCCGATGTTTCGCTACCAAGGTCCAGGATGACTGGCCTCTACTGATACCCGTTGCGGAATTCGCTTACAACAACTCCGAACACTCAGCGCTACAGACCAGCCCCTTTTATTGTAGTCAGGGGTTCCATCCATCGGTCTTACCCTCGGTTCTTCCTGACCCTACACCAGTACCTACTGTTGACTCCTGGATCGAAACTCTTATCAACATTCACCGGGAGGCTAAAGAACACTTAGAGAAAGCCAGATTACAGACCAAGAGGTACGCAGATTCCAAGAGAAGACCAGGTCCTTCCTATACGGTCGGTGACCGAGTGTGGTTGTCATCAAAACTACTCCTCCGACACTTACGACCAAACAAGCTGGCTCCCCGCTACTATGGTCCATTTCCCATCAAGGAGATTATCAATCCTGTCTCATACCGAATCAAGTTACCTGACTCCTGGAAAAGAATTCATCCAGTTTTTCAAACATCCCTATTGAAACCCTACATCCTGTCCTCTCGAAATCCCAGTAGACCACCTCCTCTTCTGGTTGACAACCAACTGGAATATGAGGTGTCCCGGATTTGTGAGTCCAGGTATAAGCGGGGCCATCTTCAATATCTAGTGGAGTGGAAAGGATATCCTCCTAGCGAAAAGGACCTGGGAACCTATTTCAAATATCAAGAGTCCTCGGTTGCTCAGAAGATTTCACCTAATACACCCGGGCAAACCTGGAGGGAAAGGCCTTCGGAGGAGGCATGCTGTCATGAACTTCAGATCACGCTCTTTTTGGACCTCCTGGTCCTTGGCTCAACGGGGCTTGCCTTCCGTACTACTTCCAACATGGCCGTCCAAAGCTGAAGCCCTTGCTCGCTCCATGCGCTGAACGCGGCTCTGCGCGTCTCAATGCTATTGCAGAGTAGCCCAGACGTGTGTTCATAGCTCGCGGTATTGTTCCCTTCGTCCCAGTGCTATTACCCACTCCTTTTCCATTCCCCCTTCCTGGTTCTGAGCTTTTCTAGCCTTTCCAGTCTCCCGGATTCCTGGACTCCGTGATCCCGGAACTAAACGCAACCTGGAACCAGACGAATCTCGAGCAGCGCTGTTCAAGACCAGGAGCGTTCGCAAGAAGGCAGCGATCAAAGTCACCGGCAAACATCGGACCCAGGTGAGAAGGGGGGAACTCCTTGACACATCATGCAGACTCTGAAACACATCAAAATGGAATGTGTAGGAACTCAAGATCTAAGAATCAAACTCCAGAAACGCTTTGTTCACAGAGAAGAAGGGCTGTATATGGATGAGTTTTGGGAAAGACTAACTGCTGGACATGAAATTTTACTTACTAATGACATTTTTTAAATTCTGCAAATATTGAGTTTATTGTTGTTTTAATGATTTCATGAATTGAAGATTTTCTAAGTGTTTGCAACAAACGTGTTTTACATTATGAAAAGTCAATATGTGTCAGCTGTGACATAATAAAAAATCAAAAAAAGGTGCTTTATGTATATGACCTAGTTGTTCATCTATTAACTTTTAAAGTGTCACCCGTCCACCCAGAAGAGTTTGTTCTGAGCCTGTACTTACTAACTGTATGAAGCTTGTCATTTGAAAAAGCAAACCTATGGTTGAATTGTGTTAACCCTACACTCCGTTTTATAACTAAAAGTAAACAGAGAATGTTTTTTGGAACTTTAAGCAGTTCTTCCTGCACCGTCTTGCAGTGGTTTGGTAGCAGGTAACTGCACATTTTTAAATTAAACTCAAAGCACATTTATTTTTCTGACCAAGAGCTCTTGAAGGTCTAGGCAACAAACCAAAGAGAGGAGTGTTGTTTCAAATCACCACAAGGCAATCATCCAATCGCAGAGTAGTTTGGAAAGCAGCTTTAATGGCAGTCGTCAAAGCAGCATACAAACAATCCACAGAACAGAACACAAAATCAACCTACAAACTTCATACGGCACAGCAAACTCCCCTTCCCGATTTGACATGGTTTACATACTGTCAACTCATGCAGGTCTTCTATGGAAGGGGGTGCCATACAACTTTCAATAACAACAGTACTACATGTTTTGGGTGGTTTCAACCTGTACTACACAGTTGTTATAATATGGTTTACAAGCATCCATGAGTTTCTCATACCTTGGTAAGTAAACTTTACAACATGCAGCAGACACTTTCATATACATTTTTAGTGAGTCCGCGTTTTCTACTACGACTTTATATCTCACATGGCTCAGGCAATGCCTGGCCTGCCCAATGTTGGTAGTCTATATGCTGAATGCATCTCGCCTGGCCAAAACACCCTCATCTGCAACAAACAGAAAACACATAAGCAACAGGCAGACTATTAAGTGGGGCTGATTCTCACAGTTTACCTGCTGTATATTTCAGCTAGGAAATATGCACAATGACATAGGACGAAGCAGTTATAGGTAGTAAGGCGCAATTCAACATGGCAGCAATGGGTGGCTGAACTTTCACAAGCGAGGAACAAAATCATATATAAATGGAGGGTATTATTTTTCCTTTCCCACCAAAGGAGCATAAATCATACAAAGCCAATTCAACCCATACAATATCTGCTGCCAAGTTTATGATATGATATGATAGTTTATTTATATAGCGCCTATACACAATGTGTTTCAAAGCACTTCAAGGCAATTGAGGGAACAAGGGAAAATACAACCACATTCTTACAGGCCATGAACAATAAGGATGTGAAATTAACTATCGTACTTGGCCTGGTGACATTTCAGATAGTGCAAGAGCTAAGACATAGATAAGGAAGGGAGGGGGAGAGTGGGAAGGAAATGGAAACAGGCAGGCGACTACCGTACTAGGCCTGACGACATTTCTGGTAGAGCCGGAGAAAAACAAAAGGTGAGGGAGAGGGGTGCAGAAAGGGAGGGGAGAAACAAAACAAGCGACTATCATACTAGGCCTGACGACATTTCAGATTGTGCTGGAGGGGTGGTGGGGAGGAAAAAAACAGTAATGGGAGGGTGGAGGAAACAGACGAGGTTGCTATCATATTAGGTCTTGATAGAGTAAGTGCATAGAAGAAAGTAAGGGGAGGAGATAGGAAAATGGAGAAGGGAAAGGAGGAGAGAACAGAGAGTAAGCAGTCAAAAAGAGTGGAGAAGCAAGAGTGGAGAGTGAATACAATTGCAGAAGTCAGTAGTAACACATAATGTTGCAAGCCAGGATACAAGATGAAGATGGGAATAGCATGATTCAGGGCCACCATGAGTACAAGATGCAAAGGAAGTCCAGCATGAGAGTTTAGAATGAGTGACGCACCGTGAATGAAGTCCATAAAGTCAAATCCAGCATTGGCCACAAGACATTGATGGTGAAGGAAGGCACCAGGTGGGCGGGGCTTGCTAAGTGGTGAAAAAGAGCAGCAGGCAGGAAGGCACCAGGTGGGCGGGGCTTATGCCAAGTGACCTAGATCCACTTGCACCTGCTCCCCATCTGCAAAGGAAAAGAAGCTGGAGGGCTCCTTAAGTAGGGAAACAGAGCGGCAAACAGGAAGGCACCAGGTGGGCGTGGCTTGCTAAGTGGTGAAAAAGAGCGGGAAGCAGGAAGGCACCAGGTGGGCGGGGCTTGTTAAGCGGTGAAAAAGAGCGGCAGGCAGGATTGAAGGCACCAGGTGGGCGGGGCTTGCTAAGTGGTGAAAAAGAGCAGGAAGCAGAAAGGCACCAGGTGGGCAGGGCTTGCTAAGTGGTGAAAAAGAGCAGCAAGCAGGAAGGCACCAGGTGCGCGTGGCTTGCTAAGTGGTGAAAAAGAGCGGGAAGGAGGAAGGCATCAGGTGGGCGGGGCTTGCTAAGTGGTGAAAAAGAGCGGCAAGCAGGAAGGCACCAGTTGGCTGTGGCTTGGTAAGTGGTGAAAAAGAGTGGGAAGCAGGAAGGCACCAGGTGGGCGGGGCTTGCTAAGTGGTGAAAAAGAGCGGCAGGCACAAAGGCACCAGGTGGGCGGGGCTTAGGCCAGGTGACCTAGATCCTCTTGCACCTGCTCCCCATCTGCAAAGGGAAAGAAGCTGGAGGGCTCCTTAAGTAGGGAAACAGAGCGGCAAGCAGGAAGGCACCAGGTGGGTGGGGCTTGCTAAGTGGTGAAAAAGAGCGGCAGGCAGGAAGGCACCAGGTGGGCGGGGCTTAGGCCAGGTGACCTAAATCCACTTGCACCTGCTCCCCATCTGCAAAGGAAAAGAAGCTGGAGGGCTCCTTAAGTAGGGAAACAGAGCAGCAAGCAGGAAGGCACCAGGTGGGCGTGGCTTGCTAAGTGGTGAAAAAGAGCCGGAAGCAGGAAGGCCCCAGTTTAGCAAATACAATTCTGCCATATATTTGAACATGAGATATTGGCCATGTATGACATGTCTTTTAGGCAGTGTGGCCGAAATCAATCAGTGCAGCTTATAAAGTCAGTCCTTGTGATTTATGCAAAGTGATGGTACAAGTTGTGCTCTTTTCAAAAATATGTCTTTAATGATCCTAAAAAGTGCTAACGTTCTACCTGCTTGATGAGACTTATTAATGCAATCAAATTTCACACAAAATACTCAATGGAAGTGCTATGTGGAAAAGTGATGAAAGCAAGGACTTTTGCAATATCTCCATTCACCAGGCAAATTACACAGTCAAGTTACAATTTAACATAACTCAACACTTAATGCACATTCTCAAAACAGATGCCAGACAAGCTGTTTGAGAGGTAGATTATTCTAATTGAATTAAACGTGCCTGTGCTTTTTAATTTAATTCTAAAGGCATTGGGTGCCCATCTAAGACATCCACATATTTTAATTCCATAATAATAGCTTCATTCCCAAAGCTCATCATCACAGAATTAAATGTATCACATTCTGTAACAGTAGACATCAAAGAAACACATGAGATGATGTTCTGTTGTAGGCCGAGCATCACTTAGGGCCAGTGCCTACATGAAGATATATGTTTGAAATTAGTCTACTCCCTAGAGCATTTTTTACACTCTCGCTGAGGGCTCCAATGCTAACACTTTTAATCATTTCTGCATATCGTCAATATGCAGATGTTCTCATATTGACAGTAAGTTCTTTGTAGAGGAAATAATGCCAAAGATTAACTGTTCCTAACTGCCAGAATATATTTTGAACAAAGGGTCAGGAACACTACTTGTCCTTTCACTGGCATTAACTGTGGGAGATTCCCAAAAACAAGAACATGTTTTCCTCAAAAAATATGCCATAATCTTCAGAACCTCTTGCATTCGCAGGTCAACACAATGGCCCTCATTACGACCCTTGCGGAAATCGGAAAACGATGGCGGAAATGCAATACCGCCATCGAATAGCGCTCGGTGCGACTATGACCCGTCACCGCAAAGTACGAAGCCATTAGCGACACCGTAGTGAACGCCAACGCTAACTGCACCAAGCACGCGCGCGCGCGCCATGCGAAAACGCAAACACCACCATGGCGCAAGGGTACGCCAATTCCGACCCTAGCGGACATGTACCTAACACCATCAGGCATGGCGTAATGTACCATTCCGCCATGGTGAGAAGTACGGCATCGCGAATCAACCGTAAACGGCCCCACTGAGTGCCTGTACACCGCTCCCTGCCCACAAAGTACAACTCCCCGTAGGTGCAATGAAGTCACAATGCAACCATTGAAATGTACAAGTCACCCATGCATGGCAACGAACAAAAGAAACACAAGAGGGGCCAATGGGAGCTGCAGGGCACAGATGGCACGAATACAGAAGCCATCCCAATGGACATGACCACAGTCCCCCACCAAGAAACGCATGCAAACACAGGCACCTGTGACCAGCAATATTCCGAGAATCACATCATTCCACCAGTCCACCTGGCTGACCGGCATCTGTTACAAAAAACCCAATCCCCCGCCCCTGAGCATGACAACATTCAAACTGTCATATAGGCAGCCCCCATCCCTGACCTCACGGGCTTAGTAGGCAAACGCGCCCAGTACAGTACCACGCAACTAAACCCCGAAGCTGGAACCCAATGCAGATCTCCTCACAATACATCGCCCCCCAAATAGGCATATGCCACATCACTTGCAAAGAAAAACGCTACACGGGCCAAATCAGAATAGAAATTTTATGCACATCAAAGTCACCAAGCCCATACAGCCATCAGGCCATGAACTCCAAAACACTAATCACCATTGTGGGCTGCATCCGCAAGAAATGACCAGCCACTACTTGTGTGTCGCCCTGTTCCCCCATGGTACACAGAGCCACATTCACGTACGAAAAGGCAACATGGAAGCGCACAGAACCGCAGGGCCGTCCCAATGGGGAGGCACTAGTCCAGCTGAAAGGCCGAAATGTTGCTCCGAGCCACCAGTACTGCGTAAGGGCATGTGGGCCATTGGCGATCGTCCCATAAGATCGTAATGCTGCTCCACTGATTAACACGAAGCAGCAGGTGTCGGGAGTAAAACCCATCTGCAGGAGTGGCATACAGATGGCAGTGGCAAAAGGGGAGGAGATACCTGTCAACCAAAAGAAAAGAAAAAGAACAGAATGGCCATCAGAACTACATTCCAACAACTCACTTCAATGATCACACGAAATCCACAGCCATATGCATGCTAGCCCACTCCAAAGGATCATCACCACCCCAAAACCACTTGCGACTCATAACCATCTATATCGAGGTGCAAACACCATCACAAACGAGTGTACCTGTGCATGCGTCTGTCAAAACAGAATCCATCAGATGGGAATGTTAACGTGCATGGACACAAGTGTCTGAGGGCGCGTCGAGACAGGGAGGGCTCAACAAGGCCAGATAGACGATGGTCCCACTATGGCAGCCCTGCATCACATAGCGTAGGGGAGGCGGATAGATCCCAAGAAGCCCTGTACATGGCAAACTCTGTATCAAATCACCTGCCCATGCATCCATTCATCATTCCCTCATCCCGGGATCAAAACGCCTGAATAATTACTCACATAACATTAGAAACATCCATTGAGTCTGTGCGTTATGCAGCCTGCAAAATCCACAGTGCCCCAGCCCGTAATTCCAGTGTTGTGAAGTAACATGTATTTGTGAACGGCCGGCCTCATCGCCCACGTAGCTATTGCGCATCCCAAACTATTCATATCAATCATTGCTTCCTCGCCATGGGCCCTGTCTCAAGGACATTGAACAATAGAACGTTATATTTGCAGTCAGACCTGTGGGCATCTCCTCGCCGCTAGCTGGAAACCGAAAGCGCCGCCCTTCGAATTCCTCATTTGCAACATCACGTCGAAAAGGCATCTGTGGCCGTTTGAAATCACTAATTATTCCATCGAGTGCGGCTGTGTGTGAAAATGGCAACTGCCTTCACCCACAAATGGGACGCCCCGCCCGTCGTTGCAACTCGGTACAGTGATGCATGAGGGCCCACCGTTACTCGAGTACTACGTTCCACTGACCCTTCACAAGTCTGTTCGCGACTGCACAGATAGTATGTGAAACAATGGGACCACAGCAGAATGAACATATCAACCAATCTTACACGGCCATCGGGTACAAATACATGATTGCAATAGCAAGATACCATTCCCCGAATTGCAGCGTTGTGCGCGGGACGTGCTCGGCCAAAGGGGAGAGCAGTTTGCACAGGTGGAATTAATCACCACAGGTGGAGGCCATACAGCCTGAAAACACATAAATTGCACAGCCAGTCTCCTCCCACAACCACACCGAAATGCTACCGGCAGGACTCGCGATGTTGGCCCTGGGGGACCTGATAGCACTGCAAGTGCTCCAACTCCAAGAAGAAGACGAACACCAACTACAACCAGCCGCACGGAGGAGACGCAGGAGGAGGAGGAGGCCAAGGCAGGGCCAGCAAGGCCCACCAGCACAGCCACTACCACCACGCAGGCATCCCGCAATACCACGCCTCCGAGCACATCTGTTCAACCTCACTGATGAGCAGATCCACACCCTCTACCGTCTGGACCGGGACACCATAGCCGCCATTGTGGACATGACACAGGCTGACCTTGTCAGCATGATAGATAGCCCAACCGCCATCCCACCCCTACCGAAGGTGGTGTCTGTACTCCACTTCCTGGCCACAGGCACCTACCAGCACACAGTCGGACAGTTGCATGGCATTTCTCAGCCACTGTTCTCACGGACACTATTGCAAGTGCTCGATGCCCTCCTGCAGCACGCAGACGACTACATCTCTCTACCACGCTCGGAGCAGGAAATTACCAACACAAAAGTGGGATTCCATGCACTTGCCGGCATACCGGGTTGCATTGGTGCCATCGACTGCACCCATGTTGAATTGGTCGTCCCACATGCCATGGAGGCCCAGTACCGCAACCGAAAACAATTTCATTCCCTGAATGTACAAATGGTGTGTGACTCCAACAGGATCATTACACATTGTTGTGCCCGATTCCCTGGATCAACCCATGATTCTATGGTCTTGAGGAACTCTACAATACCACGCTACATGGAGCGACACGCAGGGAACAGATCCTGGCTACTCGGTGAGTCTCATTACATGCATGATTATGTGGGGTATGTGATGCGGCAATGACCTGGCAGGAAGGGGGGGGGGTGTGCGTACGTATCAATGGCATTCCACATCATACGTTTCTCGTCCACATACAGGTGATGCTGGATATCCACTGAAGAGATGGCTCCTCACACCAGTCCGGAACCCACGGGACCAGCATGAGGAGGACTACAACCATGCCCACTCACGTACCCGTGTAGTCATTGAACAGGCATTCGGCCTACTGAAGACTCGTTTCCGCTGCCTCAGCAGGTCTGGCGGGGCACTCCTGTACCGCCATGAGAAGGTTGCAAAGATGGTCATGGCATGTGTCATGCTCCACAACATGTGCGTACGTAGAAATGTGCCCATGCCCCCTGACGCAGAACTGCAAGCACCTGATGATGGTCATGATGAGGGTGGGGATGTGGCAGCACCTCATGGAGTCTGCGAGGCACCGGAGGCCCGTGACATTCGTCAGCATCTCATTGATGTATGCTTCTAGCACTCACGCCTGGTGGCTGATACATGGACACGGGACTCGTGGCACTGCGTGTGTCTGGGACATGCACAATATGGACTGTACGCCTATGATGGCCTAGTACACAAAGATCAATGTCCACACATCTCATTGGTTGATCGTGCACTTTTTATGGCATATGTGATGTCATGTTGAACACCCTATCGACCCGCCACCCAAGTGAGCCCAACACACCCCCTCCACCCTCCTACCTCCCCCCCGAACACCAGTGTCCAAAGATGCTCATTGTCAGTGGGCTGTCGCTATTGCAAGCCCCCTCTGCGGGTATCAGGGGCACCCCTGCCTGTGGAGCGCAGGTTCCTTCCAGATCTACGTTGGGGGCTGCCCTGGACGGAACTTGCAACGGATGATGTGTCTGCCTGCTCACGTCCATGCATGTCCCTAAGGGTTTGCGAGAGCTCAGTGAGCACACGGCGCACTGCGGCAAGTTCGGCACATACGTCTTTGGACGTCGCATGCAGTTCCCCCCTCAGGCTCTCGGTGCTTCTCTCCATTTGGACTCTCAGGCTCTCGGTGCTACTCTCCATTTGGACTCTCAGGCTCTCGGTGCTACTCTCCATTTGGACTCTCAGGCTCTCGGTGCTACTCTCCATTTGGACTCTCAGGCTCTCGGTGCTACTCTCCATTTGTGCCCTTAGCGTCTCTGTACCTCTCTCCATTTCTGCCCTAAGTGTCTCAGTTGATGTTTCTATGTCTGCCTTAGTGCCCCCACATTCATCGGCATGGTCCTTGAGGAGTGTGGCCAGTTGCTGCTGTTGTACGATTAACTGGTCGAGGGACTGTTGCCTCTGCTGGGCCATGGCCATTTGCGGGGGTGTCACAGAGGGGCTGTTGTCCTCATGTTGCCTTGCCACAGGGCTTGTGGGGGATGGCCAGTCGTCGTCTTGTGGGTGCCCCTGCGTGGTATCCTCATGTTGTACGGGATGGGACAGACAGGGGGATTGGGACAGGTCATGGATGGATCTGACTTCGACATCCCCGTTTTCTGTGTCCGAGCATGCTGCCATCAATGGGGTGTCACCTATGGTGCTGCTGCCACCAGAGGCAGTGCCTTCTGTGGCATCCATTGGGGGGACCTGTGGTGGTGGTGTTGTGGGCATGCTGGCTGCTGGGGTGCCTGTTGATGTTCCCTCCTCTGTGCTGCCACCTGATTTGTGCTGCTGCCGTGTCTTGATGCGTGCAGCTGAGGTGGAGGGTCTCTGGCCGTTGGTCTTGGCCCTCTTTGCAGGTGTGCTGGTAGGGGTGTCCTGTAGCTCGTCGTTTGGATCGGACCCTGTGGTGGAGTAAAGGAGGGCGAGGGTTATTGATGGGTCTGTGGGAATTGGAATGGCATTGTATCACATGCTTTGGGGTGGTACCTGAGGGTGATTTGGGTCGGGGCCTTGGAGGTGCTTTAATTTGTGTGTGGAGTGAGGGTGCAGTTGTTTGGCAGCCTGCAGTTAGGGTGTGCCTGCTGCACGTGTAGTGCGTGTATTAGGGGTTTTTAATTATTTATGTATTTATTGTGGGTTTTAACGTGCGCTATCAGGCCGATGTGTGTGGACGTTCTCCTGGACATGTGTTTCTGTTGCACTATGTGGACGCATGGTACTTCACATGGATGGACTGTGTGGATTTGGCATTGTTTTATCTGGCCCACCTACCTGATTCTCCGGATGTCTGCACTCCTTTCTCCATCCCTCCGACTCCCTCTATGCTCTCCATTCCGATGGTGGAGGCACAGATTTCTTCCCAGGGGGTCAACTTGATGGGTGATTCAGGACCTCCCCCGGTGGCTGTGGCAATGTTGCGGTTGGCAGAGAGTATGCTGCGGACGCGTATCCGCAGGTCGTCCCATCGCTTGCGGCATTGCTGTGGGGTGTGGGGTGCGGTCCCCACCGCACTTACCCGCTGTGCCACCAGAGCCCATATGGTCTTCTTGTTTGCAAGTGCCGTTCTGGTCATTTGCGTGGAGAAGACGACGGCAGCATTCTCCTGGAGGGTCTCTGTTAGCACGGTGAGTTCCTCACGGGAGAAGTGGACCTGCCGCTTGCGGTCGCACGCTTTCTTCGCTACTTTTCCCATTTTTCTTGGTTTCGCTAGGGTGGGTGACGGGTTGGGGTGTGTTTCAGGGTAGTGATTTTAGTGGTTGTGTGGTTTTAGTGGTTTTATAGGTGTACGGCGGGATGTTTCCCGTTCCGGGCCCATGTTTTTACTTCCGTTTCCGTATATTTCCGGTCACCGTACTTTCCGGTAGGCGCACACTGCGGTGACTGCTAAGAGGGGTGGCGGTATAGCACCTAGGGCGCCGTACGGCGGCGGTGTGGCCCGTTTTGGGGTCATTTCCGCCATCGCGGACTTTGCACTTCCGCCGTGGCGTGGTGCTCGTGCCCGATGGGTCGGAATGGGCCGCACTTTGCTCCTTCGTGCAATGGCGGAAACGCTATTTACGCTGTGGCGCTCCGGTCAGTCACTTTCCGCCAGGGTCGTAATGAGGGCCAATGTATCATATGATTAGACACGATGATAACTTGATCCACAATCAAAGCTCTCACTTTTCAGTACACACTTATAGGTCTGTGTAGTGCCTCAGTTGAACGTTTCCCAAATTCCAACTCATTGCTATGCTCAACTGGTAGCATTAACAATTCATGCAGACTACGGCTGCCCATGTTAAATGCCGCCAAACCTGCAGGGGCAGTCATAATTAAAGAGGCAGTGCAGCCAGTTTCATGTTGGACTAAAGTTTTCAAAGCTTGGATGACAGAGGTTTTTCCTGATTCAGTCTGTCCACTAATATGCTGCAAAAAGGACGATATTGCTCACAGGAACATTGATTATTTTTGTGCTTTAGGCCATGCATCAATTTTGGTTTAATTTATCGCTGCTCTGTATTCAGGTTACACATCAATGTATCTAATTCAATATCTAGATCCTTTGCTTGCTTCATAACATTTTTATTGTCCTCCATGGCAGGTTCAACATCGGTTTACACTAGTATATCACCAAGAGCATTCTGACTATATTTCTTGTGACACTTGAATCCCCTTTGGAGTGTCCTTTGGTATTTCGGTTGCCACCAATTCTGCTTGACACATTCCTTCTAGAATTTCTAAATAATCATCAAAGTTTGAGTAAACAATGTTAACTTTCTTTCCCTCAAAGGCTGCTTTCAAGTTGTCACAACTTCCATACAGTTATTTCTCCTTCTGACAAGGTAAGAATAACTGCAAAAGGCAAACGTAGAAACATTTGTTCTTTTCTGCAGTACAGCAAGCCAGGCTAATGCCATTGATGAGAGATGGTTTTCCTGACCCTCCAGGCAACTAGGGCAACCATTTAATTTAAAACATACAGTTGTATGTTATTTGAGCCATAAATTATCAATGTCAAAACCATACTATCTAAACTTCATTAAAAAGGCAAGTTGATATTGTAAAAAATATAATTGATAACTTTCATGACTGCCAATGCTAAATTTACAGGATAACCATGATTTAAAATAGACCACCACTCTTCTGGTCAAATTAACCTATAGTCCATTAAAAATCTATCAAGGTTTTCTATCTGATTTCTATTAATTTGGGATATTCAACTAAAAGATGTTTTAGGGTGTCCGGGTTCCCCTGAAGACAGTCCAATCTACATCAGCCACCCTCTACAGATATCTGTCTCCTGTGAATCAGAATTCCTCTGGTTGGGAAAAGGTCCAGGCATCATTTTAAAAAAGATAGTCCGTATTTTAGCGTTCAGGAATTTGTTTAGGTAGTTTGGTACTTAATTAAAAGCCCTATGCTATTTAGAAAGGTCCTTGAAGGCTTTGCACCGAGTGCACTCTTGCTGAGTGTTAATCCAATCAACAACCCATATCTTCTCCTTTCTTGGAGTTCTTTAACAGTGCATCCATGCTGTGATCTGCCTTTTTCATTATGTCCAAGCAATTTCTTGCCTAGGCGATTAGTCCATGAACCTTTAAAATACCAAACAATGAATTACTGCCCTCTAAAAAGCATTTTCTATACAATGAAAGCAATTTCCAATCAACCAAGGCTTCCAGCGACAGCAGGAACAATTCAAGTCTAATGACTTGTATCAGGACACAAACTGGAAACGCCAGTACTTGCTTCCAAAATGATTCCTCCAATCGATTCCACAAGGTTCTTGCTTGTAAAGCGGGAAACCTCTGCCCCGTAACTCAAGGCCATAAAAGTGCATTAGTGGCAAAATAGTAAAGTGACCAAATCTGTAGCTCAAGGCAACTGTGGGGATAATGTCTAAATGTTCAGTCTCAAGGCCTCTTTATCTTAGAGATCTTTCGGGTTATTATTCAAGTAAAATCCCAAATAACAATAGACTTCGAATATGGCCAACTCTGAATCATACAGCTTCCTTCCATTTGGCAGGGTTTACCTTCCTTACTTTCCCTGATTATCAAGATGTTGGATTTTGAAACATTTGTTTCTCTTTGTGTATACCTGGAGGCTGGTTAACTGTCTTTGAAGGCCTATGGGTGTTTGATCTAGCAGGACAAAGTTATCGGTCTACAATAAGCATTGCAATGCGTAACTCTTAAACCTTGGTATTCCCCAAGTTCAGTATAAACAAATGAAATAAAGCAGTTTTATTTCAATTTACTTTGACTATTGCAATAGCCTATTTCTTTGTCTTTCTAAACATGGTATCCCAGTTTGTAATATGTGCAGAGTTCTGCAGCCAGGGTTCCTCTTGGCCTTCGTATATCAGACCACCATTGTCCAACAATAAGATCTCTATATAACAATTGCGAATCGAATAAAATTCAAGATTCTTATGAGTACAGTTCAAGTTTGATGATGTAGTAAACGGGCAATAAGAGATTTACAGATATTTTACTGCACCACCAAATTACAGCTTTGAAGTTGAATGAGTGAAATACTTCCAGCCATTTGCATTAGGCAGTCCTACTAGTTACCTCTAAAACTAGAGGAATTATCACAGGCGGAATTACCAATCGCATTAATTTCTTAAAAATCTGCATGTCGAGCTGTGGGACTTCCTGAATGAGGACTAACACTGTTTTAATCTAGCAGATTTCCCACCAGACAGAGTGGTGGTAGCAGTTTTGGAGTTTGGCAGTAATTCTACTGGAATTCCTGCAAAAACCATAATGAGGCTCTTTCTTTTGTTTTTAAGACTCTTCACTTTCCACACTGTGATGAGTCAGAGGGAACTAAGGCACATCAGGGCCAATTGAACAGTGAAAAGCTATTAAATCCTTGTCCTTCCTCAGAGAGTGGACTGCATGGCTGATGTCATAAAGGGCTCGGAGGGAGGACCATCCTGTGTGACAGACAAGCAAATGCTCCAATGGGTGAAGGCGTGAGGTGCTTTCCTTTAATACTGGACTTCTGGTGGTTGATGGTGTTTTGTTTTGGTTTTTGAGCAGGAGACTGTTAGGATGTGGGTTTGGGGTTAGAAATAACCACTCAGGAGCCTTGTTTAGTATAGGTAGATTTAGTAGGTTCGCAAAAACACAGGTAAGTACATTAGGTATAATATAGGATAAGTACATGGGATAGAAGCATCCACCGGTCCCCCTGTGCCAAGCTTAAGTTTCCAACTGGCAATATAGGAACACAAGCACTCACATCAAAACATTCCAACCAGAACACTCCATACCAAACATTCCAGACGCAGGCACACATACATACAGGGAATGGCCACATAGTGAGGATAGGTAAAACACAACACATCTCCCCCCTTACATAACCATGCAATCAAGGGAAGAAACAGAAGGAACAGCATTACTAACAAATATATATATAAAAA
The DNA here is from genome assembly GCF_040938575.1 of Ambystoma mexicanum. Lineage (NCBI taxonomy): Eukaryota > Metazoa > Chordata > Amphibia > Caudata > Ambystomatidae > Ambystoma > Ambystoma mexicanum. Next base: position 659,990,863 of record NC_090929.1, on the reverse strand, counting down.
ACTATCTTTCTGAATACCCATCCAGCAAACTGCTCCTAGCATAAAGCTATCCCCTACCAAATCCTTTGGAAGCTAAAAATAGCTAAACCACTCCCAACAATCATCAGAACCATAACAGGCCTTTATTATGGACTCAACTTCCAGGGAACCAGCCCGCATTTTAATACACAACCATTTCCACCAACCACACAACAAAAACCCTACATCATCATTCACTTACTGTAACGCTCACCTGATTCTCGCAGAGGCGCCGGTCTTGACTGGGCGACTACCGTATCTTCAAAGGTGATGTGTAGCACCCGGTTGGCTCTTTGGGCTGGACCTCTGTGCCCTGTGCCTGAGTTTCCGCAATATAGGCATAATTGCAACTGTTTCCTCCTTTCCCGCTCCCGTTGTGTTAGAGGACCTTTCAGACCCCCTATTTGCAGGGGTTCCCCGGAGTCTACTCCTTTGGAAGGAGTTGGCGGTTTGGAAAATACTCGAGCATCAAACTTGGAACGATCGGCCTTCCTGTTCTGCAGCCTGTGATCTATTTGAACGACCAAGTCTATGTAATCCGAACAGTCCTGTGGGGGATTCACTACTTGGGCTAAAACGTCTTTGAGCTCTCCACGTAGACCTCTATAAAACAGCGTAATCCTTTTGTCCTCAGGCCATTGAGTTTCCACTATTAGTCTATTGAAAGATGCAATATAAGCCAAAAGGTCTTGATTACCCTGTCGCAACGAAAGAAGCTCATTGTCCAAGGCCTGCCCCTGTGAATGTCTTGCGAACAGTTTTTCCATACTAAGCTGAAAGGCTTGAAAATCATAGAGAACCGGATCATCTTGATGAACTAGAGGGATCGACCAGTCTGCCGCATTGCCACTAAGGTACGAAAGTACAAAAGCTACTTTAGCTTGATCAGTTGGAAAGGCTGCTGGCCGGCATAAGAAGTGCAACCGGCACTGATTGATAAATACTGCAAACCTCTTTGGGTCACCAGAAAATCGCTCGGGCGGAGCCAGAGGTACATTCCCAGGTAGGTTGATCTGCACTGGATTCATAGAGGATGTTGAAGGAAGATTTGCCCCTGATGCGGGTAACGGGGTCTGTCCGGCTTGTGACTGTAGCACTTGTCTAGCAAGATTGTCTGTTCTCTCCTTGGAAATAATTAGTTCCCTTCTTAGAGCATTCGTTTCCTGACGAGTTGCATGCACTTCTGCCCTTAGTTCCCCAAGTAACCGGGCTAGGGGGTCAGTATCCGAGGTTTCCATAGCGCCTGGGCGAGAGTTTTGCGGTAGGCTTTGCGTTCTGTAACGCTCACCTGATTCTCGCAGAGGCGCCGGTCTTGACTGGGCGACTACCGTATCTTCAAAGGTGATGTGTAGCACCCGGTTGGCTCTTTGGGCTGGACCTCTGTGCACTGTATGCCTGACGTGTAGAGTAAGATGTCTGCAGATAGAAAATATGGGGTTAATGAACTGGGGTTATTGGGGTGTCCCTATCTCTTTCCTCTTCTCCTCTCCTGTAGACCCCCAAAGGTTAACGCTCTCACCTTAGGTAAGTGAATGCCAAGCTCTCCATCTGCCTCGGGGCAGGGTGCTGTAGCCAGTTTCTTCACTGGATAGGTAGCGCAGGCCTCTTGACTTCAGAGGACTGCTGTCCGTCGTTTACTGCACGAACGGTAAGTTTCGAGTCATTCAAATGTCTGTTTAAAGTCTTTAGTAATGATGTCTCTTGTTTTGCAGGGTTCCGGCGATGGCGGATGACGGGCTGAAGTGAGTTGAAGATGGAGCCCGTGTGATGAATAGAAGCGCCTGGAAGCACGTGAGTAAGCGCTTGTTGCCTGCTTCACGATGCGCTCTAACTGTCTTTTTATTTTGCAGGTACGAGTTCGGAGCGGCTGCAGGGTGCCGGAATACCCACTGGATTAGATGCGGAAAGGAGTAATGGCACGTGAGTATTAAAGTTCCCCAATGTCTTTAAACGCACCTTGTTTTGTCTTTCAGATGCGGATGCAGCGCCGAAGGCCTCCGGAGCGTGCGAAGAGTTGGTAAGCTTTTGTCTTTCAGATGCCGGAATGCTAACCTGTTCTTTCTTGTCTTTATAGGTATTGCTGAAGACTGGATTCAGGATGGTAAGCCTTTTTCCTTAGGCCCAGGTCTGGATGCAGAAGACACGATGAGCGTCCTGCTGCAGAGGGTGCAGAATAACGCAAAGCAAGATTCATCCACCGGGTGTGGTTTAAATAGCCTCCTGTAGTGCTTAGGTGTCTCCTTCCACAGCCACGCCTAAGTAAGAAAAGAGTTCCTGGTAAGAAAAGAGTTCCTGCCTTCCAGAAGAGTTCCAGTGTTCTAAATCTAGGGAGTGGCTCCAGCCCCACCCAACAGGAAAAGTAGTTCCAAACAGAAGAGGATCAGAGGCTCAACTGGCAGGCAAGTAAGCAGCATGGTCTGCTGCAGGTAAGTCCACCCAAGCATTATGAGCCCGGCGCTTCCAGCGCTGGGACTGGGCATATTTATGAGCCTGGTGCCACTGGCGCCAGGACTGGGTCCAAAAGGTCCCAATTGGGACTGGTTGGCACTCGGAACCTGGGTTATGGATCTGCTTCCAAGGGAGTTGGGAAAACCCTGACCTTTTGGAAGCAGAGATCATGACACTTACCACAGGTTGTGCTACCACAACCTACAGGGATTACCCCTTTGTCTGCCTAAAGCATATTTTACTTCTACTAGCGAAACAAATGCTCACATCACTCCACCACTCTGGGCACCATACCTAAGCTAATTAATGCTCACCAAATGAGCATCCCATGCTCACCATAGAGCAACTAAAACACGCAATAATATCACCACCACTCCACCACTCCAGGCACCATGCCTGAGCTAATTAATGCTCACCAAATGAGCATCCCATGCTCACCATAGAGCAACTAAAACACGCAATAATATCACCACCACTCCACCACTCCAGGCACCATGCCTGAGCTAATTAATGCTCACCAAATGAGCATCCCATGCTCACCATAGAGCAACTAAAACACGCAATAATATCACCACCACTCCACCACTCCAGGCACATGCCTGAGCTAATTAATGCTCACCAAATGAGCATCCCATGCTCACCATAGAGCAACTAAAACACGCAATAATATCACCACCACTCCAGGCACATGCCTGAGCTACCAAATGCTCACCATTGAGCATCCCATTGCTCACCATAGAGCAACCAAAACTTGCACTAGTAACCTCCACTCCACCACTCCAGGCACCAAACCTGAGCTACCAAATGCTCACCCATTGAGCATCCCATTGCTCACCATAGAGCAACCAAAACTTGCACTAGTAACCTCCACTCCACCACTCCAGGCACCATGCCTGAGCAACTAAATGCTCACCATTGAGCATCCCATGCTCACCATAGAACATACTACCACATTCGTAAAACTCTTTGCTCCAAAACACCAGCAAATGCATCCCGCAACACTTTGCGCCCTCTCATCGGCAATATGAATTAACATTTAGCATCGCACTTATACATTGCTTGCTACATAACAGTTGCAACCTCACACACATTCCCCAAACAATACATTTAGAATCATTTGGCATAAAATATGGTAATCAAATGATAATCCTACACTTGAGTCCAATATGTAACACGTGCAACCTCTTTCAAGGTCTTTCACCTGTGGGAAAAATGTGTTACATTAATGTAAGACATAGCATGAAACATTTCCCAGGAATGCAGTAGACCCAAATATAACAAAACATTTCTAAATCTTTTTTTTTTTTGTTTTTTGTTTTTAGCACTCTCACTCTCACACATGCCATCAGAGCATATGTCGAAAAATAAATGCCTGTGGAGAAAAGGTCACGTTAGTGCAACTTAAACATTTCTGAACATTTCTTCTAAAAGCAGTAGGACCAATCAATATTCACAACTTGCCATAAACACATTGGCACCATGAAACGCCCAAAATCACATTTTGTCAACACAAAACACCACTTAACTTGGCACCAAACCACTAAATGGCTCCAACATAATAACTTGCCCACCATGGAGCCATCATATGCCAAATAACAAAGCTCTACCTAGACTAGACTGGGAACAAACTTCCACTACATGGAATAAAACTGTGGCCACTTTGCAATCACCATGTTTACAGACACACACACACACATCCCCGTGACAGCACCACACTCATATGTTACAGCAGAACTGAGATCACCACTTGACTGTCAAACATAGGTGACCCACACAAAAACATTGTTATTCATTGAAATGTCACATTATGCACTACAACTTTTCCAATATTAGCGCACTTCCCAAAAAACATTTTTTTTTTTAGCATGTATTGACCTCTGGTTTCCTATAAAAATTGCACAGCTAATAACATGTTACTCTCAGTCAATTTAAATACTCGACCACTCAGAAGGTCAATGTCAGGTGAGACTGGATGTAATTACTATCCCGCTGTACAAATCGCTTTCCATATCCATTAAAAGAAAACGTTGGTACAGTACCTGATGTCCACGAAACAGCAATGACACAATATGTACTAAACAAAACAAAACAAACTGATCCGATTCAGCAGCCTGTTCAGTTGATGCACTTGAATAATATCCATTCCATACGATGCCACAAACGAGTACTCTGATCCCGATGTCATTTCCACACCATAATAGTACAACCTGCGCCGTCCGACGTATTGCCATTGTTGCCGTACTCTTCCCTGATGAATAGTTGTTAGCACGCAGATGAAATGAAGCCTCAGACCCGGAAATAACACACGCTTCGAGCACGTCGAAAGGTGCGCTTTTCAAAACTTCCATCCGCCTTCTATGATGAGACGTTCTCCATTGCAGAGTCCCAGAATGTTGGCACAAACATTCTGTGCCAGCAATCATCAGTAATACCTTCAGCCACCCCGTGACGTCACCACTTTAACGATGAGCAGAGCCACAAACGGAGCTCTCTGGGCCAACCGTCACCTCGTCATGGCTGCACTCCATACCGGACCACACAGACTGCCCTCTCACACGGCGCTTCAAGAGAGAAATGCCAGTACGGTAAGATACTTAAACAAATTCCAAAGTGTTTCGTGTCACTCCAACGGCCTATTCCGCTGCTCTTCTGCAATGCTGGGCACTTTTATTCATGAACTCTCCCCCGGCCCTTTTACGCGCTGTAACTATTGGCTACTGCACACCTCTTGGCCATTTCCATAATGATACAGCCGCGCAGCGCAGCCCCCCTATGAAAGTTCTGGGCCTGCCTTAAATAATGCAGGTGTGGGGCGCGCTTACCTTGGGGCCGGGGGGGCCCGGTGGATGCCTCCGTTGTTCCTACTTCTTCCTGGTGGGCAACTTCCTTGTCCCCTTTGTCTCCTGGTACCAGTCTTTATTTGTACAACCTGCGTCCTTGCTCCTTTTATGTTCCTGCTCCCTTCAGTTTCCAAGATCCTCGTCGCCAATGTTAGGATGTGGGTTTGGGGTTAGAAATAACCACTCAGGAGCCTTGTTTAGTATAGGTAGATTTAGTAGGTTCACAGAAACACAGGTAAGTACATTAGGTATAATATAGGATAAGTACATGGGATAGAAGCATCCACCGGACCCCTGTGCCAAGCTTAAGTTTCCAACTGGCAATATAGGAACACAGGCACTCACATCAAAACATTCCAACCAGAACACTCCATACCAAACATTCCAGACGCAGGCACACATACATACAGGGAATGGCCACATAGTGAGGATAGGTAAAACACAACAGAGACCGAAAAAGGGGAAGATGAAAGAGGCCCTACAGATGGAGAAATAGTTTATGAGTGGGCCTATTGAAAAGTTCTGCAGTTCATAGTTAAGACGAGGTCTGCTCCCATTGAGCACCTTGTGAAGTTCGCCATAGAAAATTACTGTTATGGAGTGAGAAAGCGTGAAGGGTATTATAATAGAAGCTACCTATTCCAGCCGATCGGAACAGCTGACCTCTGGGGCGGAGGAAGAGTGACAGCCTTAGGGGCACTGAGACCAGAAGCTGAGCGGTCCCCGATACCGTCGAGTGGTGATACGCCCATCGAGTCGAACGAACAGCTGAGACGGGAGGCAAGTTAAGGCGAAGTTGAAACTGACGTGCTGGAAGGAGATTTTACAAGTGAGCCGCAGCCGCGGCTCCTCGATCAGCTGGAAGCTGCAAGCGACTCTAGCTCCCACCGTTGCGGGGGCGGGGCTACCGAGTGAGCAGACGAGCAACAGAGAGCTCAGCAGAGCCCGAGAGCTGTCAGAAAGGTCTGCAGTCCCGCTGTAACGAGGTGCTACGAAAGAGCCAGACGGCCCCCAACAGAAAGAGGAGCAGCGGTGTTGTTCTTGCGGTCTAATAGTAAAGGTGAGAAGAAGCAAACTCGTAGTACTTGAGGGGATTTGACCGCCTCAATATAATTTAACCGCAGAATAGCGGTTTGTGGGGAAAAGGGCCCGAAAGCCAGTGCACGGAAATGAACATATAGACTTCCTTCCTAATGATGGCCCCAACATTACAACACTAGAGATGAGATTCATGAGTGAAACAGTAAAGACACATTGAAGTCACATCTACATTCGGAGTGCATGAGAAGCACCTAAGTATGGAAGAGAGTCTCTATGTACAGAAGGACTGGCCTAATGAACTGGTTTTGTTTTTACGCAAGCAAATAGAAAAGGGTCCAGAGACAGTCCGAGTTCAGAGGATTTTCCTCAATGCTAATGAATACTTCTGGTTTTATCTGATAAGAAGGTTATAAAGGAGTTATTTAATAAAAACAGTTCAAGGAAATACAAAGTGTATCTGTCTCTTATCTATCCGCTCTATCACATTTGGTGGCAGCGGTGGGATAGATCGGAACACGATGGAGGACTTGCTAAAGACCCTAAGTGAGGGACAACAGCTACTCCAACAAGCTTTACAGCATCAAAGCCAGCAGGCCCAAGCAGACAGGCAAGCTTTCCATCAGGCCCTACAACATCAGCAGGCGCAGCTGTTAGAAGTCACAAACCTGGGAAACCACAACCCAGTTCCAGCCTCAGACCTTCAGAAGTTTACTGTTATACTTAAGACTTCCCCGCCGGCATCCTTGCAGAATACAACTTCTTTACAGGCTCCTCTATGGTCCAGGTACAAGCTACCATGGCGTCTGTACAAACGTCGACGCACTCCAGGTCACCTGACACGCCTTTTACGTGGAAGACGTACAGCAAGCCACGCCCCTCTTACGACTATAAAACCACCGTCTTCCAAGGGGCTTGTTGCTGCTAATTAGCGTTACCAGCTACACGCGGTTTCATCTGTTTCCTCTTCGTGTCTCCCTACACGAATCCTTATCTAAACTCCTGGTTTTGACCTTTTGCCTGAAATTTGGATTGCTTCGTCTCCTCCCTTGTTCTGTGATCGTCTGGTTGTTGGACTCGGAACGCTACTGGATACGGCTCTCTTCTGTGTCTTGCGGTTCTTCCCTGGTTGCCACTCTGCACATCCATTTGCTGTCTACATCCAGATCATCTCAACAACTACTCAACTATACTCGTGTACTCAGGTACATATATATTGTCTTCCATGGCCATTGTTTTCTGTTGGATTCTGGGACATTGAGTGACTTTCCTGTGAGATTGCTCTTTAGTGCATATGAACGCTTTCCGGAACTGCACCAACCCGGCACTAGTGCGTCCCTCGTGCCGTTCGGGGTTACTTCCCTATACTAACTTCCCTGTTTGTTATTTTCTCCTGTCGTTGTCTTCAGAATCCTGGACTCCTCTTACTCCATTTATCTTTACTCAGGTCAGTTGTTATCACTTCTATAGCTAAAGTGGGAACCGATACTGATTTAGATCAATTTCACTCATTCGTGTTATTCTTTGTAGATTATACCGGGGAAACGCAACTCCACTCCAATATCCATATAGGTAGTTGTCCAATCATTTCAACTGTTCTAATCACTTGTTTAACATCAACACTGTCTAATATCTTGGTATTCTTTTGCAGCATTGGTATTGGTGGTGTGTGTTCTCCCCGCTTTTTTACTCAATTGACACCTCTGTCTGTTCTAACTGAAACAGCAGAGAGGTACATTGTGGAAAAGAGCCCCTCTTTGAGGAAGCCTGAGTCTTGTACTCAGGGGAGCTGGGATGGAAGGCTGAATTCGGAATTCTATACTACCAACACCTCCAAGGTTGTGTTCTCCGCATCTTCGGCCTATTCGGAGTGGTGAGTAACATTTACCACCGGAGAGGACCCTGCACATTTCTTCATTAACTTTGAAAGGGTAGACAGAAATGCCCAATGGCCAGCCGAGACGTGGTGCCACTACATCGCACCACTCATGACCGGCGAGATGCAAAGTGCCTATCAGGCAGCCAACCCAGCGGAGGACATTAGCTATCAGGACATGAAGCGGGTTGTGCTGGAACGATTGGGACACGACGAAGAAGCCTATAGGATTAAATTTAGAGCGACTAAATTAATGACAGAAGAAACACCCAGACAACTCTTCTACCGATTAAAAGAGCTAGGGGAAAAATGGCTACAAACTGCCTCAGCGACTACCCACGAGATGGCTGAGAAAGTAATATTGGAACAGTTTGTGGAGGCTTTGCCAGTACCCATGCAAAGGTGGGTTAGACAACACCATAGATCCACCTTGATTGAAGCGGTAGATATCGCCTCAGCGTATCAAAAGGCAGGTCAGGCAAAGTTAACCTCATATCCACCTTTCCCCAAAACAGGCGGAAGCTCTGCTACTACCGGGAGTCGAGCGGGTCCACCTCCACGGTGGCCTAACTCAATGATAAGGAGACCAGAGTGGGAAGGAGCAAGATTTCGCCCTAATAGTGAAGGAGCAGGAACCTCACAAGTACCCCGCCCTCCTAGCCAAAGGGCCCGTGGACCCCAATGCTTTGAGTGTGGAGATGGGGGCCACTTGGCAAGGTTGTGCCCACGGAAAATCAAATCAGAGCCAATGGATGTAGGGGTTTTTGAAGCAGCAAAAGAAGTCCACCAGACGGGTACCTACTCAACCGCTAGAAACACATATCCCTATATCTGTGAAGCCGAGGTGGAAGGACGTACGACCAGGGCAATGCTGGATACCGGGAGCTTACAGACAGCAGTGAATCCAGAACTGGTAGGTGATATGAAGGAAGTGAGTGAAAGAATACCCATCCGATGTGTGCATGGTGATGTGAAAGAATACCCCATCAGAAAGATCGAAATAAAAGTAGCGGGAGAGCAATCGAACGTAAGAGCGGCAGTAATGCCGACCTTGCCTGAACCACTGTTGATTAGCTCTGATGTCCCTAGTCTTCCATGACTTGTTGAGAAGGTGGAGGACCAATGGCTGAAAGAAGCTCCCTACTCGGAACAAGAACTACCTTCTCTGACCAGTAAGGAGAGGAAGACGAAGAGTGGCAGAAGGTTGAAGAAAAAGACATGGTTTGAGCAGAATATGTGCCCTGTGGCTGTGGACTGGTGAATAGGTGAAGGAGGTGATAGCTTCCGTATGGCCCAGGAACTTGACCCATTGTTGAAATATGCAAGAGAAACCGTGACTGATGACCCAAAGCAGAAAACTCCCTACTTCATTAAGGATAAAGGGCTGTATTATCGAGTGAGTGTTGGGCCGGATAAGGAGAACTGTTGGTACCTGGCAAGTATTGTCGTCCGGTCCTTAAGGTGGCCCATATGCAAGTAGGAGAGGGGCACCTTGGCGTTGAACAGACCACAAAAAAGATCCTCGCAAGATTCTATTGGCCAGGTGTATATGGGCAAGTGGCTCATTTTTGTCAGTGGTCTGCCAAAAAAAGAATAGGGCAATGATCACCAAAGCTCCTCTCCTGTCGATGCCCTTGATATTGGAACCTTTCCAAAGAATAGGAATGGACATCGTAGGTCCATTGGATCCATCAAGTAGGGGACACAAGTACCTGCTAGTGATTGTAGACTACCCAACCAGGTACCCCGAAGCCTTTCCCTTACGATCAATGAATGCTCGGCAAATTTGTGATGCTTTAGTCCCTTTCATTGCAAGAGTGGGTATTCCTAAGGAGATAGTCACCGACAGAGGAACCAATTTCATGTCAGCTGTTTTAAAACAAGTATGCAAGACCCTAAACATCTCCCAGCTCAGAACTGCAGTTTATCATCCCCAGACAGATGGGCTGGTTGAGAGGTACAACCAAACTATTAAACAGATGATAAGGAAAAGCATCCAGCCAGGAGAGCGAAATTGGGACAGAGTGTTGCTGTGGATCCTTATGACCTTGAGAAATACTCCACAATCGTCTACGCGGTTTGCCCCATTCAAATTATTATTCGGAAGACCAGTGAGAACGCTTTTGGACATTTTAAAAGAGAGCTGGGAGGAGGAGGCGAATCCTGAAATCACATTAACGGAATATGCTTCTCAGCTCAAGTCGAGAGTTGAGAAACTGCAGTCAATTGTGCAGACACACCTTCAGCAAGCTGTCGGTAAATAAGAAAAGTACTATAACCAAAAATCATATCTAAGAAAGTTTCAAGTGGGAGATCGGGTACTAGTACTCCTGCCCACAACGGAAAATAAAATGTTGGCGTCATGGAAAGGGCCTTATATAATTGAAGAAGTATTAGCGCCGGTAACATATAGAGTTTGCCAACCAGGGAATAAAGTACCGCTTCAGACATAGCATGTGAATTTGTTAAAAAAATTGATGGAACCTGAAGTGACCATGGCTATGATTAATTTAAATGAGGGATCGGCTGAATGTCTCCCGACAGCAGAAACTCTGTTTGGAAAAGTAGCCCTGAACGTTAATCCAGAGATAAGTCCGGTACAGAAGGTAGAACTATCCAGATTACTAGAACAGTACGCGAGCGTATTCTCTTCATTACCAGGGAAGACTTCTCTAACATGATATCACATACAGGCCGACCCAGGGGTGAAAGTGAGGGTGCGGGCGTTCACAATCCCAGAATCCAGGCTGCAAGCGGTATAGAAAGAGATTCAAGAGATGCTTCGTCTGGGCGTCATTGAACCGTCACATAATGACTGGTGTTCGCCTCTGGTGATGGTGCCTAAACCGGACGGGTGCATTCGCTTCTGCATGGATTTCAAAAAGTTGAATGAGGTGTCGAAGTTTGATGCGTACCCAATGCTTAGGATCGATGATCTTTTGGAAAGATTGGGTAAGGCTGAGTTTCTAACAACAATTGATTTAACTAAAGGGTATTGGCAGGTACCTTTCTTTCCGCAAGATAAGGAGAAAACTGCTTTCGCGTCACCAAGTGGATTGTACCAGTTCACGGTTCTACTCTTTGGTCTGCATGGTGCTCCTGTCACTTTTCAGAGACTGATGAATTATCTAATACAAGGCCATGAAGGTTACGTAGGAGCCTACCTGGATGACATTGTGGTGTTTAGCCAAAGCTGGTCCGACCACTTGAAGCATTTAGGAGCGATTCTTCAGACCTTAGAAAAGGCCGGGTTGCACGTAAACCCTAAGAAGACAAACGTGGCGAACTCGTATACAAGGTATCAAGGATATTATGTTGGCCAGGGAACTATCAGACCACAGCAAGAAAAACTAGAGGCCATTCGTCAAGTACAGTTCCCAACAACAACAAGACAAATTAGGGCTTTGCTCGGTTTTGTGGGCTATTACCGCCGTTTCATACCCCATTTTTCGACTATTGCAACTCCACTGATGAATCTGTTGAAGTCAAATGCTCCCCCGAAATCTGAGTGGTGAAATTCACAAACTGAGGGAGCGTTTTCAGCCCTCAAGGCTGCACTGTAAGAGCAAGCTATCCTTCATTGACCTGATTTTTCAATGCCCTTCTTTCTGCACACAGATGCTTTAGGATCTGGACTGGGGGCTATTCTTTTCCAAAGTAAGGGAAACGAGGAGAGACCCATTCTATTTATTAGTAGGAAGCTACTGCCGCATGAAATGGCCCATGCGACGATAGAAAAGGAATGTTTGGCAGTGAAGTGGGCGATAGACTCCCTGAGATATTATCTCTTGGGAAGGAGGTTTACACTAGTTACCGATCACGCTCCGTTGGTGTGGTTATCACGTAACAAGGAAACAAATCCCCAAGTGTTAAGGTGGTTCCTGCCATTACAGCCATACTCGTTCCAGACTATGCACCAACCAGGCAAGAAAATGGCACAAGTTGACTTTCTGTCTAGAATACATGCCCTTCCCGAACGTAAGGGCTTCAGGGGGAGGATATGTGATGAGTCAGAGGGAACTAAGGCAATTGAACAGTGAAAAGCTATTAAATCCTTGTCCTTCCTCAGAGAGTGGACTGCATGGCTGATGTCATAAAGGGCTCGGAGGGAGGACAATCCTGTGTGACAGACAAGCAAATGCTCCAATTGGTGAAGGCGTGAGGTGCTTTCCTTTAATACTGGACTTCTGGTGGTTGATGGTGTTTTGTTTTGGTTTTTGAGCAGGAGACCGAAAAAGGGGAAGATGAAAGCAGCCCTACAGACGGAGAAATAGTTTATGAGTGGGCCTATTGAAAAGTTCTGCAGTTCATAGTTAAGACGAGGTCTGCTCCCGTTGAGCACCTCGTGAAGTTCACCATAGAAAATTACCGTTATGGAGTGAGAAAGCGTGAAGAGTATTATAATAGAAGCTACCGATTCCAGCCGATCGGAACAGCTGACCACTGGGGCGGAGGAAGAGTAACAGCCTTAGGGGCGTTGAGACCAGAAGCTGAGCGGGCCCCGATACCGTCGAGTGTTGACACGCCCATCGAGTCGAACGAACAGCTGAGACGGGAGGCAAGTTAAGGCGAAGTTGAAACTGACGTGCTGGAAGGAGATTTTACAAGTGAGCCGCAGCTGCGGCTCCTCGATCAGCTGGAAGCAGCGAGCGACTCTAGCCCCCACTGTTGCGGGGGCGGGGCTACCGAGGGAGCAGACGAGCAACAGAGAGCCCAGCAGAGCCTGAGAGCCATCAGAAAGGTCTGCAGGACCCGCTGTAACGAGGTGCTACGAAAGAGCCAGACAGCCCCCAACAGAAAGAGGAGCAGCGGTGTTGTTCTTGCGGTCTAATAGTAAAGGTGAGAAGAAGCGAGCTCGTAGTACTTGGGGGATTTGACCGCCTGAACATAATTTAACCGCAGAATAGCAGTTTGTGGGGGAAAGGGCCCGAAAGCCAGAATCCTTAGAGATAGAACTACCGGAAGGGGCCAGTGCACGGAAATGAACGTATAGACTTCCTTCCCAATGATGGCCCCAACATTACAACACTAGAGATGAGATTCATGAGTGAAACAGTAAAGGCACATTGAAGTCACATCTACATTCGGAGTGCATGAGAAGCACCTAAGTAAAGAAGAGAGTCTCTATGTACAGAAGGACTGGCCTAATGAACTGGTTTTGTTTTTACGCAAGTAAATAGAAAAGGGTCCAGCGACAGTCCGAGTTCAGAAGATTTTCCTCAATGCTAATGAATACTTCTCGTTTTATCTGATAAGAAGGTTATAAAGGAGTTATTTAATAAAAACAGTTTAAGGAAATACAAAGTGTATCTGTCTCTTATCTATCTGCTCTATCACACACACCCTTCCTCCCATGCTACATTTTCTCGATACCAACCCCCACACTTGCTTCACTCAACTTCATCAGATCTTGTTATTTCTGCATCCCATCTTGTGCACATAGAAGTCCTGGTGGCATTTTCTGTGCAGTTTGCAATCCTCCAGAACTCCCCTTCGCTGTCTTTAAGTATACAACTACTAACTGCTATTCCCTCTTTTAGGATAGACCTCAAACCCTGGCTTTTAAACCAATCTTGACCTGCCTGTACTGTTGACACCCTATTCTCCAAGAGTGGTGATGTGGGTTCTGTTGAGTACTGCTACCAGGGGCAAGGTGCCACAGAGGGCCATTGTTTGCACTTTTAAAAATACAAATGAGTAAAAAAAAATAATAACGCACAATCTGCGATAGCAGTTTCATGTGTCCAGGTTTAACTTTAAAGATGAATGCTTGCTTCCTTGCATATATTTCAAATGAATAGCTACAACCTCTCATGCACAGGGTACAATTTTGCATATGCCCTTTGTCACAAGGGCGCAAGCAGGGAACACAAAAGAGGCTGGCATAAGTACGACATTCCCACTATTGGGGTTTATTTACATAGTAAAACAGACAGGCACATTTCCAGAGGGATATGATGCACAAATAATGTCTCTTACAAGGTCCTGGGTTTGCGCTCTTTCTAGCTCTAGTCCACGGTTCCAAGGAGAACCCAAGTCTTTGTGTTTAGGCTGCAGGTTTGTAGAAGCCGAACCCTCTTTAGTCCATTGTCTGTTGGAGCAGACATAGACCATATGAGGCTTTCCTACTCATAGTACCATCTCAGGGTTTCCTCAGAGAGCTCCATTGGAGGAGGATCTTAGGCAGGGTGAAGCCATCTTTCCACAGGTCTTTGTGTCTCCCTTAACATATCACCGCTCTTGACTTAGGCGCTTGGACAGGTGTCTCTCACACTACTATTTGTCCCTCCTCATAATGCTAGTTGTTACCTTCTTGACCCCTATGAGGCAGCACCTTCTTGTTCCCCATCCACCCTTTAGAGCCTTAACTGGACCAGGTTGGCCAGCTGGAACCTCCTTAAATTCCTTTACACTCATGAGGCAGCACTTTCTTGTACCCCAGCCAACCTTTAGTGCCTTAACTGGACCGGGTTGGCCAGCAGGAGCCTCCGTAACCACATGTCTGACTATGTAGCTCAGCAGTTCTCCTTTCTCCTCTCTGGGTGGCATAGGGGTATATCCATCTCTAGCACGATGACTCCACACAACTTTCCTACAATCCTGCTCTAGCCTCCCATCTTCATTTGATGCGACACCCTTTCATTCTACAACACTGTTTTCCCTGGATGGTAACTGTCCTCTTCCAGTAATTGTCTCTGTGGCTGTAAACTCCCCTCCTACTCCTACAACATCTTACCATCTATATGGTACTTCTACTCCTCAAGTAGATCTCTCTCCTCGCAGTCTCAAATTCCCCCTCCAACTTCATCTCTTCTCAATAAATCTCTTGCTTGCCAATCTCCTCAAAGCACCTTCATCTAGTTTCTTCTTGTACAACCCACATCCAAGAATAGAACAGGTTGTTTTAGTATCCGGTGTCCTTTCACCTCAAATGGGCATGCAAATGACTGACCTAAATTAATAGCAAGACCTGCCACCATTTTTTATTTTACAGATGCTTGATAGGTGGGCATAGCTTGTTGGGTCTCACTGTCTTGCCAGAGTGTGATTTGGGGTTCATGGGAACATCTGGTAAGCTGGGGCTCTAGATATATTGCTGAAACATGCTTTCAGTGGCTAAAATTACATTTGATACTGCTCATTGATACTGCTCATTGTAGTCCCACATATTTGATGAGCTTATGATTCCACTTGCTTTGTGTTTCCATCCCTGTGTTTGGACATTCAGACTGCCGAAGGATTCATTTAGTGTTCGATGTAATGCACTTGTTTAGCCAGTGTCGGTATTCTGAATGCCAAAGGTGTTTGATGTAAAGTGCTTGCGTAGTTGGTGCAGAAATTCTATATGCCAAAAGATTCCTTCAACATTTTATGTAACATGTCTGCATGGTCCTTGTGGTTGTTCGGAATGTCAGACGGTTCTTTAGTGCTTGGGCTAAAGGAGTAATCTGTTTGCCTTCCCCAATTACTGTCAGTGCTGGAGAAAAACAGCACCAGAACAGTCACCAGTAGTTGCAGATCTCTGAAGCTTTGTTCCCTTAAAAGGAAATGCCTCCATTTCTGCAGTGGAGGCCTGGGTGTGCGTAAGGCCGCAAGTTAAGTCACCCATAACTCCTAAAGTGCAATAGGCACAGTCCAATAAAGAGTGTCATCAATGATGTCATAGGTGATGTCATAGGTGATGTCATGTGTGAAGTCATCATTGTGGCCCTGGGTTGCACAACAGGGTGCAGGGAGTTAAGGTGGCATTGCTTCCAACATCAGCCGAATATGTAGGCTTTTATTGCGTTATATCATTACATGAATATCACTTTAACCAAGGGGTTTCACTGAATGTTAAGGCTTCTGTTGCTATATGTATTTGGATCTGATACATTTACCTGTGTCCCAACTAACCAAAGATGTTTTACTGCATTTCTTTAGCATTTTACCTCCACCTAAACCCACATGCCTTCCCCAACCCCAACTAGCCGAAAATATCAAATACATTATACCCTAACGCCACAGCCGCCCAAATAAATGCAGTGAAAAATGCGGTAAAATGGCAGTTTCACAAAATGCAGTGAAACAGCTGTGCTGGATTGTGCAGCTACCTAGTATTTGACCTTTACTTTTTCACAGATAAAGTTCTTTCAGAATGTTTCAAGGGTTTGGTCATGCTATATATTCTAACTTGCATATGTATATTGTTCTGATGTTACTGTCTTTTTCCCATTTCTGATGTCTTTATGTACTTGAAAGATACATTCATAAAGTGTTTTTTTCATGTTCTCAATAATTATGTTTCAAGGACTAATGATAGTGCAAATTATTTTCAATGCTTCGTAAACAGACATGGCTAAGGTTGAGTATTTTCCAGTAGGAATATGTAAGAGGTACATGTATGTACCACTTTTGTTTGGCTTGTTATAACAGTGCTGTTAGAATAACATATGTATTCTTAGTACCCAGTCTGCTGAGGTTGTTCATTTTAATCATTTGGCTAAAGAGGAGAACAACTACTCATTGGACAGAAGAAAACGACTCTACTTGTTTACAATATTCAATCATTTACACAACCTAAATAAATCTTGAAAAATGATAGGATAAACACATCACATGAAATGATTTATAATAATGTTTTTTATCACCATCTTCAAACTGAATGTGAATTAAAAAGAGGTGTCGTGGTCTAAAATAAAAATGGTGACATAATCCAGTCTTCTCTTTTACTTGTATCCATCTTAAACATTCCTATCTCTAGCAGAGATATGTTTTTATTTTGTATTGTTTAGATTCTTTTATTTTGTAATATACATCAAATAATGAAATGAAAAAGTAACAAAATCAATGTAAACACATTTGACCAAAAATACATCCAAATGTATCCCTTTGTCTGGATTACGGGTTGGCCAGAAAGGGACATGCTTCATGCTATGTGTTCACTGTTTCATTATCATGTCCAGAGTATGATGTGAGTGTGTATAGGTTACGAGGGTACTAGGTTCAGGAGATAAGTTACGTAGGATCAGGACAGGATTGCTGGTACATGTGTCTTTTCCCTTGATTCCCCCAAACCTATACAATCATGTTTGCCCTTACTGTCTTTCCGGTTTTCCTTACTTCCCCATTACTATCCACAACCTCTCCTTAATCCCTCTTCCCCCCATTGGCTGCCATGTGGTTCATGTTTATTCAAGCATCAGGTGCCTGTGCTGACCACAGTGGGTGGGTAGAATCCATTCAGCTTCTGTGGTTCGGGGGAGAGTGTCGATACTCTCTCCCTTTTTGGCTCTTGACACCCTTCAGGTACACTTAAAAAAATCATGAAGAAACTTAAATATACATTTCACTTTGCACAGTTTGAATAATTTTATATGTTCTGACAACAAATATTTTTTAGATTCAAACTAGCTGGAATGAGGAATTTTTAAGACCCTTTCTAGGGAAAACAAACACCTACATTTTACTAACTATGAAAAGATATGGGAATTCCTTTACTTTTATTTCTGGCGTATTTAATGTTCATGAAAAACATGCTAGTAGATAATCAAATAGTATGAAAAGGCACAGAGCACATTGCACATACAAAGATATGAATATGCTTTTTACAGAGAGATTAACCCTAATTCATAGTACAATTTTTAAATTGATACCCAAGACATGCTGTGTAATTTCAAAATGTATTCATGTGTATGCCTATAACATTTGATTTTCGATGAGAATTAGGTGTCAAAGTTTATTGTATTTGGAAACAAATATTTTTGAATTAGTGTGCAGCTTACATTTTAAACATTTAAAGATGATTTGAATTTTTAACATAAACAGTTTTAATAAATTCTTACTTTGAAATCGATTAAGGTACAGTTCAACTACCCCCATTTCTTTGTAAGAGGAAATCACCTGAACATAGAGTTGAGTCTCCATTACAGTGTTTATAAAACTTGTCCAGTCTTGATTTGTAATGCTTTTTTTGACCTTGGAAGTATTTACTATTAATGTTTTGATTTATATGCCCATTTTGAGTAGATTAGTTACACCTTCATCATTAAGTCCTTGCATTAGACTCTCCTTTCTCAAACCATTTCTCAATTTGTTTCTCAACATTTCGTATAAAATTGCAATCTACATTTGCATTGACAATACATTTCCTTAAAAGATTAAGTCTTTTCCATATTACCATACTTTGAATGGACTGTAATCCCAATTCATAATGCAAAACTGCATATGGTACACCCTTCGGAATATAATAGCACATTGGCCGCCACATGATTGCTTCAAAGTGATTCAACTCCTGCAGTATTCAAACAGGAAAGAAGATCTAGCCCATAATTGAGACTTGAAATTACTTTAATTTTGTAGAATCAGAGTGTAGGTAATATGGAAAGTTTACCATACATCTGATCCACGACTTTCATCTGGGACACCAATTCATATTCTCCTTTATATAATGTCTGTAAAACACTTGGTGTAGCTAGCCACTACAGAATATCCTATATATATCATATTTGTTTTTCCCAACAATCTTTTGTTGTCCAGCCACCAAGTAAATTCTTTTTATTATTCTTACCCTCCCCCCCTTTGTTCCTATTATAATTACTGTTTTCTCGGAATTTATGACCAATTTGTTTAAAGTCATATACCGCCTAAACGCACCTATTGGTCTCTGTAAAACCAACCGCTTTATTATCAAAATGGATGAAATCTTCGGCGTAGGCTGCCCACACTATCTTTAAATTACCAGTTTTTGGAGGTACAAGGGATGCTTCTTTTCAGTGCTTGCCAACATCCACCAAATAAAGGTTGAATAAAATAGGTGCTAACATACACACTTATCTCAAGCCATTAGCAGTAATAATGGGCTTTGTTAGTAGTATTTCTGAGTTCAGCCTAACCTGTTTTTGCGATTGCTATAGGTCTGTAGATTTTTGGAGATGTTCGTAAAGCTTTTTTAAAAATGGGTATTACATATGATATTTTCCAACTTTGTGAAGTTTTCTTTATATTGAAGATATCTGTGAAACGTGTATATATATATAGTATTTCTGCCGATACTACATGTGTTAGCTGATTGGGACCCTCAGCTGTAGATGAGCTAACTTTTTTGATTACTTTTTCAATCGAATCAACAAATCCCTAAATTCTTGTGAAATATTACATGATATATATTGATTAAGGCCCAGAAACGGCTTGCATTATTGTCCTTGAGTGAAGTTAAGATACTTTCACCGTCCCTTTGATATAGGGTGAACCGATGATCTTCTAGCCATTTTTTTTATTTTTGTTTCTGTCTGCGTACCACTTTGTCTGCTTCCCTACTGTCAGTAGTTAGTTTCTTGATTTTACATATCACTTTCCGCGTTAGCTTCTTCATTTCTATATATGCTATGTTAACGTTTTTGTAATTGATCATGTCCCACTGAATATTTGACACAAGATCTGAAGACTGCACTGTTTCTTAAGTTGGTACTGAAAGGTAATCTCTTCAAAAGATCTTTAAAACAGTTTGATCTATAGAAGAATATAAAAGTTAATTCTCTTTTTCTAATACGTCCAAGATACTGAGAAGGAATTCATATGCATTCTGTTGGTTGTTTTCGGAAAAATACATGCGTTGAGAATCTGCAGCTACTAAATTACACATATCCTTGATGAATTATGTATTTGACCTGGTTGTTCATATATTAACTGTTTATGGGTGGTCTGTTCACCCAAAAGAGCTTGTTCTGAGCCTGTACTTACTAACTGTATGAAACTTGTCATTTTAAAAAGGAAACATATGGTTGGATTGTTTTAACCCGACACCCAGTTGTATGACTAAAAGTATACACAGAATGTTTTTTGAAACTTTGAGCAATTCTTCCTGCACCATCTTCCACTGATTTGGTAGTAGGTAACTGCACATTTTTTAAATTAATTAAACTAAATGTACATTTATTTTTCTGACCTAGAGCTCTTGAAGGTCTGGGGAACAAACCAATTAGAGGAGTGTTGTTGCAAATTACCACAAAGCAATAATACCATCACAGAGTAGTTTGGAAAGAGTTTTTAACCGCAGTCGCAAAGTAGCATATAAACAATCCAGAGAACAGAACACAAAACCAACCTTTGAACTTTATACGGTACAGCAATCTCCCTTACCGGGTTTACATGGTTTATATGCTGTCAACTCACGCAGGTCTTCTCTGGAAGGGACTGTACCATATAACTTTCAATGACAACAGAATTACATGTTTTGGGGGGTTTCAACTACACGGTTTTAATTATATGGGTGAGAAGCATCCATGAGGTTCTCATACCTTGGTAACTAAACTTTGCCAAATGCAGCAGACATTTTCAGACACATTTTTAGGGTGAACCGATAATATTTTAGCCAATTTCATTATTTTTTTTCTGTCTGTCTGCGTACCAGTTCTTCTGCTTTCTTACTGTCAGTAGTGATTCTCTTGATTTTGTGTATCACTTTCTGCGTTAGCTTCTTCATTTCTTGCACATTTGTATTATTTGCTGTTTGTGTATTCGGCCTACGCAACTTTTTTTTGTCATTGCTGCTCATTAAGTTTGCCATCACTTTCTCCATATATTCAGAAATATGCAATTAAGCAATATGACCCGAGCGGCGGGGGCATTACCGACTCAGGTAATGCCCCGGGGCCCACAGTTATAGGCCTGAGCGAAGCGAGGGCCTTAACGAAGGCCCCGGGGCATTACCAGAGCTGGTAATGCCCCCGCCACTCGGGTCATATTGCTATTAGTACCCCGGCCCGCAATATATGCGCGACCGGGGCACTAAAAGCATTTTTTTCTGTCCCGAAACACAGCGTTTCGGGACAGAAAAAAAAGAAACGATCAAGAAAATGGCCGCCGCCATGGAAAGGGAAAACGGAGTCCGTTTTCCCTTTCCATGGTGGCCATTGGGAGCGGACGCGATGGGAACACAAGTGTTCCCAGCGCGCCCGCTCCCGTAAAAAAAAGAAAAAAAAAGAAGCAGAAGGTAAGTGGGGTTGGGAGGGCGGAGGGGAGGGAGGGAAAAAAAAACACGTACCTGCTTCCCCGCTGGGGGACGATGGAAGCCTCCAGCTGTGTGGAGGCGCGGAGCGGGGATGGCCCGCTCCGAGTCTCCACACTGCTGGAACCTGCTATCGTTCCCCAGCGGGGACGCAGGTGCAAAAAGGTAAGTGGGGTAGGGAGGAGGGAGGGAGGGAGATTAAGAAAAAAAAAAAGAAAAAGCTTACCTGAGTCCCCGGAGGGGGGGTGAAGGTAGCCTCTCAGCCATGGGGAGGCTCGGAGCGGGGATGGCCCCGCTTCGAGCCTCCTCATTGGCCGAGTGGCTGCCACGCCCCCGCCGAGGACAAGGCGGCTGGAATCCCGGGCGAGAATCGAAAGATTCTCGGCCGGTAAGGACCCGGCGAGAGCCAATCAGAATGCGTGTTGCATTCTGATTGTCTCTCACCGGGTACTAATATAGAATATGTGAACACCTTTACACCCAGGGTTGACTTATCTATTTCACTCAACATAATGCTATTAAAATGTTCAGATATTACTTTGCTCCATCTTATTCTGTTACCCCTAACATTCAGTTGAACTGCGTTCATAACAACATTTGATCTCCTTTTCTTGTTCTCCCAATGCAATGTCAAACTCAACCATGCATGGTCACTCTACTGGTTCTCCACCACCTCAAATTGTTATATCTTATTATAGAGACCTTTACTTACAAATATATAATCAATAATGGAATTTGTTCCTCGTGATGACCAAGTCGGAGTGTCATTGCATACTTTAAGCAGACCCTCATTTTCAATCCCTTGGAGCCATTTTGCCCACTAAAACATCTTCCTTTTATTATGTCCCACTTTTCGATCATCATAGACCAGCTATTCACAGTTTTAAATAACTTATGTTGTACAATCAGCATTAAAATTGTCAGCTATTATTATTTCCCCACATGGGTTGTCTTCAAAACAATCTTCAATTTTAGTACTTAGTGTGTTAATTAGCTAATCTAGGTCATCAAGGTGATCCCAATATACATTAATTAAAAGTGCATTCACACTACTCATTGTATCATCATCCACAATTACCATGGCCATTATATCCTTTGAGAATGACCAATCCTCTATTTTGCGCAATCCTCTTCCATTGCGAATGGCAATTGCCATTCCTTCCTTCTGTCTACCCAAACTCCCTTTGGTCATTTTTTACTAGGTATATCATAACAATAAAAAAATGATGTTCCTACCAACCATGTCTTCTGTAAAAATATGATGTGAATATTCCTCAAAAAGTTCCCCAAGCTTTAATTTGAGGAAAAGCTAGCAAATCCCGGTGCATTCCAGGACAAGAGTGCAAGACTGGCCCTTCCCCTAAATCTGTTGTTGTTTCGTATTCTTTAACTGATGGAGTCTCTTAATGTTAGTACTAACCAACGCCAATTAATGTCTTCTTTGTCCGATGTGTTAGTCTCCTCGGGCGTCCTTCTTTTATTGTATCTAAAAGTCCTGTCTTCTTGTGTTATTGTATCCCTATACTTCTGCTCCCTATTCACTAATTAATGTGTGCATTAATCTTTGCCTCATCTTTCTGATAACTTTTCAGCATAATTATCAAACATTCTTTACACTTCAAATTTATAAAAAGAAGGTTGAAGTCAAGAGCCCCAATCAGTACAGATCATGTGCCACTGAGTATTTGACATCAGATCTGTAGACTGCACAGTTTGGTACTGAAAGGTAAAGAAATCTCTTCAAAAGATCTTTAAAACAGTTTGATGATGACTAGTTGAGCAATAATGAATCCTTTCATTAGAAAATCCTATACAAGAATATAAAAGTAAATTCTCTTTTTCTAATATGTCCAAGATAGTGAGAAGGAATTCACATGCATTCTGTTGGTTGTTTTTGGAAAAATACATGCGTTGAGAATCTTCAGCTACTAAATAACACATATCCTTGATGCATTATGTATTTGACCTAGTTGTTCCCCTATTAACTGTTTATGGGTGCTCTGTTCTACTCCTCCAATAACTCTCTCTCCGCAGTCTCAAATTCCCCCTCATCCTCATCCATTCTCAATAACCCTCTTGGTTGCCAATCTCCTCAACGCACCTTCATCCAGTTTCTACTTGCACAACCCACATCCAAGGACAGAACATGTTTTTGTAGTCCGTTTTCCTCGCACCTCAAATGGGCATGCACATGTCTGGCCTAAAGTAATAGCAAGGCCTGCCACCATTTTGGATCTGACAGATTATTGATAGGTGGGCATGGCTTGTTTTCTCTACTCCTGAGTACCCCCAGATACTGCCTGTTCTATATTGGGTCTCACTGTTTTGCCAGCGTGGGATTTCAGGGTCATGGGAACATCTGGTAAGCTGGGCCACTGGTTGTATTGCTCAAACATACTTTCAGTAGCTAAAAACGACATTGGTTTCACCTGTTTTTAGGCCCACATGTTTGATGAGCATAGGATTCTCCTTTCTTTTCTTTTGCAGCCGTGTGTTTGGGCATTCTGACTGCAGGGATTCCCTTAGTGTTTGATGTAATCCACATGTCTAGCCAGTGTGGGTATACTGAATGCCCAAGGCATTTGATATAAAGTGATTGTGTAGTTGGTGCAGAAATTCTAAATTCTAAAAGCGTCCTTCAGCATTTTTGTAAAGTGTCTGCATGGTCTCTGTGGGTGTTCTGAATGTCAGAGGATTTTGTCAAAGAAGTAATCTGTTTGCTTTCCCCACTTACTGTCAGTGTTGGAGAAAAGAATCACCAGAACAGTCACCCGTAGCTGCAGATCTCTGAAGCTTTGATCTCATAAAAGGAAATGCCTCCATTTCTGCAGTAGTGGCCTGGGCGTGCTTAAGGCTGTGAGTTAAGTCACCCATAACTCGTAAAGTGCCATAGGCACAGTCCCATAAAGATTCTCATCAATGATATCATATGTAATGTCATAGGTCATGTCAGCTGTGATGCTATCATTGTGGTTTTGGGTTGCGCACCAGGGGGCAGGGAGTTAAGGTGGTATTGCTTCCAATATCAGTCAAATATGTAGGATGTTGTTGCATTGAATCATTACCTTAATGTCACTTTAACCAAGGGTTTTCACTGAATGTTAAGGGTTCTGTTGCTATGTCTATTTGGATCTGATACATTTACATGTAGCCCAACTAACCACAGATGTTTTACTGCATTTCAGTGATATTTTACCCCCAATAAACCCACATGTCTTCCCCAACCCTAACTACCCTAAATATAAAATAAAATATAGCCTATTTATTGTTTGCTTGTTAGGCACTTATATGGCAAGTAAAATACTGTTTCAAAGAGCCCACAGGGCGAGGGGAGGGAACAAGGGTGTGAAATACGGTGTCCAGTCATTTGGTCGACTACAAACTGGTCGACTGCAATTTGGTCGACGTCATTTGGTCGAAAACCAAATGGTCGAATTTTTTTTTTTTTATTTATATATGTGTTTTGTGGGTTTTCGTGTTAAAAAAAAAAAAAAGAAAGAAAAAAAAGGGGGTTGGGGGGGGGGACCCCCCAAAAAAAAAAAAAAAGGGGTAAAAAAAAAAAAAAAAAAAATTCGACCATTTGGTTTTCGACCAAATTGATTCGACCAGTTGTCCAGTCGACCAATTGATTTCGACCAAATGACTGGCAACCGTGAAATACATTAAGAAAACACAATAGTGTGCTAAGGCAAGTGCTGAGGGTAGACAGGAGCTGGCCCGATCGGGTGCTGGTGTTCAGGCGCCCTGAGGATGCATAAGGACCACAGACACCAATCACAGCAACTGTGGGATTAGCAGAGAAGAGAAGAAGGGAAGGAGGAGGTGAAGAGGAAAGTCTTGTAGAGCTCCCAGCATTTAAGAAAGTCCTGCTCAAGATGCAGAGGCAGCGGGAGGCTGTTCCATAGGAGGGAGCCAGCTGAGGAAAGTGATCGACCACCTACCCTCTGTTTAGCAAAACGCTTTACACAAGAAGAGTTGGTGCCAGAGGAAAGTAGTGGTCTAGAGTGAGAGTATTTAGAAAGATAAAGTTGAAGACAGTGTTGTCCCTGATCCCAGACAGCCTTGTGGATGATGCATAGGGATTGGAATTTAATCCATACAGCAACCGGGAGCCAATTACGACTTTTTAGGGCAGGAAAGATGCAGTCCCTTGGTTTAAGGCCAAGGATAAGTCTTGTTGCCCTATTCTGGATTATCTGGAGGGGCCGCAGAGTGGAAGAAGGTAGATTCAGGAGGAGGCTATTGAAATAGTCAAGCCTAGAGAGAACTAGGGCTTGGGTAATATTGAGCCTGGGGGAAAGTGAGAAAAGGGAGAATTCCTTTGAGAAGGAAGATCTGAAAGTGGGACTTCATGGCAATGTCCTGAGTGTGAGGGAGGAAGGAGAGAGAGGAGTAGAAGATGACTCCAAGGATTCTGGCTTCATCAGAAGGAGCAGGCAGAGAGCCCAAGGAGGAAGGCTAGAGTGAAGGGAAGAAGGAGGGGTCAGGGGTCCCGATGGGAAGGATCTCAGTTTTACTGGTGTTGAGGCAGAGATTGTTGAGGTGCACCAGGACTGGATGGCAGATAGGCAGTCAGGGATGATGGATAGTGCAAGAGGGTGAGCAGGAAGTTTGAAAAAGAGGTGCGTGTTATCTGTGTAACACTGGAAGTTGGAGGAGAAGGAGGAGATGAGGCGTGCAAGCAGAGCAAGGTAGATGTTAAAGAGCCAAGGGTAGATGATAGAACCCTGGGGGACACCACAGGTAGAAATGGAAGTAGGAGAAGAGAAGGTACCCAAGATGACTTGGGAAGAGCGGTCAGTAAGAAAGGATGTCAGCCAGTCTAGTGCCCGTTCCGAGATACCTAGGTTATCGTGGAGGCTTTGTATGAGGATGGAATGGTTGACTGTGTCAAAGGCAGAGGAGAGATTTAGAAGGATTAGGACAGAAGGGGAGTTGGAGTCCAGAGATGCAAGCAGTTCTTCACGGGTGTTCAGAAGAGCAGTTTCTGTGTCTATGGATACTCAGAATCCAGATTCTTGTCATGGAGACCATCAACAAGTTCAGTGTGTGGGTTGAGGTGGGGAAGTGCCAAATTCTCCAGCAGCTTCCCCAGGAAGAGGGTGATGGAAATAGGGCGGTAGTTGGCAGGGTAGGTAGGGTCTGCTGAAGGTTTTTTCAGTAATGGGCACACAAGGGAGTGCTTAGGAGGGAGGGGAAAGATCCAGGGTCAAAATAGTGATTTCAGAAATCAGCGTGTGCAGGGGCAAGAGAGCCAATGTTATACTTAATGGTCCCGGATGAGGAAGGTGAAACCTATTTAGAAGAGACCTGCATGCAGCGGACAACTCTGGTAACTTCTTCGGGTTTGACAGGGGAGAATGAGGAAGGAGGAGGGTGAGGGGCCAAGGGAGGCAAGGTAGAGTGGGATGGGTTGGGATGGTGGGTATCAAGGTTGTTCAGGATGTCCTGGGTTTTGGTGGCGAAGTGTGTGGCCAGTGCATTGCAGACGGATTGGGAAGGAGGAGGAGACTGCGGAAGGGTTGGCTAGTTCCTTGCAGATCTTGAAAAGTTCTGCAGTGTTTTTGGATGCACCGGAAACCCATGCCTGAATGTAGGCTCTTTTCCTGGCACGGATGGAGAGTCTGTATTGCCTTTAGAGCAGGCAGCAGCCCAGTTTGTCAGAGGGTGAGCCTGAGGTTTGCCACTTTCGTTCCGCCACCCTGCACTTTTGTTTCAGGGCTGCAAGGTTGTAGTCGTACCAGTTGTTATGTTCCGAGGCAGGTTTCAGGCGGATTCTCATGACTGGGGCAAGAATGTCAAGAGTGTTGGTGATGGAAAGGTGGAAATTTCTGAGAGCAGTGTCAGATGTAGTATCAGAGTTAGGGGGTGAGGGAGAATGAAGGTGGAAGCAAAGTCAGAAGCTGACACTCATTTCATAGGGCGGATGTTAGTGAACGAAGTTGGCAGGGCTTTTTGGGGGGTGGTCAGAGAGCCAAAGGGACCCAGGTGGGAGGAGAGGAGAGAATGGTCTGACCAGGTCTAACCATGCAGCCCCCCCAAATTAATGCTATGAAAAATGTGGTACAATGGCAGTTTCACAAAATGCGGTTAAACAGCTTTGGTGAATTGGGCAGCTACCAAGTTTTTGACCTTAACTTTTTCACAGCTAATGTTTTTTCACAAAATGTCAACTGTTTGGTCATGCTATATATTCGAAGGTACATAGTTATATTGTTCTCATGTTTCCAATAATTATGATTCAAGGACCAATGATGGTACAACATATTTTCAATGCTATGTAAACAGGCGTTGTTTACATTATTGTATATAATCATTTTTATACAGTGGTATTCCTCTTCTAAACAGGGACAGTCTGAAAAAAGGCATGGATAATGTTTGGCATTATCAAATAGGAATATATAGGAGAAATATACACGTACCATTTTTGTTTGGCTTTTTGTAACAGTGCTGTTAGAATAACATATGTATTCCCAGTTTGCTGAGGTTGTTAATTTTAATCATTTGTCTAAAGAGGAAAACAACTACTCATTAGAGAGAAGAAAAAACTCTACTTGTTTACAGTATTCAAGCATTTACACAACCTAAATAAATCTTGAAAAAAGATATGTTACACACATCACATAATTTATAATAATTGTTTTTATCAGCAGCTTCAAACTGAATGTGAATTAAAAAGAGGTGTTTGTCACACTTCACCCTGTGCGCATGCGGCAGTTCGGCTTCCCCGTGCTCCTGGATAAACACTCTCGCAGGCGCCGTGGGACTGCGCACAGAAATGTGGCCATCCCGCATGGTGTGCGCCGTTTTGTTGCACTGTTTTTTGCTAGATGGTGCCTTCGGTGTCACTAGACAACAGGTGCCTGTATTGGGACTACATCTCCCAAGCTGCCATGCTTGTGTCAGGTGACCTATGATTTCCAGTCATGGAGAAGCTCCGTCTACTTAAGCAGCTGTGAAACGTTCTTCGCTGCTTCTATTTGAAGTTAATCCCCGAAGTCAAGTCTTCCTTGCTTCCGTGCCAAATTGATTCCTGCTTTCGTTTACGGACTTCCCTGCTTTGCGATTCTGTTCCTGGCGTTTCAACTCGTGTACCAGACCTCTTGCTACTCTCACGGACTGAGTTAAATTACGATTCTGTCCTTGGCTTCCCGAGCCGTGTACCAGACCCTGCTACTCCCACGGACTGCTTCTGATTACGATTTTTGTTATTGGCTTGTCAGCTTGTGTACCAGACCCTTGGCTACTCTCACGGATTGCACCACATAACGATTGCCGTGACATCCCATCTTCAGCAACTCGCTATACATCCTCTGGATCTGGGTCCTCCGGTAATGTGAGTGTTCCTTTTCCTGTCTTTGAGGTTAATTTTCCACTCGCTAATTAGTGACTTATTGCTGTTATTGGACTGCATATCCTAAACTCCCTTTTCCAACCTGTACTGGCATTTCTCCTGTTGATGATTACTTACGTGCACTTGGGACGCTACGCTGATTGTGCACCAACCCGGAACTAGAGCGCCCCTCGTGCCGCCCGGGTCTAGTTTCCCTACTAATCACTATTTCCCTTTTTTTTATTTTATACCTGTCGTTGTTTCCCTGGAAGTCGAGCCAGTGCATTCATTGGTAAGATCTGACATCATCCTTTTTGGGTACTTCATCAAGAGTTTATATTCCAGCTTATCACATTGGTATTTCTTTTGTTTTGTACCATTAGGTGGGAAGGCGTCTATGTGTTTCTAGCCACTAATCAAGGGGGAGGACTTATCAGGTATACACCAGAGCAAGGTTATAGTTTATGTCATCTTACCGGTCTCTTTTTTCCTTGCAGCTGGTACCGTGGCGGTGTGTTCTCCCCGCTCTTTTGAGTGGTCGGGTCCTTTGTACTGTTAACCAGTAGAGGGCCATATCATTAAAAAGATCTTTAACCCTCACAGAGAGGAGGCTCGGGTGGAGGCTCCAACCCGAGCTCTTCAAGCAAATCACCAACCATACAGACGTAGTCGCCAATCCAGGCCACCCCTGTACGGTGAGTGACAGAAATAGAAGCCATGGAAGGAGAGGATCCCCTAGCCACCATGGTTCGCTTAGTCACTGAGCTTAGGGCAGACATGGCGGCTGCACATGACGCTATGCACCATAGGATAGAAGCTGTGCAGACTTTTCCGACTCCCCAGACTCTTGCGATCGACACCTCTAATGCAACTGCTTTGGCTTCTGGGGTTTCTTCCTCCTCTGGTTCTGGTTTTGAGGCGACCCCAGTTTTGATGGCATCTCAGTTTCCATTAGCCCCCCCTGAAGGGTTTATGGGAGATCCAAAGAACTACAGGACCTTTATTAATCAATGCAAATTGCATTTTCTGTGCCGTCCAACAGCATTTCCTAACTCAACCACCAAAGCTGCGTTTGTCATTTCCCACCTAGGGGGGACAGCAGCGGCTTGGGCTAATCCTTTGCTTGAGTCCAACAGCTACATGCTGTATGACTGCGATGCTCTGATATCTGCTATGCACCGAGTCTTCGATACCCGCTACAAGTCTCAGGCCACGGACTTGGAGTTTCTGAACCTTTGTCAAGGGACAACCTCTCTCTTTACCTACCTCACTCGGTTTAACCAACTAGCAGCAGAGACAGATTGGCCTGAAGAGAAGAAATCAGCGGTTTTCTATAAGGGTCTGTCTGAAGAATTAAAGGATATACTAGCCACAGTTCCTGTGGTTCCTTCCGCCTTTGGGGAATTGCTTGATTTGGTTTTGCAAATTGACGCTAGGAGAGCGGAAAGGAAAGGTGAACGTAAACCAGTTGCCCCGGTTTCACCGATTTCAGATACTACAGGTCCTCTTTCTTCTTCAGCCCTGGAACCCATGCAGGTAGGGGCTATTCGGGGCCCTCTAACCCCTGCTCAGAGGGAGCACCGCAGGGCAAATAATGTATGTATGTACTGCGGTTCAGCAGAACATCAATTAAAAGATTGCCCGAAAAAACCAGCCAAGAAGGCTAGAAACGCCAAACCACGGCGGTAGTTAGAGTCCCTACACCGGGGGTTCATTCACTAGACTCTCCAGGAAAGACTGCAGCTCCTGTCAGCCTGCCTGTGGTTTTTACCGCTGCTCCTAACTCCTCATTTTCTTCCTTGGCGATCATTGATTTCGGAGCCACCGGGAATTATATGGATTATGATTACGCTATTTCCCACAACATCCGTTGTTATCTAAAGCACAACCGGAATCCGTTCATGCCGTGGATGGTTCTTCTTTGGTTTCTGGGTTGGTCACTCAAAACACCTCTGATGTCCGGATGCAGATAGAGGAAGGACATGTGGAGACCATCTCTTTTGATCTTATTAAGGCCATGCAGTTTCGGGTCATTTTAGGGGTTCCCCGGCTTCAGCGGCATAATCCTGCCATCGACTGGGCTAACAGAGTTGTCCAGTTCCCGTCATCTCTTTGTAACGAACAGTGTTTTCAGAACACCTGTGTATCTCCTGGTTCTTCCTGTCAGGCCTTGGTGGCTTCTTCGGCCCTCATTGGGGCTGTTACCACCACTCACCAAAATTGCATTCCATCTGAGTACTCTTCGTTTCTTGATTACTTCGACAAGGGCCGAGCAGAACATTTACCACCATATCAACCCTATGATTGCCCTATCGATCTTATTCCTGGTTCCAAAATCCCAGCAGGTAGGGTCTATCCACTCACGGTTCCAGAAGACAGGGTACTGAAGGAATACATCGATAAGTCTCTGGCTACAGGATTCATCAGACCTTCTAGGTCGCCGGCAGCCTCTCCTCTGTTTTTTGTCCCGAAGAAGGAGGGCGACCTCCGCCCTTGTATCGACTATCGGGCTTTGAATGCCATCACAGTAAAAAAACAGTATCCCCTACCTTTGATTTCAGTCCTTTACTTTACTTTACTTTAATATATTTGTATAGCGCGGCCATGAACCCGAAGGCGTAAGGGCACTACAAAACACATAAAACAGAAAAACAAAAGACTGTGTCATGAAGCAGGGCCGAGCGAGAATATCACAGGCAAAAAGGTCGTTTAATGGTATAGATATGTCTTTAGTCTTTTTTTAAAGATTTCTAAAGTTTCGATCGATCTTAGCTCCAGCGGCAGAGCATTCCAAGCTCTGGGACCAGCAGAGAAGAAGGCTGCATCGGTTGCTCTGACAGTGTTGCACTTAGGTTCAGATAAGAGGAACGAGTCATTGGAACTAAGTGCTCTTGTGTTGATTCTTATGGGTAATAGTTGTTGTAAGTAGCCCGGCATTTTCCCAGATCTGCACTTATGGACAATAGTCAGGGTATGAAATAGAACTCTCGCGGCCACAGGCAACCAGTGCAGCTCACGTCTCGCTAGAGTAACATGATCTCTGTGTTTGAGTTTCATAATGGCTCTAATAGCCCCATTTTGACAGATTTGTAGCCTGTTACTTTCAGATTTGTTAATTCCCATAAGAAGGCTTGAGCAGTAGTCTATTTTAGAGCCTACTATTGCTCTCGCAATAGTTTCTGCATTATCCTGAGAAATGAGAGGCCTTAGATGTGTTAAATGTTTAATGTAGTATGCACAGGAAGAAACAATACTACTAACATGCTGTTTCATCGACAGATGTTGATAAAAGGTTACTCCTAGAGTTTTTACTTTTTTCAAAGGTTTGATGGATTCATCACCCAGCTGGAAATTGTCGTACTGTGACCCAAGTTTAATAATGGTATGCGGTGAGCCAACTACCAATAGTTCGGTCTTGGATTTGTTTAGTGCCAGCTTGTTATGAACCATCCAGGTTTCAATTATAGTAAAGACTTTATTAATGGCAATTTCATCCAGTCTGTGAGACCCGAGAAGCGGGATGACCATTGAGTGTCATCCGCATAGTTGGTAAATATAATATTCTCATGGTCTAACATTGCGAACAGGGGAGCCGTAAATATATTGTAAAAGCAGGGAGAGGTGCAGGCACCCTGCGGGACACCACAGGTAGTAAGAATGGGCTCAGATTCAGCGTTGCCTTGGAAGACTCTGCTAACTCGGTTGCTGAGAAATGACAAAACCCATTTGCATGCTAGTGGGGAAAAATTAGCCACTTCAGACAACCTGGTGGCCATGATATCATGGTCCACCAGGTCGAAGGCTGCGGAAAGATCTAGCAGCATAAGCAGAGAAGCCTCCTTGTTATCCATACGAGCCATCAATTTGGATTTAAGTTCGAGCAGCGCGGTTTCTGTGCCATATCCAACTCGGAAACCTGACTGATGGTCATTAAGAACGGGATATGACTTTAGGTGCTCAGCGATCTGTATGTATGCCACCCGGTCCAGAATCTTAAGCAAAAATGCTGTGTTGGTGATAGGGCGGTAGTTGTTTGGCATGTCGACTGAGAGTCCAGGTTTCTTCAAAATAGGCATGACCCAGGATTTCTTAAGATCCTGAGGGACCGTGCCAGTAGAAATAGAGGTGTTAACAAATTGGCATATGGCAGTAATAAGAGAAGGGGCACAGGTCTTAATTATCATAGTGGTGTGCATATCATTTTTACATCTTGTAGGCTTGAGTTGAGTGATAATGATTTCTAAGTCCCTTTCTGTTATGGGGTGAGATTAAAAATAGGAATAGTTGGTGCTCTTTGAAAGGACCATTCTGAGGGAGTAGTCATAGTACATTTTAAATTGTTACTTTTCTCAAGTATATTCACCTTGATGTTGTCTAGCTTTTTATGCATTGCTTGTTGCATGACATTGCACCAAGTAGCATCATCGGCGATGGATCTATCTGGGATAATGTTGTTAGTCCTTTCTTGTTCTTTCAGGATGCGAAAGAGCTCTTTAGTATTATGCTGGCCATTAAAAAAGCAAGATTCTGCTTTGATAATGGCCTTTTTATAAGTTAAAATATTGACTTTATATTTGTTGAGAAGCAGTGACGTACTGCTTTAGACCAACTCGGGTCCTCTGTCATCTTCACCAAACTAGATCTCCGGGGTGCGTACAATCTGGTATGTATTCGTGAGGGGGATGAGTGGAAGACCGCGTTCAAAACCTGTTATGGCTTGTATGAATAATTGGTGATGCCATTCAGACTCTGCAATGTCCCGGCTACATTCCAAGCCTTTATGAACAATGTTTTTCATGATTATTTGGACCAATTTGTGGTAGTCTACCTGGACGACATCCTGATATACTCACAGTCTGCTGAAGACCATGTCAACCAGGTTCGTTTTGTTCTCCAACGGCTCCGGGAAAACCACCTCTTTGTGAAGGCCGAGAAATGTGTCTTTAATACCACTGAGGTGGAATTCCTTGGTTATGATCTCACTAACCAGGGCATCCGTATGAGTCGGTCTAAAGTCAAAGCCGTTTTACAATGGCCTGTTCCAACTACCATCAAGGCACTCCAGTCCTTTCTCGGTTTTTCAAACTTCTACAGGCGCTTTATTCATTCCTTTTTGGCCATTTCAGCCCCTTTAACCGCCTTAACCAGTTCCAAACAGCCCTAACGATGGAATCCTGAAGCCCAACGGGCCTTTGATGCTCTGAAAGCGGCTTTTTCGTCTGCGCCAGTTTTACAGCATCCTACCCCTCTTCTGCCATATCTAGGCGAGGCTGATGCCTCGGGCTCGCTGTTGGCGCGGTATTATCCCAGCGCTGTCCCGATTCAGGGGAAATCCACCCTATAGCCTTTTTTTCTCGGAAGTTGACCCCTTATGAGAAAAATTATCCTATTACAGAAAGGGAGTTGTTAGCCATTAAGGAAGCTTTTTCCGAGTGGATACACCATCTGCTGGGTGCCTGACATCCGGTCACTGTATTTTCTGACCATCGGAGCCTACTTGCGTTCAAGTCCATGTTCAAGTCTCACCGCACGGCAAGCTCAGTGGCACCTCTTCTTTTCGCAATTTAACTTCACCATCACATACCGTCCTGCTCGTCTCAACACATGTGCTGATGCCTTGTCGCGACTGGCTCCCGGCCTTAGTTCTGCCACGTCGGAATGACCTTTGTTGTTGCCTTCTCAGGTGATCTGTGGGTGAACACCGCAACCTTCTTTACGTTCGTTGGTTGCGGATTGGGTTTCCTCTCATTCAGCTGAATGTACTGAACTCAATCTTGATGTGGTACAGGGCCTGCCTTATATTCAAAGTCGCTTGTACTTACCACCGGGGCAGGCGTGTTTGCGGGCCCTTGCCTGATCCCATGATTCCTTGTTGGCAGCTCATCCGGGTCAACAGAAAACTTTGGACACCATCCGCCGTTGGGCTTGGTGGCCTTCGATGTCCAGGGACGTTATTGATTATCTTGCTTCTTGCTCTGTTTGTGCACAGTGTAAACCCTCGTGATCTAGACCTGTGGGCCTCTTACATCCGCTCCCGGTCCCGCGCAAGCCCTGGTACATGATATCAATGGACTTTATAGTCGACTTACCTCCGGTGGACGGATTTGACACCATATGGGTAGTTGTGGACTATTTCACTAAGGTGGCTGTCTTTACTCCATGTCTCGGACTGCCTTCGGCACCTGCGTTGGCAACCTTATTCCTCAAGCATGTTTTCAGGTATTTTGGTCTTCCTTCAGTGATCATATCCGATCGAGGTACGCAGTTAACCTCACGTTTTTTTTGAGATCCGAGTCACATTCACTTCGCATCGATGATCGCTTCAGTTCTGCTTACCATCCACAGACTGATGGGCAGACTGAATGGCTCAATGCCACACTGGAGCAGTTTCTTCAATGCCTATGTCTTCAGTTTCTGTCCTCCTGGGTGGCAATGCTTCCGTCCGCCGAATTTGCATATAAAAACTCAGCTCATTCTTCTTCTGGGGTCCCTCCATTCTTCGCCCTATACTGGCAGCATCCTCGTTCCTTGCCTTTGGATCTGTCTCTTCCTATTGATAACCCTGCGGCTCAAGCTTGTGTTAGGAACATCAAAGGGGTACATCGGACGGTCCGTATGCATCTACTCCGGGCCCGGGAGAGGACCAAGCGTTACACCGACCGCCGTAGGCTTCCGGCCCCGGTGTACAGGGTTGGCATGATATAGCTTTCCACACGCAATTTGAAGATTCCTGGCAAGCGAATGCTTCTTCCGAGGTTTGTGGGTCCGTATTCGGTTACTGCTGTTATCAATCCTGCTGTGGTGCGCCTTTCTCTGCCCCCCTCCTGGAGGGTGCACCCGTCTTTCATGTCAGTCTTTTGAAGTCCTGCTCCCCTGCTACTCGGCTGACTGCCCGGCCACCTCTGATTCATGTGGAGGGGGGTCTGGAGTATGAGGTGGCTGATATTTTATACTTTTGCCTGCGCCGGGGGCGCCCCTATTGTTTGGTTGACTGGAAGAGCTATGGTCCAGAGGACCGGTCTTGGGTACCGCTCTGTAACATTCATGCTCCTGCCCTTGTGCGCCGGTTCCATGCTCGCAGGGGGTTGGGGCCGCCTTTGGGGGTGGATGCTGTCACTCTTCACCCTGTGCGCATGCAGCGGTTCGGCTTCCCCGTGCTCCTGGATAAACACTCTTGCGGGCGCCATGGGACTGCGCACAGAACTGTGGCCATCCCGGATAGTTTGCGCCGTTTTGTTGCACCGTTTTTTGCTAGATGGTGCCTACGGCGTCACTAGACAACAGGTGCCTGTATTGGGACTACATCTCCCAAGCTGCCATGCTTGTGTCAGGTGACCTATGTTTTCCAGTCATGGAGAAGCTCCGCCTACTTAAGCAGCTGTGAAACATTCTTCGCTGCTTCTATTTGAAGTTACTCCCCGAAGTCACGTCTTCCTTGCTTCCGTGCCAAATTGATTCCTGCTTTCGTTTACAGACTTCCCTGCTTTGCGATTCTGCTCCTGGCGTTTCAACTCATGTACCAGACCTCTTGCTACTCTCACGGACTGAGTTAGATTATGATTATGTCCTTGGCTTCCCGAGCCGTGTACCAGACCCTGCTACTCCCACGGACTGCTTCTGATTACGATTTTTGTTATTGGCTTGTCAGCTTGTGTACCAGACCCTTGGCTACTCTCACGGATTGCACCACATGACGATTGCCGTGACATCCCATCTTCAGCAACTCGCTATACATCCTCTGGATCTGGGTCCTCCGGTAATGTGAGTGTTCCTTTTCCTTTCTTTGAGGTTAATTTTCCACTCGCTAATTAGTGACTTATTGCTGTTATTGGACTGCCTATCCTAAACTTCCCTTTTCCAACCTGTACTGGCATTTCTCCTGTTGATGATTACTTACGTGCACTTGGGACGCTACGCTGATTGTGCACCAACATGGAACTAGAGCACCCCTTGTGCCGCCCGGGTCTAGTTTCCCTACTAATCACTAATTCCCTTTTTTTTATTTTATATCTGTCGTTGTTTCCCTGGAAGTCGAGCCAGTACATTCATTGGTAAGATCTGACATCATCCTTTTTGGGTACTTCATCAAGAGTTTATATTCCAGCTTATCACATTGGTATTTCTTTTGTTTTGTACCATTAGGTGGGAAGGCGTCTATGTGTTTCTAGCCACTAATCAGGGGGGAGGACTTATCAGGTATACAAGGCTATAGTTTATGTCATTTTACCTGTCACCCGTTACTCACAGTCTCTTTTTTCCTTGCAACTGGTACCGTGGTGGCGTGTTCTCCCCGCTCTTTTGAGTGATCGGGTCCTTTGTACTGTTCACCAGTAGAGGGCCATATCATTAAAAAGATCTTTATCCCTCACAAAGAGGAGGCTCGGGTGGAGGCTCCAACCTGAGCTCTTCAAGCAAATCACCAACCATACAGACGTAGTCACCAATCCATGCCACCCCTGTACGGTGGGTGAGTGACAGAGTTGTGGTCTAAAATAAAACTAGTGACATTACCCAAGCTTCCCTTTTACTTTTATCCATATTAAACATTCCTCTTTCTATCAAAGATACGTTTTTATATTTTACTGTCTAGATTCTGTTATTTTGTAAAATTAATCATATAATTAAATGTAATGTAATGTAACCAACAAAATCAACTTATATACATTTTAACAAAAATACATCAAAATGTATTCCTTGATGTATACGTAAAACAAATACAAGAAGAAGCTTGAATAATCTTATATGTTCTGATAAAGAATATTTTTTAGAATGCAGACTATATGAAACATGGAATTCGTAAGTAACCCTTTATAACGTAAGTTTAACGAAATACTAAAAGATATGAGAATTCTTTTATTTCTGGTGTATTCATGGTTCATGCAAAATTGTGCTAGTACATAATCAAATAGTATGAAAAAGCACAAAGCACATTGCAAATACAAAGATATTCAAATGCTTTTTTTTACAGAGAGATTAATCCTAATTCATAATACAGTTTTTAAATTGATACCCAAGACATACTGGGTAATTTCAAAATAAAACTGAATGCGTATGCCTATAACATTTGATTTTCCCCGATAAGTAGGTATTAATTGTTATCTTATACAATTTAATTTATAAACAAATATTTTGGAATTAGTGTGAATCTTACATTTAAACCTTTTAAAGATAATTCGAATTTTATAGATTTGAATATCTTCAAAAGTTTATAGAGACATTTGCAAACTGGATCTTTCAGTGGACTAAAAGATGTTCATTTTTGAAACACTTTGAATTAAAAAGTGTGTGTCTGTTTTTTCCATAGTATTCCTTTATTCATACAGAAACATTATTTATAAATGCAACGTCCTACCACCATAAATATTGTACATGGTACCAATCAAAACACTCCACCAATATTAGGAAACATGAAGACATATATGAATATGTAGCTAATGTTTTATGTTAGCAATGAGCAATGGAAGATCGCACAATGCCATTATTTGGAGCTAAAATCGAATGAATTTAATTGTATCTGTTTTGTAATTATTTGTACACATGAAATCCTATATAGACAAGATGATTTTCTAATAATTGAAATAATGTGTGTCCTCAACTAGTCCACATATATATTAATAAAGACCTATTTTTATATTCCCACTATGATGCCACTCTTCCATATGTTACTTCCACTCTACTATGTTTATAAAACTAGCTATTACACTTTAGAAATTAGTCCATACAAAGAGTAATTATTTTCATAGTTATACTCTTTATGATGTGTAAATGATCCCTTTTTTTACTCATACTCCGTTTCATTTGATTACTGATCTTCTGAAAACCAAAATTAAACATGTGGTTCCAATAGTAATACGTAAGACTTCTTTAAAATTCCTATGCAATTCCCATTTGTATGAAAGTGCAGAATCATTACATTTCAGACAATACGTTTTTCTTCTCATCCAAATGGTATTGTGTACACTATTAATTAAAACAACCTAATGGACAAATGTGTCTCTTAAATGGATTCCTGCTCTTGGTTTTAGTTTGAAATGTGTGCATTAACCTTTGCCTCATCCGTTTTGACATCTTTTGAGCATAATGATAAAATATTCTTTACACTTCATTTAAAAGAAAAAAAAAGATTGAAGGTAAGAACCTCAATCTGTACAGATCATGTCGCGGTGAGTATTTGACACCAGATACGAAGACTGCACAGTTTGTGGAGTTGGTACTGAAAGGTAAAAAAATCTCTTTATAAAAGCTCTAAAAATAATTGATGATGACTGGTTGAGCAATAATGAATCCATTCATTAAAAAAAAAACTATGAAAGAATATAAAAGTACATTCTCTTTTTCTAATTCCTCCAAGATACGGAGAAGGAATTCATGTGCATTCTGTTGGTTGTTTTTGGAAAAATACATGCGCTCAGAATCTGTAGCTACTAAATTACACTAATTCTTGATGCATTGTGTATTTGACCTAGTTGTTCATCTATTAACTCTTTAAGGGTTGTATGTCCCCCCAAAAAAGTGTGTTCTGAGCCTGTACTTACTAACTGTATGAAGCTTGTCATTTGAAAAAGGAATGGAAACATATGGTTGAATTTGATTAACCCTATACCCTGTTAAAAGTATATTAACTAAAAGTATACAGATAATGTTTTTTGGAACTTTGGGGCTTCCTGAACCATCTTCTACTGGTTTGGTAGCAGGTAACAGCACCTTTTTTACTTAATTACATTCAAAGTACATTTATTCTTCTGAGCAAGAGCTCTTGAAGGTCTAGGGAACAAAGCAAGGAGAGGAGTGTTGTTGCAAATCACCACACAGCAATAATCCAATCACAGAGTAGTTGAGAAACCATCTTTAATGGCAGTTGGCAAAGTAGCATAAAAACAATCTGGAATGTATACTACCACTGGTTTCTATACAGAAACAAAATATACAAAAGAAGGTCATGGCTAGAAATTTTAAGAAAATTAGGGATGATGATTTAGAACACTGCATGAAGACACTCATGACAACTACATCTAGTGATGAGTCACCTAAATCCCTAGCATCTAAATACAAGGCAGCCCTGACTGAGCTATTAGATCGTTCAGCTCCAGTAAGACCAATCAACAGCCAGGGAACATACGAATAATCAAAAATGGTTTTCGCCAAATCTTATATTGTGTAAACAAGAAAAAAGGAAGAGCAGAGACAATATGGGAAAAAATCCTACCATAGAAAGTAAAATTCTATGGAAATCGCTGGATATGTTGCATAGAAAAGAAATCTGTGAGGCTAAGGGAGCTTACTATGATACCCAGATAGTGAATTCTGATAAAAGTACAACGAAACTGTTTGAAATCTTTAAAGAACTAGAAAAGCCGAAAGTCCAGTTAAATCCGTTTGGTCTTACCAAAGAAGACTGCACTGCAGTTAGCACAAGCGAAAATGGCAGAACTGTGCAAAAGGACTGAAAAAAAGGTCTGAGTTTACCAAAAGTCAGAAAAATGCATACCACTAAAGGTTCGAACACCAAAAGTTCAAACCTTTGGTGGCATGCATTTTAGGTAAGAAAAAAAAACTGCAGGGGCTGCGGGTCTGCCCATAGAAAAAAAACAAAAGGACCCTGCGGCGCAGGTTCCCTATCACGGAAGTGAAAGGGAATTGGCACTGCAGGGACGCAGCGTGAATAAAAGGTAAGTAGGGTTTGGTTATGTTGGGGGTGCGGGTGGGGGTGTGTTGAGGGTGTGGGTGGGGTGTGTATCATGGGTGTGTTGTGGGTGTGGTTGGGGGTGTTGGTATGTACTGGTTTGCAGTTATGTTTCCCTGGGAAATGTACAAACCTTTTGAGGTGCGTACATTTTTCATGTAAACTTTTCCGTCACAGACTATTCCATGACGGAAAAATCACACAGATCCAAAATTACAGATAGCCGCTCTAAAATTGAAGTGATACAAAAGGAAATAGAAAGAGAGAAAACTAGAAATACTGTTAGATCTGATTTCTCCTTTCAAAAAGTAGATACTTATGGTATGATTCATACACTGTAGACGATGAGGTCAACAACATGTCTAGGAGATACCTTTCCAGTTAAGATTATGTTGGAGAAGGCTTAATTTTTGTACCTTTTTTGGCACGCTTCACAAATGCAAC
This sequence comes from Ambystoma mexicanum, assembly GCF_040938575.1. NCBI lineage: Eukaryota > Metazoa > Chordata > Amphibia > Caudata > Ambystomatidae > Ambystoma > Ambystoma mexicanum. The sequence continues at coordinate 659,950,195 of NC_090929.1, read as the reverse complement.
CTTTGAATACTGTGACGTTCCTGATTGCTGCAAAAGGGTGGTGGTTACAATTTTGTTGAAGAAGCCAGGACAAGACCATCAGAATTAGAATAATTTGAGATCTAATACCAATGTACCGTTTTTACTCAAAATTATTGATAAAATGGCAGCTATGCAGCTTCAGGAATACCTGGAGACTAACGGGTTACTCCATGAAAAACAATCAGGTTTCAGAGCCCACCATGGCACTGAAAGTGCCCTGATAGACCTCCACACAGGGATGTTGGCTATTGTGGATAACAGCAAGTCAGGGCTGCTGATGCTATTGGACTTATCAACAGCCTTCAACTTGGTGAATCACAATCTGTTAATAAGAAGGCTTAAAGAGGTGGGGCATTGTTCAGAAACAGTAACTAAATAGATGGACTCATTCCTTAGTAATAGGATGTCTAAAATCCATTGGGGAGAGGAAAGGTCCGAGTTAGAACCCATAGATTGCGGAGTTCCACAGGGGGCATTTTTGTCCCCGGCTCTGTTTAATGTGTTTTGTAGACCACTGTGTGATCTACTAGACGAGCTGTGTATCCGCTTTACTAACTACGTGGATGATACCCAGCTTGTCATGGAATTAAGTGGAAATGATAGTAAGGACTCGGAGGAAGTCTCTCGTGTTTATAAATCTATTAAGTTCTGGATGATGGAAAATGGACTATGCAAAAATGGTTCCAAGACAGAGTTTCTTATTTTTGGGTCCACTCAGTCACGAGTGAAGTTGAATGAGGAATATGCAGGTTTCTGTATTGAAAACCACATGATCTATATATCCACTGAAGTCACAACATTGGGCATTATATTTGAATCTTCGCTGGGTGCAGAAGCCCACACTAGTAGCATTGTAAAGAAAGCGCAATACCACCTCAGGCTACTTAGGTTAATCAAGCCTTTTCTTTCTCAAACTAACTGCATCACATCAGCAAGGGCATTGCTTATTCTGAGGCTCCCCAACTAACTGCATTACATTAGCAAGGGCATTGCTTATTCTGAGGCTGGATTATTGCAATGCTATTCTGGCAAGGGCAAATAAAAGGTGCATCCATAGGATGCAGGTACTACAAAATGATGCAATCTGAATTGTTAAAAGTATGCCAAGAGGGGCTCCTATTAAGGAACATAGAAGAGATCTTCATTGGCTGGCCGTTGATGAGAGGATCACTTTTAAAATTAGAGTTATCACTCACAGATGTCTATATGGTCCAACCCCGATATATATCTTCGGGATAGTATCCAATTAAAACAGTCTTCGAGGACTACTAGGTCAAGTGACACCATGCTCCTCCACTGTCCCTGTATCAAAAGAGTTAGGGGCAGTGGTCACTCTTTTCCAGTACTAGCTGCTGCTATATGGAACAAACTGCCTGTGGAACTGAAGAAGATTCCAGATATGCATACTTTTAGGAAATGCCTAAAGATAATTCAGTTTAAATAAAGTACATTTTCCTCTCTGTCCTTTTCTGTGATTTGTTTTGCTCAGCAAATCTTTTTGCACTCTCATGCCTGTGGGCTTTGGCGGATTATAAAAAGATGAATAAATAAATAACTACATTAAAAAGAAATCCACAGAACAGAACATGAAACCAATCTATGAACTTTATACGGCAAACAACCCCTCTTCCCGGGTTTACATGATCTATATACTATCAACTCACAAGGGTCTTTGATGGAAGGGCGTGTGCCATACAACTTTCAATAACAACAGTATTAAATGTTTTAGGTGGTTTCAACCTGTACTACACGGTTGTTACAATATGGTCTACAAGCATCCATTAGGTTCTCAATCCTTGGTAATTCAACTTTGCAACATGCAGCAGACATTTTCAGATACATTTTTAGCGATTCTGCATTTTCAACTACGACTATATATCTCACATGGCTCAGGCAATGCCTGGCCTGCCTGCTGTTGCTAATTGTATATGCTGAAGCCATCTTACCTGGCGAGGTAAAGATATAAACCCACTTATCTGTGTCAAACAGAAAACACATAAGTAGCAGGCAGACTAGTAAGTGGGCCTGATTCTCACAGCATACCTGTTGTAAATTTCTGTTAGGACATATGCACACCGACAGGATGAAGCACTTGCAGGTAGTGAGGCACAATTCAACATGGCAGCAATGGGTGGGTGAACATTCACAAACGAGGAACAGAGTAGTACATAAATGGAGAGTACGATTTTACTTTTCTCAACACAGGGGCATACTTTATACAAAGCCAATTCTACTCTTAAAATACCTGCTGCTACTTTCAAGTCAAGAAATGTTAGCAAAAACAATCCTGCCATATTTTCAACATGAGATTATGGCATGTGTGACATGCCTTTTTTGAAGACAGTTTGGCCTAAATCAATCAATGCTCCTTCTAAAGTCAGTCCTTGTGATTTGTGCAAAGTGATGGCATAGGTTGTGCTCTTTTCAAAAAACATGTCTTTAAAAATCCTAGAACACGCTGAAGTTCTAGCTGCTAGATGAGACTTATTAATGCAATCAAATTTCACACAAGATACTCAATGATATGATCTGTCATTTAAAATGCGCCTGATAAGAAGTGTTTCTAGGCATGACAAGGCAAGGGAGGAAGACAGAGGGAAGACAAGACAAACAATCTTATTAGACCATGTGTCATTCAGATTGTGTAAGTGCGATAAGGGGGATGGTAGGGGGGAGTGCCAGGATGGGGAAGTGCAATCAGGGCTTTAAAACATGTCTTTAAAAAGTGCTGATGTTCTCCCTGCTAGATGAGATTTATTAATGCAATCAAATTTCACACAAAATACTCAATGGAAGTGCTATGTAGAAAAGTGAAAAAAGCCCTGGAGACTTAAAAAGAATGTACCCGCAATTACAAATACAACATTGTTGTGTTTATGATCACTGGCACTTTCGCTTTAAGTCTCCCGAGCTCCCCCGAGCTGGGGGAGCCCGGGAGACTTAAAGCAAACGTTCTGGCAATTATAAATACAACCGCGTTGTATTTATGATTTCTGTGGCTTTGTTTTTAAGTCTCCTGGGCCCCCTAGTTTGGGGGAGCCCGGGAGACTTAAAAACTAAGTCCAGGCAATTATGAATACTTCACCAGACGCCGGCAGAGTAGTCATAATTGTCACGACACCCATGTTCGGGAAACTACAAAAGAAAGTTGCAGCGATTATGAAAACTCTGTCAGTGGCCAGCGTAGTATTTATAATTGCTGTGCCTTTCATTTTACATTTTCTGTGCTTCCCTGGGCTTGGGGAGCACAGAAAACGTAAAATGAAAGTCAAAGCAGCCTCTTCTCTTCATGGTAAGCTCTGCTCTCTGGCAGAAGTAAGCAAAAGCTCCCAGTAGGGGGATTTTGCTTGATTATTATATAAATTAGCATGAACAGAGGAGGCTCATTAATTTCACAAAATATATGCCTCCTAGTGCTTGACATGTTTTACTTTGAGCCTCATTTGCTCAACATTTTACATAGGATTCAATGGGAATGGGGAAGTGGAAACACCGGCCCCATCTCGTGATGGTACTGGTGTTTCCACATCCGCCTGCAGGCGGGCGGTGTTAAACCCACCAGGTCAGACCTGGCGGGAACATCACCTCCCGCATGCAGGACTCGGGATCGGGCGGTCCGGAATTAACAGTGGCGGCGGGTTTACCGCCACTGTTAATTCCGGACCGCCCGACCTGTAATGAGGCCCATTACCATTTTTGAGTGAACTTCCCTTTTAAGTCGCTTTGCCCATTCCAACAACAGAAAATGGGCCATGTTAGAAAACACGATTGGATCTCCAGCCAGACAGAAGCGCAGCACCAGGGGTGCCCTACTAGAGTTTGAGCTTTTATGAATGAATGCTGAGCAACCAGGTCTAAAAGATTGGAAAGGATTTGTGCAAGTGATGGCAGAACCAAGATGCTGAGAAGGAAAAGCCCGAAGATCATAAAGCTACACATCAAAGCCAAGAGGCCAAAAGTCAGGCATCCTGGTTGCCTGACTTGTGATGGATGGGCAGTTTGGTCTGACAACTGTGCCTAGACCGGTGAGTCCTGAATGTTGAAAATCTAAAGACTTTGTGGCGATGAAGTGAAAGTCTTAGGGAAGGTAACACTGATACTTGAGGAGCTACATTTTGTGGTCTTGAGAACGAAGCCTCAAGACCTTTTGTTTTGTGAACTGTGCTATTTGAAACTTGGGAAAGAGAACCCCCGAGGATTGTTGTTGAACTATATCGAACTGTATCACTGTGAACTGGATAAAGGTAATCTTGAGGCTTTTTCTTATACTTGAGGAATGGGAGCTGAAAGGAAGCAGTGAGTTGGAAGAAGTTCGGAACTTTGAGTTGAACACTATTTCTTTTGATGTTGACATCCCTACACTTTGGTTAGCTTTAGTTGTCAGGGCAAGGATAGGTTTGGACGCAGACAGATTTTTAAGTTGAACTCTTGAGGCAGACTTTCCTTAGTTTCATTCAGATAGGGAAATCCCACCTTAATATAGGGCAAATTAGGCCTTCTACCATCCTGACATTTGATTTAATAAAGCATTTCACTTTGAACTTAGCCTGTTGTCTCTGTCTTGCCTCATGATACCCTCACAGTCTGTGTAGTGCCTCAGTTGAAAGTTTCCAAAATTCCAACTTGTTGCCATGCTCCACTGTTAGCATTAACAATTGATGCAGACTACGGTTGCCCATTTTACATGCTGCCAAATCTGCGGGGGCACTCACAATTAAGGAGCAGTGCAGACAGTTACTTGTTGGACTAAAGTTCTCAAAGCTCAAATGGTAAAGGTTTTTCCTGATCCAGCCTGTCCACTAACATGCTACAAAAAAGGACAGTATTGCTCACAGGAACATTGATTATTTTCACGCCTTAGGCCAAGCATCAATATTGGTTTCATTTATCTCTGCTCTGCATTCAGGTTACATACCAATGTATCTAAATCAATATCTAGATCCTTTACTTGCTTTGAAGCATGCGTAATGTCCTCCATGGCAAGCTCAACATCAGTCTGCACTAGTGGATAACCAAGAACATTCGGACTATATTTCTTGTGACTCTTAAATCTTCTCAGGAGTGTCCTTTGCTATTTCTGTTGCCACAAGTTCTGCTTGACACATTTCTTCTAGAATTTCTAAATACTCATCATAGTTTGAGTAAACAATGTTTACTTTATTTTCTTCAAAAGTATCCAAACAGTTATTTCTCATTTTGCAAAAGTAAGAATAACTGCAATAGGCAAACATATAAAAGTTAGGTATTTGCTGCAGCTCAGCAAGCCAGCTTCATGTGATTGATGAGAGATGGTTTTCATATTTCTCCAGGCAACCAGTGCAACCCTTTAAATTTAAAACATACATATTTTCATTATTCGAACTAAAGAGGCATAGATCAAAATCGACTACCCATCCTCATGTCACTTGGGGCTCTTGCCCTTCCCCAGGTCAAATATTGCAAACATGAGAAGAGTTATTCACTTAAACAACTGTATGATCATTCCCTAAGCGGAGACAGTGAGGATAAACATGGTGTGAGACAAGAATGACAAAAGCAATTGATGTCATCTCACTTATGACACACGTAGCAGCATAAGACATGGGGCAAATATGTATTTATCACAAAGTTACACAGATAAGGGGTCAAACTGTGGTTAGATGTGAAGAATATTATCCACACTCAATAGACACTAGAAAACATAATCATACATAAATAGTGTATCAGCAAAAGGTAATGCTGAAATATATGCAGAAAATAGCCCCTGCCATAGAAATGCAATAGGAAACAGTGTACCTTCCATTCAAAATGGACACTGCAGCATGCATTACAAAATTAATCAGGCAGGGTTGAGAAAGTAGAAAAAGTGAGGGTCTGCTCAAAGCAGAGCAAGGGACATGAATTTCGCAGCATTAAATGGTAGACTAGACAGTTTTTAGCAGTGTTGCTCAAGAGCTTTTTTTATTAATGAAATTGACAGTAAGTTAGAAATAGATAAGCCAGACAAATAGACCAATGGGGATGCTACAGTAGGCCTTATGGCATTGGCAGAGTTAAGCTACAGCCTGTGTCGTCTCAAAACTGCTTCCAACTAGCTCTAGGTTGGAAAACAAGTTTTGTGATTCATTGAAAATGGGAAAAACAAGTTTTATGCTTATCAGCAGAAGTATGATGTCATAGGGAAGGGAAATAATCATGCATTTCAGGAAGCATTAGTGTCCAATAAGAAAGGGCAGTGCATTTTACTCGTAGAAACCTAACCAATTACATTGTAAGGTTCATGGTAAAACAGAACTTATGTGTGATGCTTTTCTTTCTATAAATATATGCTAGATATGTAAGGGGGCTGAGACATTCCTTGCCAGCTTGAAACATCCTATTGTCTTGAGAAACACTCCCAGCTGGCACTGGGGTAGATAAATAAAAGTCTCTCTTTCTTGCTCTTTGCATGTCTTTATCCGAAGATAACTGTAGTGGGTTATGTCTGAGAAATGACATTACCTTTACAGAACTATACATTATCAATGTAAAAACTATACTATCTAAAATGCATTAAATATGTAAGTTGATATAGGAATAAATATAATATTTTAATATATATTGTAATTATATATATTAATATATAAATATAGAATAAAATCTACCCAATTGTTTCTCTCTTATTTTAGTTAATTTAGGACATTCAACTAAAAGGTGTTTTAGAGTCTCTGGGTTCCCCTTAAGACAGTCAAATCGACACCCCCACCCTCTACAGATATCTGTTTCCTGTGAATCAGAACTTTGCTGGTGGGTAAAAGGTTCAGGTGTAATTTTATAAAGATAGTATGTTTTTTAGTGTTCAGGAATTTGTTTAAGTAGTTTGGTACTTGATTATAAGCCCTATCTCTTTAAAAAATGTCCCTGAAGGCTTTGCACCTGGCACACTCTTGCTGAGTGTCAATCCAATCAACAACCCCTATCTTCTCCATAGCTTTCTTGGAGTTCTTTTACAGGGTATCCATGCTCAGATCTGCCTTTTTCATTATGTGCGTGCAATTGCTTGCCTAGGCCATTAGTGCATGATCAGACTTGGCCGATAACACTTCATTTCATAAAAAAACAATGTATTGCTGCCCTCTAAAAAGCATTCTCTATACAATGAAAGCAATTTCCAGTCAACCAAGTCTGCCAGCGCCCGCAGGCCCAATTCAAGTCTAATGACTTGTATCAGGACACAAACTAGCGATGCCAGAACTTGCTTACAAAGTTTTCCCTCCAAGCGATTCCACAAGATTCTTGGTGTCCAGAGGGAAATCTCTGTACCGTACATCGAGGCCGGTACAACCATCATCTTGTATATGTGCATTAGTAGCAAAATAGTAAAGTGACCAAATGTGTAGTTCAAGGCAACTGCTTGGGTGGATAATGTCCCAATGTTCAGCCTCAAGGCCTTTTTGTTTGGGGGATCTTCCGGTTATCATTAATATAGAATCCCAAATAACGATTAACTTTGACTATGGCCAATGCTGATTCATCCAGCTTCCATTTGGCATGGTTTACCTTCCTTATGTTCCTTGATTATCAAGATGTTAGATTTATTTCGAAACATTTTTAAGTTGTTTTTCTGTGCATATACCTGGAGGATGGCAAACTGTCTTCAAAGACCTATGGGTGTTTGATCTAGCAGGACCAAGTCATTGGCGTACAGTGAGCATTGCACTGGGTAACCCTTAAACCTTGGTGGAAATGCAATAGCCCAATTTAGCGTATGTCCCAAGTCCAGCATAAACAAATGAAATACAACCGTTTTTATTTCAAGTTTCATTGACTATTGCAACTGCCTGTTTCTTTGTATTCTTAAACATGGTATCTTCAGTCTGTAATGTTTGCAGAATTCTGCAGCCAGGGTTCTTCTTGGCCTTCGGATATCAGACCACCATGATCCAACAATAAGATCTCTATATGACAATTGAGAATCGTATAAATTCCAAGACTCTTATGATTACAATTCCAGTTTCGTGGTGTAATAAATGGGGCAATAATGGATTTCCAGACATTTTTACTGCACCACCAAATTACAGCTTTGAGGGTAAATGAGTGAAATACTTCGAGCCATTTGCATTATGCATTCCTACTCTTTACCTCTCAAAACGAGTGGAATTACCACAAGCAGAATTGCCACTTGCATTCATTTCTTCAAAAATCTCCATATCGAACAATGGTACTCCCTGAATGAGGAATAACACGGTTTTAGCATAACTCATAATCTAGCAGATTTACCACCACACTGAGTAGTGGTAGCAGTTTCGGAGTATGGCATTAATTCTTGTGGAATTACTGGCAAACCCATAATGGGGCTCTTTGTTTTGTTTTTAAGACTCTTCAATTGCAACATCCATGCTTTGACATTTTCTCGTGAGTAACCCCCAAACTTACTTCATGCAACTTCATCAGATCTTGTTATTCCTGCATCCCATGTTGTCCACATTGTAGTTCTGGCTTTTTCTGTCCCATTTTAAATGCTGTAGAACTCCCTTCTCTGTCTTTAATATATGACTGCTATTCCCTCTTTTTGGATAGACTTCAACACCTGGCTTTTTGACCACTCTTGACCTGCCTGTATTGTTGTCACCCTAGGCTCCAAGATTGGTGAAGTGGGTTTCTGTCGGGTACTGCTGCCAGGGGCATGATGCCACAGATGACCACTGTTTCCACTTCATAAAATACAATGAATTAATGCCCGTAGCAGCTTCATGTGCCCAGATTTAATTTCAAGTATGAAGACTTGCTTCCATGCATATTTCATATAAACAGCTTCAACCTGTCATGCGCAGGGTACAATGCTGCATGTTTAGTCTAAGGAAAAGAACCCTTCTCCTTTGGTGTATTTTGTCTGGCTTCCTATGACAATATTCTATTTTCTATAAAAAGACCTGCACGTCGCACTTTTAAGAGTCAAGTTTGTAACATTAGACATGAAAAGTCATATACTGCAGGGTTGCACTGTACACTTCGAAAGTTTTCCGAAACTCTTGTATTCATTCAAAGCTTATTTAATCCATGTTTTTGCCCAGCAGTGTTTACACGTGTTTTGGCCACCTGCCCTTTTTCAAAACTGGGCTATATGTTTTACATTGTATTCCTATAGGACATAAATCATATGACAGAAGATATATAAAAGTATGTCACCATTAGATAATTGGCACATTATTGCACTGAATGAACAAAAATGAAAAACAAATAAAAAATATCACCATTCATCATTGACGCATTGATACAGAGTTTAGACAGAGAATGAGGATTGCTAGTACTGAGGACTAATTAGGGAATTGGAAAAAAATAACATACCATATTAAATAATGTCATCCTCAGATAATGCAAACTAGCTCCACAAAGGTGTTTCAATTACTACATGTGTACTTGATAATTGTATGCTCCTAACTTTTATCCAATCCTCCGATATTTCAATTGCTAAAATATAAAGGATTCACTATATCCATCATCTACATTTATGTATCAATTAAGTGCTTCCAGCATTCACATGAACAGCCAACGTGTGATTTTAATTAACAATTAAATATTTGTTCCTTGTTGGCAGTGTATTTCATTCTGCCGATTTCCTGAGAATCCCATACTTCCACTAATATTAGGGTTAAGATTCTACTCACCGTCTGCTTCCTTAACATTACCTCTAATCTTTAAATTGTGGTCATTCCTCATTCAATTGATCAGGGATGCATCCCTTGTTCCTGTAAGGGAAGTTCACTTGTTGAAATTCATATTGCATCACAATTTATCCAATGTCTATTATGACCTATTGTTAGTTTAAGGACTTTAAACTTGCCCCTTGCCCTACTCCTAATGGATTACTTTCTGCCTTTGAATGCGATTGAATTGTACTTTCAAATTCACTGCCCTGTTTCCGGTTGTCTTATCTCTTTGCTGAATTACATTCTTCTCATTAAATTGTACATTAGTACATTCTGGTTAGTTACCTATTCATCTCATTAGCGATACTCTCGTATTGTGAGCCTATCCATCACGTTCCTACTTACTTATTCAGTAATCGACTTTCGTCTGCGATCCATGTTCTGATTCCTGAATACTTTGGGAACGCGATTAACTTTCTAATTGTTCAAGTTTTACAAAAACTCATTGGTGATGACACACACTCTACTGCACTGTGTCATCACGTTTTTGTCGCCATATTTTGGGAACTGTAGATAGAAAAACTAGATTCTCTTTATATAATAATGCGTTGTAGATTATCGCATTAACCTGTTTCCAGCGCCGTATTTTAAAAAACCTTGATCCCATTGATACATCAATTAAAACCACGTGTCAGTTTTCCGAACCTCAGGCACCCTTATTTAATGATTAAGTACCCTTTCCTGTGGAAGAAAGGTATTTAGGGTCAGACATGGTATTCTCTATACCCACTAGGCAAATGTGTCTAATTAATGTGTAGTTTATTGCATCATCAATATATATATTCTAACATATAAAGGGCCTGATTCACAGAAGCGTTTTATAATGGCGCAAAACGTTCTGTGAATCAGGGCCAATGTGTGTTCCAACTTGGTTGTTGTACCATTGTAACATAAAACAAACATTCCTATGCATCTCCTATCATTTGTTTAACCAGTTGTTCTAATGAAGAGTTCACATACCATCACATAAAAGGCCCCCATCTCATGGTCCATATTTAGACCAAATTCAGTTGCCCTTATTTTACATATTATTCTGGCTTACATTTGCCTTAGTACACGTTCTCTAGCCCCTCCCCTCTTTCCCGGGGAGATTTTCATTAATCCAACAAATCTCAGGTCTTTCTTATCATCTAATTGGCGAGGCACTTGCCAGTGTTGTGCCAAAGGAAATTTTGGGTCTTGCCTTCCAATGGTGGCAATATGCTCCTGTATTTGAATTCTTAATTTGCGAATTGTACTCCCTATGTACATTTTTTTCACATAGACATATTACTGCATATATTACAAATTTAGATTTACAATTGATGTTATCATGTATTTGAACCTTCGTTCCTCTTGCATCCTTGAATTCCGGAGTACCTGTGTGTGCATACTTGCACATGGTACACATACCACATTTGTAAAATCCTTCTCTTGTCGGTTGTAGCCAAGTCAAAGTTTGTTCTGACATTGCACTTGGTAAGAAAGAAGGGCTGAGTCTATTCTTCAGCATTCCTGCCTTCTTGTAAATTAATGTGGGCCTGTCTTCTAGGTACTTAGCAATATCTTTATCTAGATGTAATAGGTGCCACTGTCTATTCAGAATATTGCAAATCTTATAGTGATCTTTACAGTATTTAGATAGGAAATTAATTTTGTGTACCTTGGAAATTATTCTTGTTTTGTGTTCCAAAGTTTAACTTCTTTGCATTCTTTCTGCTTTAAGTTTTGCTTTTTCAATGCTTTGTGTTGAGTATCCCCTTTCTTGGAACCTTTCAGTTAATAGCTTACATTCCTTCTCAAATTCTACCAATTCTTCACAATTGCGTTTTGCCCTTATGTATTCACCAGTTGGGTTATTATTAATCACAGCCTGATGGTGACAACTGGTTGCATAGAGTGCAGAGTTGACTTCAGTTTCCTTCCAGTAAGTTCTTGTTCTAAGACTTTCTCCTAATCCATAAAGCATTAGACCCAAAGAATCTATTGTGTTTTTATTATTACTGGTACTAGGGAAGTAGATGACAAAGTTATTTGATTTCATTCTTCCTATGAAAGAGTCCAACTATTTTTGGTTTCCTTTCCATATAAGCAAAATGTCATTGATGTACCTTGACCATATTAATATATTTTCTTGAAATGCGCGATCTGTCTAAATAACTGTATCTTCAAAGAGCCCCATGAACAAGTTTGCTAGTGCTTGCTCATATTTAGTGCCCATGGATACTCCCTTTGTCTGTTGATAGTAGGTTTCATTGAAAATACATGTATTGTGTTCCAGTGTGGCTTGTAGCATTTATTTCAGCATTTCCACATTTGATAGTACAAAGCTTAGCTCCCCCTGAAAATGTAACCTAGAGTTCTAACTGCTAGATCATGTCCAATTGATGTATAGAGAGCTTGCACATCCAGAGTGACCAAGAGATAGTCTGTTTCCCATATTACTTCTTTTATGATATTCAGAACACTCACAGTATCTTTCAAGTATGAAGGCAGTTTACTGTCCATGGGTCAAATGATGTTGTCCAGCTATTCTGATGGTGTCTCCATTGCCCATCCGATCTCGCTCAATATCGGTCTTGCTTCTGGAATCCTATCGAAGTTCTTATGGACTTTAGGAAGAAAGGACATGGTAGGTAGCATTGTTTAATTAACGATTAGAAACATTTTCTCTGAATCAGTAATGAGACCCTGTCTATGCTACTTAGTGATCAGTCCCCCAAGGCTATCTTTGTCACAAGGGCACAAGGAGGACACACAAAAGAGGCTGGCATGGGGATGTCATTTTTACTATTGTGGTTTATTTACAGAACTAAACAGACAGGTAACTTTCCAGAGAGATACGATACACAAATACAATGTCCTGGGTTTGGGCTATTTCTAACTCTAGTCTGCAGTTCCAAGGAGCACCCTAGTCTTTGTCTTCAGGTTGCAGGTATAGGAGAAGCCAAACCGACTTTAATCCATTGTCTGTTGGAACAGACATAGACCATATGAGTCTTTCCTCGTCATAGTACTGTCTCAGAGTTTCCTCTGAAAGCTCCAGGGGGCGGAGGATCTTAGGCAGGGGGAAGCCATCATTATACAGGTCTCCCTAAACATATCAGTGCTCTTGGTTGAAGCCCTTGAACAGGTTCTCTCACACTGCTATCTGTCCCTCCTCATCATGCCAGTTGTGACCTCCTTGACCCCTATGAGGCAGCACCTTCTTGTTCTCCATCCACCATTTAGAGCTTTAACTGGACCAGGTTGGCTAGCTGGAACCTCCCTAACCTCTTTGATACCCCATGAAGCAAAATGTTCTTGTACCCCAGCCAACCTTTAGTGCCTTAACTGGACCGGGTTGGCCACCTGGAACCTCTGTAAGGACCTGTGTGACTACATGGATCACCAGTTCTTCTTTCTCCTCTCTGGGTAGTATAGCGATATCTCCCACTCTAGCATGATGACTCCACTCAACTTTCCTACATTCCTCCTCCAACCTCCCTTCTCCATTTGATGGGACACCTTCTCATCTCCTTCTCCAACAACTTTCTCCCCAGATGGTAACTATCTTCTTCCAGTAATTCTCTCTGTAGCTGTAAACTCCCTTCCTACTCCTCCAACATTTTTCCATCTATATGGTACTCCCACTCGGCCAATAATTCTCTCTCCTCCCAGCCTCAAATTCCCCCTCCAACCTCATTGTTCCTCAATAAACCCCTTGTTTGCCAATCTCCTGAATGCACCTTCATCCAGTTCCTTCTTGCACAACCCGCATTCAAGGACAGAACAGGTTGTCTTTGTAGTCCGGTTTCCTCTCACCTTGAATGTGCATGCAAATGCCTGGCCTAAAGTAACAGCAAGGCCTGCCACTATTTGAGATTTTACAGATTCTTGATAGGTGGGCATTGTTTGTTTTCTCTGCCCTGAGGCCCCACAGATACTGCCTGTTCCGTAGTGGGTTTCACTGTTTTGCCAGCATGCGATTTTGGGGTCATGGGGACATTCGGTAAACTGGGGCCACTGGATATATTGCAAAATCATGCATTCAGCGGTTAAAAACGACATTTGATTCAGCTCTTTGTCGGCCCACATGTTTGATGAGCATAGTATTGCCCTTGCTTTGTGTTTGAGGCCCTGTGTTTGGGCATTCTGACTGCAGAGGGATTGCTTTAGTGCTTGATGTAATGCACATGTTTAGCCAGTGATCGTGTAGTTGGTGCAGAAATTCTAAATGCCAAAAGATTCCTTCAGCATATTATGGAATGTGTCTATGTGGTCTCTGTGTCAATGTCAAAGGGTTTTTTGGTACTTTGCCAAGGGATGTATCTGTTTGCTTTCCCCACTTACTGTCAGTGCTGTTGAAAAACAGCACCATAACAGTCGCCAAGCTGCAGATCACTAAGGCTTTGTTCTCTAAAAGGAAATGCCTCCATTTCTGCAGTCGAGGCCTGGGCGTGATTAAGGCTGTGAGCTAAGTCACTCATAACTCGTAAAGTGCCATAGGCACAGTCCCATAAAGATTCTCATCAATTATGTCATATGTGATGTCATAGGTGATGTTACCTTTGATGCTATCATTGTGGTCATGGGTTGCAGGGAGTTAAGGTGGCACTGCTTCAAACATTAGCCAAATCTACAGGAATTTGTTGCATTAAATCAATTAGTTAATGTCACTTTATCAAGGGTTTTCACTGACTGTTAAGGATTCTGTTGCTACGTGTATTTGGATCTGATATATTTACCTGTATCCCAAATAACCACAGATGTTTTACTGCATTTCATTGGCATTTTACACCCCCAAACCCACATGCCTTCCCCAACCGCAACTACCCTAAAAAATAAAATAAAATGTACCCTAACCCCGCAGCCCCCCAAATAAATGCTGTGAAAAAAGTGGTAAAATTGCAGTTTCATAAAATGTGGTGAAACAGCTGTGGTGAATTGGGCAGCTACCAAGTATTTTACCTTAACTTTTTCACAGCTATAGATTTTTCACAAAATGTCAACTGTTTGGTCATGCTATATATTCTAAAGCACATAGGTGTATTGTTCTGATGTTACCGACTTTTTCCCATTTCTGATATCTTTATGTACTTGAAAGATAAATTCATCAAGTTTTTTTTTCATGATTCCAATAATTATCTTTCAAGGATGAATGATAATAGAACATATCTTTAATGTTCCGTAAACAGATATTGTTTACCTTATATTATATAATCATTTCTATACGGTGGTATTCCTCTTCTAACCAACTACACTCTAAAAAAGGCATTGCTAACAGGATCAGATTGGCCCCTCAGCCTCCGAAATCATCCCTGGAGAATGGGGGCCGGTTTCTGGCCATGCCTGGGCCGGTTTTGAAGAAAATAAAATAAAAAAAATATATTTTTATTTTCAGTTTTTTTTTCTTTCAAAAAAGCCTTTCATCCTTCTTAGGTCAATAAATGAGTACCAACACAGGTTGGACGATATTGTATGCATATTTGTTCTATAGAAAAGAGCTTAAGCGTAAGTGCTACATAATAACATATTATCATTTGGCCTTGGACCTCTGCTTGGATTCACAGTAATTTAGTGTACTTAGGAACAATGCTATTTAATGCCAATTCCTGTTTTGCCAAGGGGTAAAAGGTCGTGTTTCATCGCTTTTCGGGATGTCACTTTGGGGTGGGGTCCAATGACATCACTTCCGGTGATGTCATCAGAGGTCAAGGGTCGTGAGGCGAGGGATGGACCACTTTTTTGAGGCGAGGGGTGGGCCACTTTTATTTGGGTGACCCAGTCTGACCCTGATGGTTAATGTTCAGTATTATCCAGTAGGAACATGTAAAAGAAATATATATGTACCACTTTTTTTGGTTTGTCGCAACAGTGCTCTTATGTATTCTGAGTACCCAGTCTGGTGAGTTTGTTCATTTTAATCATTTGGCTAAAGAGGAAAACAACTACTCAATGGAGAGAAGAAAACAACTCTACTTGTTTACAGTATTCAATCATTTGCACAACCTAAAAAAACTTGAAAAATGATATGTTAGATACATCACATTACATGATTTATAATAATGTTTTTATGAGCAGCTTCAAACTGAATGTGAATTAAAAAAGAGGTGTTGTGGTCTAAAATAAAAAATAGTGACATAATCCAGGCTCCCCTTTTATCTTCATCCATCTCAAACATTCCTCTTTCTATCAGCGATATGTTTTTTATTTATTGTCTAGGTTCTGTTATTTTGTAATATGGATCATTTAATTAAATTAAATATGACCAAGAAAATTAATTTATATACATTTTAACAAAAATACATCCAAATGTATCCCTTGATTTACATTTAATACAAATTCAAGAATAAACTTAAATATACATTTCACTTTGCACAGCTTGAATAATCTTATAAATTCTGACAACAAATATTTTTTAGAATGCAGACTACATGAAATATGGAATTTATAATGAACCTTTTATAGGGAAGCCAGATACCTATGTTTTACTAAATTTGAAAAGATATGAGAATTCTTCAACCTTTATTTCTGGTGTATTTATTGTTGATGAAAAATGATGCTAGTACATAATCAAACAGAATGAAAAAGCACAGGGCACATTGATTTTCCAGAGATATTAATCCTAATTCATCATACAGTTTTTAAATGTATACCCAAGACATACTGGGTAATTTCAAAACTAATTTTGAATGTGTATGTCTATGATATTTACTAGAACTAGGTATACATTATTATCTTTTACAATTTCATTTGAAATGAATTAGTGTGAATCTTAAAGTTAAACTTTTAAAGGTCATTTTAATTTTATAGATTTGAATTTCTTTAAAAGTTTATAGAGACATTTGAAAACTGGATTTTCAGTGGACTAAAAGATGTTCATTTTTTAAACACTTTGGTTTAAAAATATGTGTGTCTGTTTTTGTTCAACCGTTTACCTTTTTTTTCATCCAGAAACATTATTTGTAAATACAACTTCCTATGACCATAAACATTGTACATGGTACCAATCAAAACACCACACCAATATTAGGTGAATACATATATGAAGATTTAGCTAATGGTTTATGTTAAAAAAAGAGCAAAAGAAGATAGCACAATGCCATTATTTTGAGATAAAATGAAATGAATGTATTTGTCTTGAAATTGTGTAAAAGCTCTAAACACTTGTATCTGTCTTGTAATTATTTTTACACATTAAATCCTATCTAGATAAGATGATTTTCTAACAATTGAAATAATGGGTGTCCTCAACTAGGTCCCATATATACTAATATCAATCACTTTTTTGATTCCCACTATGACGCCACACTTCCACATGTTATATAAACTGTACTATGTTTATAAAACTAGCTATTACACCTTAGGATTAGTCCATAAAAAGAGTAATTACTTTCATAGCTATACTCAATGTATAAATTATCTCTTTTTTTCTCATATTGCATTTCATTTTTTTACTGCTCTTCCGAAAACCAAAATTTAAAATGTGGTTCCAATAGTAATAAGTAAGACTTCTTTAAAATTCCTAGGCAATCCGGATTTGTATGAAAGTTCTAAATCATTACATTTCATACAATCTATTTCTCTTCTCATCCAAATGTTATTGTGTCCACTATTAATTAAAACAACCTCATGGACAAATGTATCTTTTAAATGGATACCTGCTCTTGGTCTAAGTTTAAACCTTGTGCATTAACATTTGCTTCATCCATTTGATATCTTTTCAGCATAAATATCAAACATTCTTTAAACTTCAAGAAAAAAAAAAGATTGAAGGTAAGAGCCTCAATCAGTACAGATCATGTGCCGGTGAGTATTTGACATCATATCCGAAGACTGTACGTTTTTTTGAGTGGCACTGAAAAGTAAAGAAATCTCTTTAAAAAATATCGAAAATAAAATTGATGATGACTAGTTGAGAAATAATGAATCTATTCATTACAATATCCTATATAAAAGTACATTTTCTTTTTCTAATAACTTCAGGATACTGAGAAGGATTTCATGTGCATTCTGTTGGTTGTTTTGGGAAAAATACATGCATTGAGAATCTGAAGCTACTATATTACACACATTCTTGATGCATTATGTATTTGGCCTAGCTGTTCATCTATTAACTTTATAAGGGTGGTTTGTTCCCCCGCAAGGGTTTGTTCGGAGCCTGTGCTTACTAACTGTAGGCAGCTAGTCATTTGAAAAAGGAAACATATGGTTGAATTTTAGTAACCCACACCCCAGTTGTATAACTAAAAGTATACAGAGAATGTTTTTGGGAACTTTGGGCAGTTATTCCTGCACCATCTTCCACTGGTTTGGTAGTAGGTAACGCCACCTTTTTGAATTAATTAAATTCAAAGTACATTTATTTTTCTGAGCAAGAGCTCTTGGGGGTCTAGGCAAAAAACCAAGGAGAGGAGTGTTGTTGCAAATCACCACACAGCAATAATCCAATTGCAGAGTAGCTTAGAAACAGTCTTTAATGGCAGTCAGATAAGCAGCATACACATAATCCACAGAACAGAACACAAATCCAATCTAAAAACTTTATATGGCACATCAACCCCCCTTCCCAGGTTTATATGATTTATATACTGTCAACTCACTCAGGTCTTCTATGGAAGGGGGTGTGCCATTTAACGGTTAATAACAACAGTATTAAATGTTTGGGTGAGTTACATCCCGTACTACACTGTTGTTTTAATATTGTCTACAAACATCTGTGAGGTTCTCACACCTTGGTAAGTAAACTTTGCAACACACTGCAGACATTTTCAGATATTTTGTTAGTGAGTCAACATTTTCTACTACGACTATTGATCTCACATGGGTCATGCAATGCCTTGCCTGCCTAATGTTGCTAATTATTTATGCTGAAGTCATCTCACCTGGCATGGTATAGATCTAAAACCACTTATATGTGCCAAACAGAAAACACATAAGAAGAGCGCAGACTATTAAGTGTGGCTAATTCTCACAGCATACCTTGTGTACATTTTGACTAGGACATACGCACAACATAGGACAAAGCAATTATAGATAGTAAGGCAGATGTCAGCATGGTATCAATGGGTGATTGAACTTTCACAAGCGAGGAAAAGAGTAGCACATAAATGGAGGGTATGATTTTACTTTTCCCACACATTAGCATACATCATGCAAAGGAGAGAGAAGTTCCTATTTCAGGAAACCCTCATGCCCCCTACCCACAAATCAACAGTTTCCAGTCAGTAGTTATGAAATGTAGGTATTGACATTCAAATAGAGAATTCAATAATGAACAATTTGAAATGTATCAGTATATAGAATTTATTCTTTAAGTGAGAAAGGTATGGAACACAAAAGAAATCAACCAATTTGTCAATTCAATGATAACGAGCTCTGTGCATTTTGGCTACACTAGCCTTCATCAGGAGCAGTAAACCTGAGAAGACATATTCTCAAGTTCTTCTTAATAGAACCTATAATGTAAAGCGAGCATAATTTCATCAGTATTCAATGTTCAGATACACATTAATTAATTGTCAAAATGTCTAACTCACATGTATTAGGTAAGCGTTCACCTGGATTTCAGGACACCAGGGCCCTGTTGTCAAACAGGACAGATTTCAAATTCTCAAAAGTGTTAGAGAACTCCTAGGTCTTTTCAACCAGGTGGATCCCCACAGTATTAAAAGAGATCAGCAATGTCTTAGGAACTGTGCACCCATGGCTATTATACGATTTATAAAGGAAACTCTTAAATATGTGTCCTACCTTGTCCTTTACTCCTAGTTAGATAACGCAGCCTTTGTAGTAAGGGGAGCAACCCAGACGGTGTCACAAGTCTCTCCCCTTCTCACCTGTTTTTCCTTACTTGCAACCTTCTTGGAAGTGACTTCCTTCTTTCGCATGGTCCGGGATTTATATAGGCCTGTGTGCGAGTCTTCGGATTCCAGCATGAGGTTTGCAAGTCCTACGCTGGGTAACGTTCAAGCATCCAGGATCAGCAACCAGGAAGGAAACAATGTCCTGACTCAGAGGTACAGTAGTACTGTAGGACCGAGTACAGAGAGGATCCAGGACAGAAGCACGGACGTAGGTAGGGCAAGGAGAGGGAACGAACGGGAATTAGAATCAGGGAATAGGGAACAAGGACTAGAAAGGAAACGCCGAGCGAACTCCGGTAACACACGTCTGACTACTCCAAGCAGTAGCGTTGAGACGCGCAGAGCCGCGGGGCATGGCTGTTTAGTAGGAAGTTGCACGTAACGCGCAAAGGCTGGTAAGCAGAGTTTTGTAAGTGACGGCCATGTTGGAAGGAACACAGAGTTTAGACCTCGGTGCATCATGGACCACGAAATCCAGAATGGACGTAATCGGCGGTTCATGACAGACGGGGTGTATCAGGCAAACGTAATATCTAAAATATAAATGGAGACAGCAGAGTATGAGGAACCTGCTCAGACAGTTAAACTGGAGATTATCCAATTCAATGTTTCCCATCTGGGACCATATCTATAGTCTAGTAAGGGCGACGGACCATAGTACTTCAACGGTGCTCTGGCTGTCAATTGACATGATAAGTCATTCGTTTTAAAATCCTAAACCAGTTCAGAGAGATCAATTATTCATAGCGCAATCTTACATGGAGGTCAATCCCTACCGCCGTCCGTGTAATGAGGCCCAATATCTGTTGCCACTTTCAAGTCAACAAAATGTAGTTAATACAATCCTGCCATAATTTCAATATGAGAGAATGGCATGTATGAGATGCCTTTCTTTTAAAACAGTGTAGCATAAATCAATCGGTGCAGCGTCTAAGGTGAATCCTTGTGATTTGTGCAAAGAGATGGCACTGGATGCACTCTTTTCAAAAGCATGTCTTTAAAAATCCTAAAACACGCTGAAGTTGTACCTGCTAGATGAGACTTATTAATGCAATCGAATGTCACACGAAATACCCACTGGAAGTGCTATGCTGAAAAGTGACAAAAGCAAGGACTCGTCCAATATCTCCATTGAACCAGGCCAATTGCACATTCAAGTTACAATTTAACACAACTCAATACTTAATGCAAATTATTAAAAGAGCTTTTTTGAGGGATAGATTATTCTAATTGAATTAAAAGTGCCTGTGCTTTTTAGTTTAATTCTAAAAGCATTGTGTGCCCATCTAAGACATCATCATATTTTAATTCTATAATAATTGCTTGAATCTCAAAGCTCATCATCACATAATTAAATGTATCATATTCTGTAACAGTAGACATCAAACAAAGACATGGAATGATATGATATGATATGACATGGCATTTATAGCGTGCCTATAAACAAGTGTTTCAGTGCTTGTCTGTTGTAGGCTGAGTATCACTTGAGGTGCAGTGCCATGAAGATATATGCTTGGAATTATTGTATTCCCTAGAGTATTTCTAACACCCCCATTGAGTACTCCAATGCTAACACTTTTGATCATGTCTGCATATTTTCAATATGCAGATGGCCTCATATTGACAGTAATTTCTTTCTAGTGGAAATAAAGGCAAACTTTACTTTTCCTACCTGCCTGAATATATTTTAAACAAAGGGTCAGGAACACCAGTTGTCCTTTCACTTGACTTGACTGTGGCAGATTGCCAAAAACAAGAGCATGTTTTCCTCAAAAACGTATGCCAGAATCTTCAAAACCTCTTGCACTCTCAGCTCGATTCAATCTAACACAAGATTAGACACCATGATAACTTCATCCACAATCAAAGCTCTCACTTTTTAGAGTACACTTCTAAGTCTGTGTAGTGCCTCAGTTGAATATTTCCTAAATTCCAACGAGTTGCCATTCTCCACTGGTAGCATTAACATTGATGCAGACTACAGCTGCCCGTGTTAAATGCTGCCAAACCTGCAGGGGCAGTCACAATTAAAGAGACAGTGCAGCCAGTTTATTTTTGGACTAACATTCTTAAAGCTCAGATGTGAAAGGTTTTTCCTGATCCAGCCCGTCCACTAACATGCTGCAAAAAAGGGCGGTATTGCTCACAGGAACATTGATTATTTTCGTACCTTAGGCCATGCATCAATCTTGTTTTAATTTATCTCTGCTCTGTTTTCAGGTTACACACCAATGTATCTAAATCAATATCTAGATCCTTTGCTTACTTCATAGCATGTTTAATGTCCTCCATGGCAAGCTCAACATCGGTTTGCACTAATGGGCCACAAAGAGAATTCTGACTATATTTCCTGTGACTCTTGAATCCACTCAGGAGTGTCATTTGCTATTTCTTTTGCCACCAGTTCTGCTTTGCACATATCTTCTAAAATGTCTAAATACTCATCAAAGTTTGAGTAAACAATGTTTACTTTATTTTCATCAAAGGCTGCTTTAAAAGTGTCATACTTCCAAACAGTTATTTCTCATTCTGCCAAGGTACGAATAACTGCAAAAGGCAAACGTAAAAAAATAAGTTATTTTCTGCAGTTCAGCAAGCCAGTTTCATGTGACTGATGAATGATGGTTTTCATCTCTCTCCAGGCAAACGGGGCAAGCATTTAATTTAAAACATCCAGATTTTCATTTTTCAAATCACAAATTATCAATGCTAAAACCATACAATCTAAAATACATTAAATGGGTAGGTTGATTTCGGAAAAAATATAATTGAAAACTCTCACTTTAGCCAGTGCTAAATTTACAGGATAAACACGATTTAAAAAAGACCACCAATCTTCTGGTGAAATGACCCAATAGTGCCTTAAAAATCTACTCAAGTGTTTCTCTCTTATTTCAGTTAATTTGGGACATTCAACTAAAAGATGTTTTAGAGTCTCCGGTTCCCCTGAAGACAGTCAAATTTACATCTGCCATCCTCTACAGATATATATTTCCTATGAATCAGAACTTTTGTGGTGGGTAATAATTTTAAAAAGATATTCAGTTTTTTAGCATTCAGGAATTTGTTTAAGTAGTTTGGCACTTGATTAAAAGCTTTAGGCTCTTTAAAAATGTCCCTAAAGGCTTTGAGCCCGGCACACTCTTATTTATTTAATTTTGCATTTTTAAAGTGCACAAACACCCACAGGTAATGAGGCGATTGTTACAGGAGGAGTAAGGGTAAGAAAAGGGAAGGGCGAGCAAGGGAGGAGTGAAATACAGATGGCTACAATGCTTCATAGTATCATGTCATCATGGCTTCATGGTCACTGAAAGATGCTGGTTTTTAATTGCTTCATGAAAGGTCAGTAAGAGGATTCAGAACGTAGTTGAGGAGGGAGGTTGCTCCAAAGGTGGGCGGTGCTGACCGGGAAACTGGATCCCCCAGCTCTTGTGTATTTGAAGTCCGGTGTAGTCCATCTGTGGTTGCAGATGGTTCTAGTGGGTCTAGAGGAGTTGTGCTTGTTAAGTCTTTGAGAAAGGTAAGGAGGCACAGTGTTTGAGAGACAACAGTGAGTTATCGAAAGGATTTCAAAGTCTATTTTTAACTGGAAGCCAGTGCAAGCTCTTCTGAGTGCTTCAATGTCATCACATTTAGAGAGGTCCATAATTGCCTGGATGGCATTGTTCTGGATAGTTTGAAGCTTGCAAATCTTCCGTTCATTGGTACAGGCTAGAAGGAAGTTACAATAGTCAAGCCAGAAGCCAATAGTGGGTCTTGCTATGGTCAGGCAGTTGTGTGAGGAGAGAAGGTGTTTGGTGGCATTCAAAAGTTTGCTGGGGAGGCTGCTGAAGATGCGATGGCATTGACGTGCCGGGTCATGCTGAGGCTTGAGTCTAAGTAGACACCAAGCATGTTGACGCTAGAAGATACAGCTATGGTGCAGACATCAAAGTTAAATGTGTGGTATGCTGAGTCCAGTTTGGCTAGTCGAGCTGGGGGGCCGACAACCAACATTTCCATCTTATCATCATTCAAAGTTGATGAGAATTTCTTCAGGCTTGGATGATTTCATAGATGGTGTCAAAGTTTCTGGAATCTTGTTCGTGGTTGTCTGAAAGGGGAATGAGCATTTGGGTATCATCTGCATAGTTTGTGAAGGATGTACGTAGGGAGTCGAGGTGGTTGAACAAATGTTTTGTGTAGACATTGTATAACGCGGAGGAGACACATGAGCCTTGTGGGACACCACAGGGAATGGGGGCTGGGTGGCCTGCTGCATTTCCTGCATAGACACGGGCATACCTATCTGTGAAGAAGGAGGAGATCCATTAGACAGTTGGCGGGTCAATGTTGGCAGTGGTGGGCAGGTGGTGGCAGAGAGTCTGGTGGTTGACTAAGTCAAAGGCAGCAAAAAGGTCTAGGAGGAGGAGGAGTTCTAGGCCACGTGCATTCCAGATGTTTTTTTAGATCTAGTAGGGCTGATTTGGTATCATGCCCAGAGCGAAAGCCGGATTGTCTTGGGCTAAGGATATTATAGCGTTCAAAGTAAGATTATATTAAGCAGCACAGTCCAGAATGTTTAGTCGGAAAGGAGCAGTGGTGATAGTTCGGTAGTTAGTAGGTGTGGTGGGGTCTAGAGAAGATTTTTTGAGGAGGGGGTAGAACCAAGCTTCCTTAAGGGCCAGTGGGACAGAGCTGTCTGCGAAGAAAGAGTTGATGAAGGTAGTAATGATAGGAACAAGCACTTCAGCACAATCCTTAATGAGAGGGGCAGGGCAGATGTCCCCTTCGCAACATGATGGTTTCAGGGGAGCAATGGGATTGGACGTTTCCAAGTCTGTAACAGGACGAAAATGGAAGGGTGGGTTGGTAAGCGATGATGGGGTAGAGGCCCAGTGCAGGGGAGGTTTGATCTTATTGGCTTTGGTGAGGATGGTTAATTGCTTAGACTTGCTTTTTTCATGAAGTGAGGCAATTTTGTTGGTGAGGGCATCCTGGATGTTTGGACATCAGGTGTCATTTTTGGTGCATTAGGGACATTTGGGGTTTCAAGCTCCCTTAAAATGGGGAATAATTTGCAGGATTGGGACTGCGCTTTTTCTGTATGAGAGTGCTGATGCTTTAGCGGCGAGGAAAGCTTTCTTATATTCCTTAGAGAAGCTGAGGAAATTGTCATTGTTGGTTCTAGATGGAAGTTTGCAACAATTATTTTTGAGGGAATGTTTTTGGCTCTCATATCCTGGAGATCCAGGGTGAACCAGGAATTTGTATGTGCAATGGGTTTGGCTGAATGTTAATCCAATCAGCAACCCATATATTTTCCTGAGCTTTCTTGGGGTTTTCTAACTGTGCATCTATAGTGAGATCTACCTTTTTCATTATGTCCAAGCAATTTCTTCCCAAGCGATTAGTGCAGGATAAGATTTGGCTGATAACCCTTCATTTAATATACCAAACAATGTATTGCTGCCCTCTAAAAAGCATTGTCTATACAATTAAAGTGATTTCCAATCAACCAAGGCTTCCAGCGACAGCAGGCCGAATTCAAGTCTAATGACTTGTATTCGGATACAGACTGGCGATGCCAGAACACGATTCCAAAACCTTCCCTCCAAACGATTCCACAAGCTTCTTGGTGTAGAGAGAGAAACCTCTTCTGCGTAAGTCAACACCGGTACAACTATCATCTTGTGAAAGTGCATTAGTGGCAAAATAGTAAAGCTACCTAATCTGTAGTTCAAGGCGGATTTTCAGTCACAAGGCCTCTTTGTTTGGGAGATCATTTGGTTTATTATACACGTGTAATTCCAAATAAGGATAGACTTATACTATGGCCAACTCTGATTCATAAAGCTTCCATTTGGCAGGGTTTACCTTCTTTACTTTTCCTGATTATCAAGATGTTAGATTTAAAAACATTTATTTTTAAGTTGTCTTTCTGTGCATATATTTGGAGGCTGGTTAACTGTCGTTGAAGGCGTATGGATGTTTGATCTACAGGACCAAGTCATCAGTGTACAGTAACTATTGCAGTGAGTAACCCTTAAACCTTGGTGGAAACGCATAAGCCTGCTTTAGCGTATTTCCCAAGTGTCATGAACCATCGGACGCGTCCTTTCTGGACTTCCTGGTCCCTGAACCATAGGGGCTTGCACTCAGCAGTACTCCCAACATGGCCGCCGAACGCGGAATACTGTTTACCAGTTTCCGCGCCGTAGGCATTACTTTCTATAAAGCGGACACGCCCCCGCGGCCCTGCGCGTCTCAACGCTACCGCTTGCTATGGCTAGACGTGTGCTGCCGTAGTCTGCTTGTATTTTTCCTTTGATTCCTGGTTCTCGGTTCCCCTAAATTCCTCCTCCTTCATTCCCCCTCTTTTTGTCCTCCTTGCTTCCCAGATCTCCGTGCACTCATCTTCCGTGTGCACTCTTTGCTGTTTCCTGGATTTCCTCGGACTTCCCGGACATCTGAACGTTCCCAGGACTCGGAACGCTGAACGCACGCTGGAACCCAAGGATCTGCACACTGGGTTATACAAGACCCGAACTCTACGAAAGAAGACTCCATCGAATAACTCCAACAAACAACAAAGACAGGTGAGAAGGGGGGATACCTGTGACACCAAGTCCAGTATAAACAAATTAACTAAAGCAGTTTTACTTCAAGTTACCTTGACAATTGCAACTACCTATTTCTTTGTTTTCCTAAACATGGTATCCCTAGTCTATAATGTGTGCAGAATTCTGCTGCCAGGGATCTTCTTGGCGTTTGTATATCAGACCACCATTCTCCAACAATAAGATCTCTATATGACAACTGCAAATCGTAAATAAAATCTAAAAACCATCAAAACTCTTATGAGTACAGTTCAAGTTTGGTGGTGTGGTAAATGGGGCGATAATGGATTTACAGACATTTTTACTGCACCACCAAATTACAGCTTTGAACTTAAATGAGTGAAATACTTCCAGCCATTTACATTAGGTAGTCCTACTCTCTACCTCTAAAAACTAGAGGAATTTCCACGGGCGAAACTACCACTCACATTAATTTCTTCAAAATGAAAGCCATAAGACAAGAAAAACACCTAAGCGAAAAAATCTGGCAATCAGACCCATCAGACCTTAATAAAAATAACCTTAACAAACTCTCCACCCTCTACAAGAAGGAAATTATCATAGCCAAACAAACCTCCTACAACTCCCGAATCTCCCAAGCCAAATCCAATACTAAAGAATTATTCGCCATCCTAAAAGAAGTAGAATCTCCCATTCAAGTTCCTGACTCTTGTCTGAAGGATAACAATTGGTGCACGAATATTCAAAACGCTCTGGCTAACAAGATTACAATGCTCCAGGTGAAAATTAACAACAAAAAAGATACCATTATCACCACCAGGACAGACAACTCTGAGAATACCACTAAGACTGACACCAACTTCTCACCTCCACTGCAACCTATCCCCACCCCTCCCTCTCCACCCACCTCCAGCTTTGACTTTTGCAAAGTGTCTACCAAAGAAGTGGAGAGAGTCGTTCTCTCCATCAAACCGTCCAACTGTCACGGCGACCCATGTTCAGTCCAACTTATAAAAGATGCTGCCACTGACCTCTCCCCATTCATTACCAAGCTTATAAATGCCTCATTCACCACATGCACCATACCCTGGGTCCTCCCCCTCCTTAAAAAAGAAACTCTTGACCCTAACATCCCCACCAACTACCATCCTATAACCACAGTGCCATTCTTACTAAAATTTCTGGATAAAGTAGCTTACCTACAAATTCAGCACCACCTGGAACAAAATCTCCTCCTAGGTGTTTGCCAGTCGGGATTTAGACCCCAACACGGCACTGAGACTGCTCTCTTAGATCTTAAGGCACAAATAGATACTCTAAGAGACAAAGGCAGTACAGCACTTCTACTACTCCTTGACATATCAGCCGCATTCGACCTGGTAGACCACTCAATACTATGTAACCATCTAGTCTCCGCAGCTTGCTTCTTCCAGGAAGCAGTCGCATGGATCCAGTCATTCCTAGACAACAGGACAATGCGAGTCTTCTCGCCCACAGCAGCAGCAGATCCTACACCCATCTCATGCGGCATACCCCAAGGCTCCTGCGTTTCCCCCACTCTGTATAACATTTTCACAAAGCCCCTTTTCGATGATCTAGATGGTCTAGGTATCAACTACACTAACTATGCTGATGATACACAGATCCTCATCCCGTTGACGGGAGATTATGACAAGGATTTGGCCTTTGTAAACAGAGTTTACCTCATCATCCAGGCATGGATGGCCTTGCACGGTCTATGCCTGAGCGATGACAAAACAGAACTCCTTATCCTAGGTACACCATCCAATATCAAAAAACTAGGCTCCAATACACTTCATTTGCAATTGACAACAACACTATTACTGTGACCAAGGTAGTCAAAACACTTGGCTTCCATCTAGATTCTACACTCGCCTTTGGCAAATAAGTTAACACCTTGGCCTCAGCCACTGCCTACACTTGTAAACTAATTAGAGCAGCCAAGCCCTTCCTCTCACCTAACAACTGTATCATCCTAGCGCGTGCACTAATTCTATCTAATTTGGATTACTGTAACGCACTTTATATTGGCAGCAATAAACATATCATCTCTAAAATTCAGACTCTCCAAAACAATGCTTTGAGAGCCACCCTAAATCTCCCCAAAAAGGCCCATGTATCTGACCTTGGGAGATCAGTCAACTGGCTATCCACTATAGACAAAATCCTCCTTACAACTGCATCCCTGACTCACAAGTGCCTTAACCACACTGCCCCCCAATACCTCTCAGACAGATTCAACAGACAAACAGCCTCTCGCCCACTAAGAAAGGTCAACTCCAACCTCCTACTAGTACCTAGATTTAGGCTTACCAAATCTGGTGAGAGTAGCTTCCCTGTCAAAGCAGCTCAATATTGGAACTCACTCCCCCCTGCACTAAGGGAAGACCTACCATACCTTCAATTCCGAGCTAGCTAAAAGAACAGGACATATGACCAGACTCCATAAGTATCCTTCTGACCTTCCATAACTATCCTTCTGACACCTACTGTACATATGAGACTACACGGCTGTACCATATTTATGTATATCCTACAGATCTATACCACTCTCTCTATTCTCTTTCTGCCTGCCTATTGCAACATCCTTACAGCACTGTAACCACAGCTGTACCCACTTGTAAATGCCTTGTAATATATTTATGTATGTCACACAGATCTATGCCTTGCCCTGTACACTCTCTACTTGCCTTGTCATTGTGTCATCTTTACAGCACTGTAACCACAGCTGAAACTATCTCTGTACATTTGTAACCTAAGCTTAACAACCCTCTTATGCCTTCGCGCCCGAATACACTTGGGTCTGGTGTGCAATATAAATAATAAAACAAACAAACAAACAAACAAAATCCCCATGTCGAGCTATGGGACTCCCTGAATGAGGACTAACACTGTTTTATCGTGACTCGTAATCTAGCAGATTTACCACCAGACTGAGTGGTGGTAGCAGTTTTGGAGTTTGGCAGTAATTCTACTGGAATTAATGCCAAATGCCTATTGAGGCTCTTTGTTTTTAAGACTCTTTGAATGCCTCACCCTTAGTTCCAAGCTACATTTTCTCAATACCAACCCCCACACTTGCTTCACTCAACTTCATCAGATCTTGTTATTCCTGCATCCCATCTTGTGCACATAGGAGTCCTGGTGACTTTTTCTGTCCAGTTTGCAATCCTGTAGAACTCTCTCTATGTTTATGTATATGACGGCTATTCCCTCTTTTAGGATAGACCTCAAAACCTGGCTTTTTTTTTACCACTCTTGACCTGCCTGTATTGTTGTCAACCTAGGCTCCAAGAGTGGTGAAGTGGGTTTCTGTCGAGTATGCTGCCAGGTGCATAATGCCACAGATGGTCATTGTTTGCACTTTATAAAATACAATGAATAAAAAAAATAATAAATAGCACATTATCTGTCATAGCAGCTTTGTGTGCCCAGGTTTAACTTCAAACATGAAGCCTCGCTTCCATGCTTATTTCATATAAACAGCTACAACTTCTCATACGCAGGGTACAATGATGCATATTCCCTTCGTCACAAGGGCACAAGGAGGGAACACAAAAGAGGCTGGGGTAGGGATGACATTTTCAATATTGTGGTTTTACATAACAAAACAGACAGGTAACTTTCCAGATGGATAAGATGCACACATGAAAGTCTCTTACAATATCCTGTGTTTGGGCTCTTTCTAGCTCTAGTCCACAGTTCCCAGGAGCACCCTAGTCTTTGTCTTCAGGCTCCAGGTTTTGGAGAAGCCAAACCCTTTTTGGTCCATTGTCTGTTGGAGCAGACATAGACCCTAGTTGTAGTGCCCTCTCAGGGTTTCATTTGAGAGCTCCAGCCAGTGGAGGAACCTAGGGTAAAGCCTACTTTCCCCAAGTCGTTGTGTGTCCCTAAACATATCAAGGCTCTTGGGCTAGGCCCTTGGACAGGTGTCTATCACACTACTATTTGTCCCTCCTCATTATGCCCGTTGTTTCCTCCTTGAACACCATGAGGCAGCACCTTCTTGTGTCCCAGGCTCTTTGCAATGCCCTTGCCCCTCACTTCATTTCAAAAACCCAGGACATCCTGTCCACCCTCTCCACCCACACTCCTCCTCTTCCCTCTCCATCTGTGCTTGCTGACCCTCCTTTAGCCATCCTCCCACCATCCTTCCCGTTCTTTCCTCTTTTCTCCCCTGACGAGGTTGCTAGACAAGTCCGATCTATGAAAGCCTCTTCAAAACAGGTTCATCCCTGTTCCTCTAAAACCATCAAGGACCACATTGACACCCTCACTCCGGCCCTTGCTGATTTTTGTAACCACTCCTTTGCCTCTGGATCCTTCCCCTCCCCTCCGAAGCCCTCCTTTGTGCATCCTCTTCTCAAGAAACCCACAGCTGATCCTTCTTGTCCAGCTAACTATCGGTCAATTTCCATTACTCCCTTTCTTGTCAAACACCTGGAAAAGTTGGCCATCTCTCAGCTTAACCTTCATTCCAATTCTGTTGGCTGTCTCCATGACCACCAGTCTGGCTTCAGAGCTGCCAGAAGCACGGAAACTGCTCTCCTAAACATCCGTGAAGATCTGCTCACCAACCTTGACTCTAACATTCCATCTGTCCTCATCCTCCTCGATCTCTCTTCTGCCTTCGACATGGTCAACCATACCATCCTGCTCAACCGTCTCTGTAAAAACCTGGGTATCACTGATCAGGCTCTGGCCTGGCTGACCTCTTTCCTCTCAGATCGGCCCTCCCAGGTCCAACTTGGGTCCTTCCTTTCATCTATCTTCCTCTCTACCTGTGGTGTTCCCCAGGGGTCTAACCTCTCGCCCTGGCTTTTCAACCAAAACCTGGCAACTCTCGCCCACTGCATTGCCATTTTCTGCTCAAATTTCCAGTGCTACGCTGACGACACTCAACTCATTTTCAAGCTGCCCTCTTTCACCTCCTCTCCCTCTCTCATCTCTGATTGCCTAACTGCCATTCAAGATTGGTGTGCTGCCAATGATCTTTGTCTGAATGCCAGCAAGACGGAGATCCTCCTCATCGGCACACCTTCACCATCCTTTCCCCTCACTCTCTGGCCGGCCTCCCTTGGCCCTCCTCCTACCCCCACCTGCGAGGCTAAGAACCTCAGGGTCATCTTTGACTCCACCCTTTCCTTCTCCGCCCACATCGCTGAGGTCTCTAAAAAGTCACATTTCCGACTGCACCTCCTCAGAGGTACTCTGCCTTTCCTCTCCTTCCCCCAGAAGCTCTGGTTCTCTCTAGCTTGGACTATTGTAACAGCCTCTTTCTAAATTTACCTGCCTCTACTCTCCACCCTCTGCAACTAATCCAGAACAGGACTGCAAGACTTGTCCTTGGCCTCAAGCCCTGGGATTGTATCTCTCCAGCTCTGAAATCTCTCCACTGGCTCCCAGTGGATGCAAGGATTAAATTCAAAACCCTCTGCATTGTCCACAAGGCTTTCTGGGGCCTGGGTCCAAAATACCTTCAGCTATCCCTCTGCACATACCTCCCCTCTCGAGCTCTTCGCCCCTCTACCTCCAACTCACTCAGGGTCAGTAGTTTTTCTAAGAAACGAGCTGGGGGTAGATCTCTGTCTTCGGCTGGGGCCTCCCTCTGGAACAGCCTCCCTGCCACTCTAAAACTTGAGGAGAACCATCTCCGGTTCCGGAAGCACCTCAAGACCTTCCTCTTTTCTTCCGCCTTCGCTCCCCCTCTCCCCTGCTGATCTGTTCTCTCTTGGCACCGTGCACCTGGCCACCCTCTGTCTTTTGGGCCCAGGTACCTGCTCATCCCGCCACCCTCCCGCACTGCCTCCGGGCCACCGCTTGCACTGGGGTCTGTATCTGTACCCATACAGCCCCCATTTTTTCTTCCTGCACTTATCAGACCTAAGCTGTCTGCTGTCTTAAACCTAGCACTTGCAAATTGCTGGCTGCATTACCAATGTTTGTTGCCTTTATTATTTATTTATTGTTATTTATCTGTTTCTCCTCTGCTTCGCACTTCCCACCTCTCCCCCTTCCACGCACTTTTCCCCTCCCCCCTCTCCCATGCACTTGCACGTTCTCAATGTCACTGGGCCTAGTAAGATCGCTGTTTTGTTCTCCCCTGTTCCGCTCCCTCACCTTGTCGCGCTCTGAAACACTTGTGTACGAGCGCGATAGCAATCAATACCCCAGCCAACCTTGATGGCCTTAACTGGACTGGGTTGGCCAGCTGGAACCTCTGTAATCACATGTGTGACTACGTGGGTCCCCAGTTATCCTTTCTGGGTAGCATAGGGATATCTCCCTCTCCAGCATGATGACCACTCAACTTTCCTACATTCCTCCTCTAGCCTCCCTTCACCATTTGATGGGACACCTTCTCACCTCCTTCTCAAACACCTTTCTCCCCAGATGGTAACTGTCCTCTTCCAGTAATTCTCTCTATAGCTGTAAACTCCCCTTCCACCCCTCCAGCATCTTTCCATCCAGGTCATACCTCTACTACTCCAATAGCTCTCTCTTCTGCCAGTCTCAAAATCTCCTCCTCCAACCTTCTCTCTTCTCAATTAACCCCTTGGTTGCCAATCTCCTCAATACACCTTCATTCAGTTTCTTCTTGTACAACCCACATCAAGGACAGAATCTGTTGTTTTGTAGTCCGGTTTCCTCTCTCGAATGAGCATGCAAATTCCTGGCCAAAAGTAATAGCAAGGCGTGCCACCATTTTACAGTTTCTTGATAGGTGGGCATGGTTTGTTTTCTCTGCCCTGAAGCTCTGCAGATACTGCCTGTTCCTTATTGTATCTCACTGTTTATCAACGTGTGATTTCGGGGTCATGCGACCATCTGGTAAAATGGGGCCACTGGTGATATTGCTGAAACATACATTCAGTCGCTATTGTCATCTCTTTGTAGACCCACATGCTTAACGAGCACAGGATTCCCTTGCTCTCTGTTTGCAGCCCACTGTTTGGGCATTCTGACTTCAGAGTGATTCCTTGGAATAAACTTGTTTAACTAGTGTGGGTATACTGAATTCCGAAGTTGTTTGATGTAAAGCGATTGTGTAGTTGGTACAGACATTCTAAATTCCAAATGATTCCTTCGGCATTTTATGTAATGTTTATGTGTGCTTTCTGTAGTTGTTCTGAATGTCAGAGGATTCTTTGGCACTTTTGCAAAAGAAGTAATCTGTTTGCTTTCCCCACTTACTGTCAGTTCTGGAGAAAAACAGCACCATTACAGTCACAGGGAGCTGCAGATCTTTGAAGCTTTGTTCTCTTAAAACAAAATGACTCAATTTCTGCAGCGGAGGCCTGGGCGTGCTTAAGGCTGTGAGTTAAGTCACCCATAACTCCTAAAGTGCCATAGGCATAGTCCAATAAAAATTGTCATCAATGATGTTATAGGGGATGTCAACTGTTTCTTCTATGTGGCAGAATGCATCTTCCGGTCCTGAGAGGGTCTGTACCTCCATGGAGTCTGAAGGGCAGAAGTCGTGCCACAGGAAGCCTGCAGGAGAGAAGCTTTCCCGTTGGAGACCTGTTTTGCAGAGGCTGCGCAGTGGGAAGCCAAGGCAAGAGAAGCTTTCCTTCCCGAGAGCCCACGTTAAGTGGTTGGCCTGCACCTGAGGGTCACATGGTGGTTTCTGGTGGCTGGCATGCATCAGAAGACCTCTGGGGCAAGAGAAGCTCCAAATGTAGGTGGCGCACGCAGAGGCGGGCTAAAGGAAGCTGTTTGCCGAGAAGTAAGCAGCCACCGGAGCAGAAGTCCTGCTTGCAGTGACAGGAATGGAGAATGGAGATGCATATCTTACCCAGGTTTCTAGTGATCTCGGAGCACTCCATCCCCACTCGCATGGCTCAGGCAGGCAGTCGATGAGTGAGAAACACTTGTGTAGGAGTAGAAGACGCTCAAAGCACAATTTTGAATACCAAACTATTGAACAGCAGGAGACTCAATGCTTGCGTTTGAGAGAACATTGTTTTGAATCTCTAACTAGTGAAAGGCAACACATTGTAACAAAGATGAATGACTGTAATGTTAAAGGTGTGAGTCTGTGGGAAGCCCAGCCAATCAGAGGGGCGATATTGGTACAAGCTTAGACCAACAAGCATTCCCCAAGCCAAAAGATAGTCTTGGTAAATGGTAAGACCAACCAGGATTGCTCAAGCCAAAAGAGACAACAAATTGAACCCGCTAAATTTAGTCACTATTGTCAACTATGAAAGGTCCACAGGCTGGGAAACGTGTTACCCACACCGGGTGCAACATATGGTAAAAGCTGGGATAAACTCACACTGCCAAAGTCAAGGGAGAAGCAGAAAGAAACCCTAGCCTTGGCAGTCATTGGTTACTCGTGTGGTGGGGAGACAAGAGTGGCAAAAAGGCTGCCATGCTGGGGAAGAGATACCCAGTAGGAGAGGAGCATCACTGGTAAAAGTGTATTAAAAAGCACCAATGTTAATCTAGTTATCCCTGAAGAGTTGTTGCCAGTTTTGAAGCTGAAATTTGTTGAATACTATGAAGTTGTGAACCTCTTCTTAGCTGGTCTAAACCACAAAAGCACTGTTGTTGTGAAACATTGATCGGGCAGGGGAGTATACCGGGACGACAAACCTTTGGAGAAAAATGCCTGGCAAGGGAGTAAACCAGGTAGAAGTTGAGGAAGTGCTACAAAGTGGTTCTGGCAGAGATAATTTATGTTGATTGTTGTGCTAAAAGTAAATCAGAGTAAAGCTGTTGCAAAGAAACAATACTTCTTTGGAGTTTATTTGTTGTGACAAATCATCCTGACCAAGACAATTATTGTTGCTATAGATGAACTGAGAAATATACTTCATCTGAGAAGGATAAATCGTGCACTTGTTAAAAGGGAAATGAATAATCTTCTAGTTGCTTTGTTGAATCACTGGAGCTGTTGGAACTTTTTGTTAACAAACTAAAGTTACACAGAGCTGTTAAGTGACGTGCGGATGGGACCTCAGACCATTTGTCCAGAATATTTGCAGAGACATTTGGGCCTATCAAAGACTCCCCACTGCAAGAACGGAAGACTCAGCCATGGGGCAAAGTATACTGTGTTTATCCAACACAGAGATCATAAAGGAAACATTTCTCCAGCATTCTCTCAGCTCCCAAGCCTGTGTCACATGTTTCTATGCACATATGACATCACAAAAATCAGGTCCACCCAAAAACCTATGGGTCCCTCATTGGTCAGTTTGGGTTAATTACATATAGGAATTCTGTATGTTAGTAATTTTACTGGCTTCTCATATCAGGTGGCTCTGTTGAGACTTCCCCTAACTGTTGCAAACTACACTGTTGCAGGGTCACAGGAAGACCATTTGCCCGTGCAACATTTTATACCACCTTACAAATGGAGCTTCTGGATTGCCTAGAGCGGGTCCTGCCAGGCCTGGGACCCTGTCTCGTCACAGAGCTCAGTGTACCTTTTCATGGTGATGATAACAAATATTGAGGACTGTGTGTTCCATATTGGTACCTCTTTTCTGATCACCTAAGCCTGAGAGAGTGACTGCAGGTTGCAGTTTTGGTGGGCAACACCTGTATCATTCCACTCTGTCTCTCTGGGAACAGCTTCTCTTCCCAACAGAGTAAATGAGCATTGTCCCGCTCTGCTGGGTCACATGTGAAGGGACTGCAAAACAAAGCCCTTTTGTCTGCAATTATTAGGATTTTATTCAGAATTCTTGCAGGTGGCTTGCTGCATCAGGAACCAGGAATTTATCAGCCGCCCTTGTCCTTGGCTGTGAACACCAGCTCAGCGAACACCAGCTCCTCATGCTGCATGTATCTGAGGTCTATCCTTTCAACCTTATTTACTTCAGTCACCCGATAGTGTCATGATTCCTGCCCCTCATGTCCCCAGCCCTCCAAGATGTCAGGCTGGAGCCAGGACACGATCACCTAGATGGCCCTCAAGGACCTCTCCATCCCCCCAAAGACCCACTTGGAGTCAGACTTGGCGCTTGTGGCACCAGACTCACTCACTCGCATAGGATAACATTGGGGATTGGACTTGTAGTGCATTGATGGGGACAAGATGGATGCCCCCACATATTTTGGTTCCCAGAACTGCATGTGCAGTCTAGTCTTTTGGGTGTGGTTCAGCCCAGAGACACCTGGGACACCCAGAGACTATTTAAGCCACGCCCAGGCTGAGAAACATGCTTTGTGTTTTCTGCACCTGCAGCGTGACACTCACCGTGTTCCGATCGGTCTCCAGTAGGCCTGCATCTTTCTTCTGCGCTCAGCTCCTGCAAGAACAAGAACACCGTTAGGAACAGCCTTACCTTGCGGCACTTCTGCCCATCATTCATCGCTTCTTCTGTTCTGCGGGCATCTTCGGTGGTGTCATTCCCATCCCGGCACACTGCTTCCTAAGGAAAAGGGAAAAGAACACAAAAAAGGCATTAGTAAGCATTCAGCAAATCTTTGTTTATTTTTAAAGACTGTAAGAGCTTCAAACGCTTACCTGAAACCCAGCCGCTCTGGGGGAACTCTGTCTCTGGAACTTCTCATCCATCTGCAAGAGGGAAAAGACACTCCAGGTTAGCGTGGAAACATCTAGAGGCGCCGCATACCACGCTTACTCACCGCATTTCTTCTTCATAACCGGCATCCACGCTGAAAACGTTGCAGCACCTAAAAGACACAGAAAAAGAACTCAGTTCAATACAAATACAAAAGGGTCGCATCGCGCATCGCGCTCTCACTCACCTTCAGCGCTACTCATCTCAGCAGCACGTCACCATCCCCGGACACCGGCCATCACCTAAGGAAGGAAAGGAACGAAGTTAGATAACTGTTCAAAAGACTCATTATACTTACCTGTCGGACTCTTGCCAGTGAAGTAACTAGGCAGCAACAAGCCTGCATCAATAAACGCGCCCCTGCGCTGAAAGCAGGACGGAGAGCACACTTTCCAAGAAAACAAGGAGAGCTGTGGATCAAAGGGAAGGGTTTTACCCCGGGGAAGAAGGGGTTCAAGCACACAGAGACAGTAGGGAGTTAAACTCCACCAATCCTGTGTTTCAGGCCCAGTCTCCAGTCGAGTAGACTCCAGGGAAGGGTTTGAGGTCGTAAGAGGTCAGAACAGACTGAGTGACGTCCCCGTGGATACCAGGTGAGCGTTGCAGATAGGTTTCTTATGTGTCTCCATGGCTTCTTATGGTTAGTTGGGATAAAGCATATGCAAGCTAGGTCCACGTATATTCTGCATCTTGCGTGATTTGTTTTGAAGGAAAGGTTCTAAGCATTATGTAAATGTTTCCGTCCTCTACCTACAGGAGCTATAAGCATGTTATAGTGCATGTCTGTGTAGCTTCATGAATGGGTGCATATTTGCTTCATGGCTAATGCGGCTATGTCATGATATGTCGAATGACATAATCGAAACCTGGCTTTAGTATCAGTCGACCTGATCCATTGATGAGACCTCTGTCTCCTCAAAACCATCACTGGATACGGTCTGATTGGCTGTCTGAGAAAATATCTCTTGTCATATTTGTGATACACTGGTGCAGTCGGTGACTGGCCAAAAAGCAAGTTACACCTTTCATTCTTCATCCTGCGAGTCGACAGTCGCATAGAGGACATAAGGGCCATTCCTGAAACCCTCTCTTCAGAACTGTGTTGTGTGCTGGTTCAACAATGCGAGGCAGACAACTGTTAGATGAATGTTCCTATTTATGGCATTTTATTAAATTCCTTGCTATCCGTACTCTGATGAGGATTTCCCAGCCTAATAAAACTAAAGGGAAACACTCTAACACAGGAACTCTGGCCGTCACTCTTAAACATCAAATACAAAGAAAATGTATGGCATTTCAAATAACAACAATAACATTTACAGTTTCTTTCCAGATGCGTAGCGTTAGAAAGGGGAAATGCAAGTGCAGTCCGTAAAGCAGTCCGTGTCCAAAAGAGGGTTGCGGTCCAAAACAAATCCAAAGGATTGATCCAAGAGCGTGGCCAAAGGGGCAGAACAAAAGAGTCCAAGAACCAGAGATCCAAAACTGTAACGCGAGTCCCGGAACGCCAAACGCCGGCAAAAGCACAGCTTAGAAGCTTTGTGTATGGTGCCGTAACTGTTTATATAGTGTTACCCAGGCAACAGAGCATGTGACTGGCGATGTTACATGAACGTAACAGCAGGCACACACGGGGGTGTTGACCATTTAAGGAGTAAACTGGTGAGAAACCAGTAGATGTGTATGGTGTGTTATTATATGCAAATTCAACAAGATGGAGGACCTGAAACCATGACTTCTGGTACTGTAGACAAAGGCATCGAATGTATTGTTCGAGTGTTTGGTTAACACGTTCCATCTGACCATCTGTTTCTGGATGGTATGGTGACGACAAATGTGAATCAATACCCAGGAGCCATGTGAGAGCCTTCCAGAACCTGTACATGAACTGTGAACCCCTATCAGACACCCAGACCGAGGGGAGACCAAAGAGACAGAAGATGTTACAAAAAAAGAGGTTAGCTAAAGCAGGGGCTGATGGTATACCCATACATAGGATAAAACGAGCTAGTTTAGTAAAACTGTCCACCACTACTCAAATGGTGGGTGTCATAGCCCTGTACCTTAGGTATGTCTGTTATGAAATCCATGTATAGGGTGTGCCAGGGTTTCTGTGGAAATGGCATGTGTTGTAGGAGTCCTTAAGGTTTACCTCTACGGATCTTACACTGGGCGCAAATGGAACAGTTTTCAATGTAGTCAGCCACATCTTGCTGCATGGTTGGCCACCAGCACCAATGCTCGAGAAGGGACAGTCTGCGTTTCTGTATGGGATGGCCGTTAATAGCGCCATTGTGAGACCACTCTAGGGTCTGACGTTGTGTGTGCAGATTTGGCAAAAACAGCCGATTCTGGCCAAAAGGAAGGCCATCCAGGATCACGGGATTTCAGTCAGATATTAGTTCTGGGTGTTGGGTAACCCATTAACGGATGTCCGTCAGCAAAGGCAGGGGAGGCCAAAATGTTTTTTATCTAAGAGAGTATCAGGAAACATAGGAAGAGCATCCCACCCACCAAACGCGAAAGGGCATCTGCTTTATCATGGGCCATGCCTGCGCGATGACGAATCACAAAGTCAAAAGCAGAAAAGAACAGGTGCCAACGGACCTGGTGGCTGTTAAGGCATTTCAGGGCAGCCAAGTCCTGAATATTCTGATGTTCCTTATACACAGTCACTGGCCATTTGGCCCCAAGCAAATGATGTCTCCAGGCTTCAAAAACATCCTTCACTGCCAACAGTTATTTTGCTGTTACAGTATAATGCATCACAGTAGAGGAGAATTTCCGAGAATGATACACCACGGGATGCAGTAACCCAGTAGTTGGGCAAGTCTGTGAAATGACCGCTCCTAGCGCAAAAGACGAGGCATCAGCTTCCACTACGAACGCCTGGTCTGCGTTGGGGTGTTGGAGTATGGGGGCGGTGGTGAACGCTGACTTTAGTGTGTCAAATGCATTCCGGTTTGCTCTGGTCCAGACATAGGGGCTTTTGGGACTCGTAAGCCCTGTCACGGGGCAGCAATGGAGGAAAATCCGGGAATGAAGCATCTGTAGTAGTTAGCAAAACCTAGAAAGGATTGTAGGGTCTTTACGGAAGTAGGGACAGGCCATTCTAGGACTGCTTTCAACTTAGCAATATTCATTGATAAGCCATGTGGCGTGATGTGGAAGCCTAAGAAGTCTATGCTGGTCACATGAACCAGGCATTTTTCGGGTTTGGTGTATAATGAGTGGGCCTTACAACGAGCAAGGACTTCCGAGACATGCTGGGCTTGAGTCTGGTAAGAGGGAGAAAATATCAAAATATCATCGAGATATACAATGACATAGAGATCGATGACGTCATGAAAGATGTAACTCATGAATCGTTGAAACGTGACAGGTGCATTGTAAAACCCAAACGGCATTACTGTGTATTTATAAAGGCCATGATGGGTGCAGAAAACCGTTTTCCACTCATCGCCACTTCTGATCCTGACTAGATTGTAGGCTCCCCAGGGATCTAATTTGGTGAAGATAGTGGCACTGCCTAACTGGTCGAGCATAGATGAGATCAATGGAATAGTGTACCGGTCTTTCATAGTGATTTGATTAAGCCGTCTATAATCCACACCGGGATGGTAGTCTCCCACTCGCTTGGGGACAAAACAAATATAATAGGACTGGCAGCGGGTGACTGTGATGGCTTGATGTGACCTAACCTGAGGGATGTCGTAATATACTCCTTGAGAGCCTGACCCTCTGTAGGTGACAAGGAATATATCCTCCCACGTAGTATTTCAGCCCCGGGACCAAATCGATGGGACAATCGAATGGTTGATGTGGAGGAAGGAACTCAGCACAGCCTTTATCAAAGACGCTAGCAAATTGTCGGTACTCAGGAGGGATATTGGGAACGACAGCACCTACTACAAGTGTGGGGGTGGAACATGATGCGTCTGTTTCCTCAGATGCTTCTAAACGGGCAAGGGCAACAAGAGCTTGGCACAGAGACAAGGGTATTTGTTCGGATAGTATTTAATGTTCATGACAATAAGGGTACTCAAAAGAAACACGACCCTGAGATCAATCGGTGTGGGGATTGTGTACCCGCAACCAGGGAACACCCAGAATTACCCCGAACTGAGGTGTGGTGATCAGATCAAATGACTCTGTTTCCCTGTGGACTTCGTGGATAATCCAAGTGTGAGGCATGGTTTGTTGCTTGATGGGACCTGAAACCAACGGGGTTCCGTTTACAGCTTGCACGGATTTGGGTTTGTTCCCTTTTTGCAAGGGAAGGTTTAAGGAGGTGGCCAAAGCTATATCCATGTAATTGCCAGTAGCTCTGGAGTCCAGTACTAGACGGACCGTGTGCTTGGTGCCATCTGAGGACAGAAGGAGTGCATCTAATGGCATGGGATGTGGGGGCATCAAGAACGAGCTCATCCGTGCCCCCTTTACTGGGGTTGAGCCTTCTGAAAACCCATGGATTTTCTGGGCCTTTGGGGCATTCCTTTAGGTAGTGCCCATTCAGACCACAATAGAAACGTGTTGGATAAACAGCATTTTTCCCTTTCAGAGGGAGTCAGGGGACCATGGATTCCGCCAATCTGCATGGGTTCCCCTGATGGTTCAGCCGAAGGGAGTTTAGCTTGAAACAGGGAAAAAGGAAACCTGCTAGACTTGTTCTTTCATTCTGTCCTACGAGCGTCTACCTGCAGAGCTAAATCCACTAAATGTGGATACTGACTGGGTAACGTTGGCACTACATCTAGGGCATCCTTCATCGGGTCACTAAGTCCTCTGTGTTATGTATTCTATGAGGCCGTTCTTTCCTTGTGTCAGGTCGAATAGCTCGAGATGCTGGGTTTAAGCCTTGTAGCGAGTGTCAAAAACCCGGGTCATCTCGGCCACCAGTTGGTCAAAATCGTACAGGACTGGATTATTGCTTTCCAAGAGGGGGTTGGCCCATGCCACTGCTATACTGCTTAGATGTGATAGGGTGAAAGCAGCCTTAGTGGGAGAATTTGGGAAGGCCTGAGGGCGACACAGGAAGTTAGCTTACACTGAATGAGGAACGTATGAAATGTCTTGGGGTCCCTGTGGAATTTTTCTGGGGCGGACAAGGGAAAGGTAGTAATGATATAGATTGGGTTCTGGGTTTGTGCACTACCAGGTGTAGCCGGTTGGGCAGATGTGTCCCCAAACTCAGGGTCAGGCCAGAAGGCATGGCGTTCGCTCTGGATGGCCTCCAGACGCTGGTGTATAGCAATGGTAGCGGCAGACATTTCCACCCTTAACGCTGAGATAGCCTGAACCAGTGCAGCCACTGGATCCCCAGATGCTGTATCCATAGTCCACACGACAGTAAATGCTTCTCAGTCTGTGACATCGTGGTTGTTGCATGGAGTATGAATGCCTCCGTCACCAAGTACCAGTCAGGGAGGAAATGACACTCACTAACCAGTCTTTGGGGCCGCAGGTGGCTGGAACAAAGGCACTGGGTCTCCAAGGCTGAAAAGGAAACAGAGCAGGTAAGTTTTAGGCAAAACAAACAATGTGAATCAACAGTATAAACAATAGTGTGAAAATCAAAGCTAATCGCTAAATGACCAAGAAACCTAAAAATAGGGTCTGCTGTGAGCTGGTTTGAAAGGGATAACAAAGATACTGGTCGACAACAACATAAAGTTGCTGCCACTGTCAGACACAACTTCTTTAGGGAAGCCAACCCTAGTAAAGATGCCGATTAAAGCTTTTGCGACTGACTTGGCAGTCACAGTTTTCAATAGGATGGCCTCAGGATATCTGGGGCATGGTCGACCAATACCAGGATAAACCTATTGCCTGAGGATGTTTGGAGGTCAAGGGGACCAACAATGTCGATCCCTACCCTCTCGAATGGTACTCCCACAACTGGGAGTGGTACCAGTGGAGCTTGGATTGTTGAACCACTCTTACCAGATAACTGGCAGGAGGCACAACTCCTGCAGTGACTTTCTACTTGCACCCCCATCTTGGGCCAGTAGAAGTGCATGGATAAACTTTGCTTGGTCCTCTTAATACCAAGGTGACCAGCAAGGGGCACTTCATGCGCCAGCTGCAGGAGGAAGGGTTTTACAGCAAGGGGAACCACCAACCTCCTATGGTCTCCTTCTGTAGACGCTGTGGGCTCGCTATACAGGAGTCCACGTTCCCAATAAATCCAATGCTTCCCAGGAGGTTCACCCTCAAGCTGGGAGCAGGCCTGTCTCCTTAGGCCTTCCAGAGATGGGCACTCACGTTGGCCTTTACTGAATTCTTCCCTGTCAGGACCACCTTCTACTAACAAATCGTGTAGTTGAGGATGGTCATTGGGGTCAAATACTTCAGGCATCACCACCTCCTCGTCAGGTCCACGTCATTGACCAACTACCTCCACCGCAGTGGTAGACGAGTTAGGGGGAATATTTTCTTTCCCTCTATTTGGTTTCTTTTTTTTTTTATAAAGTATTTTATTGTTTTAGACATAGTAAAACAATCACAATAAAGCAATCAAGCAAACAAATCAACTTAAAGACTGTCATGGTCATTCAGAATCAATGGAGATAGTACCATAGCATCAGAAGTCGAACGGCTTCCTCAGAACGTGTAGTAGTATGTAATACAAATACATATACGAATACAAAACAAAACAAAACAAAACACCCAGTGCACATTCCTCAGGCTGTGGGAGGGGGTTTTCAGGTCGCTCCTTCTTCCCATCTGCCCCATATTTTCAAGGCTTTGTTGGGACAGCCTCGTGCTGAGTAAATCCTATGCTCCATCATAGCGCATCTGTCCATATCTAATTTCCATTGGTCCAGTGTTGGGGAGTCAGGGGCTCCCCATTTCTGTGCTATGTTGCGCTTGATCAGTCCCATCGCCGTGTGTAGGAGTAATATCTCCCACTTATTAGCTTCCATCTCGCCAGGCACACCTAGGAGCAGAGTCTTTGGGTCCTGTGGCAGGGTTCGGTTCAGAACTCGAGAGAGTTCCCTACAACATGCGTTCCAAAAAGTTTGTATCCGGGGACATGCCCACAAAATATGAATGAAGGTTCCCTCCTCCTCCCCGCATCGCAAACAGTTCGGGTTTGGGGCCCGTTTCCAGCCATATAAGCG
Organism: Ambystoma mexicanum; assembly: GCF_040938575.1. Taxonomy (NCBI): domain Eukaryota; kingdom Metazoa; phylum Chordata; class Amphibia; order Caudata; family Ambystomatidae; genus Ambystoma; species Ambystoma mexicanum. The sequence goes on along the minus strand of NC_090929.1, from coordinate 659,906,430 downwards.
CGTTCTAGGGTAATAAACCCGGTGCAGTATTTTCAACTGCACAAGTCGAAGCCTAGAGGAAATAGTGATTTCTCGGGGGTGCATGAGGACTTGTATCCAGTCCTCTGGATCTATCTCTCCCACATCCGCTTCCCATTTCGCCTTCAGCTCGTTCAGTTCAGGGGTGGCAAAGGAGGACATGGCATTATAGAGGATGGAAGTGCATTTGGTGGGAATGTACGCCGGGAGAATGTTACGCTCTATAGGGGTATAGTCTGGCAGTTGTGTATCATCTGTTAGGTAGGGACTTAGGGCGTGGGCCAGGCGTATATAATGGTATCGTTCCGTATGTGGAATCTGGAATTGCAATTGTAGGTCATCAAATGAGGTCAACCTTCCCTGCGTGAGCACATTCCCAACCCTAATAATCCCCGCCTTAACCCACTTGGGCCACGGCTCAAACTTCTGAGTCGCAGCTAGATTGTAGTTTTGCCAGAGGGGTTGTGCAGTAGTAACTTTGTTTCCCCACCCAATGAATCGGTGTGCTTGTCTCCACACCGTAATCATGTGTGTTTTGGTTGTGGGTGGAGGGGTTCTCGGGAGGGGTTGATAAAGGAGGGACAGTGGGTCGGTGTTCTGCATGGTGGCTATCTCAGCATGTATGTGGGGCAAGTCTCGGTTTCCGTGGAGAAGATCATTAACCACTACCAGTTGTGATGCCCAGTAGTACGTTTGTAGACGGGGGACTCCTATTCCTCCCTTCCAGATCGATCTCTGAAGTGTGGTTAACGCAATTCGTGGTTGGCCTCCCCCCCATATGAGATCTCTAAGGAGTGTCTCCACCTGGTGAAACTCCAGATCGGGGATTCCAAGTGGGGCATTCTGGAGAACGTAAAGGAATCTGGGAAGGGATATCATTTTAAAGAGTGCCGCTCTTCCCATAGGTGTCAGGGGGAGGAGTTTCCAGTGTCGGACATCAATAATGAGGCGGTCCGTGATCGGTCGGAGATTGTGTTGTATATAACTTGGTAAGTCCCCAGATATCCATATTCCCAGGTATCGAAAGCCCTGTCGTTCCACCCGATACGGGCACTCCTGGGGAATTGCTTGGTCTCCACCCTTTACCGGAAAGAAGACTGATTTCTCCCAGTTTATTCTAAGTCCGCTAAGTTCCCCAAAGCGGATGAGCAGTTGTGTTACAATGGGGGAAGACCTTGGTGGGTCACCCAGATATACGAGGAGGTTGTCTGCGTACAGGGACGTACGATCCTCGTGACCCTCCGGCCATCTGAATCCTTTCCAGGCGGTGTTTTGGCGAAGCCAAAGAGCCAGTGGCTCAATAGCAAGGGCGAATAAAAGAGGGGACAGTGGGCATCCCTGTCGTGTACCCCGACCCAGGTGGAAGGACCTGGAGGACCAGCCGTTTACCTTCACTTCAGCTTTGATGTTAGTATAAAGTAATTGCACCCATCCCAGAAAGGCCTCTCCGAATCCCATACGGCGCATGACCTCCCAGAGGCAGTCCCATCGAATGGAATCGAACGCCTTTTCAAAATCGACTGCCAACAGGGCCAAGGGTGCGTTTATGATCGGGGATCTCTCCAACGCTAAGTGGAGGCGGCGTAGATTCATCCGAGTCCATTTGCACGGCATAAATCCACATTGGTCCGGGTGGATCAGGGTGGGTGCAACTAACTGTAAACGGTTCGCTAGTAACTTATCGAGGATCTTAGCCTCCCCGTTGATCAGTGATATAGGCCTATATGAGGCACATTCATGTGGAGGTTTGCCAGGTTTGGGAATGACTACGATAGTCGCCTTGCAAAGATCTGGTGGAAGGGTCCCCTGATCCCGGGCAGTAAGGAACAATCTGTGTAGAGGAGCCGCCATTTTATCTGCTCCTAGCTTTTGCCAAGTTTCGACAGGGAATCCATTTGGGCCCGGGGCCTTCCCGGATTGGAGCTGAGAAAGCGCCTCCGAAATCTCAGCCTCCGATAAGGCAGAGTCCAGTTGGTCTCTCTGTTGTCCCGAGAGAGTCGGTAACGTTACCGCATCTAGGAGGGAGGGGTTTAGTGGTGAGGTCGGGGCTCGGTACAGGTCCGCGTAAAACTCTGCGAAGGCCTCAGCGATCCCAGAGTCTGAGTGGTAGCTGTCGCCCTGTGGCGTAACTATTTCCCGGACATGGTGTTGTCCTTCGTCCCTCCTCTGTAGCCAGGCGAGCAGTTTACCTGCCTTGTCCCCTAGTTCGTACACCCTCGCTCTAGCCTGCCAATGGGCCTGCTTAGCGTCATCCATCGCTCTGTTCCGAAGGCATTCTTGGGCACGCTGGAGGGATCGATGGGTCTCGGGCGAAGGGTCAGAGATTTGCTTAGTCTCCCAGTTACTCACTTCCTCTTCGGCTTTTAGTATTTCCCGAAGCCGGGTGTTTCTTTTATGTGTCGTCCAGGAGAGAATCTCACCCCTGAGCACTGTTTTATATGCCTCCCATAGTATCACGGGGTTATCCACCGACTCCTCGTTAATTTCAAAGTATTCGGCAGACACCTCCTCTAGGCGAGCTATCAGCTCTGGGAACCCCAGGTAGTAGTTGTTAAGTCTCCACGTTCTAGGGGGAAGGGGGCCCTGCATACACAGTTCAACTGAGAGAGGTGAGTGGTCCGAGATACCCCGGGGGAGTAGAGCTGCGGACATTGCCCTGTAGAGGTCGGTATGTGGCAAAAAGAGGTAATCCAGTCTGGACATGGAGCCGTGAGCGCCGGAGTGGAAGGAATACTCCCTAGCATTCGGGTGTAACTCTCTCCATACATCTCGGAGCCCAAGAGCAGATGTAAAATTGGCTAATCTAGTGGGAGTGTTTGGGTTGCGATTTCGGAGATGGGAACGGTCCACGCTATCATTCATGGTGTCATTGAAGTCTCCCCCCAGAACGAGTGTATCAGGGAGGTGTTTCCCTATAAGGGTAGTGAGGTTGTCCAGTAACTCCTGTCTCAGCCCAGGTGGAGAGTAGATTGAGGCAATAGCCACCGTCTGACCCCAGATCGTTCCCATGACGAACACGTATCGGCCCCTCCGATCCCTTTCAACCATTTGCTGGACAAATGGGATGCGCTTGTGTATCAGAATGAGGGTGCCCCTGGAGCCCATTGCATACCCTGCCTGAAAGGCAAGTTGGTAGTTAGTCCTCTGAAAAAAGGCACAGTTTGATCCCACCAGGTGGGTTTCTGTCAGAAGGGCCACATCAGGGGAGTGTCTGTTTAAAAATTGCCTGAGAAGACGCCGTTTGATTCCCGACCCCATCCCATTCACGTTCCAAATAAGGAATTTCAGAGATTTAGTGTGTCGTATGGGTGTCCAGTTAATCTGTGCGGAGGATACTTAGTACACATGGTGGGACTGTCAAGGGTGTAGCAATCAGTGAAAGAAGGCGACATGGTATCTGCCTGTGTCAAGAGAGCGGGGGTGTTCCGTAAAATAGTACAGAGCGCCTTCAACCAGAGATAATGATTCGCATGACCTACGAACACATGACAGTCTCGAGATAACAAACAAAACTTTAAACATTCCCAACTCCCCCCCACCCTATACTCCACCCCAACACGAAGTACCTGTCGCCCCAACATAGCTGAGCCTTCAATTAAGGTATCAGCTCAAAAGCCAGACCCTTGGACAGGGTCTAGATAAACAAGAAAGAGAAAAAGAAAAAGGGAGGGGGGGGGAAATGGAAGGGAGAGGAAAGGACTTAGCTAGGGGGGGGGATGAGAGCCTCCTCCAGAGTTCCCTCCCTTGCGCCAATGTCAACATCTTCCATGGTGGACTATTTATGCGTGGGGCTCAGGAGTGCAAAAAGTGCACGCCCCCATGTCAGAGCATATCTCCTAGGCCCCAGGAGTAAGGGGCAATACTCCGTTTAATGTTCTTCTTGATCTGCCCCTGGCTCCAGGATCTCCTTTCCTTCCCGTTCTGGGTTTCTCCTCGGGGAGGCTCGCCTAGGCCTCGGCCGGGGTCTTCCTCTCGGTCTCCTTGGCCTTGCTGTCCAGTCGCCTTCTACGTGGGCCTCCGCCCATTTCCATGCCTCTTGCGGGTCACTGAAGTGAACAGTAGTTCCTTTATGATAAATCTTTAGTTGGGCCGGGAAGAGCAGGCCGTATTTCACATTCAGTTGAGCCAGTTGTCTCTTGAGTGGTTCAAATGATTGTCGTGCCCGCTGCACTTCTCGGGTATAGTCCGGGAAAAAGGCTATTCGGGAGCCGTTATGGGTAATCGACCCTTGTGATCGTGACAATTGCAGGAGGGCATCCCTATCTCGATAGTTGAGTAGGCGGGCGATAATAGTACGTGGCGGAGCACCTAGGGGTGGTTTGCCCGGCGGCATCCTATGAGCCCTCTCCACTGAGAAAAACTTTGAAAAGGATGTGGCCTCGAAGATATCCACGAGCCACTGCTCCAAGAATAGTTCCATGCATTGTCCCTCTTCCCCCTCCGGGAGGCCCAGGATGCGGACGTTGTTACGGCGGGATCTCCCCTCTCCATCCTCCACCCTCGATTCAAGGGTTTTAAGGCGGTTCAAGGCCTGGGACAGTTGACCATTGATCCCGCCAATGTTGTCCTCCACCTCAGAGATGCGGTGTTCCGCCGCTCCTGTTCTGGAAGTTAGTTTCTGCAGGTCGTGGCGCAGGAAGGAAACATCTGCCGCCATACTGTCTATTTTGGTCTCCATGGAGGATCGGGAATTAGCAATGGCCGCCATTACATCATGTAGGGAAAGAGGGCCCCGTGGGGGAGTTCAGTCGTGTTGCTGGGCCCGCCGGGGCCGGGGTAGTAGCGACAGAAAATTGGTCCATACTGCTCTGTGTGGATGGTTTTTTCTGCCTGTCTTTCCCCATGGCTCCGAAGACCGTGGAGCGTCGGGCACAATGGGTCAAGTGATATTATTTATACCCAGTTGAACCCACTCCGGTGTGTGGTGTTGCAGGCCTGCAGCGGATCAGATGGAGAGCCGTGGTTCCCCCAGAGCGTCCTCCAACAGGCTAATATGTATTCTGGGTAGTAGGGACTCGGCGTCCTGTATTGGGGTTTCACGGGGCCTCCAGAGACCGTGCAGGCCTCCGTCGTATCTCACAGTCCCTCGCTAGGTGGTGGTCCCCTTATGTCCCTTACGCGGCACCCGGCTCCGTTTTCTGTGTGGAGCGGGGGGGGGGGGACCCACCTACCTCTAGCGCGGTCTAGCGGAGCCGCTGCTGTCCTCCACCGCTCGGCGCTGGGACGAGATGGCCCAAGAATGGGGGCCGCTTGTCACCGGGCTCGGGTCTGTCCAGGCGTCCTCCGGGTGCCAGCAGGTTCAAATGGTGTCCGCCTCGTATACCGCCTCACACCGCACCACGTCTGGCCGCCCCGAGCCACAGTCATGCAAAGGAGATCTGCCCTCAGGCCCCGGCGGCCATCTTGATCTCGCAGTTCGGACGGCGCCACCGGCCTTCAACAAACTATAGATTTAGCCCGTCGGGTGGACCGTTAGGTGCCCAGATTTCAGTCGATCCTAGCCCACAGCTTCACGGGCACAATCGCGGTGTTGATATCGCCTGAAATCCCCAGGAATCAGGATAAAAGTACAGGATTGTATCGGCGCTCACGGGAGCTCACTCCCTCTATTTGGTTTCTTGACTCCTTTAGCCTTGGGTTTCCCCTTTGGCTGGGGCAGGGCATTGGTCTTGGCCAATGCTGCCCTCATTTGAGACCTTGTGGAGGGTCTGTCAGCAGTATCTCCCACAAGCCCTAAAGCTCTGAGATCATTGCCCAACAAGACCTTTCCTGGGACACTCCTCTGAATGCTCACTGGAATCCTGGCAGCTGTACCATTGATAGTAAGATTTACAGGTATTACTGGGAACATGAGAGGTGGGCTGTCAGACAACTTATGGGCATCAGAGTAGCTCTGGCAACTTCCTCTGAGTCTACAAAGGTAGAATCCACTACAGTTCGACTGCACCCACTATCCCAAAGAGCTGGAGTATCTACTCCATTGATCAGCACACTGTCTTTAAAGTAGTGCTTGGTGTTATCTGGAATCCTAGCATAAGCCTCTGCGACTTTAGGCTCCCAGGAACCCAGGGAAACTAAAACTACCTCAGCTTCTATCCCACTGGGGAAGGAGTCAGAGGAGAAGGATGCTCCGGTAATCTGTTCTTCCTCGTAGGAGGAGAAGGCCAGATTAGCAGAGTGGACCCCCAAGGTTTTGACCTTACATCTGGGATCCCCCTTCACGTGATCAGTTGCTCCACAAGCAAAACCAGATCGATTGGGTCTGTTTACATAGGGAGGCTTATTATAACCAGAGTTCTGTTTTGGAGGCTGACCTCCACTACCCTGTGAGTTCTCTTGTGTCTTACCCTTATTTTTCTTTTTGTGGCCCTTTGGGAAGAAGATTTATCAGTTTCCCCACCCTCCTTATCTTTGGACTTTTCCCCTTCCTCCTGCTTACCAGGATGAGTCTTGTCCTTATGGGACACTCGATGTGACACCCATAAATCTGCTGCAATGGCAAACTTCTTAGGATCTATCTCCTTTGAATCTACCAAATGCTGCTTAAGCTCAGGAGAACAATATGCAGAAATATGTTCCAGCATGACAAGACTTATCATACCTTTAAAGGTGGAATCTTTATAACCTTCAACCCAGCAAGTCAAGTTTTTTAAGGATTCAGTTACCTAAGATACCCAAGTACCACCTTCTTTTTTCTTATACTCTCTGAATCTTTTTAAGTATTGGGCAGGAGTCTTTCCAAACTTTAAAAGGAGATTCTGCTTCAACATTGCAAAATCTGCTCTCTCAGCCTTCGACATTTCCATAATGGCACTGCAGCCAGAATAGGGCAGTCTGCTAAGTAACCAGGCAATTTTATCAGCATTGTCAACTTGTTGAACTTCACATGGATACTCAAATGTAGTCAGCCAGTCCATAATGTCATTCTTTTCCTCATACACACTGAGCAGATCTTTGGGAAACCTTGGATGAGAGGAGGCCCCACACCCATGCCCAGGACCCTTGGATCCATTGGCAACTTGAAGCTTGGCCAGTTTCAACAGGTGATCCCTGTCTTTCTGTTTTTCTGCCTGTTCGATTTTTAGTTTGGCCATATTGAAATCAAGCTCCGTCTGCCTAAACAGCAGCTCTTGCTTCTTGAATTCAAGTATGGCCTCCCCATCAGCCCTGGCAGAGGAAACATTGGACATTTCATCCTCCCTGTCCTCATGGTCGCTGTGGACCAGTGCAGCGGCAGAACTGTCATTTCTACCAGTGAGAGCAGCCCCACCTCCTTCTGCACTGTCCTATGAAGCTATAGCGCTAAGCTGAGCTTCTTGCCACGCCATGATTCTTTGGATCATTTCCATTTTGGTGCCTTGAGAGGAGACACCTCTCTCAGCACACATCTTTTTCAATGTTTCGGATTTAGAAGCATTTTAAAGTTAACAAGGTTCTTGTTACCATACTGTTAGATAGGACTATGGCCTTTAAAAAGTTATACTACGACGATTCACTACGTGTCCCGTTAGAAATAACTTGAAATGCCTTCGCTCGTGCGCAACACTGGATACCTTCAGTCGTCCCACCGCTGTACACCAAATTGTTAAGATGGATTTCTGAACTCGGACCTGGAGGGGCAGAGGTTCAGAAGGCCAGCCTAGTTTCTTGGAACAGGGTAACCTCTGGACAAGCCAGACCAATCAGGGTAGCGATGGCGGTGGTCAAGACTAAGGCCCTCATTACGACCCTGGCTCTAAGTGAAAAACGATGGCGGTAAATGATTACCACCATCGTTTTCTGCTAGGTCCGATTATGACCCGTGACCGTTAACTACGATGCCATTAGCGGCATCGTAGTTAACGCTGCCGCTAACTGCTCCAAGGACGCGCGCACGCGACCTCCCACACCGTAATTACTGGCATAGCGGAAAGGTACGCGAATGCCGACCCAAGCGGCATGCACCTAATGCCATCACCCAGCCCGTTAAGTACCTTACCGCCATGGTGCTAATTACGCCATCGCGAATCAACCGTAAATGGCCATGTAAAGTGAATCCAGCTGCCACAGGTGCACAGAAACAGCACAGGTGGAGGCAATACAGACTCAGGAAGTACAAAAAGAGCACGCCCCACCCCTTCCCACACCCAGTCACACTCCACAATGATACCAATAGGACTAGCAATGTTGGGGCTGGAGGACCTGATAGCAATGCAAGTGCTACAACAACAACAACAACAACAACAGGCAGCACAAAGGAGACGCAGGAGGAGAAGGAGGGCAAGGCAGGGCCAGCAAGCCCCACAAGCACAGCTAGTGCCACCACGCAGGCAGCCCCCAATCCCACGCATCAGAGCCAGTCCATTCAACCTCACTGCTGAGCAGATCCACACCCTGTACCGTTTGGACCGGGACATGACACACAACGACATCGTCAGCATGATAGAAACACCAACCGCCATCCCACCCCTACTGAAGGTAGTGTCTGTACTCCACTTCCTGGCCACAGGCACCTACCAGCACACAGTGGGGCACTTGCATGGCATTTCATAACCATTATTCTCATGTACACTTATCCAAGTGCTCGATGCCCTCCTCAAGCACACAGGCGACCACATCTCATTACCACGGACTGCCCAGGAGATTGCAAACACCAAAGTGGGTTTCCATGCACTAGCCGGCATACCTGGTTGGATTGGTGCCATCGACTGCACCCATGTGGAATTGGTGGTTCCACATGCCATGGAGGTACCGTACCGCAACCGGAAACAATTCCACTCAATCAACGTGCAAATGGTCTGTGACTCCAACAGGATCATCACACATTATTGTGCCCGATTCCCCGGAGCAACCCATGATTCAATGGTCCTGAGGAACTCCACAATACCACGCTACATGGAGCGACATGCAGGCCCAAGATCCTGGCTACTCAGTGAGTCTAATGTCATGACCATGGAAATGTGAAGTGGGTAGGTGAACAACGTACCAATGCATACTCCACCTGGCTGAAAGGGGGGAGGAATGATGCATACTCCACCTGGCTGAAAGGGGGGGGGGGATGATGCATACTCCACCTGGCTGAAAGGGGGGGGATGATGCATACTCCACCTGGCTGAAAGGTGGGGGAATGATGCATACTCCACCTGGCTGAAAGGGGGGGAATGATGCATACTCCACCTGGCTGAAAGGGGGGGGTGATGCATACTCCACCTGGCTGAAAGGGGGGGGATGATGCATACTCCACCTGGCTGAAAGGGGGGGATGATGCATACTCCACCTGGCTGAAAGGAGGGGGGGATGATGCATACTCCACCTGGCTGAAAGAGGGGGGATGATGCATACTCCACCTGGCTGAAAGGGGGGGGGGAATGATGCATACTCCACCTGGCTGAAAGGGGGGATGATGCATACTCCACCTGGCTGAAAGGGGGGGGGAATGATGCATACTCCACCTGGCTGTGACTAGCAGAGACAACGGAGCCAGATCATACCCTAAAGCAACCCAAACTTCACCCAACACCAGTAAACCCAATACATGATGTGTGCAGCCCTACCATGTGAATGAGGTTGTGTCCCAACCATGACACAACCATCTGCAAGTGCATTGTACCAATTCAGACCACATTGAGTACAACGAAATGCACCTACATGCACGTCACCAAACACCATCAACCGAAAGGCCTGTCCCCCATAACTGCGCACGAAGGAGGCACATGACGGACAGAAACATCAACACACCATTACACAGACAGCAGGGCCCCCAAAATGTCCCTATCAACATCAGTATTGCTCAATGGGGTCATGATGAGGCCGACAGCAATGTTGCAATGATGTGAGCATTGACATCACAGGACACGTGCCAGGCCACCAAAACAAACGGCATGAACGAACACAGTGGATGGGCACTCACAAGGCACTCGACCCCTCTGCATACATTGGCTGATGGCATGCAAAACAGGCCATGAGAGCCATGAGCATATACCAGTCGCATAGTGTGAATCAATTAGTGCATTTAGAAGTGGTCCAAAGTAACAGTTGGATGCAAGCCATGGTGGCACATCATGTTCTGAATTAGACGTCATGACTGACACATACATTCTCGCCCACATACAGGTGATGCAGGCTATCCCCTGAAGAGGTGGCTCCTTACACCAGTCCGGAACCCACAGATCCAGCACGAGGAGGACTTCAACCGTGCACATACACGTACCCGTGTGGTCATTGAGCAGGCATTCGGCCTATTGAAGGCACGGTTTCGCTGCCTCAGCAGGTCTGGTGGGGCACTCCTGTACCGCCATGAGAAGGTGGCAAAGATGGTCATGGCATGTGTCATGCTACACAATATGTGCGTCAGACGAAATGTGCCCCTGCCCCCTGACGCAGAACTGCAACCACCTGACGATGAGGATGAGGAGGGTGCAGATGGGACCGCACCTCATGGAGGAGGCGATGCACAGGAGGGGCGTGAAATGCGACAAAATATCATCAACCAATGCTTCTAGCACACACGGCTGGTGTGTATCACATGGAGACGGCACTTGGGGCACTGTGTGTCTCTGGGTCATGCACACTGTGGACTGTACACCAATAAAGCACACATACGCAATGAAAATGTCCACACATTTGATTTGGGAAAAAGGAAAATGTGTATTTCAATTGTAAATTGTTGTGAAACACCCCATCCCGCCTCCCCCCTCCCCCCCTGAACACACCCCCTCTCCCTTCCCCCCTGAACACCCCAACACACCCCCTCCCCTCTAACCCCCGCCCCCCTGAACACCCCAACACACCCCCCCCCCCCTGAACAACCCAACACACACCCTGTGAGTGGCTAAAGATGCCTGTAACAGTGGGCACACGCTATTGCAAGCCCCCTCTCCCGGCCCCCGGGGCACCCCTGCCTGTGGAGCGCAGGTTCCGTCTTGATCATCAGACGGGGCTGCTTTGGGCAGAACTGGCAGCGGAGGATGTCCCTGGCTGCTCACGTGCATGCATGTCCTGAAGGGTGTGGGACAGCTCTGAGAGCACACGGCGCACAGCGGCAAGTTCCCCACAAATGTCCCTTGAGGTGGACTGCATTGCAGCCCTCAGGGTCTCCGTGCTCCGCTCAATTTCGGCCCTTAGGGTCTCCGTAGATTGTTCTATGGCTGCCCTAGCCCCCCCACATTCCGCAGCATGCTCATTGAGGAGCGTGGACAGCTGTTGCTGACGTGCAATGACATCCTCAAGGGACTGTTGCCTCTGCTGGGCCATGCCCATTGCAGGTGGTGTCACGGAGGGGCTGCTCCCCTCCTGTGGACTTTCAGCGGGGCATGGGGTGGATGGCCAGTCCTCTTCCTCTGGGTGCCCCTGTGTGGGATCCTCATGGGGGCTGGTATGGGACGGACAGGGGGAATGAGGCAGGTCAGTGGGGCGTCCAACATCGGGCTCCTCTGTATCAGAGTCAGAGCATGCTGCAATGGCAGCTGTTTCCCCTATGGTGCTGCTGCCTGCAGAACCGGTGCCTTCTGTGGCGGACAATGTGGGGACGTGTGGTGCTGCTGGTGCTGGCCTGCTGCCTGCTGGAGTGCCTGTCGGTGGCCCGTCCTGTGTGCTGGCAGAGGATTTTGCCTGCTGCTGTGTCTGGCTCACTGCAGCTGAGGTGGAGGGTCTGTGCACGGTGGCCTTGGCCCTCTTGGCTTTTTTTGTGGCAGGGGTGTCCTCATCCTCGGGGTTGGATTCTGAGCCTGTGGTGGAGCAAAGGAGGGAGAGCGTTATTGATGGGTCTGCGGACATTGGAATGGCAATGATTGACATGATTTTGGTCACTAGATGAGGCACATTTGAGGCAGGGGCATGCAGGTTGTCTCCTTTTTGTGTGGAATAAGGATGGAGGTATGTGGGTGCCTGCAGTTAGGGTGTGCATGCTACATGTATACAGGGGGGAGGTCGCATGTGGCTGTGGGCAGTGTCCAGCTGATGTGTTGCATTTACACTCTAGGGCAACATTGTGCTACACATGAATGGACTTCAGTGAATATAGCATGTCTTGATTTGAGGCACCTACCTTCATCGCCTGATGTCGGCGCTCCTCTTTCCATCCCTCCTACACCTTCGATGCCTTCCATGCCTATTGTGCTGGCACATATTTCCTCCTATGGTTGGAGTTTGATTGGGGAGTCAGATCCTCCCCCGGTAGCGAGGCCCAGGTTGCGATTAGCAGAGATGATGCTTCTGACACGGAGCCTCAGGTCATCCCACCGCTTCCTGCACTGCTGTGGGTTGCGGGGTACGGTCCCCACCGCACTGACACGCTCTGCCACCAGGGACCATATGGCCTTCTTTTTGGCTATTGCCGGCCTGGTCATTTGCGTAGAAAATACTACGGCAGCATTGTCCTGAAGAGTCTCAGCAAGCATGGTCAGTTCCTCCCGAGAAAATCAGTCCTGGCGCTGCCGATCGCATGCCTTCTTCCCAACTTTGGGCATTTTTAGGTAGGTAATTGGGTGGGTGATGGGTTTTGACAGGTCTCAGGGTTGGATCTGGTATGGTTGGGGAGGATGGCAATGGATTGTGTTTTTCAAGATGGCCGCCGTGCTGTTTCCCGTTCCGCCGCGATGACGCTACTTCCGGTTCCGCTTATTTACGGTGACCGCTAATTACGGTAACCGCTAACTACGGTGTCCGCTCACTACGGTCGCCGCTAAGATGGGTGGCGGTAGTGCACCTTGCACGGCGTACGATGCCGGTAGGGGCCGTTTCCGCCATGGCGTAATTTACATTACCGCCATGGCGTAATGCTCGTGCGCGATGGGTCGGAATGTGACGCTCTTTCCGCCATCGGTCCACGGCGTAAACGTTCATTACGCCATGGCGGTAATGTCAGATACTTACCGCCTGGGTCGTAATGACCTCCTAAGTCTCAAGAGGGGTGAGGGTGACTGAAAGACCTCAATGAGCACACAAAGCAAGGACACTTACAAATTACTCCAGACAGATGTTTTATTAAAAATATAGACACATTTATTACAAGGCCTTTGTAACATCGACCATAGCAAAGAATCACAATAATACTAAAGTAAACCAACACATCACAATCAATACAATATATATACAAGACCAAGGGGTCTAAGGAGTTAGGAGCACGTAATATGTAGACCACCTAGATGGGGAGGAAAACAGGCAGTGCAAGTAATCATTAGGCCCAGTTCGATATCTGAAATACACCTAACTAGGAGGAAGTCTGAGCCCTACGAAGAGAGGAGCCTTGTGCTCAAAAGCACCTGCACGCGCTGGTGCCAATGGACAAAAGGGGGCCTCTTCAAGGATATCAGGCAGTTCAGGAAGGTGAATGAAGCGATGCAGAACAAGTCCCCACTACTCAAGCCAGGCCTCCACTTGTGGGCAGAGGCAGGGTGAGAGTGCGGGATAGAGTCACTATTTCGCAACAGCGGTAGAAAAGAAATGGGCTCCTGTGCAAGGGGCCACCGGTTGGGGTATGGACTACTCACCGGTCCCCGACGCAGGCAGACCCAGACTTCTCCAGTTCAGTTCACGATGCTGGCAGGTTCAGCTGCAATCATCAGGACGTCTCAACACCGTGTAGATTCTGTGTAGCAAGATGCAGGGTCGAGGGTGTCCCAAATGCAGGGGACGTGCACAGGTTGTTACCACAGCAGGGCAACACGGCAACCCTGTTTACTCTGGTCCGGGCGCACTCGTCTCACTTCAGACCTGGGAATGCCAAGTGTACGAAATTCGGTGTGAGGGTGCCGTGGACGCAGAGCAAGCAGTAAACCAAGTTTCGAGGGCTTCCCCGAAACGGCAGCGGTGACAGAGCAAAGCGTCCTGCTTAAACTGGTCAGCCCACTTGTTGGCCCAGGGACACTTCCGAAGAGGCTTACTTGCAGGATTTGATGAAGGTGCCGGGAATAGTTGATCCCACTATTCCAATGGGTCTAAGCGCCTTCGCAGACCTTCTAGGACGATCAGATGCAGAGGGGTCCCGCAGGGCGACAGCAGTTCAGGGTGCCAAACCTTCAGCGGGTCACCAGCGGTTCCTCGACTCAGCTTCTTGTTGCAGGATACTTGGCTCCTTATCCTTTGTTTGGTGTGAACTCAGGAGATCGACATGGTAGTGGTGTTTCCAACCTCCTCTTATCCAAAGTTCCCTTCGCGCCAAAATGGAGAGGACCCAATGGGAGATCTGCTCACAAGCACTCACACCATACGTGGACCTATCACGGACCACGGTGGTCCCACGCATTCCGGGCACTCCAGACTCTCTGGCACCCAGGATGTGTATTGGGGCCAGACATCCCAGCCGACATCCTGGAGGCACACACAAGACATTCAGAAGCCCGCAAAAGCGTTGTGTTTCATGAGAAAGTGCATGACTGCCCCGGGTTGGCTCGACCTGGGGGAAGGTGAAGGGGCAAGACGGTCAGAGGGCAGGACAAAGAACCTCGTGGCATGGCCATTTTGGAGCCAGGCCACTTACTTGTGCCAAACGCGGTAAGCGCGGATAACATGGCAAAAAAATGGGTTCAAAACACAAAATAAACAACAGTCCTGTCCGTGACACACTTGCACAGTTCATAATAAGTCCAGCGAGAGGTTTCTAGGGCCTTTGGAATGACTAGAGACCCAAAAGTGCGGTGACTTAGGTTACATCCCCTCTTGTGTTATGTTGCATAAAAGCTGCAACATGAGAAAAGGACTAAGGCAAATAAAGTCTCCCCGTACTGACTGTTTTAAGGGCATGTCAGTTTCCCCAGAAGAATTGAGCGAAAGCCCAGAGGAGTGCGGCAGAAGGCTGCGCTTCTCTGGCAAAGTCTACATCAGGGTGCAAAACAGCAGCAAAAAGTTTGGGGGTTGCCACATGGAGGGGAAATTACATACAATATGAAATCTTTCCTAACAATGACACTGGACGTTTCGGCTGGTAAGTGTAACGCTCACCTGATTCCCGCAGAGGCGCCGGTCTTGACTGGGTGAATGCCGTATCTTCAAAGGTGATGTGTAACACACGGTTGGCTCTTTGGGCTGGACCTCTGTGCACTGTATGTCTGACTCGAAGAGTAAGATGTCTGCAGATAGAAAATATGGGATTAATGAACTGGGGTTATTGGGTGCCTCTCTCCTCTTCCCTTTCTCTTCTCCTGTAGAACCCCAAAGGTTAACACCCTCACCTTAGGTAAGTGAACGCCGAGCTCTCCATCTGCCTCGGGGCAGGGTGCCGTAACCAGTTTCTTCACTGGATAAGGGTGCAGGCCTCTTGACCTCAGAGGACTGCGGTCCGTCGTTAACTGCACGAACGGTAAGTTCTGGGCACTTCAAATGTCTTAAAAGTCTTTTGTAATGATATCTCTTGTTTTGCAGGGTTCCGGCGATGGCGGATGGCGGGCTGATGAGAGTTGAGGATCGAACCCGCGTGAGGAATAGAAGCGCCTGGAAGCACGTAAGTAAGCGCTTGTAGCCTGCTTCACGATGCGCACTAACTGTCCCTTTTATCTTGCAGGTACAAGTTCGGAGCTTTAGAGAAGCTGAAGGGTGCTGGAATACCCACTGGATTCGGCGTGGGAAGGAGTAATGGCACGTCACGTGAGTAATAAAGTTGCCCAATGTCTTTAAACACACCTTCTTTTGTCTTTCAGATGCGGGATGCAGCGCCGAAGGCCTCCGGAGCGTGCAAAGAGCTGGTAAGCTTTTGTCTTTCAGATGCCGGAATGCAGTGCGAAGACCTCCGGAGCATGCGAAGAGTAGGTAAGCCTTTGTCTTTCAGATGCCGGAATGCAGCGCGAGGCGTTGGTGACAGCCGATGGACCAGGTAAGAGATGCGCTGCCACTGAAGACCGTAGTGCTAACCTGTTCTTTCTTTGTCTTTACAGGTGCTGCTGAAGACTGGATTCCAGGATGGTAAGCCTTTGTTCCCTTAGGCCCAGGATCAGAAGCAGAAGACACGATGAGCGTTCTGCTGCAGAGAATGCAGAATAACCCAAAGCAAGATTCATCCATCGGGTGTGGTTTAAATAGCCTCCTGTAGTGCTTAGGTGTCTCCTTCCACAGCCACGCCTAGGTAAGAAAAGAGTTCCTGCTTTCCAGAAGAGTTCCAGTGTTCTGAACCTAGGGAGTAGCTCCTGCCCCACCCAACAGGAAAAGTAGTGCCAAACAGAAGAGGATCAGGGGTTCAACTGGCAGGTAAGTAAGCAGCATGGTCTGCTGCAGGTAAGTCCACCCAAGCATTATGAGCCCGGCGCTTCCAGCGCTGGGACTGGGCATCTTTATGAGCCTGGTGCCACTGGCGCCAGGACAGGGTCCAAAAGGTCCCAATTGGGACTGGCTGGCACTCGGAACCGGGGTTATGGGTCTGCTTCCAAGGGAGTCGGGCAAGTCCTGATCTTTTGAAAGCAGAGATCATGACAGCACCCCCCCTCAAGGCCCCTCCCAAACCGGGCTTCTCCGGGGGTTTGGGCTTGTTAGGAAATGTTCGATGAAATCTTTTGATTAGACGAGGCGCGTGGACATATTCTGCAGGTTCCCAGGATCTTTCTTGGGGACCGTAGCCTTTCCAGTCAATCAGGTAAAATAGTTTAGATTTGGAGATCTTGGAATCCAGGATGCTTTTGACTTCAAACTCGAGTTCTCCATCAACTAGAATAGGTTTTGGAGATGTAGTTAGTCGGGTTTGAGGTTGCACGGGCTTTAATAGAGAGACGTGGAAGACCGGATGTATCTTCATGTGAGGGGGCAAGTCCAACTTGACCGCTACTGGATTTACTATGGTAGTGATGGAATAGGGACCAAGGTATCATGGGTTGAATGTGCGTGGTCCTTTTAGAGGTAGATATTTGGTGGATAACCAGACTTGATCTCCTACTTGATATTGGGGGGCTTCCTTCCGATGTTGGTCTGCTCCTTTCTTGTATTATTCTTTAGCCCTTTGAAGGTGAGAAACGGCTTCCTTAAAGGCTTGGGTGATTGTAGAATGCAGGTGGTCTACTGCTGGTGTTCCAAGATCTTGGAGTGGATCCAACTCCGAGGTTCGAGGGTGACTACCGTATAAAAGAAAAAACGGGGTCTTCCCAGTTCCCGAGTGGACAGAGTTATTGTAGGCATATTCGGCTATCCAAAGGATATCTTTCCAAGTTTTTTCAGTTTGTTGTAGCATGCAGAGCAAATACTGTTCCAGAGTTTGATTGGTCCTCTCGGTTTGTCCGTCGGTTTGAGGGTGGTGGCTGGTCGAAAGTCTCACATCAATTTGAGCCGACCGACAGCAACTTCGCCAAAAATGAGAAATAAATTGACTACCTCGATCCGAAATTAGAACTGAAGGAAAACCGTGCAGTCGGACGATGTTTTCGAGAAATTCTCGGGCCAGAGTTGCTGCTGTTGGTAAGCCTTTGAGTGGAATGAAATGCGCCATCTTGGAGAATAGGTCCACGATTACTAGGATCGTATTGTATCCGGAGCATGGAGGTAGATCGGTGATCTGTAATCACAGTAACGATGTGTTGGGCCCCCAGAAGATAATGCCGCCAAGCCTTAAAGGCGGACTTGATAGCTAGAAGTTCCTTATCAGTAATAGTATAATTGATTTCAGGATGCGAGAATTTGCGGGACCAAAATGCCACGGGATGCAACTGATTGGTTACTGGGTCCTTTTGTGATAGAACTGCCCCCATGGCAAGGCTCGAAGCATCAGTTGCAACGATGTAGGGGAGTTCTGGGTGAGGATGTTTTAAGATCGGTGCAGAGATAAATCTAGTCTTCAAATTCTGGAAAGCTTGTTCCGCCTCGGTAGACCAATCAAAACATTTGTTTTTCTTTAACAAGGCGGTGATGGGCTGGACTATTCGAGAGAATTCGGGGATAAACCTGCGGTAAAAGTTAGCGAAGCCTAACATGCTTTGAACACCTTTTACGGAGGATGGCGATGGCCATTTGAGAATTGCATCGACCTTCTTTGAATCCATACGCACTCCGCTAGGTGATAATATGAATCCCAAGAATTCAACTTCAGTCACATTGAAAACACATTTTTCCAACTTAGCGAAAAGTTTGTGTTGACGCAATCTCTCGAGGACCATTTTCACGTGTTTCCGATGTTCAGTTTCCGATGAAGAATAAACGAGGATGTCGTCAATGTAAACAACAACACACACATCTATGAGCTCTCTGAGGACATCGTTCATAAAATATTGAAATGCGGCCGGGGCATTGCAAAGTCCGAAGGGCATGACCTGATATTCAAATAGCCCATACTTGGTGCGGAAGGCCGTCTTCCATTCATCGCCCTCTTTTACTCGTACCAAGTGGTAGGCTCCTCTAAGATCCAGCTTTGTATATATGCATGCTTTCTGACTTGGTCCAGGAGTTCAGGGATCAAAGGTAACGGATATCTATTCTTAACGGTGATCTGGTTCAGGGCGCGATAATCTATACAAGTTCTAAGGTCCCCTTCTTTTTTTGGAACGAAGAACAAAGCTGAGGAAGCAGGGGACTTGGAAGGACGAATAAACCCATTCGCTAGGTATTGATCCAGGTATTGTCGGAGGTGAATATTCTCAGGCTCGGTGAGGGCATAAATTCTACTACAAGGAGGAGTAGATCCAGGTATCAGGTCTATCGGGCAGTCATAAGACCTATGAGGAGGTAGAGAGTTAGCCTGATCCTTCTGGAAAACATCTTGGAATTCTAGGTATTCAGGAGGTAACTGGGGAGCCTCCGAGGAAATTGCTGCCAGTGCAACACCAGGTCGAGGGTGACAAGTAGAGACACATTCTGGAAACTGAACCGTTCTTGCTCGCCAATCGATCTGAGGATTGTGCTTCTCTAACCAAGGAATTCCTAGAATAATCTGGAACTGAGGGGCCTTGATCACATCGAACACGATCTTCTCATGGTGTCCATCTTGACTTACTAGCGTCACTTCTTGGGTGGTATGCGTTACTGGTCCGGAGGCTATCTCCGTACCATCCACCGTAGTAATGACGTCCTTTACAGCCTTTGGACAAAGAGTCAGATTCATCCTCAAAACCATTTCATGATCCACATAATTGCCGATGGCACCGCTGTCGACGTAAGCTTCAATCGCATGTAATCGATCCGGATGTTCAGGGCTAATGAGGACCATAGGTATCACGGAATGCGAGGTCACGGAACTGGTTTTAACGCTCGGCAAGAGGACCTCTATTCTTGTCGGGCGAGGTCGTTTCCCTGCTCAGAGTTTGTGACCCTGGTAACTGCTGCTCCTACTGCCTTCTTGGCTGGTTTCACCGGACAGTCTCGAAGAAAGTGCCCCGAGTTTCCGCAATAGAGGCATAATTGCAGCTGTTTTCTCCTTTACCGCTCCTTTTGTGTTAGTGGTCCTTTCAGGCCCCTTATTTGCATGGGTTCCCTGGAGTCTACTCCTTTGGTAGGAGTTGGTGGTTTGGAAAATACTCGAGCATCAAACTTGGAACGATCGGCCTTCCTGTTCTGCAGTCTGTGGTCAATTTGAACGACTAAGTCAATATAGTCTGAACAGTCTTGCGGGGGATTCACTACTTGGGCTAACACATCTTTGAGCTCTCCACGTAGACCTCTATAAAACAGCGCAATCCTTTTGTCCTCAGGCCATCGAGTTTCCACTATCAGTCTGTTGAAAGACGCAATATAAGCCAAAAGGTCTTGATTACCCTGTCGCAATGAAAGGAGCTCATTGTCCAAGGCCTGCCCATGTGAATGTCTTGCAAACAGTTTTTCCATACTGAGCTGAAAAGCTTGAAAATCATGGAGAACCGGATCATCTTGATTAACTAGAGGGATCGACCAGTCTGCCGCATTGCCACTAAGGTACGAAAGCACGAAAGCTACCTTAGCTTGATCAGTAGGAAAGGCTGCTGGCCGGCATAAGAAGTGCAACCGGCACTGATTAATAAATACTGCAAACCTCTTTGGGTCACCAGAAAATCGTTCGGGCGGAGCCAGAGGTACATTCCCAGGTAGGTTGATCTGCACTGGGTTCGTAGAGGATGTTGAAGGAAGATTTGCCCCTGATGCGGGTAACGGAGTTTGTCCGGCTTGTGACTGTAGCAATTGTCTAGCGAGATCGTCTGTTCGCTCCTTGGAAATAATCAGTTCCCTTCTTAGAGCATTCGTTTCCTGATGGGCTGCATGCACTTCTGCTCTTAGTTCCCCAAGTAACTGGGCTAGCTGGTCGGTATCCGAGGTTTCCATAGCGCCTGGGTGGGAGTTTTGCGATAGGCTTTGCGTTCTGTAACGCTCACCTGATTCCCGCAGAGGCGCCGGTCTTGACTGGGTGAATGCCGTATCTTCAAAGGTGATGTGTAACACACGGTTGGCTCTTTGGGCTGGACCTCTGTGCACTGTATGTCTGACTCGAAGAGTAAGATGTCTGCAGATAGAAAATATGGGATTAATGAACTGGGGTTATTGGCTGCCTCTCTCCTCTTCCCTTTCTCTTCTCCTATAGAACCCCAAAGGTTAACACCCTCACCTTAGGTAAGTGAACGCCGAGCTCTCCATCTGCCTCGGGGCAGGGTGCCGTAACCAGTTTCTTCACTGGATAAGGGTGCAGGCCTCTTGACCTCAGAGGACTGCTGTCCGTCGTTAACTGCACGAACGGTAAGTTCTGGGCACTTCAAATGTCTTAAAAGTCTTTTGTAATGATATCTCTTGTTTTGCAGGGTTCCGGCGATGGCGGATGGCGGGCTGATGAGAGTTGAGGATCGAACCCGCGTGAGGAATAGAAGCGCCTGGAAGCACGTAAGTAAGCGCTTGTAGCCTGCTTCACGATGCGCACTAACTGTCCCTTTTATCTTGCAGGTACAAGTTCGGAGCTTTAGAGAAGCTGAAGGGTGCTGGAATACCCACTGGATTCGGCGTGGGAAGGAGTAATGGCACGTGAGTAATAAAGTTGCCCAATGTCTTTAAACGCACCTTCTTTTGTCTTTCAGATGCGGGATGCAGCGCCGAAGGCCTCCGGAGCGTGCGAAGAGCTGGTAAACTTTTGTCTTTCAAATGCCGGAATGCAGTGCGAAGACCTCCGGAGCATGCGAAGAGTAGGTGTTAAGACGGATTTCTGAACTCTGTCCTGGTGGCGCAGAAGTTCAGAAGGCCAACCTAATTACTTGGAACAGGGTAACCTCTGGACAAGCCAGACCAATCAAGGTAGCGATCGCGGCGGTCAAGACTAGGTCTCAAGAGGGGTGAGGGTGACTGAAAGCCCGCAATGAGCACACAAAGCAAGAGCGCTTACAAACTACTCCAAACAGTCGTTATATCAAAAATAGATACACATTTATTTTAAGGCCTTTAAAATAATGACCGTAGCGAGAAAATCACAATATCACAATATTAAACCAACACATACCATATCAACACAATGTATATACAAATACACAGTCGCAAGCGTTTAAAGCACGAAATATGTAGTCCACCTGAAAGGAAAGGAAAACAAGCAGTGCGATAACGCTTTAGACTCAGTTCGCCTTCAGAGGCACCTAACTAGATGGAAGTCCGAGCTCTGCGAAGAGTGGAGCCTTGTGCTCAAAGTACCTGCCACGCCGGTGCCAACGGGCAAAAGGGGAAGCTCTTCGGAGGAAGTCAGGCAGTTCGGGTTAGTGCACAGCAGAAGGTGAACAGGTTCCGCAACTCAAGCGCAGCCTCCACAGCGGGCAGAAGCAGAGCGCGAGTACGGCCAAAAGGGTGCTGTTTTTACACAGCAGGGAAAAGCAATGGGATACTGCAGGAGGGCGACCAGATCCTAGCTAAACTACTCACCGGTCCCCGAAGCAAGCAGACCCAGGCTTCTCCACGCTAGTTTCAGCAGCTGGCAGGTTCAGAAGAGCAGGGAACGCCTCGTAGTCGTGTAGAGCAAAAAGACGTCCCAATCGACGAAACCAGCACAGTTTTGTTGCCGCAGCAGGACAACGGAGCGGCCGTGTGTATTCAAGCCAAATGTACACTCCTCCCTTCAGACTTGGGAACGCCAAGTGTACGAAGCGTGGGAGAGTGACAAGGACTCGAAATACAACACAACCTGGCGGCAGTTACAGAGCAGGACTCCCTTGTAAGCTGGTCAGTCAACTGGATGGCCCAGAGACACTTCCGAAGGCTTACTTGGCAGGAGATGATGAAGTCGCCGGGAATAGCTGTTCCTGCTATTCCAAAGGTCGAAGCACCAATACAGGCCTTCTGGTTCGATCCAAGGAGGAAAGGGCTTCACAGGACGACAGCAGTGCAAAGGAGGATTCCTTCAGCGGGTCACCAGCGATTCCTCGGTCCAGCCTCTTGGTTGCAGGATACTTGGCTCCTGTATTCCTTCGTTCGTGAGAACTCAGGAGATCGACATGGTAGTGGTGTTTCCAGCTCCCTCTTATCCACGGTTCCCTTCGCGCCAAAACGGAGGGGAGCCAATGGGAGATCCACTCATCAACACACATACCATACGTGGACCAATCACGGACCACGGGGGTCCCAGGCATTCACACCACCCTAGACTCTCTGGCACCCAGGATGTGTATTGGGACCAGACATCCCAGCCCACACCCTGGAGGCACACAAACGACATGTAGAAGCCCGCGAAAGCAACCACGTTTCGCGGGAAAGTACATGCCCAAATAAGGAAGGCCCCGGGTTGCCCGACCTGGGGAAGGTGAAGGGAGCAAGACGGTCAGTGGACAGGACAAAGGAGCCTCGTGGTCTGGCCATTTTGGGAGCCAGGCCACCATTTTGGGTTCAGTGCGAAAAACGTGCTCAGACCGCCAAAAGGAGCTCAAAATAAACAAAACGATCGCTGCCACCATTCCAGTCCCTGAATGACTTGCACCGATCAAAATACCATCCTAAAAGAGTATCTAGGGCCTGTAGAAGGCTAGAGACCCAAGAGAGCTGTAACTTAGCTTACAGTGCCCTCTTGTGTCATGTTGCACTAAAGCCGCAACACGATAAAAGAAACTACGGAAAACAGCGTTCCCCGGTACTGACTGTCTTAAGGGCATGTCAGTTTCCCCATAAGAAAAGGAGCGAAAGCCCAGAGGAGTGCGGCAGAAGGCTGCACTTCTCTGGCAAAGTCAAGAACAAGGTGAAAAACAACAGCAAAACGTTTAGGGGTTGCCACATGGAAGGAAAATTACTTACAATTACGAAATCTTTCCTAACACTCGCCCCTCCCAGACTATGGACAGGGGGAACTAATCCACCCCTGGATGAGTCTCTTGTTCAGGTCGGTTAAACATTCTGGACAACCCATCAGCATTGCTATGTTGGACACCTGGCCTATGCTCAATAGTGAAGTCGAAGCCTTGTAGACTTATGGACCACCTAAGCAACATTGGATTCTCCCCCTTCATGTTCATTAGCCACTTTAACGGCTTATGGTCAGTCTGCACAGTGAAGTGGGTCCCATAGAGGTAGGGCCTCAGCTTCCTTAGGGCCCACACAACAGAGAAACATTCTTTCTCTACCGTGGACCATCTGAGCTCTCTGTCCTTAAGCTGGCGACTAATAAAACCGATAGGGTGTTCCTTACCCTTCTCATCTACTTGTGATAGTACAGCTCCTATCCCAGTGTCAGAGGCATCCATCTGCACGATAAAAGGTCTTTGATAATCAGGGGCCCTGAGCACAGGGGCCTGGCACAAGGAGTCTTTTAAGCCATTGAAGGCCTTCTCACACTCGTCAGTCCAAGTTACCTTCTTGGGTTTCTTCGGAGTTGTGAGGGCAGTCAGAGGAGCAGCTATGGTGCCATAGTCTGCCACAAAATTGCGATAATAACCCGTGAGTCCTAAGAAGGCTCTCACTTGGGTTTGCGTAGTGGGGGTAGGCCAGTCTTGTACTGCGTGTACTTTACTGGGTAGAGGCTGTATCCTCCCTCCACCTACTTCATGTCCAAGGTAAACCACTGAGCCTTGTCCAATCTGGCATTTACTAGCCTTTATGGTCAAGTGGGCTTTCTGAAGAGCCTGGAGCACAATCCTGAGGTGTTTCACATGGTCTTCCCAGGTGGCACTGAAAACTGCTATATCGTCTAGATATGCAAGACAGAATTCGTCCAACCCATTCAACACATGATTCACAAGCCTCTGGAAAGTGGCAGGTGCATTCTTCAACCCGAACGGCATTACCCGGAATTGGTAAAGGCCGTCTGGAGTAGAAAATGCTGTCTTCTCCTTGGCATGTTCTGCTAAAGCTATTTGCCAATAGCCAGCAGTGAGGTCAAACGTGCTGAGGTACTTGGAGGCACCCAAAGTATCCACCAGCTCATCTGTTCGAGGCAAGGGGTGTGCATCTGTCTTGGTGACAGCATTCAGAGCCCTGTAATCCACGCAGAACCTCAATTCAGAAGTGCCTGCTTTTGGAACCAAAACCACAGGACTGGACCAAGGACTACTAGAGGGTTCAATCACCCCAAGGTCTAACATCTTGTTGACCTCGGTCTTAATATAAGACCGTACTTTATCTGACATCCTGTATCCCCTACTTTTGGTAGGTACACTGTCTCCTGTGTCAATGTTATGTTTGCACCAAGGTGTCAAACCAGGGGACTGTGAAAACAGGGGGGAAAACTGCCTAAGCAAACTTTTCACCTCAGCCTGCTGATCAGAAGTCAGGTGAGGGGCCACTCGGACACCCTCAACGGAGCTATCTGAAGGACCGCTTTGGAACAGGTCGGGCAGCGGTTCTGACTCCTCTTCCTCAACATCTGAAGCCAGTAGCAGTGCTGCGATTTCGACTCTTGGGACGAAAGCCTTCAGCCTATTCACGTGAAACACTTTTGGAGCCTGTCCAGGCCTTCCAAGGTCCACTAAATAGTTCACCTCACCCAGGGGCTCCACCACTGTGTAAGGGCCTGACCATTTGTCCTGTAAAGCTCGAGGCCTTATTGGATTCATGATCAGGACTTGCTGACCAGGTGTAAAGTTGATGAGGGAAGCTTTCTGGTCGTACCAATGTTTCACCAGCGCTTGCCCTGCCTTCAATTTATCACTAGCCAAGCCCATCAGAAGTACCATCCGTTTTCTGAGCCCTAGCACATAATCAACTACATTGGTAGTAACAGGGGGAGTGGGCATCTCCCATCCCTCTTTGACGATGGCTAAGGGTCCCCGTACGGGATGACCGAACAGAAGTTCGAAGGGGCTGAAGCCAACACCCTCCTGTGGTACCTCTCGGTAGGCAAACAGTAGGCATGGTAAAAGAAGATCCCATTTTCTTCTCTGGGGCTCCTCCAGAGCCCCAATCATGCTCTTTAACGTTCTGTTGAAACGTTCCACCAGACCATTGGTCTGGGGGTGGTATGCAGAAGAGAACTTGTAGGTGACCCCACATTCTTTCCACATAGCCTGCATATACTTCGACATAAAGTTGCTGCCACGATCTGACACAACTTCTTTAGGGAAGCCAACCCTAGTAAATATGCCGAGTAAAGCTTTTGCAACTGACTTGGCAGTTACAGTTTTCAATGGGATGGCCTCAGGATACCTGGTTGCATGGTCGACCAGCACCAGGATAAACCTATTGCCCGAGGATGTTTGCGGGTCAAGGGGACCAACGATGTCGATCCCTACCCTTTCAAATGGTACCCCCACAACTGGGAGCGGTACCAACGGAGCTTGGATTGTCGCGCCAACCTTACCAGACAACTGGCAGGAGGCACAACTCCTGCAGTGACTTTCTACTTGCACCCCCATCTTGGGCCAGTAGAAGTGCATGGATAACCTTTGCTTGGTCCTCTTCATACCAAGGTGACCAGCAAGGGGAACTTCATGCGCCAACTGCAGGAGGAAGGGCCTAACAGCAAGGGGAACCACCAACCTCCTATGGTCTCCTTCTGTAGACTCTGTGGGCTCACTATACAGGAGTCCACCTTCCCAATAAATCCTATGCTTCCCAGGAGGTTCACCCTCAAGCTGGGAGCAGGCCTGTCTCCTTAGGCCTTCCAGAGATGGGCACTCACGTTGGCCTTTACTGAATTCGTCCCTATCAGGACCTCCTTCAACTAACAAGTCTTTTAGTTCAGGATGATCGTTGGGGTCGAATACTTCAGGCATCGCCACCTCCTCGTCAGGCCCGGGCGATTGACCAACTTCCTCCACCGCAGTGGTAGGCGAGCTCGGGGGAATATTCTCTTTCCCTCGTCTTGACTTGTAGACTCCTTTCGCCTTGGGTTTCCCCTTTGGCTGGGGCGGCGTATTGGACTTGGCCAATGCTGCCCGTGCTTGAGACCGTGTGTAGGGTCTTTCGGCAGTGTCTCCTACGAGCCCTAAAGCTCTGAGATCATTGCCCAACAAGACCTTTCCCGGGACGTTTCTCTGAATGCTCACTGGAATCCTGACTGCTGTACCATTTAAAGTAAGATTTACAGGGATCACGGGAAACATACGGAGGGGGCCGTCAGCCAACTTAGTGGGCATCAGAGTAGCTCTGGCAACTTCCTCTGAGTCTACCAAGGTAGAATCCACTACAGTGCGACTGCACCCACTATCCCTATGAGCTGGAGTATCCACTCCATTGATCAGCACACTGTCCTTAAAGTAGTGCTTGGTATTATCCGGAATCCTAGCATAAGCCTCTGCGACTTTAGGCTCCCAGGAACCCAGGGACACTAAAACTACCTCAGCCTCTATTCTGCTGGGAAATGAGTCTGAGGAGAAGGATGCTCCTGTAATCTCTTCTTCCTCGTAGGAGGAGAAGGCCAGATTAGCGGAGTGGACCCCCAAAGGTCTAACCTTACAACGGGGATCCCCCTTCACGTGGTCAGTTGCTCCACAAGAAAAACAAGCCCCAGTGGGTCTGTTTACGTAGGGAGGCTTATTGTAACCAGAGTTCTGTTTCGGAGGCGAACCTCCACTACCCTGTGAGTTCTCTTGTGTCTTACCCTTGTTTTTCTTTTTGTGGCCCTTATGGGAAGAAGATTTAGCAGATTCCCCACCCTCCATATCTTTGGACTTTTTCCCTTCCTCCTGCTTACCAGGATGAGTTTTGTCCTTATGGGACACTCGATGTGACACCCATAAGTCTGCTGCAACGGCCAGCTTCTTAGGATCTATCTCCTTCGAATCGGCCAAATGCTGCTTAAGCTCCGGGGAAGAAGAAGCAAAAATGTGTTCCAGCATGACCAGATTGATCATGCCTTCGAAGGTAGAAACCTTATAACCTTCGACCCAGCCAGTTAAGTTTTTCAAAGATTCAGCGACATAAGATACCCAAGTACCACCTTCCTTTTTCTTATACTCTCGAAAACGCTTTAAATATTGGGCCGGAGTCTTCCCAAACTTTAAAATGAGAGTTTGCTTTAACATTGCGAAATCAGCCCGCTCAGCCTTCGACATTTCCATAATGGCACTGCAGCCAGAATGGGGCAGTCTACTGAGCAACCACGCAATCTTATCAGCATTGTCAACTTCTTGAACCTCGCATGCATACTCAAACGCATTCAGCCAGTCCATAATGTCATTCCTTTCTTCATACACACTGAGCAGATCTTTCGGAAACCGTGGATGAGAGGAAGCCCCAGACCCATGTCTAGGACCCTTGGATACATTTGCAACCTGAAGCTTGGCCAGTTCCAACTGGTGATCCCTGTCTTTCTGTTTTTCTGCCTGTTCGATTTTTAGTTTGGCTATGCTGAATTCAAGCTCCTGCTGCCTAAACCGCAGCTCTTGCTTCTTGAATTCAAGCATAGCCTCCCCATCAACACTGGCAGAGGAAACATTAGACATCACATCCTCCCTGTCCTCGTGGTCGCGATGGATCAGTGCAGCGGCAGAACCGTCGGTTCTACCAGTGAGAGCAGCCCCACCACCTTCTGCACTGTCCTCGGAAGTTATAGCGTCAAGCTGCGCTTCTTGCCACGCCACGATTCTCTGGATCATTTCCAATTTTGTGCCTTGAGAGGAAACACCTCTCTCCGCACACATCTTTTTCAGCGTTTCTGATTTGGAAGCATTTAAAGTTAACAAGGTATTTGCTTCGATACTGTTTGATAGGACTATGGCCTTTTTAAAGTTATATTACAACAATTCACTACGTGTACTGTTTGGAATAACCTGAAATGCCTTAGTTTGAGCGCAACACTGGATACCTTCAGTCGTATCCCACCGCTGTACACCAATTTGTTAAGACGGATTTCTGAACTCTGTCCTGGTGGCGCAGAAGTTCAGAAGGCCAACCTAATTACTTGGAACACGGTAACCTCTGGACAAGCCAGACCAATCAAGGTAGCGATCGCGGCGGTCAAGACTAGGTCTCAAGAGGGGTGAGGGTGACTGAAAGCCCGCAATGAGCACACAAAGCAAGAGCGCTTACAAACTACTCCAAACAGTTGTTATATCAAAAATAGATACACATTTATTTTAAGGCCTTTAAAATAATGACCGTAGCGAGAAAATCACAATATCACAATATTAAACCAACACATACCATATCAACACAATATAAATACAAATACACAGTCGCAAGCGTTTAAAGCACGAAATATGTAGTCCACCTGAAAGGAAAGGAAAACAAGCAGTGCGATAACGCTTTAGACTCAGTTCGCCTTCAGAGGCACCTAACTAGATGGAAGTCCGAGCCCTGCGAAGAGTGGAGCCTTGTGCTCAAAGTACCTGCCACGCCGGTGCCAACGGGCAAAAGGGGAAGCTCTTCGGAGGAAGTCAGGCAGTTCGGGTTAGTGCACAGCAGAAGGAGAACAGGTTCCGCAACTCAAGCGCAGCCTCCACAGCGGGCAGAAGCAGAGCGCGAGTACGGCCAAAAGGGTGCTGTTTTTACACAGCAGGGAAAAGCAATGGGATACTGCAGGAGGGCGACCAGATCCTAGCTAAACTACTCACCGGTCCCCGAAGCAAGCAGACCCAGGCTTCTCCACGCTAGTTTCAGCAGCTGGCAGGTTCAGAAGAGCAGGGAACGCCTCGTAGTCGTGTAGAGCAAAAAGACGTCCCAATCGACGAAACCAGCACAGTTTTGTTGCCGCAGCAGGACAACGGAGCGGCCGTGTGTATTCAAGCCAAATGTACACTCCTCCCTTCAGACTTGGGAACGCCAAGTGTACGAAGCGTGGGAGAGTGACAAGGACTCGAAATACAACACAACCTGGCGGCAGTTACAGAGCAGGACTCCCTTGTAAGCTGGTCAGTCAACTGGATGGCCCAGAGACACTTCCGAAGGCTTACTTGGCAGGAGATGATGAAGTCGCCGGGAATAGCTGTTCCTGCTATTCCAAAGGTCGAAGCACCAATACAGGCCTTCTGGTTCGATCCAAGGAGGAAAGGGCTTCACAGGACGACAGCAGTGCTAAGGAGGATTCCTTCAGCGGGTCACCAGCGATTCCTCGGTCCAGCCTCTTGGTTGCAGGATACTTGGCTCCTGTATTCCTTCGTTCGTGAGAACTCAGGAGATCGACATGGTAGTTGTGTTTCCAGCTCCCTCTTATCCACGGTTCCCTTCGCGCCAAAACGGAGGGGAGCCAATGGGAGATCCGCTCATCAACACACATACCATACGTGGACCAATCACGGACCACGGGGGTCCCAGGCATTCACACCACCCTAGACTCTCTGGCACCCAGGATGTGTATTGGGACCAGACATCCCAGCCCACACCCTGGAGGCACACAAACGACATGTAGAAGCCCGCGAAAGCAACCATGTTCCGCGGGAAAGTACATGCCCAAATAAGGAAGGCCCCGGGTCGCCCGACCTGGGGAAGGTGAAGGGAGCAAGACGGTCAGTGGACAGGACAAAGGAGCCTCGTGGTCTGGCCATTTTGGGAGCCAGGCCACCATTTTGGGTTCAGTGCGGAAAACGTGCTCAGAACGCCAAAAGGAGCTCAAAATAAACAAAACTGCCACCATTCCAGTCCCTGAATGACTTGCACCGATCAAAATACCATCCTAAAAGAGTATCTAGGGCCTGTAGAAGGCTAGAGACCCAAGAGAGCTGTAACTTAGCTTACAGTGCCCTCTTGTGTCATGTTGCACTAAAGCCGCAACACGATAAAAGAAACTACGGAAAACAGCGTTCCCCGGTACTGACTGTCTTAAGGGCATGTCAGTTTCCCCATAAGAAAAGGAGCGAAAGCCCAGAGGAGTGCGGCAGAAGGCTGCACTTCTCTGGCAAAGTCAAGAACAAGGTGAAAAACAACAGCAAAAAGTTTAGGGGTTGCCACATGGAAGGAAAATTACTTACAATTACAAAATCTTTCCTAACAGTAGGTAAGCCTTTGTCTTCCAGATGCCGGAAGGCAGCGCGAGGCGTTGGTGACAGCCGATGGACCAGGTAAGAGATGTGCTGCCACTGAAGACCGTAGTGCTAACCTGTTCTTTCTTTGTCTTTACAGGTGCTGCTGAAGACTGGATTCCAGGATGGTAAGCCTTTGTTCCCCTAGGCCCAGGATCAGAAGCAGAAGACACGATGAGCGTTCTGCTGCAGAGAATGCAGAATAACGCAAAGCAAGATTCATCCATCGGGTGTGGTTTAAATTTCCTCCTGTAGTGCTTAGGTGTCTCCTTCCACAGCCACGCCTAGGTAAGAAAAGAGTTCCTGCTTTCCAGAAGAGTTCCAGTGTTCTGAACCTAGGGAGTGGCTCCTGCCCCACCCAACAGGAAAAGTAGTCCCAAACAGAAGAGGATCAGGGGTTCAACTGGCAGGTAAGTAAGCAGCATGGTCTGCTGCAGGTAAGTCCACCCAAGCATTATGGGCCCGGCGCTTCCAGCGCTGGGACTGGGCATCTTTATGAGCCTGGTGCCACTGGCGCCAGGACAGGGTCCAAAAGGTCCCAATTGGGACTGGCTGGCAGTCGGAACCGGGGTTATGGGTCTGCTTCCAAGGGAGTCGGGCAAGTCCTGATCTTTTGGAAGCAGAGATCATGACAGTAAGGTGTTGTAGCTTTCTTCTGGGGCCAGATAAAGCAGGTTTCCCTTGCAAGTAGGTAAAGAGATCCAAATCTGGTGTGTATTGGACCAAGGCCGGGCGTGGATCTGCAGGCTCCGGAGGGTTTGGGTGATCACTCTGGGGTGATCTTAAGGCTGGGACGGTGCAGTATCGATTTCTGCGGTGCCTCCGTGGTGGAAGTTCACTCTGTGAGGCATAATCCAGTGCCAGCCGGGAGGTCTGGGATCTGGAAGTCTTGTAGTCAGTGCAAGCCTTTCGCGCTTGATCCGAACGGCAGAGAGACTTGCGTAAAGATGGTGGATGCTAGCCTGCTGGGCCTGTGGGCTTTGTTGTCGCAGTTGGACTGTGGGAAGGAAGAGCATGGGATTGCATTTGCGTCTAGATCATTAAGGCTGTAAGAAAAAAAATATTCAGTTGTGGAAAGAGAAGCGTTGGCAGTGTTTTGGGATCTCATGCATGTGTTATGTCCCTGGTAAAGAGAATGTAGTGGCGGACTGTCGCTCGCGGCTCCCATTGGAGGGGACAGTGGAGTTGTAGAGAAGATACAAGAAGATGAGATGATTGTTACCAATATTGAACAGGGGGCCTTAAGTGAAAAGACTTGGATGGTAGCTGAGTGAGAGGACATAGTACTCAATAAGGTGAAGGAGTGGACTGTGCAAGGTTGGCCTCCTAGAGATGAAGTAGAGAAGAAATTTGATCAATTTTATTAGGTGAAAATGAGCTGTGTTTGTTGATGTCTGGGGGACGATCAGGACACAAGGTAATTCCCCCCGAGGGTATCAGGGACAAACTAATTGAGATTGCCCATAAGGGACATTGTGGAATGAATAGTACAAAATGGATGTGAAGACAGAGTTACTGGTGGCCAGCTATGGATAGCAGAGTGGTAGGATGGTAAGAGAATGTGGTGTTTGTTTAGCAAGACATAAGAGCAAAGTGGTGCAGGAGACACCACTTTGCCCTGTGCGAGTACCTGAAGAGCCTTGGCAGAAGGTGGTAGTGGATTTGATGGCTCCAATCCAGGGACTGGGTGAAGGTATCAAGTTTATTGTGGTGTTGGTGGATTATCACTCAAAGTGGAAAGGCTTAAAGGAGGCTACGTGGCAGAGTTGGTGACCTTTTTAAACAACGTTTTTTTCCTTGAAGGGTTTCCCACAGAAATTGTGATGGATAATGGCGTGCAGTTTTGTTCAGATACTATGAGGACATTTTTGTTACGGTTTTGCATTATGCGCACACGTACCGTGTTGTATCATCCCAGAGCTAATGGTCTGGTAGAGCGAGCAAATAGATTTCTGAAAGGAGATATTCAGTTGGCTATGAGGTCAGGGCTTCCATGGAGTAAGGTTTTGAGACAAATGGTGTGGCGCTATTGTTTTACACCTCACTCGGTCACAAGAGTGTCTCTCTTGTCAACCTGGTACAAAATTATGTCCAGGTTGGGTGGGTTTGGCTTGCAGTGTGAATGTCAATCACAAGGAGGTGATGAAATTGGTGGAAGAGGCTCAGTGTCAATACAAGAGAGCATTTGATGAATCTTCTAAAGTAAAGGACGGGAATGGGTAATTGGAGATTTTGTGTTTATAAAGAATCCCAGGTATGGCCTCACATTTTTGGAAAAGTAAATTCCTGGGAGCAATGAGGGATAGTGTGGTGATTGTGGATGTTGGAGAAGTGTGGTCGATGGGTAGGCTGGTGTTGAGTAAAAGTCAGAGTGGAGAAGGGGAGATTGATAGTGATGAAAGTAATACAGTGATGGATGGGGAAGCATAAGTAGTGATAGTCATGTTGGAAGTAGCGTGCTGATGCGGGCGTGGAAGAATAAGGACATTTCCTGTCAAGTTTAAGGATTTTCTGTGTGTTTCATGGTGCACTAGTGTTAGTGGTCTTTTCACTTATTTGTGAATTAGTTCTCTGCTTTTAATGCATTGTTAAGGGGGTCTTACCGTTGGGGTGTTCTGTGTTTTTTTTTATCACTAAGGGGGGGAAGATGTGTTACGACCTGTTGTGTTCCAGAACCAGTATTAGTTCTGGAACCTGGGCCAGTTAAAGGGAAGCTTGGGGCTAAGGTGGCTGCTGCTCTCTGGAGTTAGCTCAAAAAAAACTTTCATTGCACTTACTTCATGGGGTGACTCAATTCTCTCTGATGCTCATAGTCTTTGGCAATATAGATTGTGTCAACTTCAAATGATATTTATGAGTGGCAAGTTTCCCTTCCCCAACTTTGTCTTCATCTCTCTGCCAACTGTTAGCCAAATAATTACCCAGAAGCCTTGGTGCCACTCTCTTGGCTTCAGGTAATGCTTGCACACTTGTATCTCAGGTGAGGTTACACTTCTATTCGGCTCACAGTCTTGGTTGGATTATTTTCTGGCTTTTAGAAAGGCTGCTTTCAGTATTAAAATGGGATTGCTCTTGGCTTGGGCAATAC
This sequence comes from Ambystoma mexicanum, assembly GCF_040938575.1. Taxonomy (NCBI): domain Eukaryota; kingdom Metazoa; phylum Chordata; class Amphibia; order Caudata; family Ambystomatidae; genus Ambystoma; species Ambystoma mexicanum. The sequence goes on along the minus strand of NC_090929.1, from coordinate 659,873,124 downwards.
TTGATCTCTCTTCAATTGTAGATGCAATACTTAAACACTTCTTTTTTTAGTATTTAACATTGGCGTGACAAAAGATGTAAAGGTCACTCTTTACTTGGAAAGTGAAATTAGGCACAGATTACCCCCTCTTCATACAGTTTACAGTGTTTAAAGTGATTAACAGTGGCTTTCTGTAGCATTTGCTCTTCACACGAGTGAAGGATAAATTACTCATCATACGCAAGTGCTACTTTCCCACTCTCCCATTGTCAACAGTTCAACAAACAACTTCAGCTCACTTCTGATTATACGCAAGTTAAGATTGGACTGGATACTATTGCCAGCAGTGCTCACTCAAGGAATCAGAATGCCAGGTTTGACTCACCGGCTTCTGTAATCCTTGTTCTGTGGGTTGTTCAACTTCCACAGCCTCTTGCACAACTTCTACTGCTTCTGGCTAAACAGGGACCCACATAATTTCTCGTTGAAGGTGTCTCCGTTTGGCCAATCGACTAAGGAGCCATGCTCACTCCTTAGACCCACGGCTTCACAACAGCTCCTCGCCTCGGTCTCCCACATGTTTCTTGCTGCACAATCTCTGCAAGTAGGCCCACATGGGAAAGGCAGTTTTCCTGCACACCTTCCGCTGTGCCTCTCTGCAACTCAGAGTTTGGGGAAACAGGGCCCTTTCAGAACAAGCAGGTGAATCTGCTGCATCAATGTCCTGGCGTCCCTTTCGTTCTCCTGCACCTGCCTGCATTGCCAACACTGTGTTTTCTTCTTTCTACCTCAGCTACTACAGCACTCAATCCAGCCACAGTTCCAGCTCCTTCCTCTTGCCTGCTGCTGAGGGGGGCTTTTATACTTCTCAGCTTTCTTCAGGTGTGGGCTGTTAGGCTTAATTGCCTGATTACTGCTACAGCATGCCTCTTTATCCCTCTTCATCGTCCCAGTACTCATGGGATTATGGGAGTTGTAGGCCCCACCAACAAAGTTAGTTCTTTTAGGTAGCTGCTTGATTTCAAGGATAGATATACTTCCCTTAAAATCATTTAAAGATGAACCATTAGAATTAATTTTTACAGAGGAAATCACTTTACTTAAGGCAATATTTCTAGATTTCTGTAACATTATACCTTTGGGAATAGGGAGGGTGTTTATCCTGAAATACCTTGAAGTGTGTTTCTGTTGGTAAGGCTGGCTCAGGTTACACCATTCACAAGGTCAGAATCAGGAAGCGTCTGTCTTTCCCTGGCCACCTGGAATGAGACTTTAGGCAGGGTTTAAGTGAGGGATCCGTAGGATTCATCAGAGTTGGAGCTTTGTTGCAAACCAAGATGTCCTTCATTTCTTTTCTTGAACTGTGAAACAAGAAATACGTTTAAAGTTGGGGAAGGGAAATTCACCCAGGTTGTGAAGAGAGACTGTGGTTACATTGGGAATTCAATCTTTTATTTGTGAATTGCCATGCATTTCCTGTATAAGTGTCAGGGACAGATATCCTTTGTTAGAGTGTTTGCTTTAGTTTATTTTAGGCAGGGGAATCCTCATTAGGGATAGTGAGGCCTTCATCCAACATTTGAATACAATGAAATGGCATTTGTTGAGAAAACCTCAAAACGTGGTCCGCCTCACATTTCTGACCACTCACATATTCCTCTTCTAAACAAGGAAAGTCTAAAAAAGGCATGTTAAAGTTTGGTTTTATCCAGTAAGAATATGTAAGAGAAATAATTAAATTAAATGAAAATTGTACCAACAAAATCAACTTATATACATTTTTACAACAATACATTCAAATGTATCCCTTGATGTACACTTAAATGAAATTCAAGAACAAACTTAAATATATGTTTCACTTTGCACATTTTTAATAATCTTATATCTTCTGACAAAATCTATTTTTTAGAATCAGAGTATATGAATGTGGAATTTGTAAGTAACCCTTTATAAGGAAACTGGACGCCTACGTTTTACTAAATATTAAAAGATATGAGAATCTTCAACTTCTATTTCTGGCATTTGTATTGTTCATGCAAAATAATGCTACTCCATAAACAAATACTAATTCATAATACAGTTTTTCACTTGATACCCAAGACATATTGGGTAATTTCACAATTGATTTTGGATGTGTATGTTTATAACAGTTAATTTTCCATGAGAAGTAGGTATCAATTGTTATCTTTTACACATTTATTTTGAAACAACATTTTGGAATTGGTGTCCATCTTATATTTAAACTTTTAAAGATTATTTGAATTTTATACATTTGAATTTCTTTAAAGATTTATAGAGCCATTTACAAACTGGATCTTCCAGTGGACTAAAAAGATGTTAATTTTCAAAACACTTTGATTTTAAAAAGGTGTGTCTGTTTTTTCAACATTTTTCCTTTTTTTCATACAGAAACATTGTTTTAAATAGAGCTTCCTATCAACATACATAGTGTACATGGTACCAATCAAAACACCCCACCAATATAAGGAAACGTAAATACATATCTGAATATGTAGCTAATGTTTTACGTTAAAAAAGAGCAACGGAAGATTGCACAATGACATTATCTGGAGCTAAAATCGAATTAATTTATTTGTCTTGAACTTGTATAAAACCATTAAACACTTATCTGTTTTGTAATTATTTTTACACATTAAATCCTATTTAGACAAGCTGATTTTCTAATAATTGAAACAATGTGTGCACTCAACAAGGCCACATATATACTAATGGAGAACTCTTTTTTGATTCCCACTATGATGCCACACTGCCACATATTAAATACACTGTACTATGTTTCGAAAACTAGCTACTACACTTTAGAAATTAGTCCATAAAAGAGTAATTACTTTCATAGCTATACTCTTTATTATGTATAAGTGATCCTTTTTTTCTCATACTGCGTTTAATTTTATTACTGATCTTCTGAAAACCAAAATTAAAAATGTGGTTCTAGTAGTAATAAGGAAGACTTCTTTGAAAATTCCTAGGCAATCCGGATTTGTATGAAATTGTAGAGTAATTACATTTCAAACAATCTATTTCTCTTCTTATCCATCTGGTATCGTGTCCACTATTAATTAAAACAACCTCATGTAAAGATTTTTCTTTTAAATGGATACGTACTATTGGGTTACATTTAAAATGTGTGCATTAAGATTTGCCTCATCCGTATATCTTCTCATGATAATTATCAAACATTCTTTACACTCCAAATTTCTAATAAAAAGATTGAAGTTAAGAATCTCAATCAGTACAGATCATGTCCCAGTAAGTATTTGATACCAGATCTGAAGACTGCACTGTTTCTTGAGTTGGTACTGAAAGGTAAAGAAATCAAAAAATAGTTGAGCAATAATGAATCCATTCATTAGAAAATCCTATGAATGAATATAAAAGTAAATTCTCTTTCTCTAATACCTCTAAGATACTGAGAAGTAATTAATGTGCATTCTGTTTGTTATTTTTTGAAAAATACATGCGTTGAGAATCTGCAGCTACAAAATTACAGAAATCCTTGATGCATTATGTATTTGACCTAGTTGTTCATCTATTAACTTTTTAAGGGTTATCTGTCCATTGTAAGGGATCAGGAATGCGAGGCTAACAACTTCTTGTGGTTTTCTCAGAATTTGATATTTTATTAATGAAACATAATGAAAAGAAAACCTAACTAAGCCTACTCTACCAGAGAGTTCCCTACCTAGTATATGTTCTAAGGAAACATCTCCTAGCATACAAATAAACTTGTCCCTCACACTAAACAAAACATTCTAAGTAAATCATAAACAACATAAATAAATGATTAGAAATAAATGATCACCTGTATCCCAACTAACCACATATGTTTTACTGCATTTCAGTGACATTTAACCCCTCCTAACCCCACTTGCCTTCCCCAACTACCCTAAAATGTAAAATAAAATATACCCTAAACTTGCAGCCCCCCCAAATAAATGCTGTGAAAAAATACAGTAAAATGGCAGTTTCACAATATGCAGTGAGACAGCTGTGGTGAATTGGGCAGCTAAAAAGTATTTGACCTTAACTTTTTCACAGCTAAAGATTTATCACAAAGTTTCAAGGGTTTAGTCATGCTATATATTCTAAAGTACATAGATGTATTGTTCTGATGTTACTGACTTTTCCCATTTGTGATATCTTTATGTGTTACGGATATTGTTATTACACCCAATTGAAACAACAAAGGTTTCAATAATCTTACCTTGACAGATCGAATGATCCAATGTGAAACAATCAAATGCCGCAGTGAAAGCTCCCCTGTGACTGCCCTGTCCTCTCCGGGCCGGAAATGAAAGGACAGAACGGCCAGGGAAACCCTCTAGAGGGAGAAAACCCTGGTGGAGTCCGGGAGCCTTGTGGATCAGGAAGGATGCTGAAGTGTCCTCAAATCGTGGCAGAAGTTGGCTGGCGGGAAGGCTTCTTCTAGGTGCACAAACAGACAAGGTAAGAATATACCAGAGACAGATAGAATTCGTATGGTATAGCAGTAGGTAGAATATCGAGTTCTCTAACCAGAGACGGTGGGACTCGATCAATAGGTGATTGGTTTTTGGTCTTGGGAGTGTGATAACTGGAAGGCGGATACCCTAGAAATAATAGCAGGTAAGTGCCGAAAGGTGGAAATAAGGGAGAGACCCTGAGAGGAAAGCACTTACTCTAAGCGGGTATTCAAGCAATGACAGAGTCGAAGCTAATAAATTAGCGTAGCCGAAGGAGACGCTGAATCGGCGTGTAATTCCCAATGCGGTAGTAACTAGAGTCGAAGGGGAGAGCTGGTAACAGGATCTGAGGAATAGGACAGTACAGAGTTAGTACAGTAGAGAGGTTCAAAGGAATCCAAGGTAGAAGATAGTATAGAAACGAACTCACGGAGCGTCAGTGGAAACAGAAGCGACGCAAGTTGCTGTTGGCTCAGGTTCCGGATAAAGGATCACGTGAGCGGTTACGAGCGTCTCAGGAAAACGTGGACAACTATACTGCTACCCTCTGCCTGGAGATCACAATAAGCAGTCCTCCTGGAAGAAGTACGATGAAGCAAACTGCACAAGCGATTACGGGCCCACAGAGACCACCACCCGCAATGTGTAACAGTATGCCCCCTCCTCCTGGGGGGAGACCCAGGCTTCCCCGGTTGAAGTTGAAAAATCCTCCGAATTAATTTGGGAGCATGAACCCCAGAGGCGGGTTCCCAAGTTCATTTCGCGGGAGAATAGCCCTTCCAATCAATCAAAAACTGCAATCTTCCCCTCCTATAACGGGAGTCACAAATATTCGCTACCTCAAATTCAGAACCAGTATCAGTAAGGATAGGAGGTGGTTGGGACGTCCTCATCCGTTGGAAACGATCCGGTATTACCATCTTGATTTGAGATATATGAAATACTGGGTGTATTCGTGACCAGGAAGTTGGTAGAGCAAGTTTGACTGCGGCCGACCCCACCAAAGATAAGACTCGAAAGGGTCCAAAATATTTGGGAGACAGTTTTGACGGGACAAGATGACGAGGAAGGAATCGAGATGCCAACCAAACAGAGTCTCCCACCATAGGATTAGGGGCATCTCGTCGGTGTCGATCCGCATTCTTCTTGGCTCGATCTTGAGCCCCTTACAGAGATAGCTTGGCTAGCTTCTGACCTTCCTGGATGTCTGTGATGAGAGTGTCAACCTCCGGGCATCTGGAAGTAGGAACAGTCACGGCAGGTACGAATGAGGGGTGATAACCGTAAGAACAATGAAAAGGACTGGTGTTAATGGCAGAATGTCTAGCATTATTGTAGGCGAATTCTGAAAAAGGGAGCAATTCGACCCAGTTGTCTTGGGCTGCCGATAGAAAAAATCTCAAATGGCCCTCCAGAGTCTGATTAGGCGTTCGGTTTGCCCATTGGTTTGCGGATGATATCCCGAACTAAGGGCCCGTTTGATACCCAAGATGTGACAAACCTTTTGCCAAAACAGTGACGTATACTGGGGACCTCAGTCTGACACAATAGTGTCCTGGAGTCCATGTCGAGAAAAGATTTCGGAGAGAAAAACTTTGGCCATTAAAGCTGCTCCTGGTAGTTTGCATAATGGAGTGAAATGCGCCAATTTGGTAAAATAATCTATAGTGACCATGATTGTGGTTCTATTTTCGGAAAGAGGTAAATCCGAGACAAAATCGGTGGAAATGGTCTGCCATGGTCGGTCAGGAATAGGCATTTTAGAGAGCAATCCTAATGGGGGCTTACGTGGAGTCTTGGCTTGAGAACAGATATTGCATGCTGCGACATAGTCGCGGACATCAGCTACTAACCCCGGCCACCAGAAATAGCGTTGTATTAACTCCAAAGTGGATTGAGAACCCCGGTGACCAGCTGTACGAGAGTCATGACACATCTGTAACACCTCCTGTTGTAAAGCAGGAACGGGAATTAGGACTTGGGTCCCATAAAAAAAATAGTCATCTTCAGCAGTGAGATGATGTTTGGAGGCAATATTCTCACATAACGATTTGTTCTGAAGAGTGGCTGTTCGTACTTCTTGGAGGAAATCGGTCAAGACCGCTATGAATCTAGCTTTAGGAAACATCTTTTCTGAACTGAAGCAGGGTGTATGGGGATCCTTACGGGAAAGAGCATCTGCCCTCAGATTGTGTTTGTCAGGACGGAAGGTGAAGTCAATCCGGAAGGGAAGGAAAAAATATGCCCAACGGGCCTGTCTACTGTTTGTGGTTTGTGCATTCTGTTGTACTCTAAGATTCTGATGATCGGTGTGAACCTTGATCGGAAAGGAAGAACCCAAAAGCAGATGTCTCCACTCTTCGAAGGCCCTTTTAATGGCTAAAAGTTCCTTGTCGAGTACAGAATAGTTCTGTTCTGCAGTGTTAAATCTTTTAGACAAATAAGCCACTGGTCTTTCTTCCCCCTGATCTGAGAGTTGTAAAAGGACGGCTCCTAATGCATATTGGGAGGCATCAGTTTCTACGATGAATGGCTTGGTCTGATCAGGGGTGATCAGAACTGAAGCGGAAGTAAACAACTCTTTCAGTGTTTGAAAGGCACTTTGGGCAGCTTGGTTCTAGGAAAAAGAGGCGCTCTTCTTTAATAGTCGGGTGATGGGTAAAATGGTTTCTGAAAAACAGGGTATAAATTTCCTGTAAAACTTCGCGAATCCTAAAAATCGCTAAATGTCTTTCGTACAGGAAGGTGTTGGCCAATCCAAAACTGCTGACACTTTCTTTGGATCCATGGAGATGCCTTGCGATGATAGTACAAATCCTAAGTACGTCACTTGTTCCTGATAGAATTCACATTTTGTGACTTTACAATAGAGGTGGTTAGACTGGAGGCGGTCAAGAACAGTGTTAACATGCCGAATGTGATCTTCTGGGTTGATGGAATACACCAGGATATCGTCCAGGTATAGGATGGCAAAGTGGAACAATATATCCGCGAACAAATGATCCATAAATCGCGGGAAAACTCCCAGTGCATTAACCAGTCCAAAGGGCATTACGTGATATTCATAGTGTCCGAAAGGTGTACGGTAAGCCGTTTTCCACTCGTCCGCGGGAGCTATTCGAATGAGGTGGTAAGCTCCTCTAAGATCGAGTTTTGTGTAAAGGGAAGCCCCCCGGACTGCTTCGAGGATGTTAGTAATCAAAGGCATCGGGTACTTGTAGGTTATAGTAATTTTGTTAAGACCCCGGTAGTCAATACAGGGACGGAGTTCGTCAGAATCCTTTTTAGGTATAAAAAAGAGAGAAGCGCCTGCTGGAGACACTGATTCAGAGATCAGACCTTTGTGTAGATTAGTTTGGAGGTATTCCTTTAATGCTGTTTTTTTCTTTTTGGGAAAGAACATACATTCGACCAAAAGGAATAGGTTGATCGGGAAGTAGGTCGATGTGACAGTTGTCCCTCCTATGTGGAGGTAAAGTAGGAAATTCGGGATTCTCAAAGACGGACTGAAACTTCCTATGACATTGAGGAATAATCTCTAGTTGATTTATTGTGGACACTGCTGGGAGATGTGTTGTTTCTGTAGGGATCTGGATGCCTTCTGACTCTAGCGATAGGCAATGATGAACACAATGTTTGGACCCCAGGAATAGAGTCCCAGCTGACCAGTTAATGAAGGGGTTGTGAAGTCGCAACCACGGGAGGCCCAAGATGGCAGGGAAATGTACCGCTTTAATAAGGTCGAACACCAGAATCTCTTTATGATTGGCAATCATGCAGGTAATAGGTCCGGTTTGTTCCTTAATAGGACCTGAACTCAAAGGACTTCCATCCACTCCTTGGATGGGAGTTACAATGGTTTTGGATACATGTGTTATCCCATGTTTTGTAGCCCAATCATTGTCCAGAAAATTTCCTGCGGCTCCACAATCAATTAAAGCGGGAATGCCTGATAAGATTTTTTCAGAAAGTGCCATGGAAAAAGACGCTACCACCATTGTCTGGCTAGTTGCAGTGTCAAGAGACATTCACATTTGAAATGGGGAAACAGGATTGTGAGCTCCTACCGTTCTTCCCCTTGCGGTAGGGCTTTGAAGTTTCCCGATTTCGGATTAGGTGTACGCCGAGGAGGAACAAGGTTACAATCTTTCAATACATGAAAGGAGGTCCCACAATACAGCATAAACCAAGAGTCTTTCTCTTCTCTCTTTCAGTAGCGGATAGCGGTCCCCTTATGGCCCCTACCTGCATAGGCTCTTCGGTAGGGATGTGGGACTTTCCCACTACCGGATAGTAATCCGGATGTGATCGAGTTCCCTTATTCTTCTTCTTTTCATAGGACCGTTCTTGTAAACGGTATTCAATCTGCATAGTAAGAGTTATCATGTCGGCCAGGTTTGCTGGGCGTGGGACTTTAGAGATCTCGTCTTTAATTTTGTCGTTTAACCCTCTGCGAAAAAGGGTGAGAAGACCCTCATCTGGCCACCCTAGTTCGGAAGACAACTGTTTAAATTGCGTGATGTACCCTAATAAATCCTTACTACCCTGTTTCAGATCGAGGAGTCTTTCTTGGGTGGCAACAGAAATTTCCTTTCTACCGAACATAGTCTTGAGACTGTTTGTAAAAGCTGGGTAGGAATCAAGGATAGCATTACTAGAAGTCACTAAAGGCATGGCCCATGCTAATGCAGGGCCCGAAAGATCGGAAATTACAAACCTCACCTTGTCTTTGTCAGTAGGGAAAAAACGTGGTTTGAATGTAAATTGGATAGTACAGCTGTCAAGGAATTCCTTGAGCTTATGGGGATCGCCATCATACACCATTGTGTGTAAGGTAGATGTGGGAGTGTCTGAAAATGCTCTAGCAACTTGCTGTCGCAGTTGTACATTATCTTGTTTTAAGAACTGAACCTCTAAGGACATGGCCTACATTGCGGCCATCAGTTGCTGCATTTGTTCTTCCATAAGGATTTCGTCTGTCCGTACGGGCGTCGCTTACTGTTACTGATATTGTTATTACACCCGATTGAAATAACAAAGGTTTCAATAATCTCACCTTGACAGATCGAATGATCCAATGTGAAACAATCAAATGCCGCAGTGAAAGCTCCCCTGTGACTGCCCTGTCTTCTCCGGGCCGGAATGGAAGTACCCAGTTGAAAGGACAGGACGGCCAGGGAAACCCTCGAGAGGGAAAAAAACCTGGTGGAGTCCGGGAGCCTGGTGGATCAGGAAGGATGCTGAAGTGTCCTCAAATCGTGGCAGAAGTTGGCTGGCGAGAAGGCTTCTTCTAGGTGCACAAACGGACAAGGTAAGAATATACCAGAGACAGATAGAATTTGTATAGTATAGCGGTAGGTAGAATATCGAGTTCTCTAACCAGAGACAGCGGGACTCGATCAATAGATGATTGGTCTTTGGTCTTGGGAGTGTGATAACTGGAAGACGGGTACCCTAGAAATAATAGCAGGTTAGTGCCGAAAGGCGAAAATAAGGGAGAGACCCTGAGAGGAAAGCACTTACTCTAAGCGGGTATTCAAGCAATGACAGAGTCGAAGCTAATAAATTAGCGTAGCCTAAGGAGACGCTGAATCGGCGTGTAATTCCCAACACGGTAGTAACTAGAGTCGAAGGGGAGAGCTGGTAACAGGATCTGAGAAATAGGACAGTACAGAGTTAGTACAGTAGAGAAGTTCAAAGGAATCCAAGGTAGAAGATAGTATAGAAATGAACTCACGGAGCGTCTGTGGAAACAGAAGCGACGCAAGTTGCTGTCGGCTCAGGTTCCGGATAAAGGATCACGTGAACGGTTACGAGCGTCTCAGGAAAACATGGAACAACTAGACTGCTACTCTCTGCCTGGAGATCACAATAAGCAGTCCTCCTGGAAGAAGTACGGTGAAGCAAACCACACAAGCGATTTCGGGCCCACAGAGACCACCTCCCGCAATGTGTAATATTATGTACTTGAATGATACATTCATTGTGTTTTTTTAATGTTTCCAATAATTATCTTTCAAGGTCTAATGATAGTACACATTATTTGCAATGCTCCGTAAACAGACATTGTTTACCTTATTGTATATAATCATTTCTTTTACAGTGGTATTCCACTTCAAAACAAGGACACTCTAAAAAATGGCATGGTTAAAGTTTAGTATTATGTAAGAGGAATATGTATGTACCACTTTTGTTTGGCTTGTCATACCGGTGCTGTTAGAATAACATATATATTTTAGTACCCAGTCTGCTGAGGTTGTTAATTTTAATCATTTGTCTAAAAAGGAAAACAACTTCTCATTGGAGAGAGAAGAAAACAAATCTACTTGTTTACAGTATTCAATCATTTACACAACCTAAAAAATCTTGAAAAATGATGTTACGCACATCACATACAATGATTTATAATAACGTTTTTTTATCACAAGCTGCAAAATCAATGTTAATTAAAAAGAGGTGTTGTGGTCTAAAATAGAAATGGTGACATAATCCAGACTTCCCTTTTACTTTCATTCATTTTAAACATTCCTCTTTCTATCAGAGATCAGTTTTTATATTGTCTAAATGCTGTTATTTTCTAATATGCATCACATATTAAATGGAAAAGTAACCAACAAAATCAACTTATATACTTTTTAACAAAAATACATCCAAATCTATCCCTTGATGTACACTAAATTAACCTTTAAATATTTTTTTTAGAATCAGACTCAATGAAATGTGGAGTTTGTAAGTAAACTTTAATAGGGAAACTGGACACCTACACTTGACTTAATATTAAATGTGTATGCCTATAACATTTAATTTTCCCTGAGAAGTAGGTATCAATTGTTATCTTTTATAATTTGATTTGGTTACAAATATGTTGGAATTAGTGTGCAGCTCATTTGAATTTTTTAAATTTGAATTTCTTTCAAGATTATGGAAACATTTGTAAACTAGTTCTTTCAATGGACAAAAATATGTACATTTTTGAAACACTGATTTAAAATAATGTGTGTGTTTTTTCAACATTTTTCTTTTTTTCATACGGAAACATTGTTTGTAAAAAGAACTTCATATCACTGTAAATAATGTACATGATACCAATCAAAACACCCTACCAATATTAGGAAACATGAATATATATATGAATATTTAGCTAATATTTTATGTTTAAAAAGGGCAACAGAAGATTGCACGATGCCATTATTTGGAGCTAAAATCAAATTGATGTATTTGCCTTGACCTCATATAAAAGCTTTAAACACTTGTAACTGTTTTGTAATTATTCGTACACATTAAATCCTATTCAGAAAAGATGATTTTCTAATAATTGAAATAATGTTAACTAGGCCACACATATGCTAATAAAGACCTCTTTTTTGATTGCCACTATGGTGCCACACTTCCACATGTTAACTACATTAAACTATGTTTATAAAACTAGCTAGTACACTTTAGAAATTAGTCCATAGAAAGAGTAATTACTTTCATGCCTATACTCTTTATGATGTATACGTGATCCCTTTTTTTCTCATGCTGTGCTTCTTTTTATTTACTGATCTTCTGAAAACCAACTTTAAAAATGTGGTTCCAATAGTAATAAGTAAGACTTCTTTGAAATTCCAAGGCCATCCGGATTTGTATGGAAGTAAAGAATCATTACATTTCAGACAATGTATTTCTCTTCTCATCCAAATAGTATTGTGTCCTTTGTTAATTAAAAGAACCTCACAGAAAGTTTTTTCTTTTAAATGGATACCTGCTCTTGGGATAAGTTTAAAATGTATGGATTAATCTTTGCGTCATCCGTTTGATATCTTTTCAGCATAATTCGCAAACATTCTTTACACTTCAAATCTCTAAAAAAAAGACTGAAGGTAAGATCAGTACAGATCATGTACAGTACAGATCATGTCCCGGTGAATATTTTTTCTGCAATAATTAGTCCATTAATTGGAAAATCATGAAAGAATACAAAAGTAAATTCTCTTTTTCTAATACGTCCACGATACCGAAAAAGAATTCATGTGCATTCTGTTAATTGTTTTCGGAAAAATACATGCAGTGAGAATCTGCAGCTACATAATTAGACAAATCCTGATGCATTATTTATTTGACCTGGTGGTTCATCTTTTATGTTTTTAAGGTTGTCTTTCCACCCAAAAGAGTTTATTCTGAGCCTGTACTTACTAACTGTATGAAACATTTGAAAAAGGAAACATAGGGTTGAATTTTATTAACCATACGCCCCTGTTTTATAACTAAAAAAATACAGAGGATGTTTTTGGAAACTTTGACCAGTTCTTCCTGCACCATCTTCCACTGGTTAGGTAGCAGGTAACTGCACCTTTTTTAATTAATTCAACTCAAAGTACATTTATTTTTCTGATCAAGAGCTCTTGAATGTTTAGGCAACAAACCAAGGAGAGGAGTCTTGTTGCAAATCACCACACAGAAATAATCCAATCACAGAGTAGTTTGGAAAATATCTTTAATGGCAGTCGGCCAAGCAGCATACAAACAATTAACAGAACAGAATACAAAACCAACCTAAACCCCCTTATCTGTGCCAAACAAAAACACACAGCGTCCCTCATGTACATTTCGGCTAGACATACGCACAACATAGGATGAAGCAGTTATTGGTAGTAAGGCACAATTTAACATGGCAGCAATGGGTGGCTGAACGTGGCTGAACTTTCACAAGTGAAGAACAGAGTAGTTTATAATTGGAGGGTACAATTTAACTTTTCCCACCACAGGAGCATACATCATACAAAGCTGATTCTACTCATACATTATCTGCTGCCACTAGCAAATGCAATCCTGCCATAATTTCAAAAGGAGATAATGGTATGTATAACATGCCTTTTTGAGACATGGTGGCCTAAATTAATCAGTGCAGCTTTTAAAGTCTGTCTTGTAATTTGTACAAAGTGATGGCACAAATTGTGCTCTTTTCAAAAACATGTCTTTATAAATTCTAAAATGCGCTGAAGTTCTACCTGCTAGATGAGACTTATTAATGCAATCGAATTTCACGCAATATACTCAATGATATGATAGATGATATGTAATTTATAACGCGCCTGTAAGTGTTTCTAGGCATGACAAGGCAAGGGAGGGAAGACAGAGGGAGGACAAGACAAACGATCTTACTCTGCCTTGTGCCATTCAGATTGTGCAGGTGCGATAACGCCAAGTATATGGGGAAGCGAGGGGGTGAGTGCCAAGAAGTGGGAAGTACAATCAGGGCAGCATTGCTCTGAGTAAGTGCAGCCAGGGCGGCGTGGCTCTGGGTAAGTGCAAGGAGGCAGGGAACGATAGAGGTTTACAGTTCCCGCCCATAAATTGCTTGGTAGGCCCGGATGCATTGCAGGGGAGACTGATCATGGAGGAGCCAGGTACCCAGTGAGACTCTGAGGGTAGCCAAGCAACCAGTCGGCGCAGCATGCAGGTAGGTCAGCAGGGAAGGAGAGCGAGAAATCAGAGGAGAAAAGGAAGGTCCTGAGCTGCTTCCAGAACTTCAGGTGGTCTGGCTCAACTTTGAGAGTGGCAGTGAGGCCATTCTATAGGAAGGCACCTGCAGAGGAGAGAGTTCCACACCCCCACTCTCTGCCTAGAGAAGCATCTGACCCTTAGAGTGTTGGAGGTAACTGAGCAAAGGGCTTGAGAAGGAAGGTATTTGGAAGAGAGAGTTGGATGTAGTGCGGGCCTTGGCCGCAGAAAGCCTTGTGGATGATGCAGAGGGTCTTGAACTTGTTTCTTGCAGCCACCGGGAGCCAGTGGAGAGATTTCAGGACTGGAGAGATACGGTCCCTGGGCTTCAGGCCAAGGAGAAGTCTTGCAGTCCTGTTCTGGATTAGTTGGAGAGGCCAGAGAGTTGAGGAAGGCAGATTGAGAAAGAGGTTGTTGCAGTAGTCCAGCCTATAGAGAACCAGGGCTCTGGAGACAGTGAACTTCTGGGAAAAGTGAGAAAAGGAAGAATACATCTGAGGAGGTGCAGCTGGTAGTGGGCTTTCCTGCAAAGGTCTGGAATGTGAGGAGAGAAGGAGGGAGTGGAATCAAAGATGAAACCATGGTTTTATTCCTCACAGGAAGGCGAAGGAAGAAGACCCAAGAAGGGCAGCCAGAGTGAGAGAGGGAAAGGCGGGGGTCGGGTTCCAAAGAGAAGGATCTCCGTCTTAGTGGCATTAAGGCAGGGATTGTTGGGGGTACACCAATTCTGAATCACGGATAGACAGCCAGAATGAGAGAGAGAGGAGAGGAGGCTGAGGGGAGCCTAAAAGAGAGCTGAGTGTCATCCGCATAACTCTGAAAGTTGGAGGAGAAGGTAAAGATCAGGTGGGCCAAAGGGGCCAAGTAGACTTTGAAGAGCCAGGTTGAGAGGATAGAGCCCTGGGGAACACCACATGTGGAGAGAGAGGTGATGGAGATAAAGGACCCAAGTTGGACCTGTGAGTTTCAGTCCACGAGGAAGGAGGTCAACCACTCTAGGGCCTGATCCATGATACCCAGGTTCCCACGGAGTCGATTGATCGGGATGGCGTGATTGACTATGTCAAAAGCAGAGGAAAGGTCAAGGAGGACGAGGACAGAAGGAAGGCTGGAGTCGTGATTAGAGAGCAGATCTTCACAGATGTTCAGGAGAGTAGTTTTCATGCCTCTGGCTGCTCTGAAGCCAGACTGATTGTCATGGAGACAACCAACAGAATCCGAGTGGAGAGTAAGCTGGGAGATAGCCAGCTTTTCCAGGAGTTTATCCAGGAATGGAGTGATAGAGTTCAGGTGATAGTTTGCCGGACAGGCAGGATTGGCAGAAGGATTTTTAAGGAGGGGTGCTCAAGGGAGTGCTTGAGGAGAGGGGAAAGATCCAGTGGCAAAAGAGTGATTGCAGAAATCAGCCAAGGCTGGCGCGAGGGTGTCAATGTGGTCCTTTATGGTTCTGCAGGAGCTGGGGAGCACTTGTTTGGACAACACTTTCATAGATCAGACTTGTCTAGAAACATTGCCAGGTGTTGTCAGAGAAAAGAGGAGAAAGGAGGAGTAGAGGGAGAGGTGGCCAGAGGGGGCCGAGATAGGTAGAGGGAGAGGAAGAGGAGAGGGAGGACAGGATGTCCTGAGTTTTAGTGCTCAGGTGAGAAGCCAGAGCTGTTGAGAGGGCCTGGGAGAGGACAGGAGAAGTGGAGACTGCCAAAGGATTGGTCAGCTCCTTGTAGGTTTTAAAGAGTTTGGCCGTGTTGTTAGAGGCTGCAGAGACACAGGCTTGGATGTGGACTCTCTTCTTGGACAGGACAGAGAGTATGTATTGCCTTTGGAGCAGGAGGCAGGCCAGTTTGTCAGAGGATGCGCCCAAAGTCCTCCTTTTCCTTTCAGCCAACCTGCACTTGTGTTTCAGGGTGGCGAGGTTGGAGTCATACCAAGAGTTACAATTGGAGGTAGGCTTCAGAGGTATTCTCATGACAGGGGCAAGGATGTCCAGAGTATTGGAGATAGAAAGATGCAGGTTAGTGAGGGGTGTGTCAGAGTGTGAGTCAGCCGCAGGAAGTGCTATGTGGGAAAGTGACAAAAGCAAGGACTCTTCCAATATCGCCATTTACCAGGCCAATTGGACATTCAAATGACAATTTAACATAACTTAATGCTTAACGCAAATGCACAAAACAGGTGCCAGACAAGCTGTTTGAGAGATAGATAATTCTAATTGAATTAACCATGCCTGTGCTTTTTAATTTAATTCTAAAGGCATTGTGTCCCCATCTAAGACATCCATAATTCCATTAATTCCATAATAACAGCTTCATTCTCAAAGCTCATCATCACAGAATTAAACGGATCACATTCTGTATCAGTAGAATCCAACAAACACATGGAATGCTTTTTCTGTTGTAGGTCGAGCATCACTTGAGTGCCAGTGCCTACTTGAAGATATATGTTTGTAATTATTCTATTCCCTAGAGTATTTTTAACACCCTCATTGAGTACTCCAATGCTAATACTTTTAATCATTTCTGTATATTCCCTGTATATTGCCTCAGTAAGTTATTTGTAGTAGATATAATGCCAAAGATTAGCGTTTCCTAACTGCCTGGATATATTTTGAATGAGTTGAGTTAACATTTTGAGATTGCCAAAAATAAGAGCATGTTTTCCTCGAAAGGTATGCCTAAGTCTTCAGAACCTCTTGCATTCTCAGATCAACATAATCTAGCATAAGATTAGACACCATAACTTCATTCACAATCAAAACTCTCACCTTTCAAAGCACACTTCTAAGTCTGTGTGGTGCCTCAGTTGAAAGATTCCTAAATTTCAACTTGTTGCCATGCTCCACTGTTAGCATTAATAAATGCTACCAACTATGGCTGCCCATGTTAAATGCTACCAAACCTGCAGGGGAGTCACAATTAAAGAGACAGTGCAGTCAGTTTCTTGTTGGACTATAGTTATCAAAACTCGGATGTGAAAGGTTTTTCGTGATTCAGCCTATCCAATAGCATGCCGCAAATAAGGACGGAATTGCTCACAGAAACACTGATTATTTTCTTGCCTTAGGCCATGCCTCAATCCTGGTTTAATTTATCTCTGCTCTGTATTCAGGTTACACACCAATGCATCTAAATCAATATCTAGAACCTTTTCTTGCTTCATAGCATGTTTAATGTCCTCCATGGCAAGCTTAACATCAGTTTGCACTAGTGGGTCACCGTGAGCATTCTGACTATATTTTCGGTGACTCTTGAATCGCCTAAGGAGAGTCATTTGCTATTTCTGTTGTCACCAGTTCTGCTTGACACATTTCTTCTAGAATTCCTAAATACTCATCAAAGTTTGAGTAAACAATGTTTACTTTCTTTTCCTCAAAGGCTGCTTTAAAATTCTCACAACTTCCAAACAGTTATTTCTCATTCTGCTAAGGTAAGAACAATTGCAAAAGGCAAACGTAGAAAAATGTGTTATTTTCTGCAGTTCAGCAAGCCAATTTCTTGTGATTGATGAGAGATGGCTTTCATGTCTCTCCAGGCAACCAGGGCAACCATTTAATTTAAAACACAGAGGTTTCATCTTCCCTTCCACTTTGTGGCATGAATAGTGCTCTGCTACTTCATACAAGCAACGTTTCTCCAAGTCGTTAGACCTTTTTTGATGATAAATGTAAATCAAAATAGTTTTGACAGTGCCTGTCCTATTAGGCAACTTTTATGCTAATTCTTCCATCAAAGTAACTGGCTCTAGCGGTAGCTTCCTATTAAGGCAGGACAAAGGCTGGTCCAAAGAATGTTGATGCTTCATCCACAGAAAGGCAAGCTAGTGAACCAATCTGAGGCTTCATACTCACCACACTCTCTATGTGAGCTCATTTTGATGTCAAAGCTTAGACCTTTTTGACTCAGTCTTTTGTCGGCTGACAAATCAGCCCAAAACTCATTTGCATTTCTTTTTCTGTTCGGTTCAAGAAAGCTGTAACATAACAAGCAACTGCTGTTGTGTTATCACCTACATACTGGACATCAATATTTGCATTCCACATGTTGTGATAAGGTGCCAAATAACTTTGTGATCAAAGTTATTTAGTTTCAAAGTTGTATTACAACATATTGTTTTTTATTTAATTTTTATTTATTGTTGTACAGTTTAAAAAATCTTTAACAATACACATTATCCAATTATGACAAAACCCCAAACATACAATTGACTACAATGTTACATGAGATTACAAAAGGCATACATATACCTAAGAATAGCACACAGAAAATACTTCCAACTCATTCTAACTGTAAAGCTTTTAAAAAACCTGTCACTGCCGGTACCACAGAAGTAGATGTGCCCGCCACACAAAATTGCATAAAACAATCACATTGCAATGTAGATAAAATTGTTAGACAATCAATAAAAGTACTTCTAGATGACCCCTTAACTGAGGACAAGAAGTTATCAAATGAAACTGTTTTACTGCCTTTCACAAACCACAAAACCTGCATTCCCCTTGAACCACTATTAGCATTTTATAACATAGTAAGATTTCTTTAGTTTGAATTTGATTAAAACGAAATCTGAGGAAGAGTGTGGATACATGGCTAAATAAGGAGCAACCACTCCAACAGATTTAAAATCAGATCTTAAGTGGACAAGTGATTCGTATGAATGAAAAGAGTCCATCGTATTTGCCCAATCCTTCCTATAAAGGAGTGGTTTCACTCTTACTGGGTTCTTTATGAGATCCGCTACTGTCAGTCCCAGATCAGCAATTCTCATGTAAAAGCTTCCTTTCCATTAGACATCAGCGTGTTGAATTCCTTGTACAGGGAGGGAATGCAAAGAGGACACAAAAGCTTAAAATATAGCAGTAGGTACCTCCTCTGGGCATGGCCTCTAAGTGAAAGTAACCTGAGCTCGTATTGAATGGCAGCCACAGGAGTACCCTGAGAAACTTGAAGTATCCTCCTCCACAACCGTCCTTCTATGCCCAAGAGTAAATCTAATGCCCAACATGAAAGTATCTTAGTGACAATTTTCCCCTCATAAAACTTCAATAAGGAGAAAATTGAGAACCTCCCATATTTGGTTTCCAGACAAAATAATTGGTTGGGCAATGCCATTCGCTTCGAAAGCAACCATTCCCTAACAAAGGATACATTCTGTTTGACAGAAAATGGGGCATCCCAAATAAACAAAACCCTTCAATTGTTCAAGGGACTCATCTTCAATATGCCACATGAATGATTTAGGTCTACATTTGCCAGAAAAATGCAATATTTTTGATTTGACTTAATTTTCAATTTATGTTCGACTGCAAAGGTGGAAAAGTGTCATGACGCACTTACCCCGACTGCGCACCCGCGTCATGGTGGTCCGGTTCTGCGGTGTCGTCGGCTGCGGTCGCCCTCCATCTCCACACCCGCCCAGCGACTTGGGAGCTCCCGCGTGCTGTGGCACCCAAGGCGCTGTTGGACCCGTTTGCGCTGGGGGTTGCCATGGCGCCTGCACTCACGCAGGAGTACCGCCCCTCACGGCCGCTGCACATCACGAAAGACGGTCACGTGTCCCTTGCAATGTGGGACACGAGCTGTCACGGAAAGCGGTCACGTGACCAGGAAGTACAAAATAAAAGAAGCCCAACCCACTCAAGCAGTGCTTCTCAGCTGTTTTGACAGCGTTTGGCTAATTCTGAATTATGTACTCTGCTTACCATGACCTTTTGGATTTTGGACCTCGTTTTCTGACTTGGATTGTGATTGCTTTTGCCCTTTGGATTTGTTTGCTATATTCAGACCCTCCAGAAAATTGCGGCATGAAATGGAAAATATTGCGGCACAAAAAAGAAAATAATTGCGGCACCCAACTGCGTTTTTTGCGGCATTTTCTAACGTTGAAAAATATATCATTTAACATCTTTTTTAGCCTAAAACCAAGTAATTGCAAGGCTTTTGTTAGTGAGGAACAAAATGTGTTCTGTCTGGCTGCGCTCTGTAGGACAGCCAGGTCGAGTCACCACAGCCTAACATTTTGGATTATGGTGGGGGAGGGGGGATACAGCCTGATGAGCTCCAAGGAAATGGTGCTGTGCCACTACTTCCAGCAGACAAGTGGAAAGCAAATAAACAGATAGGCTTGAATTCAAAAGTGTAACCCTGGTTGAAGCCCATAGGTTTGCTTTTCGCTTGTCCTATGACCCCAGGAGAGAGGGGGAACAACTCTACACTTCTCCATGGAAGGAATCCATGAGGCCAAGACACTGGGGCAATGCAGTGGCAGTAACTGCAAGCCCGTAATACCTAGCCAAACAATGAACTCTCTTGGGTGGTCATAATTCCTTGGTTATGCCACCCACACATGGTGACTAAACACACCCACAAACAGAAATGAAACATCACAACACTACCAGGGGTCAAGTCCTGCAAATTAAAGTGGGGGAGGGAACTCATTAACAAATGCAATGGCATGTGATGTCATCAGAAATTAGCATATCAGGGTGAAATATGCATATATCATTAAATTGGCTTTGCATAACCACCAAAATTGCACAGGACGAATGGCATTTGCCTTTCATAAATTTTAACACCCAATTTTGTGCGTAATTGGTGTCATACAGCCCAGCCTTGATTCAAGGCTGGGCTGCATGATACAAACGCTCGTAGCTGTATTCGTTTCAAATTGCTTTACAATTATTGTAAAGCAATTTGAAACAAATACAGCTACGAGAGTCTTCAATTGGCATCATGCAGCCCAGCCTTGATTCAAGGTTGGGCTGCATGATACAAACGCTCGTAGCTGTATTCATTTTCAAATTGCTTTACAATTGGTATCATGCAGCCCATGATACCAATTGTAAAGCAATTTGAAATTAATACAGCTACGAGAGTCTTCAATTGGTATCATGCAGCCCAGCCTTGTGGCTGGGCTGCATGATACCAATTGTAGACGAGCGTCAGGAAGCATTAAGTTTATGCTTTCTTTTCCGGCGCTCGACAGGAAAGTAATTTACTTTCCTGTCGAGCGCGGGAATGAAAACAGTCCAGTGGCCTCTTTGGGTGCTCTGAGTTGGGGGCAGATGAGTGGACAGGCCAGTGCTTACCTGGCTAGCTTCACCAACTGTCAGCTCGGGCACTCAATGAGCCTTGGAGGTGCCTGGGGTCACAGCCAAATGCTGTGCATCTCCCAGGCCTGCGTGACCCTCCCCCAATCCTGGGCCTGCAACGCAGAGATGAGGTGTTAACCCTCAAGCTGCTGCAATCAGCAGCCAGCTGTGTTCGCTCTAAATCATTAAATGAGCGCGAAAAAAGACACACTAAGCTAATGTGTCTTGTTTGCGCTCATTTAATGATTTATAGCGGCAATTGCGGGAAATAGCAAATTTTGCGATTTTTATGCAAATCGCAAAATCGCCATAAGGTGGATGGTCTGTATATTGGACTGCCTACCTGAACTGCTAAGACCATCGGACTGTGTTCACCTGGATTTCTTCTGCTCTCTCCTTTGGCCTTTGGTATATTCAGAATCAGGAATCAAGTACTTTGTGAGACTTTGCTCATAGCATCACGTTGCCTTTTTTTCCTCCAAGACCAAGGTGGATCCTTTCATAATAGAGGCACCCTCCCATCTCCTCTATCCCAAATCACTACACCTTCAGGGGGAACAGTTAGGTACAAGGCTGTCATCGAGCATCTCCTCGGGTAGGTGACTTTATACTTCTCCGCTTTATTCACACTTATAGAGTCTCTGTAATTGACATACCTAACGTTATGTTTTCTTTGCATCCATCCGGGACCTGGTGTTCTCTGCTCCTGCCACCTGTGGCCCCAATAACCGGTCAGCGAGTTGTTCGCTCTTTCTGACTGGTACTTGGGGACGGTGGTATACTAATCCACGTGGACCTCAGATCTTGACAGACTGAGAAGCCTCTTACCCACTGGATTATCGATACCTCCGCCAGGGACCCGTTGGCTGCTCTTGTACAAGCTATCACAGTCCTAAGGGCAGACATGGCGGCTGCTACAACGGCCATTCATTAGTGCTTAGATGCCATACAAAGTGAAAGGCACTCTTTGCCTCCAGGCAAAGAGTTTGGAGATGCACCTGCCCGACCAGAACCCCCTGCTGCGGCAGTAGCTCCAGCCCCGCTTTATGTACCTACACCCTTTCCATTGGCTGCACCTGTAAAATTCCAGGGTGACCCACGTAAATTCTGCACCTTTTTGAATCAGTGTAAATTACATTTCTTATGCCGCCCACAGGCTTTCCCCGACTCTACCACAAAGGCTGCCTTCACCTTGTCTCATTTAAGCAGTATTGCAGCCACATGGGCGAATCCATTGTTGGAGGGTGATAGCCTCGTTTTGTATGTTTTTGATCGGTTAGTGGCAGAAATGACCAAAGTGTTTGATACATCACAAAGCACAAACCCGTGACCTAGAATTACTGGAGTTAACACAAGGAAAAAACACATTAATTGAGTATATAACTCGGTTTAACCAGCTCTCTGTCGAAACCGCTTGGCCAGAGAATAATAACTCGGTCGTGTTCTATAGGGGGCTCAGTGATCAAATGAAGGATGCCCTTGCTGTCCTACCCACACTGCCTACCCAGTACCCTGACTTGGTAGACTTTTCCCAACAAGTCGATGCTAGGCATGCAGAGCGAAAGACAGAAGCAAAAAAATCAACCCCTTTGTTTTCTGCGGGCACATCTTCCTTCGAACCACTTAGCGAACCCATGCAGATCGGGGGTATCCGCAGTCCCATAACACCTACAGAAAGAGAACGCCGTAGACAGGCTAATGCTTGCTTCTACTGAGGAATCAGTGGTCACTTTGTTAAGGTATGCCCTAGGAGACCTAAACTCAAACCAGCGTGTTTTCAGAAGGCTAGTCCCTAGGACAGGGGGCGCTGACGAGCCTGTCTGTACATCCTTATGTATCCCCTTCTATACCTGAACCCACCAGGCCCTTGTCTCTGCAGGCACTTTTGATTTCCACGGACAACACCAAACACCAGGTACACTTGGTCATAGAGTCCAGAGCGATGGGGAATTATGTTGACATCTGCCTGGCTGCTTCCTTAAATCTACCCCTGCAAAACAAGAAACACCCTGAAACGGCACAGGCCATAGATGGTTCTCCTCTGATCTCTGGTCCCATTAGACAACAAACAGCCCCAGTAACCTTGCTTCTACAGGACAGACACCGAGAAATCATTACCTTTGATCCAATTATGATATTTGAACTGTGTACGTTTTATGCATAACATGTATTACATCCCTGCCCTCCAATGTTGTAACATATGCATAATGTAACTAAGCTTGTTGCAAGTAACAGCGTCACAATGCCCCTGGGCTGTCTGTGCGCTATATAAATGTAAAAATAAATAAATAAATAAATAAATAAAATTACCACGCCCCAAAACGGTCTTATCCTTGGCATCCCATGGTTGCGTGCACACAATCCTGTTATGAACTGGAACCAGGGGTCAGTTGATTTTGAATCACTGTTTTGTCAGGAACACTGTCTCACAGCCCCAGAACATATGACCACACCTGCTCAAGCCCTATGGTGCCTGGCTCCGTTATCTATACACGAACCACAAATGATGGACGTCGACGTTCTGGGACATGTGGTTGGTCTTGTTGCGACTCACATACATCCAGAATATCACGATTTTGCGGAAGTGTTTGACAAAAAGTCTGCAAAAGATCTCCCCCAACATCGTCCATATGATTGCCCTATTGATTTAGTCCCGGGGGCTGTAGTACCGTGCGGGTGAATATATTCCCTGTCCCCGTCGGAAGATGCGATCCTGAAGGAGTATCTACACCACTATCTTCAGCTGGGGCATAACAGACCATCTCAGTCCCCCTGCCAGCCCCATCATTTTTGTACCGAAGAGAGAAGGCGACCTCCGCCCATGCATAGATTACCGTCGGCTCAATCATATCACTATCAAGAACAGATACCCCATTCCCCTCAACACACCTTTACTGGACCGATTGACGCATGCCTTGATCATTACTAAATAAGACCTGAGGGGGGTGTATAACCTTATACGTGTTCGAAAGGGTGATGAGTGGAAAACAGCTTTTTGTACCCGATACGGCCTCTTGGAATATACTGTTATGCCGTCCGGGCTGTGCAACGCGCCAGCAACCTTTCAGAGGTTCATAAATGAGATCTTCCACGATATTATCAACACCTATATTGTGGTGTATTTGGACGACATTTTGGTGTTTTCACAGTTCCTACAAGAACACGTCTCACACGTTCGAGAGGTGTTGAGTCTGCTTTGCTCTCATTGTTTTTACGCAAAGGCAGAAAAATGTTTATTTCATGCCCAGGAAGTGGACTTCCTAGGGTTCCACATCACCCCCGGAGCCTTCACTATGAATTCTACTAAAATACATGCCGTCCTCGATTGGCCTGTTCCATAAACTCTTAAGGAGGTTCAATCCTTTCTTGGTTTCGCCAATTTTTATAGGCGATTCATTGCGGGGTTTTTAGCCATCGCTGCACCACTGACTCATCTCACAAGTCCCCGTGCCCTATTTGTATGGACGCCCATGCAGCAGGATTCTTTTATGGCCTTAAAAACAGCATTTACCACTGCCCCCATCCTACAGCACCCCAATCCTGACCTCCCTTTTGTCATTGAAGCTGATGCTTCGTCATATGCTATAGGGGCTGTTTTGTCCCAATCCTGTCCGTCCACGGGTATGTTACATCCGGTTGCCTTTCATTCACGGAAATTCACCCTGGCAGAGAACCACTAGACCATCACCGAAAAAGAGCTCTTGTCGGTAAAGGATGCCTTTCAGGTGTGGCAACACCACCTGCTTGGGGCCAAACACCAGGTTACAGTGTATATAGATCACCGCAACCTCCAAGACCTGGCCACGTTTAAATGTACCAACAGCCGATAAGTCCGCTGGCACTTGTTTTTTTCGGCATATGACTTTGTTATAAAGCATCGCCTGGGCATCGCACATTGCAAAGCAGATGCCCTTTCCCGTATTCCTGGGGGTGGCTCTCTTCTGGTTTTTCCTGATACTTTGCTGGAGAGCAAACACGTGATATGCTTATGTACGCCTCCTGCGGATTTGTTGTCCCTGATTCGCCAATGGGTTGCCTCCCATCCTGAACAGCTGCGGGATTGGGAAATAGAAATGCACGATGGCCTACCGTTCAAACAAGGTAGACTCTATCTACCTACACCTGATACACGCACGTTATCTCTGGAATGGTCTCATGATGCAGTCATTAACGGCCACCCCGGCCGAAGATGTACATTGGCTCTACTCTGACATTGGTGCTGGTGGCCTTCCATGTATAAGGACACAACTTCCTACGTGGCTTCTTGCTCTGTGTGTGCACAGTGCAAGAACTGAAAAGGATGACCTCTGGGATTGCTACAGCCATTGCCCCTCCATTAAGACCATCACCATGGATTTCATCACTGACATGGCCTGGGTGAAAGGGTATGATTCTATCTGGGTGGTGGTGGATTCTTTCACTAAGATGGCACGTTTTGTTCCATGCACCGGCATACCCACAGCTCCTGCTCTAGCAAACCTATTCTTTTGTCATGTTTTCTGTCTCTTTGGTTTACCTTCCATCGTGGTGTCTGATCGGGGTTCCCAGTTTACGTCCCGTTTCTGGCAATCCCTCACAAGCTTACTAGGTATAGACTCTTGCCTCTCGTCCTCTTATCACCCAGAGACAGACGGGCAAACCGAGCGTGTCAATCAGACCATGGAACAATATCTACATTGCCTTTCGCTATAACATCAACAGTCCTGGTACCAGGTCTTACACATAGCCGAGTTTGCTTACAGCAACGCACCTCATTCCTCCACAGGTTGCTCCCCTTTCTACTCTTTATATGGTCAGCACCACTGCATCTTGCCCTTCCCAGATCTTGCACCCACCCATCCACCCGCAGTCTCCTCTTGCATAAGGAACTTGAGAGATATCCATAACCAAACCTTGATATACCTCAGAGAATCACAGGAGTTGATGAGAGAGGTGGCCGATAAGAAACGTGCAGCAGCCCCCATCTACGCCATAGGGGATAGAGTATGGCTCTCCACTAGACATCTCCCTATACCCGGTGCCGTAAACTATTACTTCGTTTTGTTGGCCCGTACCGGGTGGCCAAAGTCATCAACTCTGTGGCTTATCGTGTCTTTCTACCTGGCACTTGGCGTATTAATCCGGTATTCCACACGTCCCTCCTCAAACCTTGCCCGGCTTCTATGCGCATAACCATGCCACCTTCACCTGTGATGAAGGGTGCCTCTGTGGAATACGAAATCAGCAGTATTCTTGGGTCATGAATTTGCAGGGGCTGTCTTTACTACTTGGTGGACTGGCTAGGATAAGGTCCAGAGGAAAGGTCCTGGGAACCCGCTAGCGAGGTGCATGCCCCACTCTTGGTCTCTCGTTTTCATAAGGACAATCCACTTAGCCCACGTGGACGTGTGCCCCTGGGGGGGGCTCTGTCATGATGCACTTACCTGGCCTGACTGCGCACCCTGTTGTGGTGGTCCGGTTCTGCGGCAGCGGCGCTCTCCATCTCCACACCCGCCCAGCGACTTGGGGGCTCCCGCGCGCTGTGGCCCCCCTGGCGCTGTTGGACCCGTTCGCGCTGGGGGTTTCCATGGCACCTGCACTCACGCAGGAGTGCCGCACCTCATGGCCACTGCACATCACGAAAGATGGTCATGAGTCCCTCATAATATGGGACACGAGCCATCACGGAAAGCGGTCACATGACCAGGAAGACGGTCACGTGACTAGGAAGTACGAAATAAAAGAAGCCCAACCCACTCAACCAGTGCTTCTCCGCTATTTTGACAGCATTTGGCTAATTCTGTCTTACGTACTCTGCTTACCACGACCTTTTGTTGTTCGCTCTTCTCTGACTGGTACTTGGGACGGAGGTGTACTAATCCACGTGGACCTCAGATCTTGACAAAAAGGCTGACAAAAAGATGTTGTAATCCTATTGAAGTCTAATCGAAAATTAAGAAATCATCGGCATACGCTAACCAAAGTACCTCCAGATGTTGGATCTTTGGAGTGGCCAGGGTGTTAAACAAAGTTGGCGCAAGTACACAGCCATGATGAACCCCTCTAAAAGTTGGCATACTCCTTGACAAGTTGTCATCATGGTCTAAAACAACCTGTATTTTAGAGTTGGAGTATAACCCAATAATGAGTTTTAGCAAACCCTGCGGAATCCCCCATTTCAAGATCTTATTCCACAAGAAACCACAGTCTACAGCATCAAACGGAGCTGAGTGGTCAATAGTTGCCACATATAGTGAGTCAAATGTATGATAATCGACATGTCTGGTGACTAGTTTCAATAGAAATCCATTCACTGTGGTAGCATGATGTTTTCAAAACCCAGTCTGTCAAAAATGAATTATGTTGCTTGACATTTGCCATGCTTCTAGATTTTGTAAAACTAAAGTGGAAAATAGTTTACTGTCAGCGTCGACTATTGCAATTGGACGAAAGTTTAGGGAATCTGAAGGTTTTTTAAAGATTTGCTAAATGTATGCACAAGACCATGATTTAGGAAACAAAAAAGTAGAGACTATATTATTGAATAAGACCAATGATATAGAGGCCCATGCTTCTGGTCCCCCTTCAATAACATGTTTGACAAATTGTTGGGTCCACTGGCTTTTGAGGAACTCATCTTGTTAATAGCTACGAGAATCTGTTCCCTCGTTATGTTCCTTGCCCAAGAATCTAGGCCAGAACCCAACAAAGGGGGATTGGCTGACCCCCTATCTGAATGGTTGCCAAAAACCATACCAAAGTGAGTCACCCATTGGTGTTCTGAAACTGAGGAAACTATCCTCGGGCTGTGAACAGGCAATGTCATTAATTAAATACCAAAACAAATGTACATCTTTGTTTCTAAGGACTGAAAAATGTTTTCCCATATTTCGCCTTTTTTATATACTGAATTTTAGAATTTTGGGAAAGGGTCATGTCATTGCCTATACATTTGATCTTTTGACGAAGGACCGTCTTGTGACAAATCACATTTGGATCAAAAACATGACGATGCTTCCTAAAGGAGCCAGAGCTCCGATCACGCTTATGAAAACAGACAAAAGCTCCTCCAAAAAATCCCCATACTTGTGCACTATAAAAGTTGCATACTGCCAATTTAATGATTAAAATGACAAACAATCTGAAGCCATTTCATTGACCCTTCGTATGGAGGTTATATTCCAATTCACACGGGTTCCACTAGGATTAATTCTTATATTAGAACATGTGGGGAATTAACTTGTTTGGGATAAAGGAGCAAGTACAAAAACAGTAGACAGATAACTGTGATCACTTAAGTCATTAGGCACACTGAATAAATGAGAAAGCCCACTACTTCCAAAAAACATATTCAATGGTGGAGTTAGAGGAACCATTTGACCAAGTACTTTTAGCCGGAACATCACCTCCAATGAAGCCATTCAACATGGACAAGCCAAGACCCTCAAGCATTATAGTCGAAGCTTGACCATGATGTTTCTTTCCAGAATTTAGGGAAGGAAGAGCCGTCTCTGAACTGGGAGACTGTAGGCATTGAACCCCATAATAAGTAATTCACCTCCAGGACATTTCAATTACCATTCATTAATACAGTTCCACATTAGGTCTAGACATTTCTCTAACCAATCTCTTGATGCCAAAAAATGATAAGAATCAGGAATTCAAGCTAGTTATAATAATTAAGCCTTAGATGGGTTCCCAGTACACCAAATTGTATGTCCATAGATGTAATAATAAATATATATGGACAAGAGTAAGTAGACCACTGGAAGGACGTCCTAGTTCCCCGCTTGTAGCTGGTTGAAAGGACATCGAATAACCTTCAAACACTGGACACACAGTTAGCCAAGTTTCTTGTAATGCTATTAAGAAGTGATTCCTCAACAACTGGCCAACGTATGATGATCCTGTGTATTCCATGATAGTAACATTAGAGGGAAACTACCAGATTGAGTGTTAGGAGTACCGAGGGAAGTCTGAGGTCTTTCAACAGAAAACCCCTCTGGTAAGCCAAGATCAATAGGATAGACTACCATTACCTTCATTAGGCATCAACCTATCATTAACTCTATTTATATTATAGTGAGAGAGGTCAAAGCCCAAAGTCGATATTGATTGCAATTCACTCATTAGTAAGTCCAGAAGTATCTTAGACTTTATATACAACAAAGCTTGCTCAAATCTATAATGATTAATAAAGTCTACTTGATCAAGATCAGCACTGGTTATTGCACTCAACAAGGGAATAAAATGAAATAGTCTCAGTATGTGCCAGGCTTCGGCTACACCTCCCCCTTCTCCTCACCTGAATCCTCGGATGTGAGAACCTTAGAAGCTGCCTTGGCCCTTGGACGATCCTTCTTCTTGGATGAAGTCTGGTCCTTTTGAGTACGAACCTTCTTTTCGTGTAAATAAGGCCTGTCCCCTCCAAAGGCCACCTTGACAGTGATCTGAACCTGCCTTCGGGGGCTCCCAGGGGGCCAGCCTCAGCTCCAGGGAAAAAGCCAGAAGGCAGAAAAAACCCTGGGGAACTGTGTTGCAGGAGGAGTGGTGAGTAGCTTTCCAAAAAACAAGAAGTGTTGAAGACTGTTCTTTCAAAACGCCAAGTTGCCTAAAACATGTCTGAGATAAGTCCAAGGAAAGTCCTGTGGATGATGGTTGTACAAAGAAAGCTCTGTGGATGCAGAACAATCCTGGGAAGAAGACTGCTTCAAACAAGAAGAGGTGCCCGTAAAATATCCCAAGCTAGATGGAAATCTGGAAGTTGGTAAGTAAACTGATAGACCACAATGAGAGGTAGGAAAAATACCGTGGGCAGGAGAGCCAAGAAGGAGAGGGAGAGCCGAAGCGTAAGATGAGTGAAAAAGAAAAGAGCAGCCTGTAATCAATCGACCGTAGACGGCAGAATAATAGGGCTGCGAGGAACGCAGAAAAAGAAGGTAAGAAGGAAGGAAGAAAGGCGACAGAGCTGAGAGCAACGCAGTCAGCAACCGCGGCAGAAAATAAGAACGGCCATGAGGCAAAGGCGGAAGGTAAGAAGGAAAGGGAAAAAAGGGTGTAGTGCGGAAAGCAGTCCAATGGCCGCCAGCAGAAGCCATGGACGGCAAGGACGCCTAAGAGAAAGGCACGAACGGAAAGGCAAACTCGCACAGGGGCGAACAATACGGAATACCAACAAGGAAGGAACAGACTAGCTAGGGTCTGAGCAGACAGGCATAGCAAGACAAAGGAAAGAAATAAACACACGGTATAACCGCTGAGAGTAGGATGCTAGAACAGCACGGGAAAAATGGAGCGTCAGAGTGAAAGTAAACACAGATACAACGCACTGAGCTAGGGGCGGAGCCAGGCTTTATAGTAGAAACCGCCATGTTTGATGAGGACTAGAGCGTGTCAGTGCTGCTAGCTAGTACCTCCATTGATTCCAAATCTTCCACCCTCGATTCCTGACAGTATGTTAGTATGAATGAGATTAATATGTCATTTTCAGATAACACACTCTCTAACAGTAATTGGAAGTCTCGAGCAACCAGATTGTTTTGGGCTGAAGAAAAAGTGTTCACTGCATCCCGGTTTCCCCCAGAATAACCATATGTACCAGAATCTTGATTTGAGGATGCCCAAAAATCTCTCCCTCTAGAGTACTACTGGTTTTAAAAACATGACTCACCATGGGATTACTACCATTTTGACTCACAGTTTTGCGGGGCACATCCTGCAATGCCAAACTAACAAGAAATGTCTGTTGGGCAAAAGTAGAGTTATGAACACACGGAATTTGTTTATCAATCCAAGTACCCCCAGAAATTACCCTATGAATTAACCATGACGTTAACCTGCTTCCCATAGAGTCTTTTGGAGCAGATTTAAGTCCAGGTACACCTCCCGATTGTAGAGTCATATAAGTTGTGTCAGATCCACTATGCTGAAGGAGCCACGGTGTTGGGAAACCATCGGAGTAACTAGAGATAGACACATTCATTGTGAACATTGTGTTAGAGGCCTGTGTTTGCGTTCTTCCCATATACAGGCCTATTATCATACATAGAGAGGATAGAACTTTGCTGGCTCATATCCGTCGATTAGGAATTCCTTCTGGAGGAGGCCATAAGGCATTCAGAGCATGAGAAATAGTGGATGAGGTCGAGACAATCTCATTTGAAGCCTGACTTGAAGCCATCTCGCCCTTTGATTTAGTAACACATGTTGTAACTCGAGGTTTGAGAGGAGTGACTTCCCCATACTTCGACATCAACTCTGCTAAACTGCCCACCCAGGGCAATGGGCTACTACTAAACTCACGCCCCCTTGTTATTTCAGGTGTGGCAACTAATAATGTTCCCTGTGAAGAAAGATATGAACACATTACTGAGGATACAGTCACCATCGATACCAATTGGGGGAATCTTCCATTTGATTATGTTTAGAATGCGAATTACTCAAAGAACCAGAGTAATCCAAAACTGTCCCAGAGTTCTTTACTAATAAAGATAAATCTGACTGGCCTTGGCCTAATGAGTTATTCGCTTGGTGTCGCATAGAAGATCTTATAGCGTGCCTACTCTTTTTTACAAATATAACTTTTTTTGATGTATTCACTGGTTTGCATTTCAGAAGACAAAGGCTGGCCCTAACGGAAGAGGTGGTCTGGGTCCCACTAAATATGTTCACATTCGACACAGAGTCATTCAGTGTCTGAAAAAAAGCAAAGGCTGTATTGTCCACTTCTCCCACCACTATGACTGAGCCACTATCAGCAGATAAAGGTGGATTAACTGCAAGGATGATGTATGAGGAGAAAGTACTGCAAGATTGTCAGTCATTCTTATATCAGACAGACCCTTCTGTAATTGCCCAAAAAGATTCAAAGCAGAAGCGTTTGACATTACATTGCAATTGGATTCCAATATTGAGACCATAGTGCCTGTGAAGTCTCTAGAATAATTTGACATAGGATCAAGTGGGGGTTTACATTGAGCATGAGAAGTGAAACACTTTGTCATGTTGTCAGGTTCCCAGATGAACTGTCATTCAAAGGGCCAGATTCAGGGTCACGAGTGCCTACCAAAAGTGAAGAGTCAACAGAGGGGAGGCCCTTATGTCCAAACGAAGGGTTCTGATCCTCCATCCGGAGTGATAGCACCAACTCAGAGTCACAACTGACCAAAACCACTCAGGAATGCAGGGGAGGAGTTCGCCCGTTTCCCCAGGCTGGGGCCAAGGGTCCTTTAGGAGCAACACATTTGAGTCCATAATTAGATAAAAAAAGGATTTTGCAACATTATGCAGTTTGACATTATCACATTTAGACAACAAAGCTACAACAAAACCTAGTGCAATTTAGATTATGTTTTCAAATCTTTGTACATGATACAAGCACACAAAGGACCTTATTAATTTCTAACAATGCTTCACAGATGGATGAGTCTACATTCTCTTTCATGTTCTGAAAAGCAGCAGAAAGTCACCGAACAGGTAAAAAAAGGTGGTGCAGAATGAAAACTTGAGAATGAAGAATCATAGTTAAGCTTCAAACGTTGAGAAAGTACAGGAGGCATGTTCAATATATCCGAGTAGACAGTTCCATGAACAAGTAGAACTGCTTAAGCCAGACGGCAAAATATTATGAGTCGCCGCTTGGAGAAAATTCTTTTCAGTCACAGAATATAATGCTGTAATTTTAGCAACTTTAGAGGAACGACAAGCACCAGCCGATCGAGAGGCCGACGCCCCCTGCGTCACAAAGTTAGACTTTCGAGCAGTTTAAATGTTCGAGGGGATGGATTGCAAGTTTTGCTTAGTAATCTCATCTCTTTCCTCTAAGGGCAACACTGGAGACAATGGCAAGGGAAGCAAAGTTGCGGCCAACATTTCTTGGTCGGAGATAGGAGCCCGGTTAAGGCACAAGGTTGGCAACTCCGCCGCCTGTGAGACGGCGCTCCTAAGATGCATGAACGAAGAGCCACAGATGAGATAAAGTGCTGGTCGGATCATAAAACCAAAATTACACTGCTGGATATTGCCCCATTGCAAGCGGGCTATTGTACAACGCTATATACCACACTGCCACTACACATTCCTGCAGTAACTCCAGCCAGTCAGTAGTTATAGCAGACTTACTTAGTTTGTCCACATGGGCCAACGTGCTGCAGAGAGAGAGAGAGAGAGAGAGAGAGAGAGAGAGAGAGAGAGAGAGAAGCTAACAGTCAGCACAGACTGCACCGACTGCTGTAGCCAACTCAATCCACTCCGCTCTGCGGTGGAAATTAGTTTTTATCCTCAAGCTCCTCCTTCGTGAGATGCTATTGAAAGTGTAAAAATACTTCTGACTGCTGTAGCCAACGCAATCCAACGTATTTATATCTGCACAGTTATCTGGCTTCTCAGTCTTGGGGTGTTCCCTGCACTGTATCCTCAACCTTACAGTGGGCTCCGACCGCCCTATTCAGCCACCAAATATCTGCAAGGTTGGTAAACCTCAGCCAGGGCACGACTATCTGGTACTATTGCTCAGTCTATCAAGGTCCAAAGTCCTTGGCCTTATCTGACTAACTCGCTCAGGAACATCTTAAGGGACTTAGGGCCTCATCACGAGTTGGGCGGTAACGCCGGCACTATCTGTCCTACCGCCAAACCACCGGCGCTATTAGCGCCGGATCACGGGTTTGGTGGATTTGGAAATCCCCATTCCCCATTGATCCCATTCTGGAATGCCCCATTCCCCATTGTGCTCAATGGGTAAATTTCGCGCTCATACCGCCGGACAGATTTCCCGCCGGCGGTATGAGTGCAAATTTTTGGCGTATTTCCCACAGCTCAGAGCTGGGGAGAAATCCACCAAAGCCCTGATTTGCGGACCCTTAAATCCGGCGGTAACAGCGCTACTGCCAGATTTAAGAGTTACCGCCAATCTTGTGATGAGGCCCTTAATCACGGAAGTCTGCTTGTTCTGTTGCTTCTCCTGATGGCTGACAGCTCACCTTCTCCATACTTTCCTGCATTCCATCTTCTGTCACAACTCCTTCCTTCTATCTCTCTCTTGCTATCACACTCAGTCCTCTGGCTATACTACTCTCTTCAGCTTCTTCTATGCCCACCCACCAACTGATATCTACCATATATGTATATTCAGCTTCCTGGTCTTATCTATTTCTCTCTCTCTCTCTTTCTATTTCTCTCTCTTTCTCTCGGTCCCATGGTTATATCACTCTCTTTTCACCCACCAACTCCCTTACAATCTTCTTCCTTTACAAACACCTCACTCACCCCACCACACTTGCCTCTACTCACCTTTACCCTTATGCATCCCACTTCTATCTCTCTGCCAAATGCACCCCACACTTCCAAGCCTCTCTCCCAATCGTTCCCCCTTTTTCTACTCTCAGTGTTCCCCCTTTCAACTCTCAGTCTTCAATGCAGTCTCTCACTCTCAACCCAATTGGTAGCATCCTCTCAGACCCACAACCTTGCTTTCACTCTCTCAAAACACTCCAATGGTCTCTGCCAACTCCTTCTCCATCTGCAGCACCCTCCTTGCTGGTCTTTCTGCCCAACTCCTCCCCCTCCGACCTTCTGCACCTGCTATCTTTTAATAGCACAGGACGTCCCGCTCATGAGTGTCTGTGCCTCCTATCGGCTCTCTAAGTCAACAGCTCACCTTAGCCAATCTCTGCCTGAGCTACTTCCCTGGGGGTCAGGACTTCCACTGGAATCCTTTAAAAACTATTCTGGCCCACCCCCTTTTCAGACTCCATTCTCCTGCAGGCAGGCATTTGCTACTGAAATATGTTCTATTCTGGGTGAGTCTCTGTGTAAATAGGGTTCTGGGATTGTTTGTGGGTCTCTCCTGTAGTCACTTGCCCGTTCAATTTCTTGGATTACTACCCCACAGCTCCTCAATGGCCCATCTAATGATTCTTGCGGGAGGTGAAATTCCAGTTCATTTCCATTTTGGCACATGAACCATTCTTCCGGCTGGGATTCGTTTATTGTATCCAAATGTATTCAGTTTCTAATAGTTCACTTTCCTCCTGGGACCCATGATGCTTGCCAAGCTTCTGAGGGCCTGTGTATTTGCTGTAGTTTATGAATGAGAAGAAAAAAAGGCCTGGACAAATGCTGATGATTATTGAGTCTGGGACAGTGGGACCGACAGCCCTGCATATATTGAGGCATTCTGGCGAGCCAGGGGCTAGGGTCCCTCTACATCCCCTCTCGTCACAGGTGACATCCACGAGCCTGCCGCTTGCCAGTGACATTGTCATGGACAGACGACAAAAAACTGCTTGTCTGACCTTCTGCACATATGCCCTTGCAAATGCAAACCTAGACTTTGTATAGTATTTCCCATTGCTCTTATATCTGCATTGACAATATCTGCTGCACTTGTGGGTCTGGAACTGTAGTAAAATGGCCCATTATGCTGCAGTACTACCTTCTGTAGGTGTAGCGCACGTCACATGCTTTTCTATAAATTGCATAACAGGGCTATCACTAACTTCCACATTTTGAAGCGTCTTTGACCCATAAAAGCATACACATCTGGGGTACCCTATAGCTTGATAAGCTTTGCTGCAGAAAAAAGTGTTCAAATGTACCTAAAAGAGCATTTCCTTTACTCCAGAATCAATGCAGCATGGCTAGGAATCCTTGCTGAAAGAAATGCAAGAAGAGATCAGGATCCATAACATACAGTTCACCCGGTGTCATCTGCAATATGCCTTTTTATTTTTTAGTTTTGTTAAGTTTCACAAATAAAATATTCAAAACCAACCCTGCCATATTCTGCACAAGTGCAAATCACAAACCACGTGGGAGGATACATCAGACCTCAGAACGTCATCTGTACCAATACTCCTTAGTCCCAAATTGTCCTGTTATAATTTCTCTGACAGTTACATCAGGACGAGAAATCTCTTGTACATTTTGGATTTCATTGTAAAGTTCATTCTCTTCTCCGAAATATTTAAATACTCTTTTCACTTTCCTAACATCAATGAGCTCTTGGGAGATCGTTTTGAATCTTTTGTGGCAATTCCATTCACCAAAACAGAGACAGAATATTTGAGTGGACGTTTCCCCCTAGACTCTGAACATTTTCCTACAATTCTAGTGGTAAATTACCACATTTCACTAAACGCCTCTCACTAGCTCTTTTTTAGGTAACTTAGATGATTTAGTTTCCTGTCTAACAATAACCTAAAATGGATGAACTGTTTGCAAATAACCACTTCAAACCTATTTAGCTTTTCAAGTGCTGCAGGAACTGCAGTAATTCCTATGTTTTTTTTAACATACTTCTTGAAGGCATATGTGTCTTTTGGTACTAGTGAAACAATATTAAGAAAGGATTGGAGTTTCACTTGGATCCAAATGTTCTTTTACAAATATAAAGATGTAGAGTGCTTTGCAGGCATCATCACTTCCATCCTGTACTTTCAAATCAATATCGATTTACTGTGTTTGTGATTTATCGAATGTGTCCGCAAGAGGCATAAACTTTGTCGGGCTTTTTATTGGCAACAGACTCAAAGGCAGCCATTCCCTTGCCAACCTTTTAAAATATTGTTTGCCTTGAAAGCACAGGGTCTTCATGTTCACAGTTGCAACATTTAACTTTTCAGTAGAAGAGTGTGATGAATCCTTGGATATCGTCACTTCTCCCTCAGGGGGCGCCAATCCCATGAGGCCAGGTTCGTGAGGCCACTACCCGATAGTTCCCCTGTGTGAGGTATTCAGCGGGAGGATCTCATGGGGGGAAACTCAGGGATCAGTGAGGACATCTTGGGAGAATTTGATACAACACCCCTCGACCTCCACCCAACTCCTTCACACCCCCTTGTCCCAGGCCACACACCTTCATGTTACATTCTCCAATATATGTCAGTGAGGATGATGAGGCAGCAGTCACTGAGACGAGGAAGAGTAGGGATGCCTTGACTATGACTTCAGTAAGAGGTCCTGAGACGAGGAGGAGGTGCAGAGCCATAGCGAATCCCCATTAGAACCTGAGTGAGTGGTCTCAACACCATCGCCCATTTCAACTAAAGACTGAGTATGGGCTTACCTTGCTATCAGACCCTCCCAGGAGGAACCTCGAGCTGGGAGAACGTCCAGCACGGAAAAATTGAGAGCTTGCTGTCAGATACGCGAAAAGGGGGATGGCTGTGCACAGGCCGACTGGAGAGCTGGGGAAATGGGAGTCCTGACGCAGGACGCAGCCAGATGGCGCGGTCATGGAGAGATGCACAGCCCATATAGGACTAAATGCTGAGAAGCCGCCACAAGTGCTGCGGAAGGAGCAGGAGAAAGAAAGAAGGTAACAAGGACATTGGAAGTGCCTGAGACTGCCGAATGAGGAATGACAGAGACCAGAAGGTGCATGGGCTGTCGGAGACAGAAAAGGGGATAAAAGAAACCTCAAATCAAGGGTCTGGGACAATATATAACACAGAGGATTACTCTAAACAATAGTAACTGGCAGGAGAGTAAACTATGTCTATTAGGAGTAAAATGCAGTGCAGAGAGCAGGGTCTGGGACCCACAACCTGAGAGGGAGAGCATCACTAGTCATCTTCTTCGTGGTAGGACCTGGCAGAGTAGTGAATCAGGTCTGCCAAAACAAATCACTAAAGGAGCTGTAATACAAGTCTAGGACCCACGTCAACCAGAGTATATGCGAAAGGCCAGGGGAAGGGAGACATTCCCTCTGGCAGTGTGAACTGTGAAACTAAAGCCAAGATAGGCCTGGGGGAGGGCGTCATTCCCCCTGGTGTTGTGAATTTTGGGACTAAAGCCAAGAAAGGCCAGGGGGAGGGAGTCATTCCCCCGGGTGTTGTAAACTGTGAAAGTAAAAGACAAGTGTGACAGGTTTCCCCATTTCTCACC
This sequence comes from Ambystoma mexicanum, assembly GCF_040938575.1. Classification (NCBI taxonomy): domain Eukaryota; kingdom Metazoa; phylum Chordata; class Amphibia; order Caudata; family Ambystomatidae; genus Ambystoma; species Ambystoma mexicanum. The sequence goes on along the minus strand of NC_090929.1, from coordinate 659,835,252 downwards.
TCTTTTCTCTGTTTTGCGGAGTCCTTTGTCGGGGTTTTCATCTGAGCAGTTCGGGTCTTGTAGAAGCCTGCTCGGCTGTCTTCGGATTCCAGGATTCGTTCAGCTTCTTCGTCCGGGAACTATGGAAACTCCAGGAAGCTTGGAATGGAGGCAGCACACGGAGGCGGTCTGTGCGGAACGCAGAAGAAACAGGATCAAGGAAGGTAGAAGGAAAGGAGAAGGAGGAAGGTCCAGGAACCAGAAAGCAACGCAGTTCAGGAGAACGAACTACGGAGCACGTCAGGCCACAGCTATTGGTAGCGTTGAGACGCGCGGAACCGCAGGGGAGTGGCTAATTTTTAGAATGTGCTGCATAGGACGTAAAGGTCGATAGACCGCGATCCGTGTATACGGCCATGTTGGGTGTACTACAGCGAGTAACCCCCGATGTGCCAGGGACCAGGAAGACCAGAAAGGGCGTGATCGACGGATCATGACAGCATGCCCCCTTCTAAAACCCGTTCCACCGGGTTTACCTGGATGAATTCGGTGGAACCTTCTGAGCAATCTGGGGGAGTTCAAATTTGAGACTGGTTCCCAGGTACGTTCGCTGGGTGGATAACCTTTCCATTCCACCAGGTATTGAAGTTTGCCCCGTCTATATCGGGAATCACAAATACGAGAAACTTCATATTCCAGCTGGTCATTGACAAGCACAGGACTAGGTCTAATAGTAGTCCGGGTAGTTTGTATGAAAGGCTTCAACAGGGATTTGTGAAAAACTGGATGTATCTTCTTCCAGGAGTCCGGGAGTTGGAGTCGAAAGGCCACAGGATTGATGATCTCTTTTATAGAGAAGGGTCCATAATACTGGGGAGCCAACTTATTCGGTCTGAGATGTCGGGGTAGAAGTTTCGAGGATAGCCATACTTTATCCCCAATGGAGTATGAAGGCCCTGGTCTTCTCCTTGAATCTGCATAGTGTTTGGTTTGGATTTGCGCTCTTTCGAGATGTTCCTTGGCTTCTCTCTGAACATTTATGAGTGTTTCAATCCAGGAATCGACAGTAGGAACAGGTGTAGGGTGTGGAAGAACAGAAGGTAAAACCGAAGGGTGAAATCCTTGGCCGCAGAAAAAAGGGCTGGTCTTAACAGCCGAATGTTCCGAATTATTGTAAGTGAATTCGGCTACTGGTACTAAAAGTGACCTATCATCCTGGACTTTGGTAGAGAAACAACGAAGATATTGTTTAAGGGTTTGATTTACTCGTTCTGTGACACCGTTGGTTTGGGGATGGTATCCCGAGGAGACAGCTTGTTGAATCCCTAGTTTCCTGCAGAGGTGTTTCCAGAATTCGGATATATACTGGGGTCCTCTGTCCTATATGATCTTGGAAGGAAGTCCATGAAGTCGGAAGACGTGTTCCAGGAAAATACCAGCAAGTTCTGAGGAGGATGTTCATTTATACAGAGGGGTAAAGTGAGCCATATGAGTGAATAGATCAATGGTGACCATGATAGTGGTATGACCTCTAGAAGGCGGCAATTCCACAATGAAGTCTGTAGCAATGATTTCCCAAGGTCTGGTTGGTGGTGTAGGCTGTAATAAGAGACCTGCTGGCTTCTGGTTATCATGTTTGTTCTGATTACAGACGGAGCAAGATTGAATATACAGTTGTACATCGGTCTTCATCTTGGGCCAGCAAAATTGTCTTTGTATTAGACGATGACCGGAATGAAGAGTATCATGGCAGAGATTTATTATTCTTTGTTGTAATTTTTATGTAGGAATGACCAGATTGGTATCTTTGAACAGGCATCCATCCTTGACTCTCAAGTTCCATTGATTCCTTTCTGAAATTCCTTTCAAAAGTTCCGAAGTCTGAGTTTGCATACGAATCTCTTCCAGGAGGTTGTTTGCTTGAGCTACGAATATGGTATGAGGAAACATCTTGGGATACGTCCGATCTTCCGGAAGTTCATAGTCTGGACGACGAGAAAGTGCATCAGCTATTACATTTTGGGTTCCAGGGACGTGGTGAATCTGAAACTGATATTGGGCAAAAAAGAAGGCCCACCGAGCTTGGCGACTATTCCTACATTCCAGGGCTTGCAACACTTGTAGGTTTCGATGATCCGTGCGGACATGGACCGGAAATTTGGCTCCTAGAAGTAAATGACGCCATTCTGTGAAGGCTTGACGGATGGCTAACAGCTCTTTCTCTAGGACAGAGTAATGGGTTTCACTAGGAGTTAATGTCCGAGAACGGTAGGCGATCCTCAAATTGCTGTTTTAGGACGGCTCCAATGGCGTAATTTGAGGCATCTGTCTCCACTATGAATGGTCGCTTAACATCAGGCTGAGCAAGAATGGGAGCTTGTGTAAATTCAGACTTTAACTGTTGGAAGGCGCTCTCTTGGGCCATGGTCCAATGGAAGGGAACATCTTTTTTCAGTAAGGCAATTATTGGTTGGACAATCTCGGAAAAGGAAGGTATGAATTTCCTATAGAAATTAGCCAAGCCCAGGAAGGATTGTATCTGTTTCACCGAGGCGGGGCTAGGTCAGGATAAAATAGCCTTAACCTTGGATTGATCCATACCGATACTATCGGGAGTAAGGACAAACCCTAGGTAGTGAACAGTAGAAGTATTGAAGATGCATTTCTCGGGCTTCGCCAGGAGTTTATTTTCGCGTAAGCGTTGTAATACTGCTTTCACATGTTCTTCGTGCTTGAGAGGGTCCTTCGAAAATATTAGAATATCGTCCAGATAGACAATCACAAAAAGGAACAGCATGTCTGAGAACACTCGATCCATGAAACGTTGGAACACCGCTGGGGCATTAGCAAGTCCAAAGGGCATGACTAAGTATTCAAAATGCCCAAAGGGTGTTCTAAAGGCTGTCTTCCACTCGTCACCTGCCCTGATACGAATCAAATGATAGGCGCCCCTGAGATCCAGCTTGGTGAACACAACTGCGCCTCTTACTTCCTCCAGGATGTCTGAGATCAAGGGCAACGGATAGAGGTCCTTGAGAGTACATTGATTTAGACCTCGATAATCCAGACACGGTCTGAGTTCTTTTGTGTCTTTTTTAGGAACGAAGAACAAGGAGGCCCCTGATGAAGATTTAGATGGTTGTATGGTGCCATTTGCAAGATTTGTATCCCAGTATTCAGGAAGGGCTTTCTTTTCAGGTTCTGATAGGTTGAACATCCTTCCAAAAGAAATCACAGCGGAAGGTTCCATTTCAATAGCACAATCTTCAGGTCTGTGGGGGGGTAAGGCCTGAACAATGTCACAGGAGAAAACATCGGAATATTCCTGGTAAGCCTCCGGGACCCGGATGATGTTTGAGACTGAGATTGTGTTCTAATGAGTTGTAGGAAATCCCTTTGATGGTGTAGAATAAAGGTCTGGGTTTAAGCAGTGGCACATACAAAACTCAGAACCCAGGAACAAGGATCCCGCTGCCCAATTGATATAGGGGTTGTGTCTTTGAAACCAGGGCATTCCCAAAACCATGGGGTAATGGGTTGACTTGATGATCTCAAATCTTATCCTTTCTCGATGTTGATTTATAGCAAGCTGAAGCTCCTTGTTCTGCAGGGTTATAGGTCCAGACGAAAGGGGTCTTCCATCAATTGCTTCTACAGGTTGCATGATAGTAAGGAATATGGTGTTTTAGGACCCATTCATGATCTATGTATGCCCCCATAGCTCCACAGTCGACCTGTGCCAGGATGGGGTATATTTCTTTCTTGGATGTTGTCAAGAAGGCCTGTAAGATTACCAAGGAATTTTGTCCAGGAGAGTTCAGGGATGGAATAGAGGTGGAGCAGACATCTCTCTCCCGAACCTGCGCTCCGTTTAGGATCGGGAGCTGGCATTTCCCGAGCACCGTGGGGGGGCAATCGGACATTCTCTTACTAAATGTTTGTCGGATGCACAATACATACATAATCCAGTATGAATCCTTCGCATCCTCTCTTGGGGGTAATGGGTCCACGGAAGGCCCCTAATTGCATAGGTTCAGGCTCATTGCTTGGAGTAGAAATGCCGTCTGAGCTCGAAGGGGTTCCAATGGGGTTTTTCTGGAGTGGTAACTTGGTTTTCTTTTTTTCTGCCTTTCTCTCCTGAATGCGAAAGTCAATCTGTAGAGCGAGATCCATTAGGGCTTGAAGGTAACCCGGGCGTGCCACTCTGGCTAGTTCGTCCTTGATCTCTTTGTTTAGCCCTCTTCGAAATAAAGTAAAACAAGCTTCAGAGGACCAATCCGCTTCCTTAGCCAGCTGTTTGAAGCATGTGACATACGAGATGAAAGTCGAGTAAACGTTCCTGGGCACTGTAAACTTGTTCCGGGCGTTCGAACATGGTCTTGAGGGGCTCTATAAAGCCGTCGTCGTCATCCAGGAGAGCATCACCAGAGTTAACCAATGGGATGGCCCAGGTCAAGGCATTCCCGGAAAGATGCGAAATAATAAAGCCCACTTTAGCCCTGGGCGTAGGAAAATAATAAGGCTTAAATGTAGTGTGGACCAAACAAGAATCTAGGAATCCACGAAGGCTCTTTGCTGAACCGTCGTACTTGTCAACGACGCCGCCTAGAATTACACTCTCCTTCGTGGCGGAATCACGGGATAGCACCAATTGTTTTAACACAGCGTTTTCCGTCTTTAAGTTTTGCACTTCGGTCGTCAACTCTTGCATGCCTCGCATAAGATCCTGGATGGCCGCTTCCATGTCTGTATCGAGATCGGTCAGGTGGCGTCTCAATCTGTCACAGGTTTCCCCTTTTCTCACCTGTTTTCTCTGTTTTGCAGAGTCCTTTGTCGGGGTTTTCTTCCGAGCAGTTCGGGTCTAATACAAGCCCGCTCGGCCGTCTTCGGATTCCAGGATTCGTTCAGCTTCTTCGTCCGGGATCTATGGAAACTCCAGGAAGCTTGGAATGGAGGCAGCACACGGAGGCGGTCTGTGCGGAACGCAGAAGAAACAGGATCAAGGAAGGTAGAAGGAAAGGAGAAGGAGGAAGGTCCGGGAACCAGGAAGCAACACAGTTCAGGAGAACGAACTACGGAGCACGTCAGGCCACAGGTATCGGTACCGTTGAGACGCGCAGAACCGCAGGGGAGTGGCTAATTTATAGAACAAGCTGCATAGGACGTACACGTCGATAGACCGCTTTCCGTGTATACGGCCATGTTGGGTGTACTACAGCAAGTAACCCCCGATGTGCCAGGGACGAGGAAGACCAGAAAGGGCGTGATCGATGGATCATGACAACAAGAGAGTGTGAGAACAAATCCAAGGAAGCCCAGGGGAAGGGAGTGATTCCCCTGGCATTGTGAAATCGTAGAACCAAGTGAAAAGAGAGTCCACGGGAAGGGAGTCATTCCCCCTGGCTTTGTATCAAGATACCTGGAGAAGTATTCACAGAGTGGGATGCAAAATTCCAGATGCTGAGGGGTTCCTTAATTTTGCAAGATTAGCAAAGGCATTTGCGAGGAAGTGGACTTCATACCGGAGCAACCCTCATCTACACTAATCCTTCATACTACACTTACAATAGGGACTGAGAAGCATGTCATCTCAAGGTCATACCTCACACTACAGGATAGCATAACCCAGACCTAGCTAAAGGTGAAGGAAAAATGGGAAAGAGACATGGAGATGACATTTGAAGGGAAGGAATGGGATAAAATATGTCTACAGATTAATGAGGTGTCCTGTAATGCTTGTCTCAAGTTAATTCAATTAAACATTTTACATTGGGTTTACATGACTCCCCAAAAGCTGCACATGATACACTTCGATAACACACACCAGTGTCCAAGGTGTAGCTTAGATTCGGCAGGCTTTTGGCAAATGGTATGGGAATACCCGTTTATGCAAGACTTCTGGCACAACATAATAACCCAAACAAATACACTGCTGGGCGGTCAATTGGAATTCTCCCTCAGGGGTTGTCTACTGGGAGTCCTGCCAAGAGGGAAGAAGAAGGGCTGCTGGAGGAGGTTGGTTTCTTTCCTTCTTCTATTAGCAAGACAGAGAATGGCAATTTCATGGAAATGCCCAAAAGGCCTCTTGTTGTCGCAACGGCTGTTTGACCTGCAAAGATGGGTGGCAATGGAGGAGCAGGTCACGCAAGCGTTAAGATGCAATACGGATGACAGTGAGATGGGTTTGGCATGGAGCACTCTCTTCGGAGACGTGAAGACCTCCCCGGATGACCTGCCATCTTGAGGCAGGTTGGGAGTTGATATGGGCAGGGGAGTATGGATTGTAAGGGGTGAACAGCACAGATGGACATTGTACTTGCTACTGCATGATCTTCCTACACAGAACTGTTGCTGGATGGTACGATTGTATAACAGGATCAAGCTGGGAGAGTGAGATATGTTGGATATATTGTTTGTTGCCTTGTTCTTTAATTCAAAATGGCAATAAACAGATATGAAAAAAAGATACCTGGAGAAGAGAGGCATTCTCCAAGAAGCCAATAGTCAAGAAGCAATTATGGGCAATAACGAATGTTGATAATTGAAATGCCTTTTGAATTTGAATTGAGAACTTTACTGCTTTTTGGCATTACAACCTGGAACTTTGTTTTGTACCATGGGAAAGGATTGAGACCAGGGGAAGGGACTCATTCCTTCAGGTAAAAATCGCACCTAACTACCAGAACTGTGATCTGCTGTACAGAAAAAAGGAACCATTCTTGTGTACTAAGAAGATCCACTACCTCCTTAGTTTTGTTATAGGAGTGAGTGACAAATGTAGGGTTTCGACACAGGATGGTGAACTCTTTTTAGTTGCAACAACATCCTGACAGATCCACTAGCACTTACAGTTGAGGTAGGGAAACCTCTCAAGAGTTAGGGAAAGTTAGGTTTTCTCTTTATTTTCATTACTAATACAGGTTTATGCCAACAACTATACCACCTGTGTGTCAGTCTCCTCCTTCTGCCCCTTAAATATGGTGTCAGAAGTGTGATCTGACTTGGTTGACACAAACTAAGCGACCTTGTATTATGAATACTTCCTCAAAGGAAGCATTTCCCAATTTAGTGCTAGCCGAAAATAACTTGACTTTACCTTTTGATCCCTTGGCTGATAAAACACTTTTCAACTTCTCCTTGCCAGATAGCTCCAGGAGTGACTAGGGGTCAGTAGAGGCTCAGCCCCCACACCAGAATCACTTTCCTTAGAGGGCACCTACTCTCCTCCTATCAGTCAGACACCTCTGACTACCTAAAGGCAAGCAACGAGGGAGAGTCCGGTGACCCAGAAGAGTGGGAGACCACATCAGGAACCTCTTGCGATTCCAGACCCGAAAAGGGGAGCTCCCTTCTGTTATAAGGTTTGGAAGCTGGGGAAGAGGCAGAAAAATCAGTTCCGGCGAACTCAGAAGAACTCATAAACAAAAACCCGAAAACATCTCCTCCTGGGTCAGGCATTTTCCAAGAGGAGAAAACAGAATTTACCCCGTAAAGTAAAATAAGGTACCCTTGTCATTGTCCTAAAACTCCCTTTGAATTCTCGGACAGGTCCGAGAGTGATTGTGAAGATGATGGTAGCTCAGGAGATTGGGATGACACTACTTCAGAAATATCTAGGGACTCCATGTCTGAAAGGGAAGAGGAAGGCCCCAATATATCTGATCCAACAACCCTGAGAGTAAACATGAATCTGAAAGAGGTTTGTTAGATGCCTTGTCAATCAACAAATAGAAGCAGACCTAAGACACCAGGAGGGTCTAGAAAGAAGTTTGCTTGGACAACAGGGACTCATACTTCCACATGGTGTCCTACAGCCTTACCAAGAGGGAGAGGATCTCAGAAACTGTTTCTTGAATTTTGAGGGATTAGCTAGGCAGTTCCACTAGAATGACGACATTAAAACCTGTTACCTCGCACCCTTGTTGCAGGGAGAATTACAAGCCTCACACCACACCAGACCATCAACATTAAGTGGGGCCTACTACACTGTGTGGGCCTAAACGATCATTCATATTGACAAAAATTCAGGGAGATTAAGTTGGGCCCAAATGAAACACCACTTGAGCTGGGCGCCAGGGTTCAAAACACTTTGTTACAATGACTTGGTAGGAAAACCTTAGCTGAAGTAATGGAATCCCTGGCATTAGAACAGCTAGTCAATGGACTACCCCCCTTTTTACAGAGGACAGTCTTACAATTCACCAATCCCACACTTACTAGTCCTATTGAGATCACGCGGACATATGCAGAAGCCTCAAAACAAATAAGATCAATGAACAGAGGGGAAGATAAATGAAAGATCCCAAATTCAATCCCAGGACAATACCACCAAAAGAATTCAAACCCCTTCTCGAAAAAGCCAAGCCCTTACAGTTTATAAACCGGACACCTGAGAGAAGGGACGAGAGAAGATCCATGCTCCCAAAAGAAAAAACCCTCACTAATATCAAAGATTAAAAAAAGGACCCACAACCCTAGCTCCCATTTGTTTCTCCTGCAAAGCAAAAGGACATATAGCCAGAGCCTCCCCCAAAAACCAGAGGGAAGAACCCATGGAGGTAGATTGGATGACAGGGGATGAACGGAGAGCATAGAGCACTTGGAAGAACCAGACATTGAGACCCTTAGTAACTGTCTCTCTCTACCTGACCTGTTTAAAACCCATGAGCTAGTCATTAGGAATGAAGTCCCTGTATCAGCGCTAGTGTACTCAGGGAGCAAACAGACAGCAGTGAGGGCAGATCTGGTCTATGCTGATGAAATATAAAAAGGGAACCCAGTTAAAATCACATGTGTGCATGGCGACCAGGAGATATATCACAGGACTCCGGTTGTCATTAACATCAGGGGTACAGAAACTATAATGAATTCAGCAATAATGCCAGGGCTCCCCGAAGAAACTATCATCAGCACAGACTTTCCCCGGTTTGGCAATATTGTCAAATAAATAAATAAAAGGTCTGATAGATACTCCTCATTGAATACCTGGGAAGAAGGTGACTTTCCTACTGATAATTCTATTTGGAAATGGAATACAGGGGACAGAGGGAGTTGGAAATTAAGAACACCACACCAGAACCGCACTTTAATTCCAGATGGGGAAGACAACAGCGTTATGGGAAGAGTATGTGATGAATCCAGAGATGTTGTCACTTCTCCCTGAGGGGGAGCCCCTTCCCATGAGGACAGGTAGATGAGGCTGCTATCCGACAGTCCCTCCCGGGGATGGTACTCAGCAGGATGATCTCCTGGGGAGACACTCCCCTCTGGGGATCAGGGTGGACATATTGGGAGAACACGGTACAACACACCTCAACCTCCACCCGACACCTTCACACCCACTTGTCCCATTCAACACACCTCCATGTTACACTCGTGAATGTCTGCAAGGTTGATGAGGCAGCAGTCACTGAGACGAGGAAGCGTAGGGATGACTTGACTATGACTTCAGTAAGAGGTACTGAGATGAGAAGGAGGTGCAGAACCATAACTAATCCCCATTGGGACCTGAATGAGTGGCCATTCCAAATAAAGACTGAGTAAAGGCTTACCTTGTTGTCACACTTTCCCAGGAGGAACCGCGAGCAAGAAGGATGACCAGCGCAGAAAGCAGAAGAGGTTTCTGTCCAGTATGCGAGAAGAGGAATTGAGGGGTCTCTAACTGGTCTGTTGTGCAAAGGCCGACTGGAGGGCTGGGGAAAACGGGAGTTGTGAGACACCTGGGGGTGTCCTCACATCTCCCCCCCTGTATCCTCCTCTCGGGTGGCCTGGAAAGCCCATTGCTTTTAGATCCTGAACCGGGCGGGGGGTGGCTATGCCAGGGAGGTTCACCTGGGTGGAGGAGACTTGGGGAGTGAGGCAAGGACGTTCTTAAGTGAGACATGGTATCCCCCATTTCCTTTTCATAATGAACCCGCTATCCCTCAAGCCTTTGTTGGCTATTGTCAGCCCTTTGCCTGTTCTTCCCTCCAATTTTTCCCCAAGAAATACCAGCTCAACACAGGGACGAGGAAGAGACCGACTAGGAAGATACATCCTCATTTTGTTAATATAAACACATATCAGCCTCATTTTGTCAATACAGACACATATCAGCTTCAGTTGTGTACTGGGAAGAGGACGAGGACAGCACAAGTAAGACAGAACTTCAGTTCTAAGGGTGAGCGGTCTAGTCGTTCCGGGACTCATTATTGTGGCGGGAACTTTATAAGCCGACATCCTTTTGGAAATGGAGTCAGCTGTGGAAGCAGGGCTACAGACTACTACTTGCAGGCAGACCTCTCCGGATCGGTGGTGGGGCAAGCAGAGCGCTCAAGACCCTTTCAACGATGCAGAGTTTATGCAGCAGGAAGCAAAGCTCAAGGACGCTGGAAGCCAGTAGAAGACCACATGGGGGAGACCAGCACGACCGAGCGAAGCAGTCAGAAGAATCCAGAGCTGCAGGAAGAGCATCACTGGGTGAGTGGAGCCACGAGAAGCTGCTGGGAGAAAGAGCGAGGTACCGCATGGGAAGAAGAGAACCTTGTGGTGGCCGAGGACCATACAGAAGAGCTGTAAAATCCAACTGGTGAGTGAACCAAGAAGGGGGAGTGGCCCTCACATATTAAAATCAGGCAATGAACATTGTTTTACAACGAAATCAAATAAGTACTTTTGAATACCGAAAGAAGTGAAAGCAAATATAAGCGCTTGTGAATGACAAACAGAGCAGATGCAAATTTTGAGCATTCTTGAACATTGAGCAAAGTGAAAGAAAGATTCGGAATCTGCCTGATACAAGGAACTGTGTATTATATGAGAAAACAAATATTGGCAACAGCCAAGTGCATTCAAGGAACTGTGTATTATATGAGAAAACATATTGACGACAGCCAGGAGAATGGAAGAAAGTGTGACATATGAATACTGGCCAAACAAGCCACGATACAGTGTGAGGAGAGTGTGCCATAGGTGAATGAATCAAGCATCACTGTTGAGTTGAAGCAGTGGCATAGAGTTGATGGAAAAACAGCCACAAAGGGGTATCGGTTGCGTGACCTGTAATGAGTGGACCGTGTGATCCAACAACTGCACCTAGACCGAGTGCACCGCTGTATGGAAAAGCCACTGAAAACACCTATAAAGAAGCTTGTGTTTTACAACAACCTCTTATGATATGATATGATATGATATGATGTGGCATTTATAACGTGCTTGTACACAACTGTTTCTAGGCGTTACAAGACAAGGAGAGGGAAACAAAGGGAGGACAAAACAACGATCTTACTAGGCCTTGTGTCATTCAGATCATGCAAGTGCGGGGAGAGGGAAGGTGAGAAGTGCCAGGTGGAGGGAAAGGGGGAAGTGCAGTTAACTCACAAGTGCCACCAGTGGGTGGCTTATGAGTGCAGAAAGAAGGGACTGTAGGGTTGCAGATACAGACCCTTATGTGCTGGGGAGCCCGTAGGCAGTGCAAGGGCAACTGGACATGAAGGAGCCAGGGTCCGAGTTCAGAGGGTGAGTAGGTGACCAGTGCGCACAGTAGTCAGGTGCATCAGCAGGGGAGAGGAAGAGAGAAAAGGAAAAGGAAGTTGTGGGTTTCTTCTGGAACCGGAGGTGGTTCTGCTCAAGTTTGAGAGAGGGAGGGAGGCTGTTCCAGAGGGAGGCTCCAGCCGTGGAGATAGATATGCCCCCAACTCTCTGCTCGGAGAAGCGTCTGGCCCTCAGAGAGTTGAAGGTGGATAAGCGGAGAGCTCGCAAAGGAAGATGTTTTGGAAGAGAACATTGGAGGTAGACTGGTCCCAGGGCCCAGAAAGCCTTGTGGATAATGCAGAGGGTCTTGAACTTGATCCTTGCAGCCACGGGGAGCCAGTGAAGAGATTTCAGAGCTGGAGAGATACGATCCCTAAGCTTGAGGCTAAGGAGAAGTATGCAGTCCTGTCCGGATAAGTTGTAATGGTCGAAAAGTAGAGGAAAGAAAATTTAGAAAAAGGCTGTTGCAATAATCCCGCCTAGAGAGGGCCAGAGCTCTGGAGACAGTGAGCATCTGGGGGAAAGTGAGAAAAGGAAGAATACCTCTGAGGAGGTGCAGCTGATAGTTTGACTTCTTAGAGAGGTCAGAGATGTGATGAGAGAAGCACAGGGTGGGGTCGAAGATGACACCAAGGTACTTAGCCTCACAAGAAGGAGTAGGAAGAGGGCCCAGATTGGCAATCAATTGGTGTGAGCTTAATATGCAGTTTGTTTTTTCTATTGAATTTTAAAGCTTAAAGTACACCCAACACACAGACTTGTTGACTGCTATTTTAGATGTGTAGAAGTAACTTTGAAATTGTATTAAAAAAAAGCAACACATTTCTTGTGATAAAGGAGCACACCTGAAAATATTCTCAACATGGGGCTGCGACATTCGGTTAGCTTTCTTCTGACTTTGACCCCCTGACTCATAAAATGGGTTGGTAAAAAAAAAAAAGATCAGGCAATGGGCTAAACAATGACACCCATACATGAGAAGGCAAGCCTTCTCAGGGAAGGCAGCAGAGCTATACAGTGAGACAAGATGAATTGTACAGGATCACTGTATTGGTTGCTGGCAAGGCTAGGATATTAGCCTAATCAACACTCCTGACTAACAATGTCTGCTCTTGATTGGGGTGGCTGCTAGATACAACTCTCATTTGGAAGAATCAAGCTGCACCATACTGATGCTATGTTACTTTCTATATCTAGCGCTGTCTGGTGAGGTACAGCGTTGTGTTGCGCAGCACGGCCCAGATTATTTAACATTTGCACCAGTTCTAAGTGAGAAAAGGCTTTGATAATATAAAATGCAACAGCCAGGTTCTGTCACAAACCATTTTATCCAAAATGCGTTGTACTAGGGCATACATTAATCTGAATGTGTTCTGTAAAATCTGTTCTGCATAACATAAAAATACATCTGTCTACTACATTATGTTTCAAGTCACTCCTCAAACATAGTAAATAGAACAGTGCGTTATATTTTTGCTCTAGTGAACATCTTTTTAGATAATACAAATTGGTTGCAACACTGTTTGCTCCATTCCCACTTACCAAAGCAGTTAAATTGGTGCTAAATGTATTTGCTCCACTTAATTGCACAAGAACAAAGCTCTGATAATTTGGCCCGAGGTGTTTTTATCCCAAACGTATGCATACACACGTGAATTTATGAACCTCAGACATATGAAAGGATGAGTCTTTCTTGCTGGAATTTGGTACTGTGATCTGGCATATGAACACAAATTAACTATTCTGAACATTTTCGGAAAAATCGTGGCACTCAAATTTATCAATACGCATTTCGACTTTCAGGGTTGCACATGACCAATATATTCCCCACACAAGGGTGAGAATGCTTCAGGAGGGTGCTAGAGTGAATGGACAAACGGGCTGATTCGCGAAAGAAATCGTTTTTAATAACTTTATTTATTAATTTTACATCTCAAACAGGTACATATCATTTTTGCCACACATGAAAAAACCAGATACCTCGCAATTTCAACCCAGCAAGTGATAACATCATTATTCCCAATACTACAGTAGGGCTTTCGGCAATCCATTTGGCCGCGGCCAAAAATCCCCTCTTCACCATTGACCAGGGCCCATACATTTTTAACAAACACCCAGAGCCTTCATCCCGGATGCCATGCCACGTTGCAGGTCCAGCACATCCTGCCAGTGTGCGTTTAGATATAGTACAAAAGGTGCCCAGAGGTCACGTGGTATGTTTGCCCCTGTCACCAATGCACTGTATTCGTGGTCCATATCGCAGAACCACAACATTTCTATTAGCCCCCTTTTTGGCAAACGCAAAGTAGAGCCGGTCCACCTGGTCAGGAGATAGCGCTGCGCCATTAGCAAACTAGTAGCTAGCAATTTGCAATATCCCTTCGGTAGGACCGGTAACCAGCCAAACATACAACAAAGTTGTTCACATGGGACCTCATGTCCCAACATCTCCGTAAACACCTTGGTCACCCCCTTTCAGTATTCAGATACGCGTGAGGGCATGAACACAACATGTGGATTATGACAGCCAACTCCCCCTGCACTGTGGGCATCTATTGTCATTAGTGGGAGCAAACAACCAAAGACGCCCTGGTGTCATGTACGCCCTATGTAGCATCTTGAACTGTATCAGTTTAAGCCTAGTGCTGGTAGCCCCCACCTGCGTACATTCACACATGGGCACCATGGCCTAAACACTGATCTAATGCAATAATATTGGAACCTAGGTCTGTAGTCCTATGTTTGCCCATCCCCTCCGCAAATTGTGCATAGCTGACAAACACACCCTCCGGGAACATGTCCGACATGTAGCATATCCCTATGTTTTTCCCATTTACTAGCTAAAGCGCTCAACACAGGCCTGGCGCAGGGTCTCAATATTCCATATCCTGAAGGATGGGGCGTAGGGAAGCTGTACCTTCAAAAGCGCTAGAGCTCGCCTCCATACCGGGTCGAATTTGCATTTGTCATGTGCTACTAGAGACACCAGTTTGCTCTTAGCAAATATGGGCGGACCCAATGCCTCTCCATCTGCACGTGCGGTTGTGCGCCAGCCCCCGTCATCCAGTACTTAATAAAGTGAAGCTCTGCCGCTAAGAAATACATGTCCATATTGGGGGCGCCCGTCCCCAATCCGCATACAACCCGACCAGCATCTCCCACTTAATCCATGAGTGCTTAGGGTGCCACATCAGCCAGATAAGGCGACTGTTATGTTTTGGATTGATTACATACAGGTGAGCCTGACTCTATTTGGAATGTTGAATTGGAATGTTTAGTATTACGTTGAGGGAACGTTCTCTTATGTTCAGTTGGGGCTAACTTTCTGCACTGGTCAGACCAGTGGATGTCTTTTCCCCCTGATTACTTACGACCTGATTTTATTATGGTTTCATCTGATACCAGCAATTATTATCATTAAACAACACACTATGAATCCGGGCCAAGCAGCTTTCATTTTGTTTTAAGATGTGCGATTCAACATATGGGGAGCAGGTGCAAGTGGATCTAGGTCACCTGGCCTAAGCCCCACCCACCTGATGCCTTCCTACCTGCCGCTCTTTTTCACCACTTAGCAAGCCCCGCCCACCTGGTGCCTTCCTGCTTGCCGCTCTTTTTCACCACTTAGTAAGCCCCGCCCACCTGGTGCCTTCCTGCTTGCCGCACTTTTTCACCACTTAGCAAGCCCTGCCCACCTGGTGCCTTCCTGCTTGCCGCTCTTTTTCACCACTTAGCAAGCCCCGCCCACCTAGTGCCTTCCTGCTTGCCGCTCTGTTTCCCTACTTAAGGAGCCCTCCAGCCTCTTTTCCTTTGCAGATGGGGAGCAGGGGCAAGTGGATCTAGGTCACCTGGCCTAAGCCCTGCCTACCTGGTGCCTTCCTACCTGCCGCTCTTTTTCACCACTTAGCAAGCCCCACCCACCTCGTGCCTTCCTGCTTGCCGCTCTTTTTCACCACTTAGCAAGCCCCGCCCACCTGGTGCCTTCCTGCTTGCTGCTCTTTTTCACCACTTAGCAAGCCCCGCCTACCTGGTGCCTTCCTGTTTGCCACTCTTTTTCACCACTTAGCAAGCCCCGCCCACCTGGTGCCTTCCTGCTTGCGGCTCTTTTTCACCACTTAGCAAACCCCGCCCACCTGGTGCCTTCCTGCTTGCCACTCTTTTTCCCTACTTAAGGAGCCCTCCAGCCTCTTTTCCTTTGCAGATGGGGAGCAGGTGCAAGTGGATCTAGGTCACCTGGCCTACCCCCCGCCTACCTGGTGCCTTCCTACCTGCCGCTCTTTTTCACCACTTAGCAAGTCCCGCCCACCTGGTGCCTTCCTGCTTGCCGCTCTTTTTCACCACTTAGCAAGCCCCGCCCACCTGGTGCCTTCCTGCTTGCCGCTCTGTTTCCCTCTAGCCTCTTTTCCTTTGCAGATGAGGAGCAGGTGCAAGTGGATCTAGGTCACCTGGCCTAAGCCCTGCCCACCTGGTGCCTTCCTGCCTGCCGCTCTCTTTCACCACTTAGCAAGCCTCGCCCACCTCGTGCCGCTCTTTTTCACCACTTAGCAAGCCCCGCCGACCTGGTGCCTTCCTGCTTGCCGCTCTTTTTCACCACTTAGCAAGCCCCGCCCACCTGGTGCCTTCCTGCTTGCCGCTCTGTTTCCCTATTTAAGGAGCACTCCAGCCTCTTTTCGTTTGCAGATGGGGAGCAGGTGCAAGTGGGTCTAGGTCACCTGGCCTAAGCAGTACCCACCTTCTTAGCCCTGCCTCTTCCTTCCTGCTCTTGACTATTAGATCAAGGGCGTCTCTCGCCCGGGCGTCTGCAGTGAAGGGCAGACAAAGAAAAGGGCAATTCCTGTTTGGTCCTGTTCGGACCAGGAGGACCCAGAGCCCGACCCCCTGCTCAGACAGCAGGTAAGCATGCACCAACATGTGTTACCCCCTCTCTCTCCACAGGCCATCGCCACCCCCTCTGGTCCCCCTGTGATGTTCCCTTGTGCCCCCCCTTCTCGCACGCAGGTGTTGCCTGTTTTGCTTGATTCTTCTACCCTGCTCCCCCTCAACCTCCTCCAGCCTACTTCTGCAGGAGTCTGTCCTGATACATTTTGGCTTCACCATCACCGTCTTGTGGCCAATGCTGGATTTTACTTTCATAGACTTCATTCATTCATGGTGCGTCACACTTTCTCAACTCTAATGCTGGACTTCCTTTGCATCTTGTACTCATGGTGGTCCTGAATCATGCTGTTCCCATCTTCATTTTGTATCCTGGCTTGCAACATTATGTGTTACTACTGACTTCTGCAATTGTATTCGCTCTCCACTCTTGCTTCTCCACTCTTTTTGACTGCTTACTCTCTGTTATTTCCTCCTTTCCCTATCTCCTCCACTTACTTTCTTCTATGCACTTACTCTATCAGAATTGTCCCTGGACCTAATATGATAGCAACCTCTTCTGTTTCCTCCACCCTCCCATAACTGTTTTTTCCTCCCCACCCCACTCCTCCAGCACTATATGAAATGTCATCAGGCCTAGTATAATAGTCGCTTGTTTTATTCCTCCCCTCCGTTTCTGCACCCTTCTCCTTCACATTTTGTTTTTCTCCCGCTCTACCAGAAATGGCGTCAGGCCTAGTACGGTAGTCGCCTGTCTGTTTCCATTTCCTTCCCACTCTCCCCCTCCCTTCCTTATCTATGTTTTAGCTCTTGCACTATCTGAAATGTCATCAGGCCGAGTACGATAGTTCATTTCACATCCTTACAGTTCATGGCCTGTAAGAATGTCATTGTATTTTCCCTTGTTCCCTCCCTTGCCTTGAAGCGCTTTCAAACACATTGTGTATAGGCGCTATATAAATAAACTATCATATCATATCATATCATAGACTCTGCAGCTTTGCGAAGAACGAGGTTCCTGACCACACATGCACATTTCGAAAAAAGTATAACAATTGAGGTACAACCTCCATTTTTGCTATCGCAAGTCATTCCAGTATGGAGATTGGCAGACAGCACCACCTATCAATCTTCGCTTGCAGTTCTCCAAGATAATCTAAATGATTTTTGGCAAGCAAGGTATCCCCATCCTGCTAACCTTTATCCCCAAGTAGCGAACCAAACTCTGCTGCCATCTATGGAAGTGCACAATATTTTTATCAAACATTGGGCACAAGTATACAATTATATAACCATCATCATCAAATAAGTTTATTCGGAATAAAAATATCCATAAACCATATTACAACAAAAATTAATAAATATACACAATCAGTACAAAGTATAATCAATTTGTTAAAAAATCAGGACCAATTTGATCAATGAAAAGAGAAAACTAGTTAAAAACAGGGTTAAAAAAGAAACATATTGTCAAACAAAGTACAGTAAAAAAGTTGGATCCATTGGGCTTGACTTTATAAATACTGAACAAGTTCGCAGAAAAAAATAGTTTGTTCCTTCAATAACAAGCTTTTCTCATGTATTCCACAGAGCCCCAGGCCACAGGTCTGGCTTGGGTGAAGCCTACATTTCTGAGCAATGGTAATAATGTTGTTTTTCTCAAATCCCTATAGGCTGGACAGAATAATACAAAATGCAATAAATCCTCCTCGGGCTATTGACAACATGGACAGGCTATAGGCTGTTCATTATGCGACCAATTCTTGGTTCATGCCCCAAGCCATAGAGAATTGAACTGGGCCCGCATCAGCGCCCACCGATCAACAAGCCTATGGCTATGAAGCAGGTATGGCTTGATGCCCTCAGTAGTTGTTAAAATGATATGCCTTCTGTTCGCACGGCTCCCTAAAGCAGAAACTTCCCTGTTTGACACAAGGATGGCATTATATTGTTGCTTATATTTTTTTACTGAACAGGGAGACAAAAGGATTGGCGGACATAACAAACTCTCAGAGTGTAGCAGAGTGATACATTTCTGAATATACAAGAGCCACTGAATTTTCTGTTTCTGTCAGAATCTGTGGCAGTTGAACTCGAAGTGTAGACGATGAGTTCTCCCTGCCAATGTACCCCTCTGGACACACAAGGTGAAGTACAGAGGAGTCAATTAGCCGAAAGAATATGGAACACCACATGAAAGACCAGGCCCTGTAAAGGAATAACGGCAGGTTACTTAACAGCTTATCTCCAGTATGTAACGTAAACATGATAACCACAAGACACTGACCATTATTATGGAGAAGCCTTGTAACTGGCCAGTATATTTCCACATGGTAGATGATAATGATTTTCTATGGGAAGACAGAGCATCTCATGAAGGAACCAGAAACAGAAAAACAACAAGAATCTAATGATTTTACATAGAGGTGGACTTACCAAGGAAAACCTGAATGTCTTACCAGGACCAACAGAGGCACCAGAGTCTTCAACCTATTATGTACACGACGGCACGAGGACGCCTAGGCGAAAAAGCACCAGTCTCTAGTCCAAAGTCTATCCCGCCAGCACGAGGACGCCTAACGACCTTCAGCTTTGTGGAGTTGAGAATCGATTCAAGACAGCAGACAGAAGGCAATCCAGTAAACGTTCTGAGTTCGTAAGGCAACCAGCAGGCAAAGGGAAATTCCGGTTAAGGTTCCAAGTTCGTAAGGCAACCAGCAGGCAAAGGGCAAGCCTAGTTAACGTTCTGAGTTAGTAAGGCAACCAGCAGGCAAAGGGCAATCCAATTAACGTTCCGGGTCTGAATACCAGCAAGGACAATGGACGAAAGGAAAATAAACAAGACAACGATTAAAGATAGCAACAAAGTCACAAGGGACGTAGCCACGGTTTCTATGAGAAATCAGATGTGGGGCTTTGCGGAAGTCCAGAAGTATTTCAAGGAAACTATGGAAACCGGACGCCTCCCCCGACACGTTCACGTTCTATGCCGTGCGTGCAATGGATGCCATAGTCGCCATGACAACCCGTGTAAACGGAAGCCGGGACGTCGTATGTGGCGAAAACGGTGATGGCCATCGGAAGGACGAGAAAAGGCAGCCTTCCCATTGTTTCCACAGTGTAGCAAAGTATGAGGCTTTATTCTGGTTGCGGGAGAACATGCCAGAAGGAAGTGAGACCTGACAGTTTAGCTGAAATAGTCACCAAATCTCTTACAATCGTGTGCAATAACATGGCTTTGGGCTTTGACCATATTGCCAACCAGTGCAACAGGGGTGCCATCAACCACTCATCACTATTATGCGGACACCCCAATTCCATGTGTGTGCCATAATTGTGTGCCGATTGTGGGAGGCCCAGCAATTTCTTCAGGAAGGTATTCTCTACATTTTCATTGTTGGCAACTTTCTCCATACCCCATAATGCAGCCCCATAATTGGTAGCAGTTTTAGTTTGGGCTCTGTACACCTCCATGATTAGGTTAATGGGCTGACATAGACATTTTTTTTTAAACCGAGACAGGCCCCCAAGAGCCTGCCTCATTCTCAGACATTGTTTATCCACATGAAAAAGCCACCGCCAGTTTTCACTAAAACAAACTCCAAGGTATTCGAATTTACTGACCCATGTGTGGGCTGTCCACCACTCCAAATTGTGTGCATTCTAAGTTGTTTACCCGATGTGCTTCTACACGCCATAACTGCCGATTTATTAGAATTCACTACCAGTTTGTGGTTAGACATAAACTGAGCATAGGCATCCACCAATAGTTGTAAGGCTATGGTGGTACGGGCAATTATAACCATATCGTCCGCATACCCCAATACTGGAAGAGGAACTCCACCTACCCTAATAAAGTCTGCATTGGTTTCAACCAGAGCCTGATATACTCCATTTATATGTAAGGCAAATAATACCGGGGCCACCACACAGCCCTGACATATAACCAAGAAAGTCTCAAAGAAACCTGTACATTATCCCTGGTCTCCAAATATGACACAGGCCGAAGTGTTTTCATGTATCAACTGGAGAACCTTCACCAGCTCCTCCGGCAACCCATGGACTAGCACGGCCCAGAGCAAAGTCCTATCCACTTTGTCAAAAGCCGTGCTCAGGTCCATGAATGCCAAGTATAGTGGCTCACCCTTGACAAATATTGATGTTGCACCCACTAGATACAGGTTCAGGGCCTGATCTCTGGTCTCCAAACCCGGTCGGAAACCATATTGTATTTTTGCGAGTACCCCTGAGTCAGACATCCACTGCTCCAACCATTCCAGGACAGCCCAACCAAACATTTTGAAAGATGTATCCAGCAGAGATATTGGTCTATACGATAGAGGATTACCTGGGTCACCCATTTTTATAGATTGGATAAATGATTGGCTGTCTCCAGGACTCTGGGTAAGTACCAAGTTCCAAAAAGCATTGTAACAGTTAGTAAGCAGTGGGGCCCACAAATCCACATCATCTCAAAATATATCAGCTGGGATAGCATCCGGGCCAGGTGACCGATTATGGAGTTGCTTATTTACTGCAACAAGTACCTCTTCTATGGTTAGTCGCTTGTTCGAACCTCTAAACCTGGAGAACTTAATCGGGGCATCCGCTTTATATAGGGAGCGAAAGTGGTCAGACCATGCCTTTACAAATACATTATTTTCTTTATGGGTCCTAGTTCTCTTGTAGGGAGGCCTCTCAGCCACAAACTCCCAAAATGTTTTAGAGTCTCTTTCTTCCACAGCCCGAATGAGTTCTTCCCAGGCGAGCTCTTCTAACTGACTCTTCACTGATAATCTCCCATCTTGTGCTGTTCTTTGCATGTAAGAGCCCTTTAAGTTTATTCTGTGCTGTGCGGCATGATTCGTCGAACCAGCTCTGAACGTTCGGTCTCCCTGTTCTAAAATCCCGCTCGAAGAGATCAGTTAGCGATCTCCAGATCTTTTGTGAGGCCAAGGCTATTGTGATGGGATTAGACCCATTTGAGAAAATAGTTTCAATTTCCACTACATTAGTTTTACAAACCGTGGTCTGTATAGCCTTAGAGTCCAATTTGATCAATTTTCCTCAGCGCTTACACAGTGGGTTGATTTCACAATGATCCATTGGTGGCAGATTAGCGTATGAAGCCATTGTCGGATCATCTCTTAATACCAGCCTCAACGGATGATGATCACTAAATAAATGTTTAACCACCTCAAACTCCATTATGAGATGCCAATCCTTAGCATATATGCAAAAATAATCAATTGTGGATGTGCCTTGAGTGCCATAAAAGGTAGGCTTCCCCGGTCGATCCACACCAACACAGCCATTCAGTGAGCGAATGCCCCAATCCAGGAACCACTCGCTGAACTGCAGTCCCCTCGCACACATTCTTTCATCTGCCATTTATACCGGAGCTATCCCATATGCAAATTCTTCCCCAGGGTCTAAATTCTCAGACATTATCCCCAAGCCCAGTTTGGCATTAAAATCACCACTCAAAACTAACAACGGGTCCTAACCATTAAATTGTCATACTGTGGGGTTAGTATAGCATTTTCTTTTATCTTAGCACTTACTCTTATCATTCGTTCCTCGACCTCTGATAACAGCTTGTCTGTCTCCTCCTTCCCTCCTTGTTCCTTTCCTCCCACTCGCTCCCCAGTACTACCTTCAATAGTTGTTGACCTTTTTCGATAATCACTTGTTCTGTTCCCCTCCTTACCCTTTCTCTCCACTTCTCTCACCTCCCCTCCTCCCCCTCCTCTTGTCGTTCATGCACTGCAACAATTTTCGTCAGGCATAGTAATGTTACTGCTAGTCTTGTCTCCTTTTTTGTCTTCCTCTCCTCTCCCTTATTGTTCCAGGCACTTGTACTATCTGTTATGATATGATAGTTATTTTTCACATTCTGATTTGTTTCAAGGATCTGTAAGAATGTAATTGTATTTTCCCATGTTCCCTCCCTCCTTGAAGCGCTTTGAAGCACATTGTGTATAGGTGCTATACAAATAAACAATTAGATCAAATCAAATCAAAATCAAATCAAATCAAATCAATGTGACTTGATATCTCTTTGGCAGATACAACATTACTAATTACTAATTTTTAACCATTTAGGTACTTCACTTTCTAATTCACAATGAAGCACCTCTAAATGACATGTCCCGATGTTCAATATCCACAAGAACACTGGAAAAAATAAAACATAGGCTATTAATACTAGCCTCGGAAAAGTCAACATATGTTTCGGCCCCTGTGTCTTAGTACGTTATCCCTAATGCTTTTCGACTGTTGTTAGTGGGCCTTCTTCAGGATGGTATTGTATTTGCTGGATGGGTTAATCTAGAAAGCCCTTTGGTATTTTGTACACAAACACTGTAATACACACAAACATTGAAGGAAACATTAATATTATAAAAAATTATAAAAACACTGGTGATTGGTTTTCTCACAGTATTACTCCTTGAGTGCCAATCACTGACCTTAATCTCAGTAAATGTGGAAATGTGCAACATCTGCAGAAATATCTCTTCTGTCTGGAGATGTGGAGAAACTCATTTATTTTATCTTCCTTTCTAAATTAGAAAGAACATTGTATGAATTCAGTCTTACTTGATTTACATTCTATATATTGTTCCTGGAGTGTTCAAGCACTGCCATTGTGTTTTAATAACCTTCTCTTCTCTTGCTCTCTCCTATCAGTAGATATACCTTGAACGAAAAATGTTATGCTTCTTTATCTGTTCTCCTGCAAGAGAATGCGATATCTTATATTTTATACATCATATTTTACCTTTAACCTTTAAAGGTTGCAATTTAAAAAAAAATATATTTTTATTTTTGTCCATCAGTCTATTTTGCATATTTCACTGCATTGCAGCAGATATCTGAGACTGGTATATGGGGGCAATGTGTTCTCACACATTGTATGCAACCTTCCCACCTTGAAACTGGTCTCCCGATAACCAAAAAATGGGAAGTATCCATATTTACACTGATTCATGATGTCTTCACAGAGTCCTGAGGCAGGAAGTAGCCTGACGGTGCGTTAATGGAGAGACGCGCAGCCCACCCAGAACGAAAGGCTGCAAAGCAGGCACAAGTGTTGTGGAAACAGCGGGAGAGTGAGAGAAGCTAACGAGGATGTCGGAAGTGCCAGAGACCACTGAATGAGGAACGACAGAGACGCAAAAGGTACATTGGCTGTCGGTGTTGGACAAGGGGACAAGAGAAACCTCAAACCAAGGGTTTGGGACCCATATACTACACAGAGAAATACTCTAAACAGTAGTACCTTGCAGGAGAGTGAACCAGGTCTATTTGGAGTAAAATACAGAGAAGAGAGCAGGGTCTGGGACATTCAACCTGAGTGATAGAGAATCACTAGTCATCTTCTTCGTGACAGGACCTGGCAGGGTAGTGAACTGGGTCTGCCAAAACAAATCAATAACAGAACTGTGATACAGGTAAGGGACCCACATTGCCCAGAGTCTATGAGAAAGGCCAGGGGAAGTGAAACGTTCCCCTGTGCATTGTGAACTGTGATAAAAAGCCTGAGAAAGGCCAGGCGAAGTGGACATTCCCCCTGACATTGTGAACTGTGATAACACTCCTGAGAAAGTCTAGGTGCAGGGAGACATTCCCCCTGGCACCATGAACTGTGATAAAAGCCTGAGAAAGGCAGAGGGAAGGGAGACATTCTTCCTGGTTTTGTGAACTCTGAAACTAAAGCCAAGAAAGGCCAGGGCAAGGGAGTCATTCCCCCAGTCTTTTGAATTGTGGAACTAAGCCAAGAAGGGCCAGGGGAAGGGAGTCATTCCCCCTGGTGTTGTGAACTGTGAAAGTAAAAGCCAATAGAGTGTGCGAACAAAGCCACGGAAGGCCTGGGGAAGGGAGTAATTCCCTGACATTGTGAAATCATCGAACCAAGTGAAAAGAGAGTCCAGGGGAAGGGAGTCATTCCCACTGGCTTTGTGTCAAGATACCCGAAGAAGAGAGGCATTCTTCAGGAAACCAATAATGAAGACGTATTTATGGGCAATAAGGAATGTTGGTATTTGAACTGGAACTTTACCTTTTGAGTTTGAATTGAGAACTTTACTGCTTTTTGGCATTACAACGGATTGAGAACTGGGGAAGGGAAAAATTCCTTCAGGTAAAGATCCCACCTAATAACTGGAACTGTGATCTGCTGTCCAGAAGAAGGGAGCCATTTTTCTGGACCAAGAAGATCCACTACCTCTTTAGTTTAGTTACAAGTGTGAGCAACAGAAGTAGGATTTTGACACAGGACGGTGCACTCTCTTTATTTGCAACGCCATCCTGAGAGATGGCATTGTTTTGTTCTCAGAAGAGGGACAAAATAAAGATGCCTGGCATCTATCCCCTAAATAGGTTTTTCTCGAATTTGAACTGAGTGAATAGTGTGTTTGGTTTGACTAACCCGGTTTTGAGAAAGGCCACAGTTGGCAGAAACATATGTCAACAAGACGGGCACAACATTTGATAAATAAATAAATAAATAAATAAATAAATAAATAAATAAATAAAAATGAACTACTAATTCATATACTACAAGCCCAAGCGCACTTATTGAGTACTGTTTTCATCGGACATCCTGAAAGATCCATTAGCACTTTCAGTTGTCTGTTTGTTTGTTTGTTTGTTTATAGTTGCGGTTGGGAAAGCCCTCTTAGAGTTAGGGAAAGTTATGTTTTCTCTATATTGTCATTACTAATAAAGGCTTATGCCAATACCCATATCACCTGTGTGTCAGTCTCCTACTTCTGCCCCCTTACAATTAGCAATCGTATTTTTCTTCTTTAAATGAATCGCTGAAGATAAATACACTTCAGTTTTAAAGTGTTCCATAGATTTGAAAAAAACAAAGTGGTACAACATTCTTTTGCGGGCTTACTTGATTCCATTGTGCACCCAAATGTACTGCTAATTTTTGTTTCTTTCTGACCATCAAATTGTTTCTGTCTTTTTAGCTGCCTCAAATTATTCGTGGTTCCAGAAGACCTCCTAAATAGGACGACATTGTTTTCAGTTTCTGTAGTTTTAGATACCTGCTAATTAGTATGTGAGACCACTGAATGCACATTCTAGGCATCTTCAAGCCATCTTCTAAAAAACAAGGACAGAGAAATACATTAAAATTGCTATTTTAATATGATAATTAAATGATAATGATGTGTTATTTATATAGTGCTTCAGCCTAATTGCTTTACATAGAACATATTTACATACAATATCACCCAACTGATGTTGATCAGAACTCAGTTATGCCTACAAAGTACATGAATGATAATTGTGTTAGGGAGTTAGAGAGCGTGAAGGAACGGAACCGCACGATCAGTCTGTGCACCGTTGCAAGAGGAATGGCATCTGTACCGTTGCCTGGCGACGCTCTAGCGTTCCAGGAAGTAAAGCCGTCACTGTCATTTCGATGGGAATGCACTGTGGATTCAATTGTAGGGACTAGAAAGAGGGAACAAAGGACAGATTAGATGATAGCTAAGTAGATCAAAAAGGTAGAAGTTGTCCTAGGAGCGACCTTACGATGCATCGGTTGTTTGTAGAAGTGACGCGAGATCCTGCTGGAAACACTGCCTCATCACTGTTCCTGCTCGGAATAGAGGGCAGAGCTTGGTGTGTCTCAGGGACAGAGGCTGCAATGCTACTCCCGAACCAGGGCGTCATGTTGGGAAGTGTCCAGAAAACGCCATTGATCCTCCTCCATCATCGTCAGAGGGACTATCGGTGCCTTCTAGCCATAAAACTTGGTTTATTTGCCACACTTAACTTGTCTTAAAAAAAGAATACAAATCTGTACAGTCAGTTAAAAATATGTATCCACAGGCCTAGCAAATAGCTCTTTGTTAATTTGTTCATTCCTTAGTACAAGTACAAATGGAATTAGATACTCAGTGACCACTATGAACTATTTTTGCCCATTTCACCTAATTGTTGGCAGACATACTTGGAAATGCAATATCTTCCTAATATATGGGCTATATATACACATCTCCTCATTCGTTGGGGTTTATAAAAAGACATCTTGGCATAAAAGCCTCTGCTATTGCCAACCAGATATCAGCTGTGGAGAGAAGATATGGCAGGTTTACAATGATGCCTTGTATTCTGTTTTATCGGTCAAAAGCCATTCCTCGATTGACATACGGTCTTGTGTTTTACTCTGAAGAATTGGTAGCTTATTTGAAAACAGTTGAAGCACAAGTATGGCGAAGGGTTTTAAGATATCTACCGAAATGTGTGCCTATGGAACTCCTACGTTATGAGTTAGGTCTGTCCTCTTTAAAGTGTACAGTACATTGGAAAAAATTATCTTTACTACGAAAGTATATGATGTCTGAAGATAACACACTGTATTACTTCATGGGTGTTGACTTGCTTGGAGTTTTCATCTGTGAGTTAAAAAAAGACTGTGTGAAAATTCTAAGCGATTTAGGCCTTACAATATAAAATCTAAAAAGGAATCCTCTTAAAGTGAAAGAATTACTAAAAGCCTCAGACTGGTTGGAGAACAATGTGATAATCTTAAACTCCCCGATATATTCACAAGCTATATCATTCTGGAAATGGAAATCTTATCCTGAGAAATATCTAGAAAAATATCCATCCAGAGCATACAGAAATCAATTCATGAGATTTCGTTTTAATGTTCTAAATACTCATGAAATTCAGAACATAAGGTGCAGGTATGAGGTTAAGAAATCCTGCAGACATTGTGCTGGCACCAGGGTTAATGAATCATTAATGCATTTGTTGCTGGTTTGTCCTGCCTTACTGAAACAAAGAATAGAATACTTTGCAATGTTTGTCCATGATATATCGAATGTAAATAGATGCAACTTGTGGTTTGAAATGCTTCATGGTAACTCGACGGTTTTAAAAATACGTATTAATGAATTTTTGAGAATTATCTGTGAATTAACATGAAGACTATCTAAATGTCTAAATACTTAGGAAGCTTTTAAGAAACAATGAGTTGAAGTCATAGTTTATTAATAATGTCTCACTTATCTGGTACAATTATTATGTATATTGAGAAGTACTAGGCTTTAGGTATTTTAATATGAATTGTCCGTTTTTAGCTGTTTAATCAATTACTGGTTCGGTATTGTATTAGGCAAATGTGTTTTAAAAAGTGTAGTGTAATGTATTGTGTTTTCTTCTTTTTTATGATGTATTTTTATGTAAACTATTTTCACTATTCGATTGTACTATGAAAAGAATTTACTTTGTAAAGGTTTGTATAAACCAAAAACAATAAAGATAATAATAATAATAATATCTTCCTAATTTTGAAAACTTTCTGGATCATACTCTGGAAAGAGGACAGGAAGAGGAAGAATCCTTGTCACTTTCAAAAGAAATAGTCCTACTTCCCTACTAATTTGCAATAGCACTACACTCGCAAAAATTGAATAACCTTGAAATATATACCATTTTATATTTACACCCATAAAAAAATACTACCATGTACTTCACAGCCAAGCCATGCTTTTGGCCCTTGTCTAATTAAACCGTATGTTCTCCAAAGACACAATCCATCAGCCAATCAATGTATATTTACTTGCTGTACATTTTATTTGGATGAACATAAATTGTTTCTTAGGTACTTGAAATCCAATTGATTAATAAATCGTAATAGATCTTTTTTCATTACTGTGGAAGTTGCATTTTGTAGGCGCAAGAGATTCCCACAGTCATACGTAATTCCAATATATTTTCAACCACATGTAAAAGCACTATTTAGTTCTGGGGCAACAAAAGGGACTGTCCCTGTTTCCCGCCTAACTGGTGCCAAATACTTGACATCTGATTGTCTACAAGTCATGTCACACAATACTGTGAGATTATACTGTGAGATTTTATATGCATGAAAAATTCTGGCGGCAATAGTGGCAAAAGAATGTAACGTAATGAAGATAAAGTAAGTGAAATTACACTTTTTTTAGGCCTTAGAAAATTGTTCTGCTGTATAACTCTCCCAATCTCCGCAGGAGCAGAAATGTGCTGAAATACTCATACATCTTCCCATTGACTACAAGTATCATCGCACAATACAGCGAGATTTTGTATGCACGAGAAATTCCTGGGGTAATAAGTAATTGAACAAAAACATTTTCAACCACATGTAAAATTACAGTTTAATCCCTGGGCAACAGAAGCAAATGTACTGAAGGTAGAATTAGATATATACAATTTTTCTAGGCCCTAGGCGATTCTTTTCTGTTCTGTAATTGTCCCCATTTTCACGAGAAGAGAATTGCACATAAAATAATAATTTTTTAATCATTGAAGAGAGTGCCACCCAAAAAGCTGTAATATATATATTTCAGAAAACACAGCAGAGGAAAGAAAACCACACTCCACCATGAGGTACTGCAGGTCCCAAAAAATGACAAACTCGAATCAAGATAAGGACACGAGTTTTAATGTTGGTAAAAAAAGAGGCAAAAAAAGCAAAGCACACACAGCAAACAAAGCAGGACGCCAAGGATGGGTCCTGAACGATGCGTTTCGCGCTTCCCTGAGCGCTTGGTCACGTTAGGGAACCATAGTGAAAAACACAATACATATTGCACAGTAGTCCCTCTTCCATTTTGCCTGTTTCCACAAATCAACCACTATGCTGTAAAAACCAGAGCAGCCATGTTAGACTGGAGTAAAGTCTAAAACAGAACAATGATATCAGCAAAGATTTGCAGGCAGTAGCGTGTGGACAGGCCTTATATATATTATTGTGGATTAGTGTAATTACAAAACTTTAAGAACACATGTATTCATCAAAATGTAAAAACCTACATCGCCATATTAAAATACCAAGTTAAAACAAACATTCCGGTTAATTTTACTTTGTCACATAAAATTAAAATCTTGCAATCAATTTTATCATTTCATCATCCTGTAATCCTAACAATTCATTGTGCAATTTATCCCAACTATTTCTCAGTCATAACAAACTTCAAAATACAAGAGCAGCTGCATTTATCATGACTGACTGAGCCCCCACCAGTGTAGCCCAAAATTGATCCTCTCTCACGTTGTTTAAGGAGCTAACAAAACTCCTGTATCCCCTCCTATAGTAATTCTCCAATGCAGTGCAGGAAGTTAACACATGCCGGCGAGTCTCCACTTCGATGCAACAACATCTGCAAATCTCATCTTGCATTGAAGAGTTTTTCCAATGACTAGTAAATTCTTTAGTCTGCAGAATGTTGAAGCGAAGTTGTGTAGTAAAACGCCTTAGCTATGAACTAGACCATTTTATTAAATAGGTATGGGAAGATCCACCCTTAAAACTTTGCGAGTATTCCCTATACATTTTGTGATTTTGGAATGTGTCAATATTGTAAACCAAATCCCATCGTTGGTTTTTAAGTTTGATTATTCTTTCATAATCTGGGTATCTTTCAAAGATATCCAATTGAAAACCCAAGACAGACAGATGTTCTACCGTAAAGGCTTGTAATTCTGTAATGAAATAATTATGACCATATACATGCATCTCTCAACCCAACAACTGCAACAGAGGATTTGAGCTGCGATCAGCTTTGCGCAGTTTGGCATATAATAAAACCTTTCTGACAGACCACAGTGAATATAGGGATTGGAGACCATATTTAAGCCTCAGAGCTTCCACTGGCACCACTTTAGGGAGGTTAATAATCGTTTGTAATCATCTTGCCTCGATTTTTCTTCATTTTATGTATATTGATGGTAAAACCTCTAAGGCTTTTTTTGAGGGAATAATACTTGCTTTGTAGATCTCAACAAACCCCTCAATATTACAACCCCCTCTGTGCTCTATGCCGTTTTTGATAACTGACCATAGTTTCCAGATTTTCTCATAAGTAAAAGCCTCATTATAGGACAATGTAGGTCTGATTGTTACAGGAAAGCACAAGTATAATACTTCTTGTACATTCATCAATGCAGTATTATCCACCTGCCATTTAAATTCCTCAACCGCTTTTTTGGTCCCTTCAAGGCGCATCATTCTGGTCTTTAGTTTATTTATGATCTTTTACTTTTCTCTAACGTAATTAGATAACGCGGTTAATGATTGCTGCAGACCGATTTGGGTCTGATCAAAAAGGATAATATTTTCTACATATGACATGCAGACGACCTTGATGCTTTGTGGGAAATTACTGATGGACTGAAGGGCGGGTTCCAAATCTGCTGTATAAGCATTGTATAAAATGGGGCCCAATAAACAGCCCTACTTCAAACCCCTATTTGCTGGTGTAAATTCAGAGTATTGTCCCTCGGAACTAAGGCGTATGGCGATTGAAGTGTTTGAATATAGGGATTGTATAAAATATAACAATTGTGAATCTATGGCCCATTTTTCAGTTTGGCCTATAGCTTACTTCTTGAGACCAGATCGAACGCCTTGGAGAAATCGACGTAGCAGCAAAATAACTTGCTTTTCTTCCCTTTTTGCACTAGTGGCCGAGAGAAACTAAAGAGTGGCGATGTTGGTAATAGTGTTGCACCTTTTTCTAAACCCCGTTTGGAAGTTACCCAAGATATTCTTTTCTTCCAACCAGTCGCTAAGTTGTTCTAGAAGTATATTCGCAAAGAGTTTCAGTCCATCATGACCAGGAGGTGATAGTTTGATGGCTCTAATCTATTTCCTTTTTTTAAAATTGGAACCAGTATGGATCTACGCCAGCTGTCAGTTATTTTACTGGTCTGAATTATTTGAAAAAAAAACACCACTAGTACTTTTAACCACAAGGACAGATTTTCCTTAAAAACTATGTTAAGAATTCTGTCGGGACCTGGGGCTCTTGAGGCTTTAGATTTGTGATTGGTCACTCTAAATCTTCCTCCTTAAAGGTAGATCTAGACAAGCCCCAATTCTCAGCCTCAAAATTCATACCCAGTGTCCCTGTTAGACATAAATTCCAGGGGAATATTACCAGAAATTTGGTATATTTGGTATATTTTCTAACATATGATAGCCAAACCGTCTGAGATATGGGGTTCAGTTCTTGCGCGTAGAAAGATTTTTGAAAATTATTATAGTATAGCCTGAATTTACTGATATTATGTTTTTTTAACCAGAAGAATAATCTCTGCCAGTTTGATCCTCTAATGGATAACTTGTGCTGGTTAACTTGTGCTGGTTTGGCAATTTCTATATTTAGTAGACAAGTTAGTTAAAAATGTTTGTCTTTGCTGGAAATCTAGTTGGGAATTGGTTCTAACTGCGGTACGTTTCCTATGGTATGTTGTTTTTCTTTCTGCAATAACATATTCAAAGGGAAGGGGCTAGAGTTGTTTGTAATGTTATTGGTCCTGGTTCTCAATTTTCCTTTTAAGAGTAGTTGAATCTTGGAAATAACCCTTTTTCCCCAGGTCCCACTCAGCCGCAATCAGCGCACCCTTCAAACTTGCAAGGTCTTTATTACCCCATTTGTGAATTTAACATTTTTAGTTGACCATCAAAGTCAATTTCCTAGGTAGTTTGTTGACACCAAAGGACATTTTCTTAAAGACGGAAGGGCACTTTTTTATTTCATATTCCATCAAAGTGCCCCATGATCACTTAGCCTGTTATGAATAATAGTAATACTACTACAAAGGGCACTCAGCTTCCGATTGGTCAACACGTAATTGATTAATGATTTCACAATTCCGTTCGACCAAGTATAATGAAGTTTACGCTCTTGGGTAGGTGGCAAATCTAAGAATTTTAGGTAAAAAAAGTCTGTGATTTTAAGACAAGAATTTGGGCTCCTAAATAAAGACCCATTGATCAAATGCAGGTCCCTTTTATTAAGGTCACCCGCAAACACTACGTGACCGGTTGGTGATCTCTCAAGCCAATAAGTAATGGCATTGTACAGAATATCTTTCGAGTTAATACGAAATGACTCGTAAAGCAACCTTGCAAATGTAATAATGGTATGCGAGGAGCCAGGAATGAGACACAGACACAAGGGGTTCATGATTTCGGTCATAAACCTTGATGAGCAAAATAATGGGTGGTTGGTAAATGCCTCTCTGTCCCTACTCTGAGGTGTTTCCCTACCTAAAACAAAAGAAAGTGTCTGTTAAATGTAACAATGTCCATAGCAAAATGTCCTGTGTCCAAAGTACAATTCTGACCCTCACAGTCTACAATTCAACTCTAAGGTGAAAGGCAATATGGCTTTGAGTAGTGTACACATGTCCAAAAAGGAAATGTGTAACTCCAACACAAAGGTTCCAGAAGGATAGAGTTCCTTGTTCCAGAGGGTGGTTTGCCTCCCCTGGATTTCTCTTCACTCTGTTTTATACTTTTAAGAATATTAGTTCCTTATGTTTTTCTTGATCAACAACACAACTAGTAGACAAAACAATTTGGCTGTTAGTCGGTATATTGGTAGGATACCTGGTGTACTCTCCTGCCAGGTTTACACTCCTTTTCAATATGTTTAAACAAAGCCTTTTGCCAGTCCTTATGTATTCTTCTCAGGACTTCCTTAGGTGATGTATTTTATAGACAACTGTTAAACTTGACCTTGCCTTGTATGCTTCCATGCAATGTTTTCTTATATTATATGAATACACTTGCATTTAGCATCTGCCTGGTATACTGTCCTGCCAGGGCTATTTTCATATGCATGGTTTTGTGACTTGATTCTGCCTGGTATGCTGTCTTGCGACTTGAATCTGCCTGGTATACCCTCCTGCCAGGGCTATCTTGTATGTGCACTGCACACACATACAGACTTAATAGTCTCTTATATTTATTCTGTTCTGTGTTGACTCTGCCTGGTATACTATTCTGCAGGGCTTTCCTTATAGGTATAAAGCATACACTTACAAACTTGACAGTCTCTAACATTTACTTTGTTCTCTCTTTAAGTGATATTCACTTGCTCATCCTTTCTCATATGTTGCGAGAGGACTAGAGTTCTCCAGCCAGCTGGTTCACCGGTTTAAATTTCCCAGCATCAGGCATGTTCATGCAACAACTAGAGCGCAGATTGTGCTCTTGGCCTCCTTTGCTCCTCAGAACTTAGCTGATCTTCTGCATCACAGTATTTTCATATTTAGGGAAATGGAAGTCAGTTCTTGAAAACCTGTATGCAAAGTCTGGGACAGTGTTCTCAGTGGTCTTGAAATGCAAGTTAGGTTTTAATGACGTGTATACAAATCCTAGGAAAGTGTTTTCAGTACCTTTCCTAGGCGGGTGAGAGGAATGACAATATATCATTAAGGCATGAGGAATGGATGGGGTATCCTGAAAATAAAAAAGGCGATACCATGTCTCGTTTGATGTCATGTCACTTCCTTGACTGTGGATCCTCCCTCATAAAGCCGCACCCAGGGTCAGGATAAAGTAGAGGTTGCCATCCCGATCACATGGAGAGAGGTCACTCCAGGGAAAGGAGTGATGACACCATCGGATTCAACACAGGTATAATAGCTAAAAAGACACTTTTTCTAGACTGAAGAAAAGGTTTCTGCTGTATATCTCTCGCAATTGCTGAAGGAATAATTGCAAGCACTTTGCATGGTAGCTTCCCGAACTTTTTGATAAATGATGGGTTTCAGGTCCATTCTTGTGATCCCGCAAGATTTCTTAAGCACGAGAGCTTCACGCAGTAATACGTAATTCTTCAACAACATTTTCATTCACAAGTGAAATCACTATTGACTCATGAAATGACAAAAGTGAATGAAATAAAGGTAAAATATACGAATAGTGACCTTTGCAAGGCCCTTGTAACTGTGCCTGTTACTGCAGAAAAGCTGTTGCATGATATGCGTGAAAACACACTTTTCCAAGACATCTGAAGTTCAAACACTGGAGCCCCATTGGCTTGGCCTTGTTACCACGAGAATACAGTATGTTCACAAGAGTTGCACATTACTTTTTCGTTGCTTTCCAGGCTTGCTGAAAGTTGAATAGCTTTTAGCATTCATCTCCCACAGTGCTTGAAAGCAGCTTTCCCATCCTTTATATTGTTCTTTATTGCTCCCCTTCTCTGCTTTGTATTGATTGATTGTATTGTATATTTTTATTATTTTACTTTATTTCTTTGTGACATTATTGCTCCAGTTGTCCTGATTGATTTTCTTTTTTGCACCTACATCCCTCACTGAACGATTGCAGGGCAGCAGCATAGGGCATCCTCGGACATCTCCAGCAATGAAGAAGGTCAGCATCACGGATGAGCACCAGATTGTCTGAGTCCGCTCCATAAATCCTCCCAGTAAGAGGGCCAAGACATCAATGTAGCTTGTGGATAGCCGGAGATGCTGCTTGGTGCCGGAAACATCAAAACCTAAAGTTGTAGATGGAGCGATGCACCTTTGTACTGCAATGTACTGCAGAGGGCCCCCTCAACAGTGGCATCACAAATCCTGGGTATCTGATCATTAATCCAGCACCTTATCTGGGTGCATTTGGATGAGGCTGATGATCCTTACCACAAGGTTCACAAGGTCCAGAACATAAACATACACGGATATCACAATCGGTCCATTTCATCTTTGCCCCATCTGCACCAAGATAACACCGGCACCAAATCCAGTTCTGGCACACCAGTAGCAGCCACTACTGCATTGGAAATATCACTTCCATTGGCTGGATCTTCTCAACCTGCTACACTGAGTCTTCCTCTGGCGTGTGGAGGGCCCAGAACGACGCTGACACAGTGTTGACATTTCTATTTGGATGTTTATTAAATTATAAAAACATGCCTAACTTTCCCTATTGCTATGTGGGTGTTCCCAGCCTATATAAATAACTAAGGTGTTCGTCCGTCATCATGAAGCCAAAAACACAAAAAAGGTCCGCTGTCCAAAACCTTATCCAAACTGACCCTAAAAACAAGTCAAACAAAAATAAGGCCAGGAAAATATCTTCCTTCTGATTGCCTTTTCTCCCAGGATTTTCTCCTTCGCTTCAAGCTTATTAGTAGGTCTCTTGTCACCCTTTTTAAAAGTTCTTGTAACTGTTTTACAAGCTGGCTACGTCGGTGTTCCCATCATATGGGGTGGGATACGAATCAAATCCTTGACCATGCCGTGGATAGAACAAGTGTGACACCCAGATCCCAATAATGGTGGCTCAGCAGCTCTTACAGCACATGGACTCTCTGCTATTGAGAGAGGCGTGGCACCTCCTGCATCCACTGGCTCATGAAAATACATTTTACTCCTCAGTCCAGGACATTCCTCGCGCATCTATATGTTCTAATATCTAGCCTACTTATGGGTAAAGTACTGAGTAGCAACATCTCGCTGCGCACTTTCTCCGACCATTCCCCTGTGCTGTCACTCACAACTAACAGGCCCTCTGTTCTGGGGAGATCTTGGCAGTTTATATCTGAGGCATTGAAAGACATTGGGCCTCATTATGAACCTGCCAGTCGGGAAACAACGGTGCCGGTAAGCTTACCAGCATTGTTGATTCTGGACCAGCATATTACAGGTCTGCCTGCCAGAGCCGCTGTGCCCGACAGGTCTGACCCTGCTGGGAACATGGGCAACTGTAGGCAGAAGCACCGGCACCATTAGCAACGGTGCCGGTGCTTCCGTGTCCCCAGTCCTATAGAGTCTTAGGGGACTCTATGAAAATGGGGACTTACATTTTACCGGCGCCTGACTTTCCAGGCCACCAGGGTTGTAATCTCCCGGTGGCACCGGGAAGTTAGGCGCTGGTAAATATCTACGGGTCCGGCACCAACCTGTCGGTAGCACCTGCACAGTTACCGCCGGACCCATAATGGACTAAGGAGTTTCCAAATAATGCAAACCCTGTGCAGCCAACCAGGTGTAGCAGTACCCTTTCTTGTTTGTACCATTGTCTTCAAAGCAGAGATTAGATCAGACATAGAAACCTGTCACGATGCCTGCCCCCAGACATCAGGAGCAAATCCATCTGTCCAGGGGACAGGCACCCAAGAAAACTCAGGGAAGCTCAAAACCCGGCCTAGGGGCCTTGTGGGTTCAGTCCTGGTGCCGTAGGCGCCAGGCTCATATTGCTGTCTTTAAAACTGTGCAGGTCATCCTGCAAAGAACTCACGTATAGGCCACTGTGAGGCCTAGAAGGGATTACTTTCTTCTAGGAATTATTTTCCTTGGGTGTGGTACTGGAACCCTTTTACATGGTACCTACTTTATGGATGCTATTTAAACCACGCCCGAAGAGCAGCACACGCTTTGCGTTATTCTGCATCTCTGCAGCCTAACGCTCATCGTGCCTGCAGCTCTGCACCCAGTCTACAGCCAGACCCGTCCTGTGTCCGGCGCCGATCCTAGAGAAAAAGAAAGAAGAAGAGAAGATTAGAACGGGAAGATCCATGTTGGTCGTCATCTTCTTTCGAATCGCCGCACCTGTGAGAAAGGGAAAACACATTTAATCCCGCATCGCATTGTCAACAGCAGCGCCGTGCCATACTCACCCGCTCATCGAGTTTCTTCACGAACCAGCGTGGCGTCTGTTGAATCGCCGCTCGAAACATCAGCATCTGTAAAAGCAAGAATAAACAAAAGGTGAGCGGGCTCCGCCAAATATATTTACTTTTTACCGCAAGAAACTTACTTGGAATAATACCGCTCAAGGTATCGTAGGTCATCATCCTACACTCCTAATTTTCGGAAAAGTGCCGCACCTGCAACGAAAATAGAGAACAATTGGTTTATCTCATATTGGACAATATTGCTTGCAATATAGTGCTTGGTACAATACTGACTCTTACCTTGGCGCTATCTCCATCCGTCGGAGCCGAACACACTCCTTGGATCATGCTGCATGGGAGAAAGGTATGAGAGGAGCAAGAGTGAATTACCATACATTTGAACTCTAAATAACTATACATTTGGGATTTGCATACAACTTACCTCGGAGTCATTGTTTGTCTGGAACTCTGCCAAATACCTTCGGATCAGTGAAGTTAACTGAATTCTACGCGCCCCTGCACCCCAACGCAGGATGGAGAGCCCATCCTTCCTAATTATAAGATGAGACTCAACGAAGGTGAACACTAGGTTGTTTCGGGAAAGATTGTGTTAGTGTTAACCCCTTCTACTGCGGGTGGCTAATTTCCCTTTTACTGCCCCTAGGGAAATCCTCTTACGAGCCAGGCAGACGAAACTGAGTGGGCAAGTGCAGTCGATCATCACTTCTATACGAGTCACACTGGTGGAGACCGCAGTAGTCCAGCTTCGTTCGGCACCCCTGTGGAATCCAGGTGAGCGTAACAAAATCTTTTTCTCTTGCAACACTGCTGACGCGACATCTCTCAGCATATGATGGCAAGCCTTTAAAGCCTATGTTAGAGGCATGGCAATTTCTGGGGAAGCAGGGGTTCTGAAAACAATCCGAAGGGACCTGCAAAGGTGCAGAACTAGACGTAAGGATTTGGAAATGGAATACACTTGCTCACCAGACCCCAGTGTGCTTTCGCAAACATGACTGGAGTTGGAACAGTTTAGGGCCTATGCCTTGAGAGAGGTCCGGTACTTTCTGCAGCTGCTGACAGCCAGGAAGTATGGTGAGGGTGAGAGACCAGGGTGGACACTTGCTAACTTAGCGAAGACTGAATGTGGGCAAACTCAAATTGATAGACTCCTCGAAGCGCAGGGGAATCCCAGGTGGGCAGATTGTGATGTACTTGAGGTATTTCGAGATTTTATTGATTATATACTGCTGACCCCACACAAGGTGAACAAGCCATACACTCTTTGCTGGACGGGGTGCCCAGCTCATGGCCCTGATGGTCTAACGGCATAATCCTTATTGGCCCCCTCGTCTTCTTGAGATCTGGGTAGAGTCATTACGTGACTCCCTCCTTCCAGAATAATTATGGGAAGCCACTATAACTATTTTGCTGGAACCCAATAAATCTAGTAATGAGTGTGGCTCGTATCGACCCCTCTCACTAATGAATGTAGATACCAAAATATATGCGAAGGCTTTAGTGAATCGCCTGCTTCCATTAATGCCCCATGTAATTCATAGCGATCAAGCTTGTTTTATCCCGGTTAGGTCCACATCCCTCAACATTTGTCGTCTGTTTAATATAATGGCCACTTTGGATCCCACGGCCCTGGCAGTGACCATTGATGCCCAAAAGGCATTTGGCATGGTCTCATGGGAATACCTGGTTGTAGTGCTGGAGAAAATCGGTTTGGGCTCTGAAATGATCAGCTATATCAGGCTCTTATATACCCATTCGTTGGCTAGGGTGCTGGTAAACTTGTGTGTGTCGGAGCAATTTGCCCTTGAGAGAGGTACCCGGCAGGGTTGCCCCCTGTCCCCTATACTGTTTGCTTTGCCCGGATACGCGACCGCCACAAACACAGCAGTATTCGTCTTAATGGCCCCCCTGAGATAATCTCACTATATGTTAATGATGTACTACTTTATATCAGAGATCTACAGACTAATCTAGACCCTGTTCTCTGGGATATCACACAGGTCGGTGAAGACTCTGGATTCACTATAAACAACTCTTAATCAGAGATTTTTCCCTTGCCACCTAGCACTACAGAACCACAAGGCAATTACCCTCTTTGGTGGGCTCCAGATAATATTATATATATTGGGAGTTGTGGTGTCTAGAGACAGATCTACCCTCCTTCGAGATAATTATCTTTCACTGGAGCAATACGTGGGGGGCGGATTAGCTAGGTGGAATCTGCTACCAGTCACGGTGGCGGGCATGTTGTCCCTGATCAAGTTGATCCTACTACCCAAGCTCTAATATGCATTCGCTAATTTTCCCATTTTGCTCGGTAAACCATTTTTTTCTAGAGTACATGGGTCACTTGCATAGTTCTTATGACACGCAGGTGCAGTCCAGAAAAAGTCAGCAGATATGAAACACCCTTATAAAAATGGGGGCTATGTGGCCCCCCCATCTTGAAATATACTGGTTGGCTCAATACACCTCCTACTGGTATGATGGTGGAACGTCTCCGCCCCACGTTAAGTTGGAATGGTTGGCGGCGGGCAGATCTGACATTAGGACACTAATCCTAGATCGGAGTTATAGGGATGATTGCATGTTTGATCCATTGACCGTTACGATTTTTGCCTGGCACTCCATTTTCTCTAAAAGCGGTGATGCTTGGCCTTACTACGAATGGCTATTTCACAAATTATGGGGTTTTCTAAATCCTGGGGAGGTATTTTAACCAGGAGGATCTTGCTTGCTTTTTGCTTTCTCTCCGACCCAGGATTGCATACAGGGATTTTTGTAAAGAAAATTGGGGGTTCAGAGACCACGGGACAGAGGAGTTCTCCCTCCTCTTTCTTACTCTGATATAAAGTTTGGGTTGTGAATTTGATAGATGTAGCTGCAGAGAATGATTCCTGTTCACTAAGCTCAAGACGGTAATGGCTGAAGGGAATTCTTCACTCTTCCCCTAGGGGTTCTGAGTCCTCCTAGGAAATTAGTGGTTGTTTCGATGGCATCCTATTGTCAGGAAAAGATGTTATATCCCGGGTTTTAGCTCTTAGGCTAAATTACATGTTCGCCTTCTCCTCTGAATAAGTCAGGGTGGCTGTTTGAGGAGAGGTCAAATAGATGTGTGTTCTTGTTAGTTTTCTCATACAAAGGTTCTCCCAGGTTCTTGTATATAAGCCTTGCCAGAAGTTTATCCCTATTGATTTTCATGGGATTGGTGAAAAATTAAGAATAACTAAATCGTAAATCATTTCCACTAGCAAGGAGAGATACTATTTTTAAAACTTTCTTGACTCGATAACTCTTCCCTGCTTCTCTCCTCACCTGATTCCTGAGATGAGCTTTTTGAAGACTCCTTCTTCTTCCTTGCTCAGCTAACCGGTGTCTCCTTGTTCTTTTTTTCCTTTTTTGTTGTGGAGGTAAGGACGGTCTCCCCCAGAGGCCACTTTGTCCAGGTGGGCACTACCTTGGGCACAGGGGAACTACGGGGAGCCAAACCCGAACAGGGAAAAAGCAGTGAGCTGAAATAACCCTGCAAATCTGTAGTCCTCTGGGGTGGATTGACGTAGAAGACCATAGGAGTTGGCTCAGTTCTAGGTAGGTGGAGATACGGTAATGTGGATTTCCCAGATGGAACAGGATATCCCACGAAGCAACAGGCTTGCGTGTCAAGGGGAGCACCAGAAGCCCAGTCCTGATAGGTCTGCAACAGATCCAGAGACCGCGAAGATAAGTAAAATGCAAAAGCCAGAGAAACCTTACCGGCACTGAGTATGACAGGGGGAGCGGCCATCGATTCGGTAAAAACAGAATAAGGAAAGGAGAGACCTTGCGCAGTCTGGAATCCAGTGCAGAGAGGAAAAATGAAGAAAACAAAGCAAATAATATGCACAAGAGGGTCCAAGAGGAAGAGCGAACTCTGAGCGTGCTTATCGGTGGAAATCGATCGATTGCAATGCCTCGAGAGACGCTCAGTGGGCGTGTACATAGCTGCTGTGGGCATCTTGGGGAAAAAGAATACACTGGTGCGATCTCATGCATGAATCACGTGACGGCACATCAATGGAGGTGCCAGCGTGTCCAGAGACGCCAAGGGCGGAACTTGACAATCATGTAGACCATCATACTGCTGGGGAAACTATTTGCAGTTCCAAGGATATATGGATTTTATCTCTCCCTGGTACTATGTGGTCTTGTGGACATAGACAATCCATTCTGTTCCCTTACTCAATGGGAGGATAGCTCTTTGAGTCAACGGATGAATGGTGATCCCCATCCTATGACTTAATTGCTCATGTTTCTGGTTTGGGTTTGTCAGGTGGCTTACTTACTAGGAAAGCATCCCACGAATGACACCACATGTGAGGAAGGCATGTATCACAAGGAGGAAGAGGATGCAAAAGATACAAATCACCCGTTTTATTTACTTCAAAAGGGGGTTGGAAGAACTCCTATCTTGCACTAACACTAAAGATGGTGTCAGGAATAGAGCACGAGTTCCACCTTTGCTGCCTTTTGCTATGCCTTCTCTGAATAGGCAAACGTGCGGATCATCTATGGTATGCCAAAAGAAAGCTCTTTCCGCTCGTACAAATCACACACAGCGTGTAATTCCTTCCTATTTCTGCCACTCTCCGAAAGCTAACGCTGCAGGGTTGCCATGGCGATTTTGGAATCCTCTCTATGCCCTTTTCACAACACCGCCTCAGAGAGTTTGCGGCCACCATTATAATGCTTCCAGGTTGCCACACTCGCCGCTTCTGATTTCGTTTTGAATCCAGGCTAGCACTTTTTGAGTACCGCTCTGGTATGTTTCTTCTTGTGAATCCTATTTCCTTGTCCTTGTTCCCCTGCTCTTGGAAGATTCCTTTGGTAACGACCAAGACCCCCACATCGACCATCTTTCTGTCTACTGTCTACAACAAGGCAAAAAGTAAGCAGGGTAACAAACCCAACCGCCAAATCGACCATTCCTCTGTCTAATGAAAACAACAATGCTAAGGTCAGCACAGTAATGACTCGGACCGCCACATCTAATCTCTTCGGATTCTGGGAATCCATTTCTCCACTGCATACCCTCTTGGGGAAACAACAGAAAAGTTGCTCATTGAAATCCGCTCCCTTCTCAATTACTGCCAATGCCAGCAAAGGCTTAATACTACACCAGAATTCAACTACCTGGAGAAAGGAAAGCTGTTACCTCGGATTTACTCTGCATGACCCCAAAACATTGCGCATTGACTAGAGACTGACACCCTTGGCGCATAGAACGAAAGGCTTCCTCATTTCGTCGGGACAGGCACTTGGACTAGAGACTTCTTGTACTCCGTCTAGGCGTACAGGTGCCGTCGTGTGTTAGGAATAGGGTTGGGTTGTGCAGAGTGTCATCTTGGTTAAGCCTCCATCATCCATCATCCTCTAACTTTGGTAAGTCAAGTATTGTTTTTGCAACTCCTTGTTTCTATCCTTTATTCTGCCTGCCGTTGTTTATTTTCTGGTTCAATCCTCAGTCTGACCTTATATATAATTAGATGTGGACATTTCTGATTCAGTATTATTAGTGATCCTGATCTTTCTCCCTCTACATCCTCCGGTGTCTCCTCTGGTGTTGTCCATCTTTCAACTAATTGATTCCTTTGTGTTTAAGTTTCTGGGTACAAAGGAATACATTGGTAGGAAGAACTCTACAGCTACACTCCGAGTTCAACTACCTAGTTTCTGGTCAAGCCTTGACAGATGGGAGCACACTCTACCATCTAAATAAAAAGAACAGTCCTAGACTGTAGTAAATCCTAAACAATAACAAATAAACTAGAAAAACCTATTGCCTGCCATCACTCTAATAACATACAAGTGAAATAGGTAAGGCAAACAGAAAATCAGTGGGAAACAAAAGGATGTCATAATTGCACAGCAAGATTCTTCCCCACATTGTATAGCAGTTTGGTGGGGGGGGGGGTGGTACACTTGATGTATGGACACACTCTGCTATGCGAGTAAACCTGGGATAGCTGGCTCCGCCCTCCAGAGCCTGCTTGGCATTCATACAATGTGGGTGGGGTGGAGCACTTGACGTATGGACACTCTCAGCTATGCAAGTAAACCTGGGATAGCTGGCTCGGCCCTCCAGAACCTGCTTGGCATTCATTTACTCCGTCTCAAAGTTCAGGGTTTTTACCTCTTGGGTCTCCTCCCCTACCCCAAGTCCAAGTCAATGATATGATATGGCATTTATAACACGCCTATAAACAAGTTCTTCAAGGCGTGACAGTTTACCCTGTAGTTTACAACACCTACACAAAAGTTCCAAGCTTTTCAGCTCAAACACAAAAGTTCCAAAGAAAAGTGTATTTTAAAGTCTCTATAAGCCCCCTCACCCGGTCCCCAGCCTCTTACTTTCAACTTCTTTCTTGGTTCCTCTCTCTCAGGCTCAAACCGTTTCAATTTACTTTCTCAGGGTTCCCTTCCCCTAGCTTTATTCTTTAGCATTTGCTATGCCTTATGGTACTAGTATGCTTTTCATACAGTCCCAAATATTTGACCAGATTCATCAGTTTGTGCATCCTTCTCAGGCTCTCTTCAGTCTTGCTTTGCCTCACTACTTTACCCACAGTTTCTGTACCTTTCTTCACACCCAACCCTTTGGGTTTTCCTTACCAAAGGCAGGGCATCGCAGAGATTACAAAGTCTCTCAACTTTTGTCAGATTCAAACACAGTGTTCATATAAGTTCTTCAAACGCAATTCTTATGTAGGCTTCCCTCTGCCTGGCTCGAGCCTAAACACAGTGCAGAGTCTTTCGAATGTCCATACTTTTGCTTTCCGCTTGACCGCTCTGTTACTTTATTTCACAGTTCAATTTCACTTCATTTTAAAAAGGAACTTTAAGTCCCATAATGCCTTTCACTGGCCTTTTTATTTCCTGCTTTACTTCTTAAATTCAGTGCCCAGGTTGCCACTCCAGCCACACCAACGCTCACCGGGATTTCCTCTCTCTTGCCATGAGACTCACCCGGTTAGCGCAGCTCTGGCAAGCACCTTCTCTGGAGCTTTCTAGGTCAACGTCAGGGTTTTCCCACCTAACCCTCGGATACTTGGGCTTCCCTTCATATGCCATGGGGAAAGTAGCAGGATATGATCTGCCCTCTCTGGCTCTTGGAAGGCATAGCTTGTTAGCCCTGCTACAGCCCTTCAACAACACAGGATCAGTGTCTTGGCCCTCAGCTCCCTTCCAGACTCTCCAGGGTTCTTTAAGCACTCTCCTCTGCTCTTCTGTTCCTCTGGTCCACAGTGCATCCCCAGCTCACTCGAAGTGTGTCTCAGTGCTCCACCTTTTATAATGACAGGGAGTATTAATTGGAGTCAGGTGTGGGTGGTTGAAAAGGGACGCCTCACACTGTCTGTCCTCATTAATGGGACAAGCTGGA
Organism: Ambystoma mexicanum; assembly: GCF_040938575.1. Taxonomy (NCBI): domain Eukaryota; kingdom Metazoa; phylum Chordata; class Amphibia; order Caudata; family Ambystomatidae; genus Ambystoma; species Ambystoma mexicanum. The sequence continues at coordinate 659,791,017 of NC_090929.1, read as the reverse complement.
GACTGCCCATAGGAATCCATGGTACATAGGTTCCTATGGGCAATCTTCATACATCTATTCCTCTACTTCGTCCCAGTGGTTTTGACAGAAGGCAATGTGGAGGAAGTATGGGAGTTGTAGTTTTCCCTAATGATGGAGGGAAACTTCAGTGTTTGTCAGGGTAAAGGGCGCATATGTGTGGTTGTAGGCGAATTAGTTTTAGATGATAATGTCCCATAGTGACTGTGAGGATGTCGGATAGGGATATATTTCTTCTTCTACACCTCCCTTTACTGTTGTACCTGTGGAATTGGGGAGGGGGCAACGGGACAGGATTCATAACAACCTATAAAGGTGGAGGAAGTGTTGGGTAGGGGTTTATCAGAAAGGGGGGAATACCACATATCTCCTAAGGGCATTCCTCCAACTGTCCCCAAGTACCCCCTGCTCAGGTGACCCTCCCGCACTGGTCCACTCCCAGGGTCTGGTTCCAAAGGTGATGGCCGTGTCCTGGCCACCTGAACAAAGAATCCCTGATATTGATATTGATATTTTATTTCTATTGAGCTCGTACACAAGTGTTTCAGAGCCCGGCAAGGGAGGGAACCAGGGGAGAACAAAACAGCGATCTTACTAGGCCCAGTGACATTGAGAACACGCAAGTGCATGGGAGAGGGGGAGGGGAAAAGTGCATGGAAGGGAGGAGAAGTGGAAAGTGCGAAGTAGAGGAGAAACAGATAAATCATAATAAATAATAAAGGCAACAAGCAGTGATAGTGCAGCCAGCAATTTGCAAGTGCTAGGTTTAAGGCAGCAGACAGGGTAGGTCTGATAAGTGCAGGAAGAAAAAGGGGGGGCTGTATGGGTACAGATACAGACCCCAGTGCAAGGGGTGGCCCGGAGGCACTGCGGAAGGGTGGCAGGGTGAGCAGGTACCTGGGCCCGGAGAACAGAGGGTGTCCAGGTGCACGGTGCCAAGAGAGAACAGATCAGCAGGAGAGAGGGGGAGTGAAGGCAGAAGGAAAGAGAAAGGTCTTGAGGTGCTTCCAGAACCAGAGATGGTTATCCTCAAGTTTTAGAGTGGCAGGGAGGCTGTTCCAGAGGGAGGCCCCAGCCGAAGACAGAGATCTACCCCAAGCTTGTTTCTTTGAAAAACGACTGACCCTGAGGGAGACAGAGGTAGAGGAGCGAAGAGCTCCAGAGGGGAGGTATTTGCGGAGAGATAGCTGAAGGTATTTTGGACCCACGCCCCAGAAAGCCTTGTGGACAATGCAGAAGGTTTTGAATGTAATCCTTGCATCCACTGGGAGCCAATGGAGAGATTTCAGAGCAGAAGAGATACGATCCCAGGGCTTGAGGCCAAGGACAAGTCCCACAGTCCTGTTCTGGATTAGTTGCATAGGGCGGAGAGTAGAGGCAGGTAGATTTAGGAAGAGGCTGTTACAATAGTCGAACCTAGAGAGAACCAGAGCTTGGGATACCATGAGCTTCTGGGGAAAGAAGAGGAAAGGCAGAGTACCTCTGAGGAGGTGAAGTAGGAAGTTTAACTTTTTAGAGACCTCAGAGATGTGGGCGGAGAAGGAAAGGGTAGAGTCAAAGATGACCCCGAGGTTCTTAGCCTCACAGGTGGGGGTAGGAGGAGGGCCAAGGGAAGCCAGCCAGAGAGTGAGGGGAAAGGATGGTGAAGGTGTGCTGATGAGGAGGATCTCAGTCTTGCTGGCATTCAGACAAAGATCATTGGCGGCACACCAATCTTGAATGGCAGTTAGTAAATCAGAGATGAGAGAGGGAGAGGAGGTGGGCGAGGGCAGCCTGAAAATGAGTTGAGTGTCGTCAGCGTAGCACTGGAAATTTGAGCAGAAAATGTTAATGCAGTGGGCGAGAGTTGCCAGGTATTGGTTGAAAGGCCAGGGCGAGAGGTTAGACCCCTAGGGAACACCACAGGTAGAGAGGAAGATAGATGATAGGAAGGATCTAAGTTGGACCTGGGAGGGTCGATCAGAGAGGAAAGAGGTCAGCCAGGCCAGAGCCTGATCAGTGATACCCAGGTTTTCATGGAGACAGCTGAGCAGGATGGTATGGTTGATCGAGTCGAAGGCAGAAGAGAGATTGAGGAGGATGAGGACAGAGGAAATGTTAGAGTCAAGGTTGGAGAGCAGATCTTCACGGATGTTCAGAAGAGCAGTTTCCGTGTATCTGGCAGCTCTGAAGCCAGACTGGTGGTCATGGAGACAGCCAACAGAATTGGAATGAAGGTGAAGCTGAGAGATGGCCAACTTTTTCAGGAGTTTGCCCACAAAGACAGTAATGGAAATTGGGTGATAGTTAGCTGGACAAGAAGGATCAGCTGTGGGTTTCTTGAAAAGAGGATGCACAAGGGAGTGCTTCAGAGGGGAGGGGAGGGGAAGGATCCTGAGGCAAAGGGGTGGTTGCAAAAATCAGCAAGGGCCAGAGCAAGGGTGTCAATGTGGTCCTTGATGGTTTTAGAGGAACAGGGATGAACCTGTTTTGACAAGGCTTTCATAGATCGGACTTGTCTAGTGACGTCGTCAGGGGAGAAAAGAGGAAAGGACGAGAAGGATGGTGGGGGGGTGGCTGTTAGAACTCACCACCAGGTAACAAGGACGATAGGAGCTTGATCGCAGAAGATTTCGGAGTCGCTGAAGAATTCTTCCTACAATTGTAACCCTTTGCTGCGTAAGGTTTACAGACAGAGGGATCTAATAGTCGGAAGAGGAGACACACACACACTCGATTGCACCAACTAGGAGCAATAGAAAGAATATCAGAATCAGTATTTTTTGTGGTCTTAGTAAAACTGAAAGTACCAGAATACCAACTACACCAAGCTGAATGATGGTACACGGCGTTGATGTTATAGACGGGAAGTGAAGTTTCCTCAGTAGCCTGGGAGTTCCTAAGCCAATCAACACAAGAACAAAGCAAAAACTAATGAGGAATCTAAGCAAAGTGAGGGTTCAGGTAATAGAACATGAAAGTAGAAATGGTTCTTACCATTCAGTGTTTTGAAGTTTATCGGAAGTCCCAGTTGATGATCCAGGTCCCAGGTTCTATCCCGACGGCACGAGGACGCCTAGAAGTCCCAACAATACAATGTCCAAGACTACCCCTGAGGTGCTGTCGGGATAGAACCTGGGACCTGGATCATCAACTGGGACTTCCGATAAACTTCAAAACTCTGAATGGTAAGAACCATTTCTACTTTCATGTTCTATTACCTGAACCCTCCCTTTGCTTAGATTCCTCATTAGTTTTTGTTTTGTTCTGTGTTGATTGGCTTAGGAACTCCCAGGCTACTGAGGAAACTTCACTTCCCGTCTATGACATCAACACCGTGTACCATCATTCAGGTTGGTGTAGTTGGTATTCTGGTACTTTCAGTTTTACTAAGACCACAAAAAATACTGATTCTGATATTCTTTCTGTTGCTCCTAGTTGGTGCAATCGGGTGTGTGTGTCTCCTCTTCCGACTATTAGATCCCTCTGTTTGTAAACCTTACACAGCAAAGGGTTACAATTGTAGGAAGAATTCTTCAGTGACTCCGAAATCTTCTGCGATCAAGCTCCTACCGTCCTTGTTACCTGGTGGTGAGTTCTAACATAATCAGAAGCCCCAGGGATTTCCTTTTGAGCGTCGGACATGTCGGCACAATTCTCTCCGCAGGTATTTTGGAACCGGACATTGAAGCGCAGTGATTCCTAACAGTGGCTAAAGGAGGGTCAGCAAGCATAGATGGAGAGGGGAGAGGAGGGGTGGAGAGGGTGGACAGGATGTCCTTGGTTTTTGAAATGAAGTGAGAGGCAAGGGCATTGCAAAGAGCCTGGGAGGTAACACAAGGGGTAGAGACTGCAGCAGGGTTGGCCAACTCCTTGAAGATTTTAAAGAGTTCGGCCGAGTTGTTAGATGCCGCAGAGACATGAGCTTGAATGTGGACTCTCTTCTTGGTGAGGACAGAGAGTCAGCATTGCCTTTGGAGCAGGCGATAGGCCAGTTTGTCAGAGGATGAACAGGAAGCCCTCCATTTCCTCTCAGCCGCCCTACACTTACGTTTAAGTGTAGCTAGGTCAGTCATACCAGGAATTGCACTTGGCTTTGAACTTCAAATGGATCCTCATGACAGGGGCAAGAGCATGACGTGTATCAGAAATTGAAGAGTAGAGCAGAGACAGGGCTGTGTTAGGATGTGAGACAGCCAGAGGTGGGGGGGGGGGCGAGAAAGTGGCAGCAAAAGCCTCAACTGACACACGCTTCATGTGCCGGATGTCCGAGAAGGTAGGTGGCAGTTTTGGGGTAGGCTTGGCTTGAGGGGAAGAGAGGGAGAGAGGAGAGGAGGGAGTGATCGCTCCAGGAGAGAGGAGTGGTCAGAGGGATGGAGAGGGGGAGGTCAGAGGAGATCAAGACATCGAGTGTGTGCCCTGCAGAGTGAGTCGGGCCAGAGGGGAGGATGGAAAGGGAGAGGGAGTTGCAGAGGTCACGGAAGAGTACAGAGGAGGAACAAGGAGAGTCTAAATGGATATTGAGGTCACCGAGGAGGAGGAGTTGAGTGGTAGAGGCCAGGAGGGAGGAGAAGAGGTCCGTCCACTCAGAGAGAAATGAGGTGATTTGACCAGGAGGCCGGTAGATGGTAGCCACAGTAAGAGAATGGGTAGGTGAGAGAGAAAGCCTACAGGCAAGGCATTCAAAAGAGGAGTAGGTCTGAGTGGGAATGATAGAGGCAGGAATCCACTCAGGAAAGATCAGGGTACCCCCCCACCGGACCGGGAGGATCTGGGTGCAGAAAGGATCTTGTAGCCATCAGGGAGGAGAGTGACAAAGTTCGTGACAGACCTGGCCGTGAACCATGTCTCAGTAAGACCAAGGACATCAAGGTCTAGTTCTTCAAGGAGACAGAAAATAGACAAAGGGTTTTAATAAGAACTAAGTGTCTTCACAAACTGGTTGTTTGCTATTTTACATCCAAAATGGTCTATCAAACAAACTGCTCTCTTTGGTCAATGGGTCAAAACCTTCTGGTGGTTCTTCCGTCTAACTTTGTCCATCGGGGTGACAGATGTTTATCCATCTAGGGTCCACAAGCCTGCAACCTGTTACCAGCCGACCTTTGTGAAATTGATTCCCTTCCACAGTTTAGGACACGGCTAAAAACCTTCCTCTTTCAATAATGGATAGTGACTCCGCTACTCATCTCTTGCTCTTTTGATATTTTGACTTTTTTTTATTTAATATAATATGTCAACTAGTTCAACAAGAACCATTTCACATATACATATAACAATCAATGAAAGAATAAAAACTTGTATAAACTTATTCACATGTAAGGCTAAAATTAAAACATATATCTTAATTATTAAAAAATAAAACAAATTTCACATCTTAATGTTAATTATCTACAACTAGAACCAAATTCAGATTTCATTTACGCTACCTCCCAGACATTAAAAAGAGCAATCATCATTGATGTGCTACATGAGTAAAGGCAATATTTCCAGAAGGTGTTTTCTCACAACTCCTGAAACCTATGGACAAAATGGGCCAATAGTTTCTTATATGTTGGTTTCATATTCGGGCAAGAAGTTTCTAGCACTTCAGATTTTAGACAGGTACGACATGTGCAGAATTCCTTAGATATGCCCAGTTGAGGGCCAAATGTAGTTAGTGTAGGCACTGATCCAATCTTAACAAAGGTAGAATCTTTGCACTGAAATTGCAGGGCACTTAATTAAATAATGCTGTGGCGTCATCAATTTATAACATAATTCATAGCGCCTCTGGTACCTTTTTAGGTTTTCTAAATGGAAAAGTTGAAAATCCAAACCCTAGGCCTTTACTTTGGTTGTAAACTCCTCTTACTTCTTGTAGAAGTCTAATGACCAATTGGGCACCCAATACAAGCAATCAAAGAAGTCTAATGATAATTGAGCCCACTCCTAAAAACCATTTTCCTTGGTTTCATTATGCATCACTTGGCCCATAATTGTCAATAGATGGCACAGAGGATCCTTTCATGCCTTTATCAATAAAGTACCCCTTCTCCTAAATACCTGAGAACTGAGTGAGGACAGTCCAAGCTCCAAACGTATCCTCTCTGTTGGAATGGAACGAGGCAAGCTCAGAAGGGTACTCTAAAACCACCCTCTATCCTTTCCAACCATTTCAAATCACTCATGCAAGCCACTTCAAGCCCATACAACATGGCAGGGCAAAGCTCTGTGTATAAAGCTTTATAATGCTAGCATAGCTATAGCTCGGTGTGTTAGTTGGACATTTTTTAGAAGCATTGTTTGCAGCTTGGCTTTGCATATTTTTTCTGCCTTGATTGCAACATATTTATCATTGTCCATTTCAAGTCCCAGGTATTTATAAGATGTGTGAAGGCATCATGAAGAAAGACACAGACAACAGACTTAAAGTTCAAACAAAAGATATTTATCAACTTAAATGTCAGGATGGTAGAAGGCCTAACTTGCACTATGCTAAGGTGGGATTTCCCTACTGAACGAAACTAAGGAAAGCCTGAGTCAAAGAATTCAACTTAAAAGTCTGTCTATGTTCAAAATCTATTCTTGCCCTCACAACTAAAACAAATCAATGTATAGGGATGTCAATAACAAAATAAATGGTGCTGAATGGATCTTTCAGCTCTCACCTCTTTTTCAGCTGCCCTTCCTCAAGTACAAGAAAGTTCCACAAAAGTCTTAAGATTACCTTTCTCATTTTGAAGCCAATACAGTTCTAAACAATCGTCAGGGTTCCCTTCCCCATGTTCCAAGCAACACAGTTCACCGTTTTCAAGACGGTACATGCAGTTCCTCAAATCCAGGGTTCACTTTCCTAAGCCTTTTAACTCTGTCACTCATACTTGTTTCAGTCTTCTCAAAAGTGCCACATAACTCGAGGTCAGCCTTCTGGTTTGCTTCACAAGTTCACTTATAATGCTTCACTTTGGTTTGGTTTCACAACGTCTTTGGTTATCCTTATTCAGGACTCACTGGTCTAGGTGCGGTTGTCAGACCACACGGTCTACCCATCACAGGTCGCTTTACCAGGATCCCTAGGTTCTACATGTCACACAGGCTCTTCAGCTTCTGCCCCTGTGTACCAAGTCACCTTCACTTAATTCCTCTTATTGGCCCCTTGGCTTTGTATGCAAGTTTACACTTCTCTGGCTTCTCCTTGTCAACGTCTTGGTTCTGCCATCACGTGTCACACACCTCTTGCAGTCTTTGGCCTTGCAGCACTTCATTCACTCATATAAATTCACTTTGTGTGGGTCTTGTTCATACCCCACCTTTCAATGTAAATCCTTCATACTTGCACCCCTTTTTCAGTAGTTTGCTTTCACATGGGCGCTTTATCTGTCCTTTGATATTTACTTTGCCCATACATTTTTATTGCATTCAGTATTTAATATGTCTAACTTCAAAGTACCATTCAGTTTGGTATTCAATTTGCATTTGTTATGCTTATTTCACATTTTTATTCAATTAAGTATTTAAGATGTATTCGTTACGGTTAATTTCATATTTCTATTCAGTTCGGTATTCAATATACATTTGTTGTTTTAACTTTCAAAGACTGTTACTTGTTTACGGTCCGTTATGAGCGCCCCAGTGCCCAAATGCTTCTCTACTGCGTCTCCTTCCAATGGCCTCCCTAGCTTCTTCTCTGCTTGTGAGGCCGGCGGACCACCTTTTGCCAGCCCTGCTCGCATGCCAGGCATTCTCCTCTGCATGCTGGCAATGAAAGAGGTTTCTCTCTGGACACGCATGGTGTCCCCGCTCTCCCTGGTTTGCCCATAGCTCCTGCTGTTTGCTCTTTGTCCTAGAGGCTCCCACACCTGTGGTAATGGCACAGCCTCTTGTCTTGAGCCCCACAGGTTTCCTGAGGTATTTGCCAGCATTCTGGCTCCTGCACCGGTCCCCCCAAGGCTGCCTCCACATGGAAAGGGTCCCCTGTTGTCTCTGCCACACAGGCCTCCATGTTACTTTCTCTGTGCTGTTCTATGACCCTCATTTTATACACCTGCAACCACGTAACAGGTTGCAGGTGTGGACTCCTACTCAGGTTTGCCTGACTATGATTAAGGGGACCTGCCTGACTCTCACCACACTCTACATGCATCTTCTTCATCCCAGTACCAGAGTGGTAAAACTAAGGTGTAGTGCTTATTACTCTCAGTCTCCTCATCCTCGTCCCATTACTTTCAAATGTTAAATGTGTGTAAAGAAGGGGAGAGGTTTTGCAGTAGCCCATAAGGGTTGGAGGAGGGTTAGGTTGGTCACCAATACGGAAAGGAGATAGCATGTCTTTCCTGTGGGCACTCCACTCCAATCTCTGAGGAACCTCCATCCAGGTGATCTTCCCTCACTTTTACAACCCCATGGTCGGGATGCAATCTTTCCCTGGTCACCCGAGAAGAGTTTCCAGGGATTTTAGGACTTCAAATCTTTATACTTCAATAGCTCATTGGCTGCCCTTTGCAGACCCAATAGCTGTGATCAATATCACAATGTCATCTGCGCAGGACAGCCAATACAAATGAGTTTCCCCAGCTTTGGATGCCATTGATTCATTACTGCTAGGATCCCCAGTGGATCAGAAATGTACAGATTGAACTGAAGCAGAGCGAGCACACAACCCTGCTTGACTCCCCGGTCTGTTGAAATGGAGCAGGTGCTTGTTCCGCCACCGTCCAAGTGCACATATGCAGACATTTGTTCATGTAACTGTCTGAGAGCAGTCAATAACCTGGGAGGGATTCCCAGTAGATTAAGTTTTTCCCATAACCTAGATCGATCCACTGTATCGAACGCTGCTAAGTTCACATATAATACGTTCAATGGTGATGCACCCCTGGTTACCGCCTTCCTAGCTAGAGCTTCCAACAACAAAACATTATGGCTTCCCCCTCTTCTGTTGGCTCCCCCCTCTTCGGTTTTTACCTAGGTTTACATTTATCATGATTGTACTGCTTTTGATATATTTTGTTCAGCGCCTTTGGCGAAAGGTGCTCTATGAATTTTAAAAAAAGGAAAATTAAATGTATGGTAACTGATCCGGCCCTAAAACCGGTCTGTAACATTCCCAGAATCATATGTGCACTCATGCAATGCTTTCAACAGTAGGAGACCAAACATTTTCCAGGTGGCGTCTAACACAGATAAAAGGCGATAAATAGCATGAGTATTCCTGCAGCCCTTCTTAAACACTGGTATTAGTAGTTATCGGCACTAAGACCAACGGATCACCCCGAAGCATATACCTTGTGTTTTGCTCTCCCAAACATCAGAGCACGGATATCTATATAGTTTATTATTTTCCTCAACACTCTGAATAGGAAGGCAATGTACTCCTGGAACGCAAGAATTAACTCACTCTCAGTGATTATAAAACTGGCACTTATATGGCAGTTTATTAACTCTAAAAAGAATTAGAAAAAAGGTTGCATTACCGTTGGCATAGGTTTGCACCACTTCATCCCTGCCATGAACTTCACTGGACAGCTTCTCGAACCAGGGTTGGCACTGAGATACAGCACAACAGGACTGGAACTAGATTTGATGCGTCCACTGTCTCTCAGTTCAGCTGAAGCAATTTGTCTCTCTTTGCCAGCCTTGTCTGATACCGCCCAATCTAACTTACACAACTAGACTAGTACTTTTGCAGAAAGGTCACCTGCTGATAGCACTTCATAGAGTCCCAGTTCATGTACTCTGTGGAATGCCCTGACAAATAAACACTCTCTGTTTCTCATGGGAGCCGAAAGAACCTTAGGCTCCTGCAGAATTTATAACAAACCTTGACTGGCCTAGGCAAAAACAAGATGTTTTTCCAGTGTTTTAGAAAATGCAGACGATATTCAGAAATGAAGCTTTCACTAAGAATTGGAAGCAAATGTCCACTACTTCACCCAGAATGCATTTTACATAGACTCCATATTTGAGTCAAAAATATTACATTTTTTAAATGCATTACAGCTTGTCAAACAAGATCATCAGTAGGGATGCCCATTGCTCAGATTTCTTTTTTAGGACAATATTGGCCAGTCCGTTAGGGCCAAGTGCCCAAGATCATTTCAGGTTTAGTATTAGAATGCATAGCTCATCTTTATCATACCTTAACTCAAATAGGACAATGTGTTGTGCAGGCTGTACGACAGCTGTGTCAACTCTACTATTGAATGTTCTTTCAATCTGAAATAGGATTCAGGATATGCTTTTTAGTGCTACATTTATAGAGCCCTAATGCCTCCCAGGTCAATTTAATTTTCCCACCCATGAGGAGTTAAGTTTGTCAGGGACTCAGGTAGGCAGAGACTAGGACAGGCTGGCCGCAGGGGTGTTGTGGGTACTGTTGTGGGCACTGGTGGGGAGAGACAACCAAAGCTGCAACCATACAAAAGGCTGCTTTGCCCCATGTGCAGGAGAAAGAGGTTAAAAACTGCATTTCCCAGCCACCGGCGCCAAAGTACTACAATCCCCAGCATGCCCAGGGACGTTTTGGACCAATCGGGGTCCAGGAAGGGAGCGGCCGCCCCATCGCGCATGCGCAAAGCCCCGAGCACGGGGCTTGCGCTTGAGACTTCAAGCCGACAAGACGTTTGGACCGGAGCTCCAGCAGAACTACACGCGAGGGGCCCAGCCCCACCCGAGCAGCAGCCCGGCCCCTCGCCCACACGAGATAAGTACTCCTCCTTGCTAGGAGCCCAAGGGGATCGAGGGGGAAGTGCAGGGGGGATCGCTTGCTCACCCAGAGCCCCTGCACCGCTACGAAAAAGCTAAGTGACCTAACTTTGGCGCTAAATGCACCGGCGGCATTCTTTTGGGTTAAATTAACCTGTGCACGGGCGATTTGTCATTTGGGATGTTTCCGCCTCTTGGAGACCATAGAAACCCGTGAGGCAAAAACACAGCACTAGAAATACCTACCACAGATTTACAGCACGAGGGTCTGCAGGAAGACCGCTTGTGCATTTTATCACGTTTGCAGGGGTCTGCAAGAAGATCGCCTGCGTAGCATAGTGCGAAAGCACTATACAGGTCTTGAGAGGCCATTTTAGTGTGTGTCTGTGTGAGTGGAAGTTGCATGAGGTGAATGCAGACAATGATAATGGGCATGTTTTAATGCTTGTTACTTTCTTTTAGCTTGGACCTTTTGAAAACAACCCTTCAGACGTGCCAAGGACGCGACCGCTCTTCATGGACAAGACACAGAACCAGAGCTAAGTTGCATGCTAACTCCTGTACCGATCTGATGACTTAGGGTTAGGCAGTATAAGAATGTTCTTATGTGCAAAATGGTGCTTATGTATAAGTAGTTAGTAAGGGCTGAGGACACCAGAACAAAAGTGCGCAGCAACCAATCCTTCCCTAAATACCCCGAACCCACCCATAACCTCTACCTCACCCTCAATCCGGTTTACCTAACTCCCCCTACCTATCCAACCATCGAGACCCTAACCCTCCTTCCCCGCTCTGGTCCAGGAAACCTGTGTAAACCCTGACTTGCGGGCTCCACGACCAAAGTGGGGGTGGTTGGTACTACGTCGCTCCTGCGCCTTGGATTCTGGACTTCGTGACAGAAGCGCAAGCCCACATAGTATTCAGGCGCCCGAGTGGCGTGGCCGCCCCCCCCCCCATTGAAACCATGGAAGAAATAGCCAAAGCCCTGCAAGACTTGCAAGGTGAACTGGCGGCGTCTAGACAAGACTATGCTACACTGTCCGCACAGGTGCGCAGTTTAGCAGCTCAGACAGCGCCCTTACCTGGCCAACCACCTACCCCGGTGCAGGTACACGTCAGTCCGGAGGCAATAGTTCCGTTGGCCCCTCCAGAGCGCTACGCCGGAGACCCACACAAGTTTACCACTTTTATTACTCAATGTCGTCTCCATTTTCTGACCAAGACAGCAGCCTTTCGGTCCGTTCAGTCCCGAACAGCGTTTGTAATATCGTACCTCACGGGGGACGCTGCGGCATGGGCAAATCCATTAGTCCAAAAGGACCATGCCATTCTTTATGACTGGGATGAGTTCCTGGCGGAGTTTGAGAAAATATTTAACCGGCGAGCTGCCACCCTTTGCAAGGATCGGGAACTGTTAAGCCTCAAGCAGGGGTCTAGGGAACTAGTGACGTACGTCACTCATTTCAATCGGCTGGTAGCCGAAGCCGACTGGCCTCATGACAAAAGGATGTCTCTCTTTTATCAAGGTTTGAGGGATGACATCAAAGACCTTATTGCCCAGGTTGATCCACAGCCAAGGGAATGCTCAGAGATGATTGACCTGGCCTTACGGCTTGACCATCGAATGGCTGAAAGGCGGGGCGATAGACGAAAAGGAGATTCACGACCTGTGCCTCGATTAGATCTGTATAAGGGATCCCGGGGGGTGGCGGCCAAGTCAGAGGGGGATGAACCAATGCAGATAGGTTCTGTTCGAGGTCCCCTCACTAAAGAGGAAAAAGAACAAAGGAGGAAGGACGGCCTCTGTATGTACTGTGGCAAGGCTGGACATTTTGTACGTGAATGCCCGAGCAAGCCCAAGACCCAGGGAAAAGCATCGGCTCGTCGGTAGTGGGGGTCACCCGATCGAGCCTGTTGAGTAGCAGGGCCCCAATGGCAGGCATTTCGAACTATGCTACGCATGTCACCTTGACGGGTTGTTTGGAGTTCCAAACACAGAAGAAACAGGTCACTATGTTTGTGGACTCGGGAGCGACAGGTAATTTTATTGATGCCCAGTACGTGGTTACCTTAGGTATCCCAGTACAACAAAAGGCAAACCCGGAACCTGTACGTGCTGTAGACGGCACTCCCCTCAGCTCAGGGCCCATAACGCATAACACCTGTTTGGTGGCTTTACAATGCGGAGTTTGGCATAGAGAAAACATTGCCTTTGATATCATTGCTGCCCCACAATTCGGGCTGATTTTGGGATTACCATGGCTAAAAATGCATAACCCCCAAATTCATTGGACCACAGGTTCAATCAGTCTGGACTCACCGCATTGTCTAGAACATTGCCGGCAAGAAAATACACCTTCAGTGTGTGCCCTCAACGTCTCGGTTAAGCAAAAGGAAATGCTTCCCGAAAGTATACCTCGAGAATACGCAGATTTCATGGACGTGTTTAACAAACAAGCTGCAGAATCATTGCCCCCACATCGGCCATTTGACTGCAGAATTGATCTGGAGCCTGGGGCTACTCTACCGTGTAGCCGTATATATGCCCTAACGGAGGCTGAAAATAATCACCTCCAGGAGTACATAGCTGCGAATTTAAAGAATGGTTTTATTCGCCACTCTAATTCGCCAGTGTCATCACCTTTGTTCTTCGTACCGAAGAAGTCTGGAGAGCTCCGGACTTGTATAGATTACCACAGAGTGAACCAGATAACCATTAAGAACCGTTATCCGCTTCCTCTCATCCCAGTTCTTCTGGATCAAGTTAGGGACGAGACAATCTACACCAAGTTGGACCTTCGAGGCGCTTACCATCTTGTGCGGGTGCGCGAGGGAGACGAATGGAAAACCGCCTTCCGGACCAAGTTCGGATTGTACGAATATCAGGTTATGCCATTCAGTCTCTGTAACGCCCCCGCAGCCTTCCAACATTTCTTGGATGAGGTCCTTAGAGAATATTTAGACGTATGTGCGGTAGTGTACATAGATGACATCCTAATATATTCTCATAACCTCCAGGAACATGTCCGACATGTACGTGCAGTTTTGCAAAAGCTGCGAGAATACCACCTTTATGCAAAACTGGAGAAGTGCGAATTCCATTGTACCACCGTGGAATTTCTAGGCTACTTCCTGACCCCAACCGGCGTACAAATGGACAAGAAAAAGGTGCAGGCAATCTTGGATTGGGCTCCCCCTACCAGTGTGAAAGAGATAGTCATTCCTGGGGTTCGCGAACTTCTACAGACGCTTCGTAAAGAACTTTTCTGCATTGATCACTCCAATCACGAAGCTTCTTCGTAAAGGATGCCCTTTTGTGTGGGACACATCGGCCGACCAGGGGTTTCAACAGCTCAAAAAGGCCTTCACCGACGCCCCGGTACTGAAACACCCGGATTTGTCCAGACCATTTGTAGTGGAAACGGACGCCTCTAGCTATGCTCTAGGTGCTATCCTGTCCCAGCGGGACCCTCAGACAGGCCTGCTACATCCCGTGGCTTACTTTTCAAGGAAACTGCTCCCAGCTGAACAGAACTATATAATTGCCGATCGGGAATTGTTGGCAATAAAGGCAGCTCTTGGTGAGTGGCGACACTACCTGATGGGGGCACGTCATACCATCACGAATCATCGTAACCTCCAGTTTATAAGAACCGCCAAGACGTTGAGCCCGCGCCAGTTGCGATGGGCTCAATACTTTGCCGAGTTTGATTTCATCATAACATATAGACCCGGAGCCAACAATCGAAAGGCAGATATATTGTCGCGATATCCCGAGTCAGCAGAGCGAGAGGCAGGCATTACACCTCAACCTATTGTTTCCCCAACACGTATCGTTGGAGCCACTTCTGATTTCTTTGAGGCCGTATTAAAAGACCTCACTATGCAGGATATCCATCAGTGGTGCAAACAGGATCCTCAAAACACATTTGTTGAAGGACTCCCCTACCATGGGTCAGCCTTGTACTTGCCCACCAAGCAACTACGGGAAAAGGCCTTATCATGGTGCCACGATTCGTCATTGGCGGGACACCCAGGAAAGTCGAAAACTCAGGAGTTGGTGGCCAGACATTTCTGGTGGCCCAAGTGGCGGCAAGACGTTCAGCAGCATGTGTCTAAATGCGAGGTGTGTGCTCGAAATAAAGCTAGTCACCAAAAGCCCGCTGGGCTCCTTCATCCCCTACCGACTCCTGCGATACCATGGCATACGATCACCATGGACCTTATTGTGGATCTTCCCGAGATTCAGGAATACACTTCTGTATTGGTAATAGTGGATACCTTTTCGAAAATGGCCCACTTCATCCCATGTAAGGGAGTCCCAACTGCTGGAGCAATTGCTGAATTAGTTCTGCAAAACATAGTCCGCCTCCATGGCCTTCCCTATTGTGTGATCACCGATAGGGGCCCACAGTTCACCTCTCGCTTTTGGCGTGAGTTTTGCAAGATTCTAGGAATGGAAGTCCGCTTGTCGTCCGGTTACCATCCCGAGACAGGTGGCCAGACAGAACGCGTGAATCAATGCCTGGAGCAGTATTTACGGTGTTTTGCAACAAGTAGGGAGACAACCTGGGTCCAGCATACTTGGTTGGCAGAATTGGCTTATAATAACGCCACACATACCTCCACCAAAACGACTCCGTTTTACTGCCTTTATGGGCGACACCCACGGATTCTCCCAGAGGCCATTCCAGCTTCAGGATTGGAATTGCCAACGTTGGCTGGACAACGGGTGGGCATTGAGCAAGTTTGGAAGGAGGTGCAGGGAAGTCTCACAAAAGCCAAGGACGCATATAAGCGCTATGCAGATAGGCGTCGTCGACCCAGTCCCCTTTACTGTGTAGGAGATAAAGTGTGGCTATCCACCCGCAACCTTCGCATGGATGGGCCCAGGAAATTACAACCCCGATATTTGGGTCCATTCCCAATAGTTAAAATTGTGAACCCTGTTGCAGCAAAATTGGCCTTACCTCTCCAAATGAAGATACATCCCACTTTCCACACCTCCCTCCTGAAACCCGCTCCACATGGGACGATTGCTAGGAAACCACCTCCCGTTATGGTGCAAGGGGAGCCTGAGTATGAGGTTCGAGCAATATTGAATTCTAAACGAGATAAAAAGGGCCAAGTGTTTTACCTCGTTGACTGGGTGGGGTTTGGCCCTGAAGAACGCACTTGGGAACCCTCACAGCATATACATGCCCCCAGGTTGCTGCGTGCTTTTCAAAAGACTTACCCTAGTAAACCCAGAACAACTGCCTTCTGTGGGAGGGGGAGTACTGTCAGGGACTCAGGTAGGCAGAGACTAGGACAGGCTGGCCGCAGGGGTGTTGTGGGTACTGTTGTGGGCACTGGTGGGGAGAGACAACCAAAGCTGCAACCATACAAAAGGCTGCTTTGCCCCATGTGCAGGAGAAAGAGGTTAAAAACTGCATTTCCCAGCAGCCGGCGCCAAAGGACTACAATCCCCAGCATGCCCAGGGACGTTTTGGACCAATCGGGGACCAGGAAGGGAGCGGCCGCCCCATCGCGCATGCGCAGAGCCCCGAGCACGGGGCTTGCGCTTGAGACTTCAAGCCGACAAGACGTTTGGACCGGAGCTCCAGCAGAACTACACGCGAGGGGCCCAGCCCCACCCGAGCAGCAGCCCGGCCCCTCGCCCACACGAGATAAGTACTCCTCCTTGCTAGGAGCCCAAGGGGATCGAGGGGGAAGTGCAGGGGGATCGCTTGCTCACCCAGAGCCCCTGCACCGCTACGAAAAAGCTAAGTGGCCTAACTTTGGCGCTAAAAGCATTCTTTTGGGTTAAATTAACCTGTGCACAGGCGATTTGTCATTTGGGATGTTTCCGCCTCTCGGAGACCATAGAAACCCGTGAGGCAAAAACACAGCACTAGAAATACCTACCACAGATTTACAGCACGAGGGTCTGCAGGAAGACCGCTTGTGCATTTTATCACATTTGCAGGGGTCTGCAAGAAGATCGCCTGCGTAGCATAGTGCGAAAGCACTATACGGGTCTTGAGAGGCCATTTTAGTGTGTGTCTGTGTGAGTGGAAGTTGCATGAGGTGAATGCAGACAATGATAATAGGCATGCTTTAATGCTTGTTACTTTCTTTTAGCTTGGACCTTTTGAAAACAACCCTTCAGACGTGCCAAGGACGCGACCGCTCTTCATGGACAAGACACAGAACCAGAGCTAAGTTGCATGCTAACTCCTGTACCGATCTGATGACTTAGGGTTAGGCAGTATAAGAATGTTCTTATGTGCAAAATGGTGCTTATGTATAAGTAGTTAGTAAGGGCTGAGGACACCAGAACAAAAGTGCGTAGCAACCAATCCTTCCCTAAATACCCCGAACCCACCCATAACCTCTACCTCACCCTCAATCCGGTTTACCTAACTCCCCCTACCTATCCAACCATCGAGACCCTAACCCTCCTTCCCCGCTCTGGTCCAGGAAACCCGTGTAAGCCCTGACTTGCGGGCTCCACGACCAAAGTGGGGGTGGTTGGTACTACGTCGCTCCTGCGCCTTGGATTCTGGACTTCGTGACAAGTTATTTTGCCAATGATTATTTTAAAGAACAATTGTGCCACCCAAGTCAGTTAGTAGTTTATTTTTGCCACTTCTAATCAATGCATGGCATTCAACCAAATGTTTAACCTTGCAGGATATACTCCTGATTTTATATCTTAGTGCATCCTTCACATTCCTGATAACATTATCAAAACGTTTGGACAACAAGGCTTTTTGATATGGATGTCACACCGCCGACGCCCAGTTGCCGCTGGCGGCTATGGAACGCCTGGCGTTGGCGGCGCCATTAGACTGTTCCAGGGTCTTTTTCCACTTCCTGGTTTATCGGTCTAGTCTTTTTGCCTTTCCACGCCGGTTCCGCATTTAGCCCCGCCCATCTCTGGGGCCGGCGCGTTGCAACTTGGTTACTTTCGCTCTGTTGCCGTGCTCCTGTGTTGTTTTCCTCGCTCTTTCTCAGCTTGCTTTGGCTTGCCATCTTCCATCCTTGCTTGTTTCCCGAGCTTTTCCCTTCCAAGACATCTCCCGGCTGCTCCTGCTTTCCCTTCATTTCTTTCCCCTTTGTTGTCTGGCTTCCCTGCCTTCGTATTTTCCTGTTCTGTGCTTTCCCTTTTTGGGTTCTATTTTCCCTTTTGCTCTGGCTTCCCTTTCTTCCTCCTCGCCTTGTGTGCTACATTGGACTTACCTGAACACTGCACTTCGCTCTTACTCTTCGCCCATCTACATCCAAGACGACCAATCCAGTTCAGCTTCTACTCTTCAGCTCATGTTAAGGACTCTCCCCACTTCTACGACTTTCTGGAACTCCTCTCCGTGTGAGCTATGGATCTCCTCCCACCTGGTCCTGGACAGTGAGAAACACCCGGAAGTCTTCTACCACGACGTCTACCGAGAGGTTTTTTTAAGCGGCTGCTTTTTTCCTCTCCTATTTGGTCTCCGCGGGAAGGGAGTCTCCTGCTTCCCTGTTTGCAAAGGAATCAGGGTGGCTTCTTATCGAGGACGACCATTTCTCTTCTCCAAGAAGAAAAAATCAAGAAAGAGGTTCACCCGGCAAGAGGTATCCTCAGAGGATACAGGTGAGGAGGAAGGGCAGGTGAACATTGATATTGCTGACAACCCACCTATAACAGCATTGTGTGACAATGGAATGCCGAAGGGGCATTTACCATTGTTAACTTGGATGTTAGTTCGCATATCCATTCTTTGATTTCATCTGGGGTTTTATTATAGAGTGTTCTAATGTTAAGTTCTCCCATTGTCAGACTTGGACTCTTCTTCTGTAAAATCACTTAACACCAAATCCCCCTCCTCCTGACCTGAGCCTTCTGATGGTGATTCCTGAGGTTTCTTCTTTTTTCTTGTCTTTAGTCTTTTTCTTTTTGTAGAGGTAAGGCCTCCCACGGCTAGAAGCCACTCTATCGCCTGATCTGACAGGACAAGCAGAAGACCCCCTCCTGAGAGCGCCAGTGAGAGGAAAAAAGCCCAAGGCAAAAAAAAACTCTCTTTGTTCCAGGGAGTAGACACGTATGCTGGTGAGTACAGTTCCAGTGTTGGTCGTCTGTTGTTACAATTTCGAGTCCAGTAAGAGTTATAGAAGTAGTCCGTAGGGGAAGTGGATGGCTCTGCAGGACAGGAAGCAGTGAACTCCAGTGTCCGAAGCCGCAAGAAATAAAGCAGTCCGTGGGGAAACAAGGACGGCTCTGCAGGACAGGAAGCCCTGAAGTCCAGCGTCCGCAGTCACAGGAAAAGCGGAGCCACGGAAAGGAAACAGGGGGCCAGGGAGCGGCCCAGACAGAAGAAAGCAGGCACTAGGTAAGAAGTAATGAGAGGAAAGAAAAGGGATAGTAACAAAAGGGGAAAGCCAAAAGGGAAAGTAGAACTAAGACGCCACAGCGAAACCGGGCGGAAAAAAAGGAAGAGAGAGAGATGAAACCGGAACAACGAAGGGGCCGAGACCCGAAGAAAAACGGGGGAAAAGCGGAGTCCAAGAAGGGAAGAGAACAGGTAAGGTAAGTACGTAAACACTTGCGCAGAAACACAGAGGCAGAAAGCAAAGGGGTTTCAACGCGCCAAGCAGCGCGAGAGGCGTGGCTAAATCCAGAAGGAAAGAAAAACACAAAAAAGACTAGAACGAACAACAAGGATACGGACAAACAGAGAACGGCACAATCTAATGGCGGCGCCAGCGCCAAGCAGACCACAGCCGCCAAGAGGACATGTGAGTGGGGCGCATGACACCCATATCCTCCATGTATCTACTCATTCTAGTTAAATTACGTTCTGACCAACTAATCCTGTTCTTTCCAATATTTACCATTGTCCTGCTTTAAATGTTGGGTTTATATTGTCATTTGACAGATTCAATTGCAAGGTTACTGGACATTGGTCACTGTTCTCATTGGCTGCTATGTTAAGACTTTGTATGTGTGGGATTACCCCTTGGGAACAATATACATAATCAATAACCGCAATCTTAATTCTAAGTACAGCCCACTGGGATAGCTCCCTTAATGCGGCTATTGAGCATCACAATATCACACTCACGCATAAAGTGTACCCATGTTGGCCAGCCCTGTTCGTCTTGGGTAGTGACAAAATAGAACCAGATTTAACCCACTCATTAGCCTGCACTTTTGTTAGATCTTTACAAGAAGCATTCAAATCACCTGCCAATATGATATTATCAGTCTCATACATACACCAGGACATGATCACTCACTTCAGTAATGCAATCAAATATATCCTGAGTGCAATCACTGCCTGGCAGATGATATTCAACAAGAAGATTCTTTGTGTATCAGTTTGTTTACCCATTCGTATTTCTACAGCGAAGATGTTTTTCTGAGTTATGGGTATGCTTATTTGCCTATCCATAAGGCCATGCCTAGTTCCTATCACAAGCCCCCCTGATGGTCTCCACTATAGGACCTTTCTTTGCTTTATTTTGGAATATTGCATAACCTTCAATGTTCAAGTCTCCCTTGATCAGGTTTTCTGTAACAAATATCCTAGATGAGTCAAACAATGCTAATGAACCTGTCCAATCAAGCAAAACCTTGAAACCACTAGTGTTCCATGTCAAATGTTTTCACAAAATCCAAGTCCACAGAACGTAATACTCTGAGTAATGGAATTTGCAGCAACAAGTTGAAGAACACAGGTCGATTGATAGGTTGGTCACTTCTGGTCGAATATATACTATATATCACCAGATTTGATGGTTCGACCGCTGCCAAACCATGCTTGGCCCGCCCCTAAGTACTTGGGTAGAACTACTCGTTCATCTTTATTTGGGGCTTACATTTTTGGCTCAAGTGTGGAGCATCTTCTGATCACTCTTTTTGCGCTTGTATCATGATCATTAAAACCTGTTACACCACCTTCACTATTTAGTTTTATTTATTTGATTGCGGGTTTACTTGTAATAGCCAACGTCCGGTAAGATAGCTCAGCGGGTTGAGCGCTCGCTGCTGCGATTTGAGTGTGATCTGCAGGTCGCAGGTTTGAATCCCGGCAAGGCCAACTCAGCCTTTCATTTTTCCGAGGTCGATAAATGAGTACCATTTTCGGTTGGGTGATATTGTATGTAAATATGTGCTCTGTAAAGTGCTTTGGATAAAGGCGCTATATAAATAACACATCATTATCCTTATTAGTGTACCAGTCTTTTTTTTCTTCTTCTTGCCTCCTACGTTTACGATTTATTTTTTTCTAGCCCCTCTGGCCAATTCCAGTGAGCAAACCGGCCTTAATAGGCACGCTTTAGTGGTAGTTTCTTTCCCCGGCCTATCAATTTTGTTTGTTTTCGTTAGATTTTCAGCTGGTGGAGCCGTTTACGGGTCGGAAATATTCTCTGAATAGTCCACCTCTAACTTCTGATTACTCACGGGTTCATTTCTCACTGCTAATAGTGGTTCTCAGTTGACTGGATCTCCGCTCCCCCCCCCCCCCCCCCTGTACTCCCTTTCTGTCATCATTAGACTCCATCAGTATAGTGGCTCTTGTTTGTAAGTGTATTTTTGATTTTCTGTAACACTGCCTCCTGATGGGTGATTTCTTCAGGGAGTCGGCCTCCAATTTTTAAAAGAATTCTCCCTGCTTTGATTATGTCAACAACGGTGGGAGATTCCACACCTGAATCTTCTGCAGAGCAGAATTCCTCTTTTTTTTACAATCTTCTGGTGTCGTCTTCTTCTTGGAGGACTCGCGCTTCTTAAAGAGATAAGGTCTTCGGGGAGGTACCCACTATGCCCGCAGATTGTACAGCAAGTGCAAGGGGCTCCCACCCTGGAAATGCCAGATATGTTTGAAGGAAAAAATCCCAAAAGGCTGAAAAAACCCTTATGGTACAGATTTGTTAGCAGGAAAATCCTTAGATCCTGTCAGAGTAGCTATCCGCATGTACTGAAGCACAAGCGGAGAGGACACTGAAGGCTTCAATGGTGTTCGAGTTACCCATGGATGGAAGGCTGAACAGGATACATTGGTCGTAGCCTCTGAGATAGGAGGAGGAGGAAGCTTCAAAGTAGATCAAAACAGCTGTGTAAGGGGCTGTGTAAGGCTCAAGAAAATAAGCGTTCCAAATTCCAAAAGGAAGTGGAGCGAGGACAACAAAGAGAACAATAGGCGATATACCACAAGGTGAGAGTGCTGCCAGGAGGGAACATGACTGGGAGGCCCCGTGGGAAGAGAAAGAAGGCTCCAAGTGGTAGAGCACAGAGAGACTAAAGGAGGAGTCAGCAAGAGAGCCGGGGAGCAGGAGAAAAGAGCTAAAAGTGAGTAATGTGGAGAAATAAGTCAGCAGGGCAACAGTGGGAACAGAAGTGAGGGTATAGACAAGCAGGGCGGAAAATAGCCTCTTACACCAAACCATAGAAAGTAAGTGGTTGCAACGCATGGTGGTGAAGACAGCAGGGACAGATACGGATGGGGGAGGAGCCAGGAAAAGACTAGACCGCTCAGTGAAATTAAGGAAACTGACGTGCTGGCCCATTAATGGAGGAACTTCCATCTCCTTAGTCCCCAGGGTTGCCGACCAGTGACAGATTAGTATGTTCTTTGTCTGCAGAGTCTGCATATAATAGTGGTGTAGTACTTAACCTAGTAGCCGGTACCATGTGAGCCATTAACAATTGGCCACTATTTAGCTTGAACTGCAATTCCCAGCCCTTTAAGATGGGCATCTATACCCTTGAGATGGATGGGGATGCAGAAATTATTCAAACATCAATAATCGAAATGACTCAGGTAGTTGGCAAAAGGATAACTGTTTTAATATCAATTATCTGAAACAGGGAGTACAACGGACATCAGCAGACGTCCCTCATCACGATCTCAATGCACTTCATAAAAAAGCTCATTTATATAACAAAAAATCGTCATTGGTGAAGTTAACCCACATATTACTAATGTCATCTTACATGGCAAACTACAAAAACCAAGTGGCAAGTGTGATAGTGTCTAACAGGATCATCTAAGTATATAATCCATACTTATCTAGGGCAGTGGAATAATGTGATTCGCTTCTTAATATCTGGTGGGGCAACTAAACCCTCCCCTCAAACAGGTCACTATGAACGTCACTAAATCGTCACTAAATACACAACGTTCCATTGGCTAAATAACTATAAGACCCTTGATTGTGCGGTCCCCTATCATTGGTTGGCTTCTAACCTCTGTCAGTACCTTCCCACCTACGTATAGCAGCACTCAGGCTCAGCATCCAGGTGCTGGTGAGCTCATTTTAACCATAGCTCCCCACCAATTAATATAATCATTCAACATCAATTCAGTGGTCTGCTGTCAATTAGGACTTTGAACTTGTCCTTGGGAGTGTTCGTTGATCTGGGAAATTCAGAGGAGTGAAGGCATGCTCTGTCTTCGTGGGTAGGTGTGACCACCATGCTCGTCCAACTTCTTCTCCCCACGTGACTGAAGACCACGAAATCGAGCTTATAGTGTATTAAAATACTATTTTCTAATAGACCTCTGACGTCTTCTTGTTTTTGTCCATGCCTTCTGAACAGGAGCTCCATTCTTTCATACGATTTGTATCCAATGTCAGCTCACTGCAGCCTTATGCAGCCTTGGCTGCTTGGCTCATTCAGCCTCGCCTTTTTGCGATTCGCCTATAATTCACTTGTTTTTGGAACTGCGACATACTGGAAAAACAGCCTTACTTCTTTTGCTCAGCTCTGCTATTGTACGTAGTGGAAACATCCATTCTTCACTCACTCACGTGTATAGTGGCGCATGCCGCAATCTATCCATTATAAAGCTAGCTTCAAGAATACTTTGTCTGCGTTTCTTTGCATATGTATGTCTTGCTTTGTGTGTCGTCAACATTCATCTTCTCCATTCATTTGTACTATCTCTTCTGGAATTTCATTCAAATGGCCATCGTACTTTCTCGTATGTAGATATGGCTTTCTCAATGGGAACCTTGCTTCCCAGATTCTCCTAGGTATCGGTATTTTCACTGGTACTGCACGTGTCTCACACTCTGGCTCCCAACATATAGGCTCTATGGCAAGGTGGCAGTACTTGACTCCTTCTCTACACTCCTCCCTCCGGGCAATTCATAGACCACTCTCCCATAATTCTTCAGCTCTAGACATACTTGTCTGAAGATATGCTTCATAGGAATCCATATCCTATGACTCCCTTCAGCCATCCAGCTGATTTCACATGTTCATCCTTGTTCCAAGTCATGAGCATGCACTGTCCACCTGGATTGCAATAGATCAATTTTCACACATACTTCTTATGGTTCTTTAGATACAGGAATTTCGTTCCCTCAGGTGCATGGATACTGGCCTTCACAAAGTCTCTGATCTCTTCATTTATCAGATCTCTGGCCTTCCATCCTGATTCAACATTGATCATGATCTTCATCCCTATAGATTTCTTTGCTGCCTTTTTGCACTGTGTGATTATTATCTTGATTACACAGAATCCCAGCAACACTAACATGATCAGGGCTCCAAGGAACTTGAACATGTCTGCCATCCATTATGGAACCCAAGAAAAGAGCGATCCAAACCAGCTGTCATCAGCAATGTCTTCTACTTCGTCTATCATCTGGCCGTGTAGTTTCGTTAGCATCTCTATAGCTTCTGTTACAGTTCAATTTTTGCCATCATGAGAAGGTATGAATGTTCAACATGATTCTCCGATTTTTGCACATACACCTCCATCCATAACTGTGATTATGTCCAAGACGTATGTATTCTGAAGAGTCATCAGGCGTATGGCTCTCAGCTCTTCTCTAATAGCATTAAATCCCTTTGTGGTTGTTTTGATCGTCTGCAGCAATTCCCATCTGGTAATCTGCAGCCATTTGGTATTTGCTCCAACCTGTATACTCGGCATGAAGATCAATGTGAAGACTGACGAAGTCTGACTGAACAGTCTATGTTCATAGGGGACAGTGTCAAAAGCTTCTATTGACTTGGCAGAGAAATAGTTCACCCTCTTCATTCGGTTTATCAGTTCCACAGATCTCTTCTTCCTCAGGCGTGCATCTGCTTTTGGGAAACTGTCAAGATTAAAGTCTCTTTTAGGAATCACTAATGCTGTAACGTGAACATTCACCAGTGAACATTGTCCTCCCCAATCCTTGCAGAATCTCATATATGCTCTTACCTCCACAAGCCCAACAGTGATCCATGATCACTGCTGTTCCAAGTTTCATTCCTGATACATCAAAGATACGACCACAGTTCCTATTCTCTCTTACTTTTCTTGTGCCATTGTTTCTGAAGCACAGCCTTGAACTTTCCAAAGGCACTATGTGCAAGGGTCCTCCTTTGTCTTCGACTCAGGTCAGTAGTTTAGCAAGACTCGGCCATAATGGTTTACATCCATTCTGTACGATGTCAATGGTTGGCTTGTAATGACCAATGACTACCCAGGCTCTACAGATAACAACACCTTCTTCCCAGCAGTCTGGTGAGAGCACGGATTGCCAAATCTGCATCTGGCCTCTGGGTCCCATCTGAAAATTTCTTCTGTAGATTTTCCTGTAACGTCAGGTTTTTTGTTTGCTTCTTGTCTGATTTCAGCTCCTTTCACTCCAGGCTTTTTGTATCTGATCACAAGTTTCTTAGAATGCGCTTTATTTCTTGTCTATGTGTATTGAACATAGTCATCTTCATCTGGATCTGTCCATTCAGTTGCCCAATTGAGTTATGCATCTCGGCCCATGAACTGGTCTCTTGTGCAGAGTGCTATGTGCTACAGACAATGTGCTGTCTGAACATCCATTTCAATAGCTATGACAATCTTAGACTTCCCCATGCTATAAGGCAGGAGTGCACACACAAAGCATTCCCTCTTCGAGGAGCTCCTTCCCACTTCCTTCATATGCTGATACCAAATGTTATTCCCCATTTGTGCTGTACTGTCCAGGTAATCATTTAGCTCATGATCATCCTCACTAGAATTTCTCTTGGGTCACTGCCTTTTCTTCCGAGCTTCTTTAGCCATTTTATGGAGTATGTCAGCATGGTTTCTTTTTTTTATTTTTATTTTTTATTTGTTTATAGTTACATAGTACCTTTTACAAAAGGTATTTTTTAAAAAAAATATATCACATTATATTACACAAGTTAATATGCAGACACATGAGTTCACATTTACCACATGCCATTTTAGTTCATTTTTTTGCTAAATAACAAAACATCAGTATACAATTTAAAAGAAATTCATTTAAAAGAATTCATATACCTAAAAAACTAACTCATCCTCAACCAAAAACAAAAATTACTCTCAATATTCATAAAGGGACTTGATATTCACTCATCATCTACTTCTTTCGCATAAGTTAAAGACAACAATACTGCTTCACAAACCTGACAACAGCGATCTGAAGCTTAACACGATTACCATGCAACATGTCTAACCATAGCAAATCCAGATCCACGCACTCAGTGTTTGGCACATATTTACTGAAGTGACTGATGCGTTCACTCCTCAAACCTTCACACTCAGCCAGTAAGTGCTGCAAAGTCTCTAGATTCTCCCCCTGTTTACAGTGTTTACAAATGGAGGATCCGACACTCTGTCTACTTCTAATATCAGCAATTTGTCCCGTACTCAAGACATTAAATCGGAATCGCATATATTCCTGCCTCCACTTTTTATCAGGAAATTTAGATAGATATGGTTCCAATTCCCCCATCTTTTTACAATCAGAAGCAATGTGATTATATAATTTGGACATTTTGACTTCTTGAACAGTTAAGTTCCAGTCAGCATGAAGGAGTCATTTTTTTACTTTCATGGGGTTTGAGATAAGCATATCTCTAGGGACCCCCAGATTGTCCAGAACCTCATTTGCCTCTTCCAACATGTCCCTGAGGTACTTAGAAGTAGGAGCACCACTCCTGAAACCCCTACCCATGATGTCATAAAGGGTGGTGTCTTTGCAGGTTAACAGTTTCCTGACTAGTGCCATTCTACGCCATTCAATGGTACTTCTAATTGAATGTAATCCAAACTCATATCTTATTACCGCCAATGGTACACACTTCGGCAAACACTTAACCATGGATTTCAGGATTTTGGATTCGTACATCAACACCTCCTTTCTGCACCATCGAGGTGCGAGTTCCAGGTCATAGCAGAATTGAGGCACTAGTCTATTTTTGTACAAACGAACACATGGCATTAGAGAGAATTTTCCATACTTTGAGTCGATTTTACATAATTGTGCTTTCATAGGGGCAATTTTTGCTTCCAGTATAGCCCAGAGGTTGACCTTGTTCTTATTTCCGAACACTGGATAACCCAAATATCTAATTGCTGACTTTGTTGGTAATTTCACGTGATCAAGAACCAATGCAGTTATTTTTTTATTTTTCTTGTGCGTCAAACATAATATCACTGTTTTAGAGTAGTTGATTTTAAGGGCGTTTATAAGGATGTATTCTTTAAAAGCAGTTAGCAAACGTTGCAGACCAATGGGTGTATGATCATACAGAGTTACATCGTCAGCATAAGCGGTCCACTTTACCTTGATTCCCTCCACTTTAGGTGAGTTTGTAACCAGTTTACTGAAGCACGCTCCCAAATCAGAAAAATATAGATTGAATAATGTAGGGGCGTATATGCATCCTTGCCGCAGACCATTAGTTACTTTGATTTCCTGAGACAGATTTCCCTCCATGCTCATTTGAACCTTTACTTTGGAGTTTTGGTGCATGAAATATACAATTGAAAGAAGCGGGGCAGGCATCCCCAGATTAGCTAGTTTGCTCCACAAAATTGTTCTGTCCACTAGATCAAAGGCGGATGTAAGATCAATTGATGCTAAATATATGGGGAGATTTCCAGGGGTCCAGGCTGCCTTTTGCATAACATTGACTAACAGGCCACCCGCATCGGTACCCACATCGTCCAACTGCAGGGACGATAGAATTTTATGTTGGTCCATCCAGCACCGAATATGCTCTAGAACGAGGCTGGCAAAGATTTTGGAGTCCACATCCAACAGGGCAATAGGTCTATAGCTAGTAGGTAGGGCCCTGTCCCCTTTCTTATAAATCGGTATAATATAGGACATTCTCCAGCTGTTTGGAAGAAGGTGGATCTTAACAATGTCTTTGTATAAAAGAAATAGTATTTTGGCCCATAAATTTGGTTTCTCTTTCAAGACCCGGTTGCAGAGCAAATTCGGTCCAGATGCCCTAGAGGGTGAACTCTTTACAATGATATCTTCAATTTCTTTTGCACTAAACGAAATATTCCATGAGGCATTTTCAATCTCTGACGGAACAACCCATGCCACACTGGGGGGGCAATAAATACTCGAAAAATGCCCTTCCCATATATTTGAATTTATACAAGAGGTTTGGGACTTTATTTGTTGCTGCTCATCATTTTTGATCAAGGACCAAAATCTGCGTGTATTTACATTGCACACCGCACTCAACATAGATTCCGCGTCTCCCTGATAGAGCTTTGCCCGCAAAAATCTTAACTTATTTTTCCATTTATTTTTTATTGCGTGGAAATCACGTGCTTCCGCAACTGTATGGGGTTATGGGTGGCATCTGCGGAACACTCGAATTTCGCTATTTCTACTCTGTTTGAGTGATTTCACTTCCACAGAGTAGATATGTCTGTGTCTTTTGTCACTTTCGGCCTTTTCCTTTATTCCGGCCTTTCCTCGGATTACCGATTCAACATAATTCTCAAAGGAATCCTGACAGTACATCTTTTTTTTCTCGGCAAAAACATTATTATCAAAGTCAGCCTGGAAAAATATGTTAACCTTCTCAATGTTATTAGTATGCCAAGCAATTCTGTTCGATTGGACATTCACTGTGACCTGAGTTTCCCATTTTTCTATCTCTCTCCTGTCCATATCTACCACAAGAGACATTTTAAGCAATCTGTGATCGCTTTCCTTCGTATCTAAGAGGCCGAAATCGTGAACAAGGTCAAATGTATGCGTGCAGACAAAAATATAATCTATGGTAGATGACCATCTTCCATTAGACCATGTAAAATTGTCCACGGAGTCATCCAGCAGTTCATTCACCCCCTGCAAGCCCCAACCACCCAGGAAGAGGGCCCATATGTCCCCCTGGTGACATTTCTGTTGGTCGATTCTTTCTCCAATCAGTCGACCAAACCTGCAATCATTTATTCGTTCATCTAGGCATATTTCAGCATTGAAATCCCCAGCCACGATCATATGTAGATCCCTGTTCATAGCCTGGCACTCATGTATTACAGAATCAATTGCATCTATGTTTGCCTTTAAGTCACATTCAGGTTGCCAGTAGATGTTTATAATTAATAGGATCGTGGGGGATCTCCTACAATCTATTTTCACTAGAACTGGTAAACACCCTTTATTTATATGGAACTCCTTTTGGGTTGTGAAGGCTATATTATTCTTAATCGCGATTAATAGCCCACCCGAAGGTCTCCCCATTGATTTCTTAGTTGCAGGTTCCTGAAAAATGGTAAAACCATCCAAAACAATTGCGTTTTCTGCCCAGGTTTCTTGAATACATAGGAACGAATAAGACAAGAGTTCCGTACATATATTAGAAGAATGCAATAGAGCACGTGATCCCCTCGAATTCCACGATGCGAGAGTAAGTTTCACCCTACTCTAGGTTGAGCCTTTCAAGCCTTGGATCTTGGATATGGATTCCCTCAGGGTTGATGCCAACCATCTCAGCTCCGCCACCTAATCTGGGTGAATCTCAGCGTTCTTGGCTCTTGCTCCTTCTCTGTGATTTCTCATCTGCATCTCTCTGGGGAGCGCTCCCCTCTCACCCCTCTGTTGTTTCCGTGCGCCTAGGCTAAAGTTCACTATATCGTACCTAAAACGTTGCAAAGCCACTCCTTCCATCAGGGCAAGATCATATGTATCCCTGGAGTAGAATACAATCCTGACACAGTCGAAACTTGTTGGATGAATATAATCAATAAGCTTAATGTCGTTAGAAGGGATTAAAGAGAGCCGGGGATCTCATTAAACAGTGACAGAATCCGTCCTCTATTTAAGCAAGGAGGCCCTCCTATTGTGAGCATAAAGTTTAGTATGACGCTGGGGTCATCAGCAAATTTCGGCTCCCTGCAATCACTTTGATCATCTGGCCAGGCGCTAGATAGCATTGGATCGTGTCCCTCGGCCCTCTGATGTCCACCTGTCTCCCACTTCCTATTTTCTCCTCTCTCATTATCCCTCATCCATTCCCTATTTCGGTTGTGTTCTCTATTTTGTTCTAGATCCTGCTTTATATTCCACATTTCGGCTATCTCCCGTATCCTCTCTTCAAAGCTCATACCCTCAATTCGGGGTTTATTTATTAGTATCCCCCATCCTTACGTTCCTCTCTCAAATCCCTCCCGCTTTCCTGTGTGGTAGGAGGGACAGGCCCTTGGTTATGTACACTCTGCCTCATATCATGGTCATTATTGGTAGTTTGAGTATTAGAACTCTGATCAATCTGTTTTTTTTCTATTTCATTCCCATCTACTTTCTCAATCACTATTAACCTGTGCTGTTCTCCCTCGAGCCCTTTTTCGTCAGATAACATTGCTCTAGGGAGAGGAGGGTGTCCGTGCTTAGAGGGGAAGTCAAGTAATTTGATTAGTGCCTCTTGAACCAGTATTTTGATATCTTCACTAGGTGTCATAGATGGCACACTACTGTTAGTCACCTCAATCAGAGGCCCTCCCTCAGATTCTACTTCCTCACACAGCCTTAGATTGCTGCATTTAAAGAGGCTTTCATCAACCTGGGGCACAGTTATATCCTCTTGTACCTTCTCTGCCATTTCCTGCATCTTATCAGTAGTTGGCTTTGGTTTGTTTTTTATACCAAAAAATTGCTGGATACCCCTTTCCTCCTTCTCTCCCTCTGATTTACTTCCATTCATCTTCTTCGGGATCTTTTTCTTATTTGTTTCTGTTGATCTACATTTAAGATTGCCATTCCCCCTTTTACCCTTGTGGTTCATAGCTTCTGAAAGAGTATTCTTGGCTTCACCATATTCTTTACCACTTGTCTCCAGTGAGGTACCTTCTATAGTTTCTGAGACGTCCTTCTTAGTTGATCCCTGTCTATCTACCATTTCCTTCACTTCCAGAGCTATTTTGCTTTCTTCGTTTAACTGTGTGAAGTCTAAGTGACCTCCCTCTCCTGATAGACTACATATGTCTTTAAAATTTATATTGGTGTTTTTTATCTTCGGTGATGGTTGATTTTTCAGTTTTTTAGATTCCGTTTTGTTCGCTCCCTTCTCACTCTTGGCTCTTCTTTTGAGAGCCCTAGCCTGCATTTTCTTTTCTCTTCGTGTGATAACATACACAAAAGGAGTCACGTCTTCCTGGGTTGAGTCTTCCCCAGCTATCTGCACCTGATCCAGCATTTTAACTTCCTCCTTTTCCATCACTTCCACAAGTACCGATGGACTATCCAGCTTGATCTCTACCAACTGCTTTGAGGTACTTAGAGTGGTATTTTCCAGTTTTCCACATTTATTTTCATTTTGATTTTCCATTTTTTAAATTTTTTCCTGATTAATTAGTATCAGTCTTTTTAGTTTGTTCCCATTTTTCAAGGCTACATCTCCTTCCTGGGTACATAGTTCGTTCCCTGTTTGGGAGCCTTGATTGAAAGTCCTTATATTTTCCGTAAGGGGAGATTGGGAAGTTTCTCTCATGCTCAAGGCATGTACGAAACCTTCCAATCTACCCAGTTTATCTATGCATTCAACCATCATACATCTTAATTCCTGAAGTTCCCCATGAGTCCTTTCATGACCTTTGTCTAAAAGGTTCAAGATTCTGGTTAATACCGGGAATGACTCAGATTCTAGCATGTTATCCTCTACCACGGTTTCTTTACTATCCTGATGTGCATCTTTTCCTCAAAATCTCCTCCCCTGGCTGGACGGGGTTAGTCGGACTTGAGCATTTGTTTGCAGTTACCCTATGTGCTCCTGTTCCACTATCCCCAAAAAGGTCTATCATGGGGCCCTTACTGTGTTCACCAAACTTCTCCCTACTTTCCAGAATGGATTTATGGAGATAAACATTATCCAGACCACCACCCGTAGCCCTTGCTGGAGTTGAAGGGCCCATAGAGAGTCTCACCCTCCTATCCAGTTCGGCAGACACCACAGGTGCTAGAAGTGACGTATCCAACTGGGGTGTGTTGAGGATGGAGTCCTCCATATTTAAGACTGAGGGTTTAACAGGCAATTCTTGGACGCTTAGAAAGCTTTTCTGCACAATCTCTTCAACAAGGTCCAACTTCTGAAAGGACTCCATTTGGGCCCTTATGGGATCACCTGTAACATTGGGCAAGGGAGGAAAATCAATTCCACTTAATTCCCACTTTTCTGTCCCCCCCCAATGTATCCCTAACATCTCCCTCATTCATTTTAGTTGAACGGGGGTTAGTGTTTTCGATCTTACTTGTTTGTGTGAACACAAAAGACCCACTTGCTATAATTGTATTCTGCCTTTCCGATTTGATACTTTTATTTTGCCGGTTAAGATGTTTGTGAGTCTCACTCAGTGTTGGTATCGTACCACTCCTTAGGGTTCCCACCATGCTCCGAATACGGAGAATCCCTCACACTTAAAGCCCAATTCACAATTGCCTTTTTCCCCTCACCAATTACCCACACAATATTCTCTACACTCTCCTTATCAAGGAGGGTTGCAATACAAATTAGTACAGGATTAAAGAGTCTAACTTGCAACCCCCAACCACATACAAAAAAATGCAAGCGTGAGCGCTAATATTCCAAGTATCCGAGTCTGGCCTTTCTCGGTTTCAGACTATCCACCCCCTCCTAATCCATACGAAAAAGGAGTATCGCTGTGTGAGGTCCTCAACACCCACCACCCCATCCACAGTGTGGTAATTTGTAATAAGCAGGATCCAAAATACAGATACTCAGAGAATCATCCTAATAATGATTACTGTAAGAAGCAACTCATTGGATGGTAGGCAGCTTCAGTATAACACAGAGGAAATATCGCCCCTTCAGTGGATCTTAATCGGTGTGACCCTCATAGAGGAGGAAAGCACTTACCACTATCCTCATATGTCGAGAGGAATTCCAGTAGAAGTTAAATTTAGGGTTGCCCGCCCAGGCCTTCACCCCCAGGACTTAAATCTGAGAAAAAGAGAAGCTGCACAAAGTGGCCCCATTGAGGGGTCGTGGACCGAGCCCAGCGCCCCCACGCACCATGAACAGTAAACAGTACTTCGATGTACTTCACGGGTGCGCGCGCGGGTGCGCTGGATCCACGTATCTTATAGGAGGCAAGGAGGGATTACCACACCAAAGGGCGGGGCCACGTGCCGAGTACACACCTTAAAGAAACCAGAAAGAAAAAGAAAAAAAAAAACTTGTAAGTGAACGTTTGTGTTGGAAGCTTTCAAAGCAGCCACTAGGGCGCATGTAATTAAACAACAATGGAGAGCGTGTAGCACGTAGAATCAAGCACATAGGATCACGTAGGTTCAGATCAGTCTCGGATGCTAAAGCCCAGCGTGCGGATGTCCCGCACGGACAAACCACTCTGTCAAAGTTCCACTTATAAGAATCACAGACAGTCACCTTTTCACTTTATCCGAGGTCAGGCAAAGATGTGTAACGCACAAAGACGTCCTCCTGTCTTGAGCCTAGGCGCACTTGATGAAATGAACACACAACACCAGCAGCACCCGCCCGCAGTAAACAGTACTTCGATGTACTTCACGGGTGCGCGCGCGGGTGCGCTGGATCCACGTATTTTATAGGAGGCAAGGAGGGGTCACCACGCCAAAGGGCGGGGCCACGTGCCGAGTACACAACCTTTTCACTTTATCCGAGGTCAGGCAAAGATGTGTAATGCACAAAGACGTACTCCTGTCTTGAGCCAAGACGCAAATGATGAAATGAACACACAACACCAGCAGCACCCGCCCGCAGTAAACAGTACTTCGATGTACTTCACAGCATGGTTTCTTCTTACTGAACCAATCATAGAGACACTCATCAGTGGACTGGGTGTATTTATGTGTGCACCTGTGTAGGAGAAAGTTCTATAAATTTCGTCCTATCCACTTGTCTTTTTCTAGCAGCAGCAAATGATGGCCATAGAGACTCTACTATAACCTCCATGCGTGACCTCCCTCCAAGGGGTAACCTTGGTTCATTTATCATAGGCACAGCTGCCCTGGTGTGTATTTCTAAAGTTGGAACAATCACATAAGGTTTCAACTGCCTAGTAGTTGCCACGTCTGTACCCTTCTCTTGTACATGATGATACACAGGAATCTTTACTTTATGTGTCTCCACATAATAAGTCGTGCGTACTGTAAGTGAGAGTAACACTATTATGAACACAATGCAAGTGTAGATGGCACAGAGGTAGGACCACTTGCACTAAGACTTTTTTGCACATAGTGGACGTCTCTCGTGATCTGCCATAATGAAGTTGCTAATGATGCTGCCCATCTTTACTTTTAAGGAAGGAAAAAATGACCTTTAGTGGGGCAACATCTTGCACTATTTCTGGAATCTGCTGATTCAGCTCAAAAAGTTCCTCAATCAGCTTCAGCTAGTTAATTTTTTTCGATGATGAACACAAATTCCCAATGGATGCCACAAATTGGACTCTCACCAGACGGCATGAAACAAAAGTTCTCAATCGCAGGCTTTTGGATTTTCTTCCTTGAAAGTCTCCTTCAGTTTTCAGCATCCTCTAGGCCTATCCATTCACTTGGATAATTATGTCTCTAAATATTTGATTGACCGCTTCATTGTTTCTCGGGTCTCTCAGGAAAGTTCGAACGCAGGTCTGTCTTCCAACAAGATGTGGACATTCCTCTATAAGATAATAGAATACCAAACTGACCAGTCTGTGTGCATTATCCAGTGACAGGGGCATCTGTATTCCCCACACTGGACTCAGGAAGCTGAAGAATCTGCTCAATAATAGCTGCAAGCAATCTTCTCACAATTGGGTCATTCTTAGGATCTTGCAGAAAAATATGAATGTCAGTAGTTCTCCCCACCATTACAGGATAAGCGTGCAAGATGAACACGTAAACAACAAGAATAATCTGTGAAACGTTGTCATTGGGCACCACCATGGGTACCTCCGAACAGATAGTCAGTAAGAAAGGAACCGGGAACTGCTCCCTTTTCCATTCGTCGAACAGAAACTCCAAGCCTGGCATACTCTCCTTTATAATTAAGACTTAAGCATGTCTTAGTACAATGTCAACAAACGCCTGTGGCTGAAGAACAACTATCTTCCCTTAA
This sequence comes from Ambystoma mexicanum, assembly GCF_040938575.1. Lineage (NCBI taxonomy): Eukaryota > Metazoa > Chordata > Amphibia > Caudata > Ambystomatidae > Ambystoma > Ambystoma mexicanum. Next base: position 659,756,000 of record NC_090929.1, on the reverse strand, counting down.
TTCCTTTTTTAGTAACAAAAAAAGAGTGTCCCAAAATAAGCCACAGTCCAATATACCCTTATCGTTATTCAACAGCTTCTGCGTCATCCGTCCTCACCATAGATCTAGTCTGCACGTGCTGTGGTTCTTCCCCGATTCTTGCTTCCTAAGGGTGCGGGTGTGCTGAGGAGTCTTCAGTATAGATCTATATGTCACTAAAGAATATCCAAGTACGTTTGCCTTGCACCTTAACTGCAGATGGTGTAGTGTCTTTTTACTAAAAAAGGGCTTTTGAAAAGAAGCGCATGCCACCTTCTAGCAAAGTTTGCAAATTATGACAGTATTTCCGGGAAACAATTTGGAAATACAAAACTGATCATCTATGGTTGTTTTAGCATCTCCTTCTGTGTTCTGCGCTGCCCCACCCCCTTTTCGCTAGAGCTGATCTGAAATGACAGAGATACTTAAAGTCATACACGTAGGGTTATCACATAGCTCCTTTCCTAACAATTCTCCTGTTGGCTAGGCATCACTTCTAATACTAAATGGAGGTGTGAGAGATATCCTCATTCACCTCCTTGTATTTCATTCATAAAGAAAAATGGTGTTCTGAATCTCACTGGTTGTCTTCACGTACACAATGCCAGTAATAGGTAATGCACCCATCTTTTCTTCAGGGTCACTTACCATTCAACTACTCTCTCTTTAAGCAAGCTGCCGGGTGCTTTCACAGACCTTTGTCCACTTGCTGGTGATATGTCAATGAAAGCTTCTGCTTTCAGCAACAAGCTTATCTATCCACAGACTGTTTTAACACAAAATAAGGGTCATTAGCTAGTTGCAATAATTTCCATATTCTCCATCTTAAAAAAACCTTTCATACTAAAAATTCTGCAGTACTGGTGGCGTCTGGGTCTGTATACACAGTCCAGTTTTAATCCACCTTAAAAAGGCTATAATCATATATGTGTATTCTTTACAGACTTGCAGCATGTTGTTTTTTCTCAATATGCAAATGCTAAAAGAGATCCTTAAGTCTTAGTATAGCTCCTCTAATCGTGTGCAAGGTGTGCCCAAAAGTAAACTTGTAACAGACGGTACATGTTACTATACAAAATGCAACATATTCTACTATATTTAAAACAAACCAATCCTCAGCACTTGCTGCGGCGAGGTTCTCTCTAATAACGTGCGCATGGTAGTGCAGCTGTTCCAACTCCACCCATAATAAGGTTAAAGGCATCACCGGTTTACCAATGTTGTCTTGTCACCACAATGCCTAAGAGGGGTTTAAAGAACACCCTCTCCACGTCCACAAGTCTTCTTTGTCTTGTGGGTGCTTCCCTTTAAATTTCTCCCAACTGAGTTCAAGAAAAATTATTATAATGATTTGACACACTCATAATCACCACCATTCTTTCATTCACATCAGGCGTATCAAATAACATGAAAAAAGGGGGGGTGTCACCTCATTCACGGTGCACTGCCCAAACTGGGAATGGAAAACATAGAAATGGAGCAGATATATAATCAAACTTTGTTTCTTTGTAGAAAGTATAATACAGGCAAGAAATCTAGTTCTTACTAGTTTGAGCGTATTCAAACACGAAAATATAGATTCTGCAGGGGATTCCGCCCCGTTATATCAGGTTCCGACCAACATGATCCATTGGGATACGGCAATCGATTTCCTCCCATTGAGAGCTTATTTTTGACCATTGAACAGCCTATATGCTTTTCACATATTCCACTAGAACGGTTTGCTTCGTATCAGCACTTCTGTGCCGATACCTACCTTGCTCAGGCCTGTAAGTGCCTTTCCCGCTCAATCCCCAAGCTTTGCCTTGATAAGGACCTGGTTTGGGCCGAAACACGTGTCGGCAGATCTGTTCTGAACTTGCTCTATAAACCATATCTCATATACAACCTATTGGGTCCAAGAGCTAGATTTTTTGCCTGTATCATACTTTCTACAAAGAAACCAAGTTTGATTATATATCTGCTCCATTTGTATGTTTTCCACCCCCTGTTTGGCAGTGCACCGTGAATGAGGTGACAGCCCCCCCTTTTTTCATGGCTTACACATTCCTGTAGATTTCGAGGTAACTACTGGTCCCTCTAAGGTGCAGCAGCCTACTCTTGATGTTATTTGCACAAGTTTCCATCATTTTGTAGTCCCAGCGTCTCTATCAACTGGCACACCTTGGGCCTCATTACACGTAGTGCGGTAAGGGTTTACCGGTACGGGTAAGGGCACCGGTACTGGTAAACCCTTACCGCCTTACTACGAGGTCCCTTTGCGGGTTGGTACTTTAACGCCTGCTTTTTAGCAGGTGTTAAAAACCAACCCGCAAAGGGACCAGGGTGCTAATTACGGTACCGCAATTTGCGGCACCGTAATTAGCGCCTTCCCCATTCCCATAGAGCCCTATGGGGCAAAAATGGGAATGGGGAAGGGCAATGGAGGAAGGGGGAATTACTGCCCCACCAACCTTGGAATAGGGCGGTAATTCCCCTTTCCTCCAAGGCGGTGCCGGTAATTTACCGGCATGGACCTTGGTCCACCGCCTACCGTGTAATGAGGCCCCTTGACTCAGTTTGTATCAAATAACATAATTTCTTATGTATATGCAATACGTTTTGATTCCACATCTGCTTTTTAATTTCCACATGAAATAAAATCTGCCCTTTTGGTGTGAGCTACACATTGTAGCTACAATAATGGCTACTGGGAGTGTAGTGCTTCAACAAGCCTATCCAATAAGATTGCGTGCTGCACTGGAGTGCCATCTGCTCGGAGGTAGTCCCTCCTTTTCCTGCGTGCACCTTTGACGTCACATAGGCAGAGTCACTGTACACTGTTACTACCTAGTCTGCCTGATTCTCGAGCGCTACAATCAGCACCACTAATTCTGTAGCCTCTGCTGAAAGATGAGACAGTAGTCGATCAACCCTCCATTGGCCGTGAGCTTCACCACAGTGGCACCTGTATATCCTTGTCCATCATTCTGATCGATTCTTGAAGAACCGTCAATAAAGAGAATTTCTCCAGCTGCCAATGCATTTTCCTCCACCCTTGGGAGCTCATCATAGAACTCCTCATAGTTTAAACAATCATGTGCATGCTCACTCTCTGCCAGTGGTTCCGATACAAACATGGCAGGATTCACTGGTCTGCATCTGACTATTTTAATTACTGGATTTGATATGACCACCTCGTAGATAAAAGCCCTTCAAGACGTCAACTTTACTTTAGGTTTCTCCAAAATGGCAAACAATGCCTACTTATCAAATAACGTCATAGAGCATCCCTTTATTATCCTCACAGCCTTGTTTAACAGTGACCATGGCGGCTGCCAGAACTGTTCACATGAGCATGACCCCTTACTACTGAGTCCAAAATCCCTCTATTATATTTTCAGGTCTGGCTATTGCTTCCGGGTGTTCCCTTAGTTCAATAACACCCTCCTCCTCCTTCCCACCTGTGTCTTCAGATGAAGAGTACCGTTGTCTACCCTTCTTCTGTTTATCCTTTAGTTTCTTACGGAAGAGATACAGCTGTCCTCGAGTGGAAGCCACCCTCTCACCTTTTTAGTGAAGACGTGTAGGGGACCATCTCCCTAGAACGCCAGTGAGAGAGGAAAAAGACAAAAGGCATAAAAAAACCTCTCAAAGGATGCAGTCCATAAGAGGCACTTTAGAGGAAGTGTTCATCTCAGTAATCCTGTTGCCTGCTGCAGATGTTTGTATGTAGAGGACAGGATGGATGGAGTCCTGGTAGACGAAGAGCAAGATGAGAAGCACCTTCCTAATAGAGTACAATACAGGTGGTAGCCCAAAACAGGAAAACAAACTAATAGCCACAAGGCAGAGGGTGGAAGAGTATGGTAGCGACCGTGCAGGGGCAGACAGAGGAAAGAAAAGGCGAGCCAACTGGATAAAAAGGTAAGAAGAGTCAGAGTAAGGCAGCAGGAGGGCAACGGGAAGGAAACGGGACGGGACCTGTGAGAAAGGAAAGCTGCGCTGCGGCAGCAATATGAAGCCGAGGCTCGAAGCTATTGCAGCACGGAAATCGAGACAGAAAAAGGAACAAAGTAGAAAACCAAGCCATCCAAAAGGACGAGGTGAAGGACCGAACAAGAAGAGTTTAGGAACAGAAAGCAACACGAGGAAAAGTGTTACACTTCAGGCTTCCCCGCGGGCATCCTTGCAGAAGACAACTTCTTTACAGGCTCCTCTATGGCAAGGTACAAGCTACCATGGCGTCTGTACAAACGTCGACGCACTCCAGCTCACAAACGTCGACGCACTCCAGGTCACCTGACACGTCTTGTACGTGGAAGACGTACAGCAAACCACGCCCCTCTTACGACTATAAAAACACCGTCTACCAAGGGGCTCGTTGCTGCTAATTAGCGTTACCAGCTACACACGGTTTTGTCCGTTTCCTCTTCGTGTCTGCCTACACGAATCCTTATCTGAACTCCTGGTTTTGACCCTTTGCCTGACTTTTGGATTGCCTCGTCTCCTCCTTTATTCCTGTCGTGCTCGTCTGTTTGTTGGACTCGGAACGCTACTGGATACGGCTCTCTTCTGTGTCTTGCGGTTCTTTCCTGGTTGCCGCTCTGCACATCAATTTGATGTCTACTATCCGGATCATCTCAACAGCTAATCAACTATACTCGTGTTCTCAGGTACATACATATTGTCTTCCATGGATATTGTCTTCTGTTGGATTCTGGGACATTGAGTGACTTTTCTGTGAGATTGCTCTTAAGTGCATATGAATGCCCTCCTGAACTGCACCAACCCGGCACTAGTGCGTCCCTCGTGCCGTTCGGGGTTACTTACCTGTACTAACTTCCCTGTTTGTTATTTTCTCCTGTCGTTGTCTTCAGAATCCTGGACTCCTCTTACTCCATTTATCTTTATTCAGGTCAGTTTTTTATCAATTCTATAGCTATAGTGGGAACCGATACTGATTTAGTTCAATTCCACTCATTTGTGTTATTCTTTGTAGATCATCCCGGGGAAACTCAACTCCACTCCAATATCTATCTAGGTAGTTGTCCAATCATTTCAACTGTTCTAATCACTTGTATAATATCAACACTGTCTAATATCTAGGTATTCTTTTGCAGCATTGGTATTGGCGGTGTGTGTTCTCCCCGCTCTTTTACTCAATTGACATCTCTGTCTGTTCTAACTGAAACAGCAGAGAGGTACATTGTGGAAAAGAGCCCCTCTTTGAGGAAGCCTGAGTCTGGTACTCAGGGGAGCTGGGATGGAAGGCTGAATTCGGAATCTTATACCACCAACATCTCCAAGGTCATTTTCTCTGCATCTTCGGCCTATTTGGCGTGGTGAGTAACAGAATTAGCAGCCACGGAAAAATGTCCACAGAGGCCAATGATGCTTTGAATCAAATCGTGCAAATGGTCACGGATCTACGTACCGACTTGACCAATGCACAAGAAGCACTGCGCCAACGTATGGACGCCATTCAGTCTTTGGTTACCACACCAGCGTCACAGATGGCTGGTGCTGGAGCTACAGCATCAGGTTCAGGTTTCCACCTCCACAGCAGGAACCAAACCTGATCATGCTTACAACCCAGTTCCCTCAAGCTCCTCCTGAACGCTTCCTAGGCGACCCTAAACAATACCGAACCTTCATTAATCAATGCAAATTGCATTTTCTGTGTCGCCCCGCCTCATTTCCCACATCTACAACCAAAGCGGCTTTTGTTTTGTCTCATTTGGGAGGCACTGCAGCCGCAAAGGGCTAACCCGTTGTTGGAATCTAATAGTCATGTTCTCTACAATTGTGATGCCCTTCTTGCTATGATGAGTAAAGTATTTGATACACGTTATACTACTCAAGCTACTGATCTGGAACTCTTAAAACATCGACAAGGAAACAATTCTTTATTGGTTTATTTGGCACGATTCAATCAGTTGGCAGCAGAAACTGACTGGCCTGAAGAAAAGAAGACAGCTGTCTTCTATCAAGGCCTCTCAGATGAACTAAAGGACATCCTCTCCACTGTTCCTGTAGTTCCCATGGCATTCGGGGAACTGCTAGTCTTAGTCCTTCAGATTGATGCTCGTAAGTCCGAAAGACGCGGCAAAAAGAAAACAGCTTTTTTCAGCACGGTTTCAGTAGAGGCCTCGTCTTTGTCGTCTCCTGCACCTGAACCTATGCAGATTGGGGTGGTTAGGGGACCGCTTACCCCTGCTCAACGAGAATATCGTCGATCACACAATCTCTGCATGTATTGTGGGGCCTCTGATCACTTATTACCCGAGTGTACCAAAAAACCTAAAAGAAAGGCAGGAAACGCCAAATCCCGACAGTAGACAGAGTCCCTATGTCGGGAAACTCACCCTTGGACTCTACATTACAGAATCCGAGTCATTTAGTCCGCCTACCTGTTACATTTTCCTTAGATCATGGTGTTTAATTCCAGACAACAGCCGTGATTGATTCAGGTGCAACAGGTAATTATGTTGATCAATGTTTTGCCGCCATGTCAAGAATACCACTGGTTCGCAAAACTATACCTGAAACAGTGAATGCAGTGGATGGTTCACTTCTTGTCTCAGGAATGGTAACTCACCAAACAGTTCCACTACATATGAGTACTGATGAAGGCCATACTGAAGACATATCATTTGATATCATTAAAGCACCAGCTTACAAAATCATTCTGGGCATTCCATGGTTGAAACTTCATAATCCTGCCATCGACTGGTCGACATCTCAGATTCAGTTCCCTTCCAATATGTGCAATACTCGATGTACTACATTACTCGGTATTACCCATGATAGTCCAGTCAGGGCGCTAGTTTCACCTACGATGCATATCGGAGCTGTCTCTAAAAATGTTACCTCTGTGATACCTTCTCAATATGCAGATTACACAGATGTTTTTGACAAAGGGATGGCAGATACTCTACCCCCACATAGAGCTTATAATTGCCCAATAGACCTAATTCCGGGAGTAAAAATACCATCTGGCAGAGTGTACTCCCTCACTCTCAAAGAAGACGAAGTTCTTAAAGATTACATAGACAATGCTTGGACCATGGGATTCATTCGACCTTCCAAATCACCAATTTCATCACCACTTTTCTTTGTCCCTAAGAAGGAAGGGGATCTACGTCCTTGTATTGATTATCGTGCTTTGAATGCAGCAACCATAAAAAAACAGAATCCTCTTCCTCTGATTTCTGTCCTTCTTGATCAATTGGGTTCTTCCAAAATATTCACTAAGCTTGATCTCAGAGGAGCTTACAATCTCGTCCGCATGAGAGAGGGGGACGAATGGAAGACCGCATTTAAAACACGTTACGGTCTATTTGAGTATCTTGTCATGCCTTTTTGGCTATGTAATGCCCCGGCCACCTTTCAATCTTTCATGAACGATCTGTTTTACGACATTCTTGGTCAATTTGTTGTTGTCTATCTGGACGACATTTTGATTTACTCTCAAAACCAGGAAGACCACGAAAAACATGTCAAGATAGTACTCCAACGTCTGAGGGAACATAGATTGTTTGTTAAAGCCGAAAAGTGCATATCTCATGCCTCAGAGGTGGAATTTTTGGGATATGACCTTACTAACAATGGAGTGCGCATGAGTCAATCCAAAATTAGTGCGATTCTGGAATGGCCTGTGCCCAATTCAGTTAAATCTTTACAATCATTCCTGGGATTTGCAAACTTTTATAGACGCTTCATCAATGGGTTTTCTGAAATATCTGCACCACTTACCTCTCTGACAAGTGCCAAAGTACCATTTGTATGGTCTTCAGAAGCTCAGAGAGCCTTTGATCAATTAAAATCAGCCTTCACTTCCGCTCCTGTCCTCAAACATCCTGATCCCGAGCTTCCTTTTTTTGTTGAAGCTGATGCTTCAGGTTATGCCCTTAGGGCGGTATTGTCTGAAATCTGTCCGCATTCGGGAGAGATTCATCCTGTTGCCTATTTCTCTCGTAAATTGACAGCTTACGAAAAGAATTATTCCATCACAGAACGCAAACTTTTAGCCATCAGAGACGCATTCTTGGAATGGAGGCATCATCTTTTGGGGCCAAACACCTTGTAACTGTATACTCGGATCACCGCAATCTGTTAGCCTTCAAATCTATGAAATGTCTTACGGCTAGACAGGCGCGGTGGCATTTATTCTTTTCACAATACCAATTTGTTATCACATACCGTCCTGCTAAAGCTCAAGTTCCGGCTGATACTCTCTCGCGCTTAAATGCGGATGGTCATTCAATACAGGTCGAAGCTCTTCCTCTTCTACCAAACAAGGTTGTTTGTGGTTGTTCCGTTCAGCCCTCTTTGCGTTCAATCATCCTTGATTGGGTTTCAAAACATCCAATAGAGATCACTGACCTCAATCTGGAAATCATTCAGGGTATGCCATTAATTCAAGGGCGTGTCTATATACCCTCAGGTCAAGCTAGAGATTTAGCGCTTCAGTGGTCTCACGATTCTTTGATTGCTGCACATCCAGGAAGTCAAAAAACTCTTGAAGCCTTACGGCGTTGGGCTTGGTGGCCTTCCATGGTTCGTGATGTAAAGGATTACATTTTGACTTGTTCCATATGCACTGCGTTTAAAACTTCTAGAGCCAAACCAGTTGGATTGTTACAACCTCTTCTTGTGCCGTACAAACCTTGGCAGATGCTGTCAATGGATTTCATTGTGGAACTTCCTGACGTTCAGGGCTATGACACTATTTGGGTAATCGTTGATTACTTCACTAAATATGCATTGTTCATACCTTGTTCTGGTTTGCCTGCAGCTCCGGAATTGGCGAAACTGTTCTTGACAAATGTGTTTCGTTTCTTCGGTTTACCCTCGGTTATTGTTTCCGATCGTGGCACACAATTTACGTCACGATTCTGGAAGGCTCTTACAGCTTCTCTGGGTATTGAGGACAGATATTCCTCGGCTTACCATCCTCAAACGGATGGGCAGACCGAGAAACATAATGCTACCATCGAACAGTATCTACGCGGTTTATGCCTTCAGTACCAACAGTCTTGGTTTATTTCTTTGCCTTATGCAGAATTTGCATACAACAACTCTATGCATACATCAACTGGAGTTTCTCCCTTTTTTCCCCTGTATGGTGGTCATCCTAGGGCACTTCCACTTGATCCAGTATTACCGTCCATTAATCCTGCAGCAAAAGATTGCATCAGAGATCTCGATAAGATTCATCGGGATGTACGCTGTCTTTTACTCCGAGCTCAAGATCGTGCCAAGAAGTATGCTGATGTGCATCGATCACCTGCTCCAGTCTATCGCAGTGGCATGAAGGTGTGGTTATCATTCCGCAATTTGAGAATTGCAGGTAAACGCTCGCTTCTGCCCAAATTTGTGGGACCCTATGTCATTACTGATGTCATCAATCCTGTGGCAGTTAAGCTTTCTCTGCCGCGATCATGGCGCATACATCCAGTCTTTCATGTCTCCTTGATCAAGCCTTTCATCCATGGGACCCGTCTGCCTACTCGTCCTTCGCCGATCTTGGTGGATGGTGAGGAGGAATACGAGGTCTCGCGTATCCTGGACTGCAGAGTGTCTAGGGGTACGTTGTTCTACCTCGTGGATTGGAAGGGGTATGGGCCTGAGGACCGTACTTGGGAGCCACTCTCCAATTTGCATTGTCCGGTTCTTCTGAGGAGCTTCCATTCCGCCAGGGGGTTGCCGGAGTCTTTGGGGGAGGATGCTGTTACACTTTAGGCTTCCCCGTGGGCATCCTTGCAGAAGACAACTTCTTTACAGGCTCCTCCATGGTCAGGGTACAAGCTACCATGGCGTCTGTACAAACGTCGACGCACTCCAGGTCACAAACGTCGACGCACTCCAGGTCACAAACGTCGACGCACTCCAGGTCACCTGACACGTCTTGTACGTGGAAGACGTACAGCAATCCACGCCCCTCTTACGACTATAAAACCACTGTCTTCCAAGGGGCTCGTTGCTGCTAATTAGCGTTACCAGCTACACGCGGTTTTGTCTGTTTCCTCTTCGTGTCTCCCTACACGAATCCTTATCTGAACTCCCGGTTTTGACCCTTTGCCTGACTCTTGAATTGCCTCGTCTCCTCCTTTATTCCTGTCGTGCTCGTCTGGTTGTTGGACTCGGAACGCTACTGGATACGGCTCTCTTCTGTGTCTTGCGGTTCTTTCCTGGTTGCCGCTCTGCACATCAATTTGCTGTCTACTATCCGGATCATCTCAACAGCTAATCAACTATACTCGTGTACTCAGGTACATACCTATTGTCTTCCATGGATATTGTCTTCTGTTGGATTCTGGAAAATTGAGTGACTTTTCTGTGAGATTGCTCTTAAGTGCATATGAACGCCCTCCTGAACTGCACCAACCCGGCACTAGTGCGTCCCTCGTGCCGTTTGGGGTTACTTACCTGTACTAACTTCCCTGTTTGTTATTTTCTCCTGTCGTTGTCTTCAGAATCCTGGACTCCTCTTACTCCATTTATCTTTATTCAGGTCAGTTGTTTATCAATTCTATAGCTATAGTGGGAACCGACACTGATTTAGTTCAATTCCACTCATTTGTGTTATTCTTTGTAGATCATCCCGGGGAAACTCAACTCCACTCCAATATCTATCTAGGTAGTTGTCCAATCATTTCAACTGTTCTAATCACTTGTATAATATCAACACTGACTAATATCTTGGTATTCTTTTGCAGCATTGGTATTGGCGGTGTGTGTTCTCCCCGCTCTTTTACTCAATTGACATCTCTGTCTGTTCTAACTGAAACAGCAGAGAGGTACATTGTGGAAAAGAGCCCCTCTTTGACGAAACCTGAGTCTGGTACTCAGGGGAGCTGGGATGGAAGGCTGAATTCGGAATCTTATACCACCAACATCTCCAAGGTCATTTTCTCTGCATCTTCGGCCTATTCGGAGTGGTGAGTAACAAAAAGCGAGAGGAAAACAGCGCGTAGACTCAAAAGCGAGAGCGAAAGGGTTGCAATGCAGCGTTGTTAGGGAGAGGAAATAGAGAGTCAGAAACAACTAGACCAGCACTGTGAGAACAGAAAAAAACATGATGGAGTACTCTAATGGCGTCTAGCTGCCCATGTCTTCCACAAGCACCAGGATGGCAGGCGCGTGACATATATATGCAAGAGGTTTGTACCTGACATTAAAAATCTTTTAGTTCTATTGACACTCTTCATTGGACCACCCCCCCTGTACATGCTGTAATAGGTTCACTCTTGTTTAAAAATGCATTCCTGGTGTTTTGAACATATTATGCCTTTAGCAGTAAACAAAATCATCACACTCAATTTGGTCCTTAAATTCTGACCCAATATGTGAACATATGTCTGCTTTAAACATAACAATAACAGCTCAGACATGTCCCTTTCCTATACATGGGTGTGTTACACTCGTGTCTATTAAACACAAAAATTATTTGCCTCTTATATTATTGTCAACTCTCAGTTTCCTCATAGGGATTGTTAGGCGTCACCAATAACATTGATCATATTCAAGTCTCTCATTACGCCATCTTATTGTGGATATATTCTTATCCTTGTCTATAAATAGGATTCCACCCACAGTGTTTCCTCCTATTCTATAAGTCATTATTTTTCTCATATTTGTGCTTTGCTTATGTCTACATAAGTGTCTGCTTATGTTAAAAACGTCTTGCTACACTCTCAGCGCTTGTCTATTACACTGTTTGATTCTGAGCGACTCCATCTCTGTTCTGCTCCAACTATGCATGCAGGTGTAAAGTCCTTCCTCTCAATATGCATTATTTTACACAAATCCTTAATTTCTACACATATAAACAAAATATCCTGTCATACCACAAGTCCAACATATAAACAAAGGTCTCCCCATCCCACGTACTTGATTATCATTCTGTTACTCACCGAACGGTGAACTCCCGAAACTGAAGACCACGTCAGTGTAGTTTAGGAGTTGATTGTTCCTACCCAAGCCTCCTCTCTATGGGGGAAGTAACTATTTTCAATGATATGGCCCTCTACTGTATGAACAGTAAAAAAAGGTCCCGATCACTTAAAAATGCAGGGAGAACACACTGCCACGTAACCGACTGCAAAGAAAGGTAAAGATCATAAGCAACATGTGATAAGTAAATATATATGATCCAGAGATTCACAGAGATATACCTGATATGTCCTCCCCCAGACTGGCTACAAGAGACACCGGTTGACCTCCTACCAAAAACAAAAAGAAATAGTACTGTAATAACTAAATTGGGATCCAGGCTGTGTTACAAAAGAAAATCGTTGTGTCTTACCACGAGAAGTACTGGATTTTCCTTAAAGGAGACAACGACAGGTATAAAATAATAAAGAGGAAGGTTAGAAAGGGTACTACCCCCGGGAGGCACGAGGAGCCCTCTAGTTCTGGGTTGGTGCAACCTCAGCGTAGTGTCCTTTATGCACGTAGAAAGGGTGAAGGAGTTCCAGTAAGTTGGTTAAGGGTTATAGGAGGAAGCTGTGGTGTTTCCAGTTGCATGAAAGATGGAAAGGCACGGGTGCGTGAAGTGCTTTAAGTTATACGGGAAGATACAATAAGCACATTCCAAGCGGTGAGAAATTGAGTGACTCACCGTCCAAGCAGTAGATGCACAGGCTCTGTGCAGTGAAGGAAAGCAGAGCTGTACTGGCCTTCAAGCAGGTAAGCAGAAAACACGTGCAGAAAATGGATGAATGAGTTCTGGTACTCGGGTAGGTGATATAAGGAACACAGGCAATTTGGCGATGCAATCCAGTTAAACTTCAAGAATCCTGATACACGGGCGAGCAGCGTCATAAGCAAGGCGAAGGGCAGAGCAGTCCAATGAACAAGCAAAAGACCTGGTACATGGGCGGGCAGGGTACTGGACACAAAAAAATGGGCAATGCAGTCCGTATAAACACAAGGAATCCTAGTACACGGGTGGGCGGAGCGTAGAACAGCAAGAAGAAAGTCCACAAACCAAATGAAGACGGAACTTCACGTAGCAACTTCAAACAGTAGCAGCGAGGAATGGCCCACAGCTGTTTATGAAGGCGGACACAATTAGGGAGAGCATCCAGCAATACCGTGGAATGCTCACATGACAAACAACCAGTCAGCATGGGAATTGTAGTCCCATTTACAACATATGCTGCCTTGCTCTCCCCTGCAGTTTCCATCGGGCAACAAACGGTGCCACAAAGCACTGCACACCACAAGGAAGGGTGAAGCCTTACACATAGCACCAGGGTGTATTTGGATGCGCGTGACACGTGGCATGGAGGATTTCTGCAAGCGCTTGTGCGCATTGCGAAGTGTGACACATTGTATATGTTTTGAAACCCACCTTGATTATTCTATAAGCGCTCCTAATTGTTCTGGAAGCCCCTATCCTGAAAGCTTCCCTTTCCCCATGCTGCAAATCCACTGTTTTGTTTTTCTCAACCTTCCTTTGGCTCTTCACCTGCGGCATATTTGTTGTTCGCTATGTACCTAACCCATCTCCATTAGCCTTTATTGTCCATTCAACAGTTTATTTGGAGAGTTTTTCTGCACTAACCTTGTCTCTTTGCCTTTCCTAATATCGTCTTCCTTTCAATTCTTTTCTTGCAAAAACCTGCAATAAAGCACAATGGTCAGCAAAATCGCCGACCACAGTGTTGTTTCTTTGATTATCAATTTCTTGAGCGGCTTCTGTACCTTGTCAGGCAGCCCTTAGCACACATATAGCTCATATATCTGATATGTCCAGGTGCAGCACTCTAAGCACTCTCCAACCCATCATTATTTAGTATAAAACGTTGCTCCATTATGAGCTGTGTTTTATCATAGTAACATCAGAATTTCCTACTTTTGATCAAACATCATTAGCTCTTTCCCCAAGGATAGCAATCAGGAGACCCTTGATGTCCTTTATAAATAGCATATTTTCTCCTGTCATTTTTCCAATTCATGTATTCATTTTTCAACGCCAGAATTTAAACTTAAAAGTCTGCACCTTAAATTATCCTTATCCATTTGCGGCCAAAGTAAATATTATGGTCTGGCCCCTCCCTTCTCTAACAGAAGAAGCTCTCATTTGTCACCCTTCATTTGTCTATCAGTGTCAGAAAAACTGGTTCTGTACCGCCTTCTACCTGGCAATAACCTTAGCCTGCTCATATATTGTGGCAAGTCCCTCTGACCATGGGACTGGTTTTAAGGTCGAATTAGCCATGTCACTACTTCTGACACCTAAAATATAAGGATGTCTAAATCCGACAGTCTTACTTTCTTACCCATTGAAATATACCCTTCAGGGCTACATGTGTTACCTTCCTCCTCATGAATAGGTACTCTATTCTTGTCTAACATATCCTGTGCCTAGCTTCTGTGATTTCTCTTTTCATCATTTGTATTCATAGTCAGTCTATTTAAAGACAATTCCTTGGGTTTTAACACTGCATGAGGCTCCCTTAATGTCGTAGAACTGTGTACTCTTGTTTCGATCCTTTTTACCCATTGCCTCACGTCCTTGATACTTTTTACCATCGAGTTTGAGCAAAATCTGACCACCCATCCATTTTATCTGTATAACTACTAACTCATCAGCCTTATCCTTTCTTCCCCTTTCCATCCCTTTATGTCCCATCCTATATCTCTGAATATACTTGGTTGTTTGCTTCTCTCCTTGTTGCTTCTCTCCTTGTCCCTTGGGATCTTTAGAGATTACATCTCTCTCAGTATTTTTCTCAGAGTCCTCGTTGCTGCTTTACGCAGGCGACTCATATGCCGGGTTGCTGTACCCCATTGCTGCCTTGAGCTCTTTTAGTGGGTACATCCCGTCATTCTTTTTACTATCGCTGTCTGCTTTAGGCGGGCGGGTGGAGCAGAAGGCTCCTCATCTCCCTCTGTGCAAACATTAAGCATTCAATCTACAGGAGGCAGGTCCTCTCTGTCATGAATCGCCACTTTCGCCCCCTATGGACCTCATGGTCCATAATGCACCGCAACATCGGGTCAATAATGCTTCCAACATGGCCACCTGCACAGGAACGCCGCTCTCTAGCGTTTACGCTGGACGCGCTGCCTTCTAGAAAATAGGCATGCCCCTGCGGCTCTGCGCGTCTCAATGCTACTGTTCCGTGTTGTTAGCGATTGCTATCGTTAGTGCTCCTTTTTTGTCAGTGCCCTTTCCAGTTTCTTCTGTCCTTCCCTTCCAGGCTGCCCCCCTTGAACTGCTCTCGCAATTACTTCGCTCTTTCCTCCTTCCATCCCGGATCGCGCCCTGTGATCCCGTGCTAGCGGGTTTCCCTGCTTGCTCTGAACTCTGAATCTACGCTCCTATTAATTTCCTGGATTCTGCCGCAGTGCTTCCTTCCTGGATCCTGAACTCTACCCTGCTTCCTGGGGCAGACAGCGAACCTCACACTGGATCCAGACCCAGAGGATACGCGCCCTTACCTGTACAAGTCCAGAACAACCAGGAAGAAGGAAAGATCTCCCAAGAAGACTCAACCCAGAGAAAAACTGGTGAGAAAAAGGGCTGAGTGTGACACTCTCTCTCCTCCTGGTATATTTCCCAGAGCTTTAAACTCGCTAGTCGTTTGACTAACTTTTCCGTATATGCAGCATGCAAATATGTCGTCATATGCTGCAGAACTGCTTTCGATAATGATCCCCCTTGTGACCATGTCATGAACATTTTCTCTGCGGTTCCTTTAACCCATTCTTCCCTGTACTGTCTAAGCCTTGGTGCGTTTTTCAGCAGCTGTTTACAAAAATGTATAAGCGGAGTAATATCCTCCATTTTGACACGTCACTCTTTGACCGTCAATACTCACTATGTACTCTTTGCAAATTTCAATAACACTTTCGAATAAAAACAAAACAATATGAGCATGCACCAATCGTTGCATGCTCCAAACCCTTTATATCAGTTTTTTTACTTTAATCTTCTAAAAATATCCTCAATTCAAGTTCATTAAAATACACGCTTAGTTCTTTAACTCTCGCGTTTCTCCTTTTGATATTTATGAATCTCGTCTATTATTTCATCATCATTATACAATCACATAAAACAAACAGAAAAACACACTTGGCCAGCCACATATATCTTAGCCTTTCTCCTCAAGACTTCTCCTGCCTCTAAAAATACTCCTACAGAGTTTGAACAGCCCTCTTCAACCCTGTCTTTAACTGGGTTTGTCTCCTACGTCTTCCTCTGTGGGATTTTAGGTGCTGTTCCTTCTGTTACGTTCTTTAAAATGCATGTATCTAGGCATATTCATTATCGTGGACTCCCTCACAATACTTCTTAATTGCTTGGCCTCTCCTCAAGTCACTTATACTCAATATTCAACACTCATCATTCTCAAGTTACGTTATACCCACCTTCCACCGTTACTTATTTTCTCCTTATTGTTTTCTTCACCCACTGCCCATTAACACTTTTGCCACCTTACTCAGTTTTACTCACCATTCGCGTTTTTCAACTTCCGACTCTCTGGATCGTACGCCTCATCAGCAGCCTATCTAACCTTCCATTCGTTCAGCTTCTGTAGATGCTGGGTGGGGTTTCTGCTTGAAAACAAGGGAATCGTCTAACCTAGCTTGTACAAGACTTGCTTTATACTAAACCAGTCTACTACAGGGTGCTTCACGTCCTTTCAGCCGAATGACAGAGGTTGTGCGATATTTACGGGACCCCAAAGCTTACTTATCTCGATGGGTATCTAACCATCCTCTCAGCTAACACGTGAACTGGAGTTCCCAGCCCTTTAAGATGGTGTAGCTATACCCTTGCGATGGATGGGGATGCACAAATCATTCCAACATCAATAATAGAAACGACTTAGGTAGTTGGCAAAGGATAACTGTTTTAATATCAATTACCTAAAACAGGGAGTACAACGGACATCAGCAGACGTCCCTTATCACGATCTCAGCGCACTTCATAAAAAAGCTTGTTTATATAACGAAAAGTCATCATAGGGGACGTTAACTCACGTACAACTGACGTCATCCCATGTGGAAAACTACAAAAACCTAGTGGCAAGTGTGATAGGGTCTAACAGGATCATCTAAGTATATAATCCATAATTATCTAGGGCAGTGGAATAATGTGATTCGCTTATTAATATCAGGTGAGGCAACTAAGCCCTCCCCTCAAACAGGTCACTATTAACGTCACTAAATACACAACATTCCATTGGCTAAATAACTATAGGACCCTTGATCATGCGGTCCCCTGTCATTGGTTGGTTTCTAACCTCTGTCAGTACTTTCCCACCTACGTATAGCAGCACGCAGGCTGGGCGTCCCGGTGCTGGTGAGCTTGTTTTAACCATAGCTGCCCACCAATTAATGTATCCATTCATCATCACCTCAGTGGTTTGCTGTCAATTAGGACTTTGAACTTGTGCCCTCGTGTGTAGGTGTGACCATCATGCTCGTCCAACTTCTTCTCGCCACGTGACTGAAGACAACGAAATTGAGCTTCTAGTCTAGTAAAATACTATTTTCTAATAGACCTCTGATGTCTTCTTGTTTTTGTCCATGCCTTCTAAACAAGAGGTCCATTCTTTCACACGATTTGTATCCAATGTCAGCTCACTGCAGCCTGATAAGGCCTTGGCTTCTTGGCTCATCCAGCCATAGCATTTCCTTTCTGAGATCGCCCGTAATTCACTTGTTTTTCGAACTGCGACATACTGGAAAAACGGCCTGCTATTGTACGTAGTGGAAACATCCATTCTTCACTCACTTATATATACGTATATATTGGCGCATGCCGCAACCTATCCATTATAAAGTTAGCTTCAAGAATACTTCGTCTGCTTGCGTTTCTTTGCATATGTATGTGTAAAAGAGCTTGACATTTTCATCTATCTCGTTAGCATAAGCTTTGTCATGATCTATGCTTCCAAAAGATCAGGACTTGCCCGACTCCCTTGGAAGCAGACCCATAACCCCAGTTCCGAGTGCCAGCCAGTCCCAATTGGGACCTTTTGGACCCTGTCCTGGCGCCAGTGGCACCAGGCTCATAAAGATGCCCAGTCCCAGCGCTGGAAGCGCCGGGCTCATAATACTTGGGTGGATTTACCTGCAGCAGACCATGCTGCTTACTTACCTGTCAGTTGAACCCCTGATCCTCTTCTGTTTGGGACTACTTTTCCTGTTGGGTGGGGCAGGAGCCACTCCCTAGGTTCAGAACACTGGAACTCTTCTGGAAAGCAGGAACTCTTTTCTTACCTAGGCGTGGCTGTGGAAGGAGACACCTAAGCACTACAGGAGGCTATTTAAACCACACCCGATGGATGAATTTGCTTTGCGTTATTCTGCATTCTCTGCAGCAGAACGCTCATCGTGTCTTCTGCTTCTGATCCTGGGCCTAAGGGAACAAAGGCTTACCATCCTGGAATCCAGTCTTCAGCAGCACCTGTAAAGACAAAGAAAGAACAGGTTAGCACTACGGTCTTCAGTGGCAGCGCATCTCTTACCTGGTCCATCGGCTGTCACCAACTCGCGCTGCATTCCGGCATCTGAAAGACAAAGGCTTACCTACTCTTCGCATGCTCCGGAGGTCTTCGCACTGCATTCCGGCATCTGAAAGACAAAAGCTTACCAGCTCTTCGCACGCTCCGGAGGCCTTCGGCGCTGCATCCCGCATCTGAAAGACAAAAGAAGGTGCGTTTAAAGACATTGGGCAACTTTATTACTCACGTGCCATTACTCCTTCCCACGCCGAATCCAGTGGGTATTCCAGCACCCTTCAGCTTCTCTAAAGCTCCGAACTTGTACCTGCAAGACAAAAGGGACAGTTAGTGCGCATCGTGAAGCAGGCTACAAGCGCTTACTTACGTGCTTCCAGGCTCTTCTCCTCACGCGGGTTCGATCCTCAACTCTCATCAGCCCGCCATCCGCCATCGCCGGAACCCTGCAAAACAAGAGATATCATTACAAAAGACTTTTAAGACATTTGAAGTGCCCAGAACTTACCGTTCGTGCAGTTAACGACGGACAGCAGTCCTCTGAGGTCAAGAGGCCTGCACCCTTATCCAGTGAAGAAACTGGTTACGGCACCCTGCCCCGAGGCAGATGGAGAGCTCGACGTTCACTTACCTAAGACATCTTACTCTTCGAGTCAGACATACAGTGCATAGAGGTCCAGCCCAAGAGCCAACCGTGTGTTACACATCACCTTTGAAGATACAGCATTCACCCAGTCAAGACCGGCGCCTCTGCGGGAATCAGGTGAGCGTTACAGAACGCAAAGCCTACCGCAAAACTCCCACCCAGGCGCTATGGAAACCTCGGATACCGACCAGCTAGCCCAGTTACTTGGGGAACTAAGAGCAGAAGTGCATGCAGCCCGTCAGGAAACGAATGCTCTAAGAAGGGAACTGATTATTTCCAAGGAGCAAACAGACGATCTCGCTAGACAATTGCTACAGTCACAAGCCGGACAAACTCCGTTACCCGCATCAGGGGCAAATCTTCCTTCAACATCCTCTACGAACCCAGTGCAGATCAACCTACCTGGGAATGTACCTCTGGCTCCGCCCGAACGATTTTCTCGTGACACAAAGAGGTTTGCAGTATTTATTAATCAGTGCCGGTTGCACTTCTTATGCCGGCCAGCAGCCTTTCCAACTGATCAAACTAAGGTAGCTTTTGTGCTTTCGTACCTTAGTGGCAATGCGGCAGACTGGTCGATCCCTCTAGTTAATCAAGATGATCCGGTTCTCCATGATTTTCAAGCTTTTCAGCTCAGTATGGAAAAACTGTTTGCAAGACATTCACAGGGGCAGGCCTTGGACAATGAGCTCCTTTCATTGCGACAGGGTACTCAAGACCTTTTGGCTTATATTGCGTCTTTCAACAGACTGATAGTGGAAACTCGATGGCCTGAGGACAAAAGGATTACGCTGTTTTATAGAGGTCTACGTGGAGAGCTCAAAGATGTGTTAGCCCAAGTAGTGAATCCCCCGCAAGACTGTTCGGACTATATTGACTTAGTCGTTCAAATTGACCACAGACTGCAGAACAGGAAGGCCGATCGTTCCAAGTTTGATGCTCGAGTATTTTCCAAACCACCAACTCCTACCAAAGGAGTAGACTCTGGGGAACCCATGCAAATAGGGGGCCTGAAAGGACCACTAACACAAAAGGAGCGGGAAAGGAGAAAACAGCTGCAATTATGCCTCTATTGCGGAAACTCGGGGCACTTTCTTCGAGACTGTCCGGTGAAACCAGCCAAGAAGGCAGTAGGAGCTGCAGTTACCAGGGTCACAAACTCTGAGCAGGGAAACGACCTCGCCCGACAAGAATAGAGGTCCTCTTGCCGAGCGTTAAAACCAGTTCCGTGACCTCACATTTCGGGATACCTATGGTCCTCATTAGCCCTGAACATCCGGATCGATTACATGCGATTGAAGCTTACGTCGACAGCGGTGCCATCGGCAATTATGTGGATCATGAAATGGTTTTGAGGATGAATCTGACTCTTTGTCCAAAGGCTGTAAAGGACGTCATTACTACGGTGGATGGTACGGAGATAGCCTCCGGACCAGTAACGCATACCACCCAAGAAGTGACGCTAGTAAGTCAAGATGGACACCATGAGAAGATCGTGTTCGATGTGATCAAGGCCCCTCAGTTCCAGATTATTCTAGGAATTCCTTGGTTAGAGAAGCACAATCCTCAGATCGATTGGCGAGCAAGAACGGTTCAGTTTCCAGAATGTGTCTCTACTTGTCACCCTCGACCTGGTGTTGCACTGGCAGCAATTTCCTCGGAGGCTCCCCAGTTACCTCCTGAATACCTAGAATTCCAAGATGTTTTCCGGAAGGATCAGGCTAACTCTCTACCTCCTCATAGGTCTTATGACTGCCAGATAGACCTGATTCCTGGATCTACTCCTCCTTGTAGTAGAATTTATGCCCTCACCGAGCCTGAGAATCTTCACCTCCGACAATACCTGGATCAATACCTAGCGAATGGGTTTATTCGTCCTTCCAAGTCCCCTGCTTCCTCAGCTTTGTTCTTCGTTCCAAAAAAAGAAGGGGACCTTAGAACTTGTATAGATTATCGCGCCCTGAACCAGATCACCGTTAAGAATAGATATCTGTTACCTTTGATCCCTGAACTCCTGGACCAAGTCAGAAAGGCATGCATATATACAAAGCTGGATCTTAGAGGAGCCTACCACTTGGTACGAGTAAAAGAGGGCGATGAATGGAAGACGGCCTTCCGCACCAAGTATGGGCTATTTGAATATCAGGTCATGCCCTTCGGACTTTGCAATGCCCCGGCCGCCTTTCAATATTTTATGAACGATGTCCTCAGAGAGCTCATAGATGTGTGTGTTGTTGTTTACATTGACGACATCCTCGTTTATTCTTCATCGGAAACTGAACATCGGAAAACGTGAAAATGGTCCTCGAGAGATTGCATCAACACAAACTTTTCGCTAAGTTGGAAAAATGTGTTTTCAACGTGACTGAAGTTGAGTTCTTGGGATTCATATTATCACCTAGCGGAGTGTGTATGGATTCAAAGAAGGTCGATGCAATTCTCAAATGGCCATCGCCATCCTCCGTAAAAGGTGTTCAAAGCATGTTAGGCTTCGCTAACTTTTACCGCAGGTTTATCCCCGAATTCTCTCGAATAGTCCAGCCCATCACCGCCTTGTTAAAGAAAAACAAACGTTTTGAATGGTCTACCGAGGCGGAACAAGCTTTCCAGAATTTGAAGACTAGATTTATCTCTGCACCGATCTTAAAACATCCTCGCCCAGAACTCCCCTACATCGTTGAAACTGATGCTTCGAGCCTTGCCATGGGGGCAGTTCTATCACAAAAGGACCCAGTAACCAATCAGTTGCATCCCGTGGCATTTTGGTCCCGCAAATTCTCGCCTCCTGAAATCAATTACACTATTACTGATAAGGAACTTCTAGCTATCAAGTCCGCCTTTAAGGCTTGGCAGCATTATCTTCTGGGGGCCCGACACACTGTTACTGTGATTACAGATCACCGAAACCTGCAATATTTGAAAACCGCAAAAGCTCAATCCTCTAGGCAACTCCGTTGGGCACTATTCTTTGCCGAGTTTGACTTCATAATTACCTATCGACCTGGTACAAAAAACGGTAAAGCTGATGTCCTTTCTCGGATGGGAGTGGAAGAACATTTGATCAATCCTAAACCTGTACCTATCATTCCCGAACAAAGAATTCTAGGTGTAATCGCCACACAATCCATAGAGGAAGTTAAGGATAAAGCCAGGCTACTGGTAACTCCAGCAGACATACAGAATTGGCATCTGCAGGGAAAGGACTTTACGGTGAAGGACAACCTATTATATTTCCAAGAACGGTTATACCTGCCCAGCACAGATTTACAGAAAAAGGTAATCTCTTGTTATCACGATTCTTTAATGGAAGGACATCCCGGTATGACCAAGACCTCGGAAAAGATCAAGCGCTACTTCTGGTGGCCGTCTTGGAAAAAAGATATCAGAGACTTTATAATGTCCTGTGGAGTATGCGCCCAAAACAAGAGTCAAAAGGAAAAACCAGCCGGCCTCTTACGCCCTATTGACATCCCGCCTCGCCCTTGGCATACGCTTTCTATGGACTTCATCACCGATCTACCTCCATGCTCCGGATACAATACGATCCTAGTAATCGTGGACCTATTCTCCAAGATGGCGCATTTCATTCCACTCAAAGGCTTACCAACAGCAGCAACTCTGGCTCGAGAATTTCTCGAAAACATCGTCCGACTGCACGGTTTTCCTTCAGTTCTAATTTCGGATCGAGGTAGTCAATTTATTTCTCATTTTTGGCGAAGTTGCTGTTGGTCGGCTCAAATTGATGTGAGACTTTCGACCAGCCACCACCCTCAAACCGACGAACAAACCGAGAGGACCAATCAAACTCTGGAACAGTATTTGTGCTGCATGCTACAACAAACTGAAAAAACTTGGAAAGATATCCTTTGGATAGCCGAATATGCCTACAATAACTCTGTCCACTCGGGAACTGGGAAGACCCCGTTTTTTCTTTTATACGGTAGTCACCCTCGAACCTTGGAGTTGGATCCACTCCAGGATCTTGGAACACCAGCCGTAGACCACCTGCATTCTACAATCACCCAAGCCTTTAAGGAAGCCGTTTCTCACCTTCAAAGGGCTAAAGAACAATACAAGAAAGGAGCAGACCAACATCGGAAGGAAGCCCCCCAATATCAAGTAGGAGATCAAGTCTGGTTATCCACCAAATATCTACCTCTAAAAGGACCACGCACATTCAACCCAAGATACCTTGGTCCCTATTCCATCACTACCATAGTAAATCCAGTAGCGGTCAAGTTGGACTTGCCCCCTCACATGAAGATACATCCGGTCTTCCACGTCTCTCTATTAAAACCCGTGCAACCTCAAACCCGACTAACTACATCTCCAAAACCTATTCCAGTTGATGGAGAACTCGAGTTTGAAGTCAAAAGCATCCTGGATTCCAAGATCTCCAAATCTAAACTATTTTACCTGATTGACTGGAAAGGCTACGGTCCCCAAGAAAGATCCTGGGAACCTGCAGAATATGTCCACGCGCCTCGTCTAATCAAAAGATTTCATCGAACATTTCCTAACAAGCCCAAACCCCCGGAGAAGCCCGGTTTGGGAGGGGCCTTGAGGGGGGGTGCTGTCATGATCTCTGCTTCCAAAAGATCAGGACTTGCCCGACTCCCTTGGAAGCAGACCCATAACCCCGGTTCCGAGTGCCAGCCAGTCCCAATTGGGACCTTTTGGACCCTGTCCTGGCGCCAGTGGCACCAGGCTCATAAAGATGCCCAGTCCCAGCGCTGGAAGCGCCGGGCTCATAATGCTTGGGTGGACTTACCTGCAGCAGACCATGCTGCTTACTTACCTGCCAGTTGAACCCCTGATCCTCTTCTGTTTGGGACTACTTTTCCTGTTGGGTGGGGCAGGAGCCACTCCCTAGGTTCAGAACACTGGAACTCTTCTGGAAAGCAGGAACTCTTTTCTTACCTAGGCGTGGCTGTGGAAGGAGACATCTAAGCACTACAGGAGGCTATTTAAACCACACCCGATGGATGAATCTTGCTTTGCGTTATTCTGCATTCTCTGCAGCAGAACGCTCATCGTGTCTTCTGCTTCTGATCCTGGGCCTTAGGGAACAAAGGCTTACCATCCTGGAATCCAGTCTTCAGCAGCACCTGTAAAGACAAAGAAAGAACAGGTTAGCACTACGGTCTTCAGTGGCAGCGCATCTCTTACCTGGTCCATCGGCTGTCACCAACGCCTCGCGCTGCATTCCGGCATCTGAAAGACAAAGGCTTACCTAATCTTCGCATGCTCCGGAGGTCTTCGCACTGCATTCCGGCATCTGAAAGACAAAAGCTTACCAGCTCTTCGCACGCTCCGGAGGCCTTTGGCGCTGCATCCCGCATCTGAAAGACAAAAGAAGGTGCGTTTAAAGACATTGGGCAACTTTATTACTCACGTGCCATTACTCCTTCCCATGCCGAATCCAGTGGGTATTCCAGCACCCTTCAGCTTCTCTAAAGCTCCGAACTTGTACCTGCAAGACAAAAGGGACAGTTAGTGCGCATCGTGAAGCAGGCTACAAGCGCTTACTTACGTGCTTCCAGGCTCTTCTCCTCACGCGGGTTCGATCCTCAACTCTCATCAGCCCGCCATCCGCCATCGCCGGAACCCTGCAAAACAAGAGATATCATTACAAAAGACTTTTAAGACATTTGAAGTGCCCAGAACTTACCGTTCGTGCAGTTAACGACGGACAGCAGTCCTCTGAGGTCAAGAGGCCTGCACCCTTATCCAGTGAAGAAACTGGTTACGGCACCCTGCCCCGAGGCAGATGGAGAGCTTGACGTTCACTTACCTAAGACATCTTACTCTTCGAGTCAGACATACAGTGCACAGAGGTCCAGCCCAAGAGCCAACCGTGTGTTACACATCACCTTTGAAGATACGGCATTCACCCAGTCAAGACCGGCGCCTCTGCGGGAATCAGGTGAGCGTTACAGAACGCAAAGCCTACCGCAAAACTCCCACCCAGGCGCTATGAAAACCTCGGATACCGACCAGCTAGCCCAGTTACTTGGGGAACTAAGAGCAGAAGTGCATGCAGCCCATCAGGAAACGAATGCTCTAAGAAGGGAACTGATTATTTCCAAGGAGCGAACAGACGATCTCGCTAGACAATTGCTACAGTCACAAGCCGGACAAACTCCGTTACCCGCATCAGGGGCAAATCTTCCTTCAACATCCTCTACGAACCCAGTGCAGATCAACCTACCTGGGAATGTACCTCTGGCTCCGCCCGAACGATTTTCTGGTGACCCAAAGAGGTTTGCAGTATTTATTAATCAGTGCCGGTTGCACTTCTTATGCCGGCCAGCAGCCTTTCCAACTGATCAAACTAAGGTAGCTTTTGTGCTTTCGTACCTTAGTGGCAATGCGGCAGACTGGTCGATCCCTCTAGTTAATCAAGATGATCCGGTTCTCCATGATTTTCAAGCTTTTCAGCTCAGTATGGAAAAACTGTTTGCAAGACATTCACAGGGGCAGGCCTTGGACAATGAGCTCCTTTCATTGCGACAGGGTACTCAAGACCTTTTGGCTTATATTGCGTCTTTCAACAGACTGATAGTGGAAACTCGATGGCCTGAGGACAAAAGGATTACGCTGTTTTATAGAGGTCTACGTGGAGAGCTCAAAGATGTGTTAGCCCAAGTAGTGAATCCCCCGCAAGACTGTTCGGACTATATTGTCTTAGTCGTTCAAATTGACCACAGACTGCAGAACAGGAAGGCCGATCGTTCCAAGTTTGATGCTCGAGTATTTTCCAAACCACCAACTCCTACCAAAGGAGTAGACTCTGGGGAACCCATGCAAATAGGGGGCCTGAAAGGACCACTAACACAAAAGGAGCGGGAAAGGAGAAAACAGCTGCAATTATGCCTCTATTGCGGAAACTCGGGGCACTTTCTTCGAGACTGTCCGGTGAAACCAGCCAAGAAGGCAGTAGGAGCTGCAGTTACCAGGGTCACAAACTCTGAGCAGGGAAACGACCTTGCCCGACAAGAATAGAGGTCCTCTTGCCGAGCGTTAAAACCAGTTCCGTGACCTCACATTTCGGGATACCTATGGTCCTCATTAGCCCTGAACATCCGGATCGATTACATGCGATTGAAGCTTACGTCGACAGCGGTGCCATCGGCAATTATGTGGATCATGAAATGGTTTTGAGGATGAATCTGACTCTTTGTCCAAAGGCTGTAAAGGACGTCATTACTACGGTGGATGGTACGGAGATAGCCTCCGGACCAGTAACGCATACCACCCAAGAAGTGACGCTAGTAAGTCAAGATGGACACCATGAGAAGATCGTGTTCGATGTGATCAAGGCCCCTCAGTTCCAGATTATTCTAGGAATTCCTTGGTTAGAGAAGCACAATCCTCAGATCGATTGGCGAGCAAGAACGGTTCAGTTTCCAGAATGTGTCTCTACTTGTCACCCTCGACCTGGTGTTGCACTGGCAGCAATTTCCTCGGAGGCTCCCCAGTTACCTCCTGAATACCTAGAATTCCAAGATGTTTTCCGGAAGGATCAGGCTAACTCTCTACCTCCTCATAGGTCTTATGACTGCCAGATAGACCTGATACCTGGATCTACTCCTCCTTGTAGTAGAATTTATGCCCTCACCGAGCCTGAGAATCTTCACCTCCGACAATACCTGGATCAATACCTAGCGAATGGGTTTATTCGTCCTTCCAAGTCCCCTGCTTCCTCAGCTTTGTTCTTCGTTCCAAAAAAAGAAGGGGACCTTAGAACTTGTATAGATTATCGCGCCCTGAACCAGATCACCGTTAAGAATAGATATCCGTTACCTTTGATCCCTGAACTCCTGGACCAAGTCAGAAAGGCATGCATATATACAAAGCTGGATCTTAGAGGAGCCTACCACTTGGTACGAGTAAAAGAGGGCGATGAATGGAAGACGGCCTTCCGCACCAAGTATGGGCTATTTGAATATCAGGTCATGCCCTTCGGACTTTGCAATGCCCCGGCCGCCTTTCAATATTTTATGAACGATGTCCTCAGAGAGCTCATAGATGTGTGTGTTGTTGTTTACATTGATGACATCCTCGTTTATTCTTCATCGGAAACACGTGAAAATGGTCCTCGAGAGATTGCATCAACACAAACTTTTCGCTAAATTGGAAAAATGTGTTTTCAACGTGACTGAAGTTGAATTCTTGGGATTCATATTATCACCTAGCGGAGTGCGTATGGATTCAAAGAAGGTCGATGCAATTCTCAAATGGCCATCGATATCCTCCGTAAAAGGGTTGCTGGTGGTACTCTCGTTCAGATGCAAATGGATATTTCCCATCTGTGAAAGGCACAGTGAGTAAAAGCAGTGGCTGCGAACTCTCAAGTGGTTAATAACCACTGAACAGGTTATCATGTCTGTTCTTGCGAGAGAGGGGCGCCCGCTACCTTTGTACTATTTGTTAAGGAACCTGGGATTGGTAACCCTAGGTCTCCTGGGGGCAACCAGACGTGGTCTCCCTCTCACTGTGCTTAGAGAGGCATCAGCTTCACCTCACTGATGATCCCCAACAAGGGTGAAACACGTGTATGGGGTTGCTGGTGGTACTCTCGTTCAGATTGGAATTGCCATTGTATTTCGGTGCTGGACTGCCCCTGGGCAGGACAAAGACTGATATGCAAATGGATATTTCCCATCTGTGAAAGGCACAGTGAGTAAAAGCAGTGGCTGCGAACTCTCAAGTGGTTAATAACCACTGAACAGGTTATCATGTCTGTTCTTGCGAGAGAGGGGCGCCCGCTACCTTTGTACTATTTGTTAAGGAACCTGGGATTGGTAACCCTAGGTCTCCTGGGGGCAACCAGACGTGGTCTCCCTCTCACTGTGCTTAGAGAGGCATCAGCTTCACCTCACTGATGATCCCCAACAAGGGTGAAACACGTGTATGGGGTTGCTGGTGGTACTCTCGTTCAGATTGGAATTGCCATTGTATTTCGGTGCTGGACTGCCCCTGGGCAGGACAAAGACTGATATGCAAATGGATATTTCCCATCTGTGAAAGGCACAGTGAGTAAAAGCAGTGGCTGCGAACTCTCAAGTGGTTAATAACCACTGAACAGGTTATCATGTCTGTTCTTGCGAGAGAGGGGCGCCCGCTACCTTTGTACTATTTGTTAAGGAACCTGGGATTGGTAACCCTAGGTCTCCTGGGGGCAACCAGACGTGGTCTCCCTCTCACTGTGCTTAGAGAGGCATCAGCTTCACCTCACTGATGATCCCCAACAAGGGTGAAACACGTGTATGGGGTTGCTGGTGGTACTCTCGTTCAGATTGGAATTGCCATTGTATTTCGGTGCTGGACTGCCCCTGGGCAGGACAAAGACTGATATGCAAATGGATATTTCCCATCTGTGAAAGGCACAGTGAGTAAAAGCAGTGGCTGCGAACTCTCAAGTGGTTAATAACCACTGAACAGGTTATCATGTCTGTTCTTGCGAGAGAGGGGCGCCCGCTACCTTTGTACTATTTGTTAAGGAACCTGGGATTGGTAACCCTAGGTCTCCTGGGGGCAACCAGACGTGGTCTCCCTCTCACTGTGCTTAGAGAGGCATCAGCTTCACCTCACTGATGATCCCCAACAAGGGTGAAACACGTGTATGGGGTTGCTGGTGGTACTCTCGTTCAGATTGGAATTGCCATTGTATTTCGGTGCTGGACTGCCCCTGGGCAGGACAAAGACTGATATGCAAATGGATATTTCCCATCTGTGAAAGGCACAGTGAGTAAAAGCAGTGGCTGCGAACTCTCAAGTGGTTAATAACCACTGAACAGGTTATCATGTCTGTTCTTGCGAGAGAGGGGCGCCCGCTACCTTTGTACTATTTGTTAAGGAACCTGGGATTGGTAACCCTAGGTCTCCTGGGGGCAACCAGACGTGGTCTCCCTCTCACTGTGCTTAGAGAGGCATCAGCTTCACCTCACTGATGATCCCCAACAAGGGTGAAACACGTGTATGGGGTTGCTGGTGGTACTCTCGTTCAGATTGGAATTGCCATTGTATTTCGGTGCTGGACTGCCCCTGGGCAGGACAAAGACTGATATGCAAATGGATATTTCCCATCTGTGAAAGGCACAGTGAGTAAAAGCAGTGGCTGCGAACTCTCAAGTGGTTAATAACCACTGAACAGGTTATCATGTCTGTTCTTGCGAGAGAGGGGCGCCCGCTACCTTTGTACTATTTGTTAAGGAACCTGGGATTGGTAACCCTAGGTCTCCTGGGGGCAACCAGACGTGGTCTCCCTCTCACTGTGCTTAGAGAGGCATCAGCTTCACCTCACTGATGATCCCCAACAAGGGTGAAACACGTGTATGGGGTTGCTGGTGGTACTCTCGTTCAGATTGGAATTGCCATTGTATTTCGGTGCTGGACTGCCCCTGGGCAGGACAAAGACTGATATGCAAATGGATATTTCCCATCTGTGAAAGGCACAGTGAGTAAAAGCAGTGGCTGCGAACTCTCAAGTGGTTAATAACCACTGAACAGGTTATCATGTCTGTTCTTGCGAGAGAGGGGCGCCCGCTACCTTTGTACTATTTGTTAAGGAACCTGGGATTGGTAACCCTAGGTCTCCTGGGGGCAACCAGACGTGGTCTCCCTCTCACTGTGCTTAGAGAGGCATCAGCTTCACCTCACTGATGATCCCCAACAAGGGTGAAACACGTGTATGGGGTTGCTGGTGGTACTCTCGTTCAGATTGGAATTGCCATTGTATTTCGGTGCTGGACTGCCCCTGGGCAGGACAAAGACTGATATGCAAATGGATATTTCCCATCTGTGAAAGGCACAGTGAGTAAAAGCAGTGGCTGCGAACTCTCAAGTGGTTAATAACCACTGAACAGGTTATCATGTCTGTTCTTGCGAGAGAGGGGCGCCCGCTACCTTTGTACTATTTGTTAAGGAACCTGGGATTGGTAACCCTAGGTCTCCTGGGGGCAACCAGACGTGGTCTCCCTCTCACTGTGCTTAGAGAGGCATCAGCTTCACCTCACTGATGATCCCCAACAAGGGTGAAACACGTGTATGGGGTTGCTGGTGGTACTCTCGTTCAGATTGGAATTGCCATTGTATTTCGGTGCTGGACTGCCCCTGGGCAGGACAAAGACTGATATGCAAATGGATATTTCCCATCTGTGAAAGGCACAGTGAGTAAAAGCAGTGGCTGCGAACTCTCAAGTGGTTAATAACCACTGAACAGGTTATCATGTCTGTTCTTGCGAGAGAGGGGCGCCCGCTACCTTTGTACTATTTGTTAAGGAACCTGGGATTGGTAACCCTAGGTCTCCTGGGGGCAACCAGACGTGGTCTCCCTCTCACTGTGCTTAGAGAGGCATCAGCTTCACCTCACTGATGATCCCCAACAAGGGTGAAACACGTGTATGGGGTTGCTGGTGGTACTCTCGTTCAGATTGGAATTGCCATTGTATTTCGGTGCTGGACTGCCCCTGGGCAGGGCAAAGACTGATATGCAAATGGATATTTCCCATCTGTGAAAGGCACAGTGAGTAAAAGCAGTGGCTGCGAACTCTCAAGTGGTTAATAACCACTGAACAGGTTATCATGTCTGTTCTTGCGAGAGAGGGGCGCCCGCTACCTTTGTACTATTTGTTAAGGAACCTGGGATTGGTAACCCTAGGTCTCCTGGGGGCAACCAGACGTGGTCTCCCTCTCACTGTGCTTAGAGAGGCATCAGCTTCACCTCACTGATGATCCCCAACAAGGGTGAAACACGTGTATGGGGTTGCTGGTGGTACTCTCGTTCAGATTGGAATTGCCATTGTATTTCGGTGCTGGACTGCCCCTGGGCAGGACAAAGACTGATATGCAAATGGATATTTCCCATCTGTGAAAGGCACAGTGAGTAAAAGCAGTGGCTGCGAACTCTCAAGTGGTTAATAACCACTGAACAGGTTATCATGTCTGTTCTTGCGAGAGAGGGGCGCCCGCTACCTTTGTACTATTTGTTAAGGAACCTGGGATTGGTAACCCTAGGTCTCTTGGGGGCAACCAGACGTGGTCTCCCTCTCACTGTGCTTAGAGAGGCATCAGCTTCACCTCACTGATGATCCCCAACAAGGGTGAAACACGTGTATGGGGTTGCTGGTGGTACTCTCGTTCAGATTGGAATTGCCATTGTATTTCGGTGCTGGACTGCCCCTGGGCAGGACAAAGACTGATATGCAAATGGATATTTCCCATCTGTGAAAGGCACAGTGAGTAAAAGCAGTGGCTGCGAACTCTCAAGTGGTTAATAACCACTGAACAGGTTATCATGTCTGTTCTTGCGAGAGAGGGGCGCCCGCTACCTTTGTACTACTCTCCGTAAAAGGTGTTCAAAGCATGTTAGGCTTCGCTAACTTTTACCGCAGGTTTATCCCCAAATTCTCTCGAATAGTCCAGCCCATCACCGCCTTGTTAAAGAAAAACAAACGTTTTGAATGGTCTACCGAGGCGGAACAAGCTTTCCAGAATTTGAAGACTAGATTTATCTCTGCACCGATCTTAAAACATCCTCGCCCAGAACTCCCCTACATCGTTGAAACTGATGCTTCGAGCCTTGCCATGGGGGCAGTTCTATCACAAAAGGACCCAGTAACCAATCAGTTGCATCCCGTGGCATTTTGGTCCCGCAAATTCTTGCCTCCTGAAATCAATTACACTATTACTGATAAGGAACTTCTAGCTATCAAGTCCGCCTTTAAGGCTTGGCAGCATTATCTTCTGGGGGCCCGACACACCGTTACTGTGATTACAGATCACCGAAACCTGCAATATTTGAAAACCGCAAAAGCTCAATCCTCTAGGCAACTCCGTTGGGCACTATTCTTTGCCGAGTTTGACTTCATAATTACCTATCGACCTGGTACAAAAAACGGTAAAGCTGATGTCCTTTCTCGGATGGGAGTGGAAGAATATTTGATCAATCCTAAACCTGTACCTATCATTCCCGAACAAAGAATTCTAGGTGTAATCGCCACACAATCCATAGAGGAAGTTAAGGATAAAGCCAGGCTACTGGTAACTCCAGCAGACATACAGAATTGGCATCTGCAGGGAAAGGACTTTACGGTGAAGGACAACCTATTATATTTCCAAGAACGGTTATACCTGCCCAGCACAGATTTACAGAAAAAGGTAATCTCTTGTTATCACGATTCTTTAATGGAAGGACATCCCGGTATGACCAAGACCTCGGAAAAGATCAAGCGCTACTTCTGGTGGCCGTCTTGGAAAAAAGATATCAGAGACTTTATAATGTCCTGTGGAGTATGCGCCCAAAACAAGAGTCAAAAGGAAAAACCAGCCGGCCTCTTACGCCCTATTGACATCCCGCCTCGCCCTTGGCATACGCTTTCTATGGACTTCATCACCGATCTACCTCCATGCTCCGGATACAATACGATCCTAGTAATCGTGGACCTATTCTCCAAGATGGCGCATTTCATTCCACTCAAAGGCTTACCAACAGCAGCAACTCTGGCTCGAGAATTTCTCGAAAACATCGTCCGACTGCACGGTTTTCCTTCAGTTCTAATTTCGGATCGAGGTAGTCAATTTATTTCTCATTTTTGGCGAAGTTGCTGTTGGTCGGCTCAAATTGATGTGAGACTTTCGACCAGCCACCACCCTCAAACCGACGGACAAACCGAGAGGACCAATCAAACTCTGGAACAGTATTTGCGCTGCATGCTACAACAAACTGAAAAAACTTGGAAAGATATCCTTTGGATAGCCGAATATGCCTACAATAACTCTGTCCACTCGGGAACTGGGAAGACCCCGTTTTTTCTTTTATACGGTAGTCACCCTCGAACCTCGGAGTTGGATCCACTCCAAGATCTTGGAACACCAGCCGTAGACCACCTGCATTCTACAATCACCCAAGCCTTTAAGGAAGCCGTTTCTCACCTTCAAAGGGCTAAAGAACAATACAAGAAAGGAGCAGACCAACATCGGAAGGAAGCCCCCCAATATCAAGTAGGAGATCAAGTCTGGTTATCCACCAAATATCTACCTCTAAAAGGACCACGCACATTCAACCCAAGATACCTTGGTCCCTATTCCATCACTACCATAGTAAATCCAGTAGCGGTCAAGTTGGACTTGCCCCCTCACATGAAGATACATCCGGTCTTCCACGTCTCTCTATTAAAACCCGTGCAACCTCAAACCCGACTAACTACATCTCCAAAACCTATTCCAGTTGATGGAGAACTCGAGTTTGAAGTCAAAAGCATCCTGGATTCCAAGATATCCAAATATAAACTATTTTACCTGATTGACTGGAAAGGCTACGGTCCCCAAGAAAGATCCTGGGAACCTGCAGAATATGTCAACGCGCCTCGTCTAATCAAAAGATTTCATCGAACATTTCCTAACAAGCCCAAACCCCCGGAGAAGCCCGGTTTGGGAGGGGCCTTGAGGGGGGGTGCTGTCATGATCTCTGCTTCCAAAAGATCAGGACTTGCCCGACTCCCTTGGAAGCAGACCCATAACCCCGGTTCCGAGTGCCAGCCAGTCCCAATTGGGACCTTTTGGACCCTGTCCTGGCGCCAGGCTCATAAAGATGCCCAGTCCCAGCGCTGGAAGCGCCGGGCTCATAATGCTTGGGTGGACTTACAGACCATGCTGCTTACTTACCTGCCAGTTGAACCCCTGATCCTCTTCTGTTTGGGACTACTTTTCCTGTTGGGTGGGGCAGGAGCCACTCCCTAGGTTCAGAACACTGGAACTCTTCTGGAAAGCAGGAACTCTTTTCTTACCTAGGCGTGGCTGTGGAAGGAGACACCTAAGCACTACAGGAGGCTATTTAAACCACACCCGATGGATGAATCTTGCTTTGCGTTATTCTGCATTCTCTGCAGCAGAACGCTCATCGTGTCTTCTGCTTCTGATCCTGGGCCTAAGGGAACAAAGGCTTACCATCCTGGAATCCAGTCTTCAGCAGCACCTGTAAAGACAAAGAAAGAACAGGTTAGCACTACGGTCTTCAGTGGCAGCGCATCTCTTACCTGGTCCATCGGCTGTCACCAACGCCTCGCGCTGCATTCCGGCATCTGAAAGACAAAGGCTTACCTAATCTTCGCATGCTCCGGAGGTCTTCGCACTGCATTCCGGCATCTGAAAGACAAAAGCTTACCAGCTCTTCGCACGCTCCGGAGGCCTTTGGCGCTGCATCCCGCATCTGAAAGACAAAAGACGGTGCGTTTAAAGACATTGGGCAACTTTATTTCTCACGTGCCATTACTCCTTCCCATGCCGAATCCAGTGGGTATTCCAGCACCCTTCAGCTTCTCTAAAGCTCCGAACTTGAACCTGCAAGACAAAAGGGACAGTTAGTGCGCATCGTGAAGCAGGCTACAAGCGCTTACTTACGTGCTTCCAGGCTCTTCTCCTCACGCGGGTTCGATCCTCAACTCTCATCAGCCCGCCATCCGCCATCGCCGGAACCCTGCAAAACAAGAGATATCATTACAAAAGACTTTTAAGACATTTGAAGTGCCCAGAACTTACCTTTCGTGCAGTTAACGACGGACAGCAGTCCTCTGAGGTCAAGAGGCCTGCACCCTTATCCAGTGAAGAAACTGGTTACGGCACCCTGCCCCGAGGCAGATGGAGAGCTCGACGTTCACTTACCTAAGACATCTTACTCTTCGAGTCAGACATACAGTACACAGAGGTCCAGCCCAAGAGCCAACCGTGTGTTACACATCACCTTTGAAGATACGGCATTCACCCAGTCAAGACCGGCGCCTCTGCGGGAATCAGGTGAGCGTTACAGCTTCTTCATCTTGATCCCAAAATGACACTTATCTTTGATACTTTCTTGATGCCTTATAGAATATCTGCATTCTCTCATCTCTGCATCTCTTCTATGCACGTCAATCTTGCTTTGTGTGACTTCACCATTCAGCTTTTCCATTCATTTGTCCTGTCTCTTCTGGAATTTCATTCAAATGACCATCATACTGTCTTGTATGTAGATATGGCTTTCTCAATGGGAACCTTGCTTCCCAGATTCTCCTAGGTATCAGTATTTTCATTGGTACTACGCGTGTTTCACACTCTGGCTCCCAATTTATAGGCACTATTAGCGAGGTGGTTGAGGTGGGTGTACTTGACTCCTTCTCTACAAGCTCTTCACTGCAAGTAGGGATAACTAAATTAATCAAGGGTGGTGGTAAACCTGTGCCACTATCTTGGATTGTAACGAGTAGCACATGTTAAGCAACAAGTTATTGTCTCAGGAAATTGTCCCGAGCCTTGTGCGTTTATCATATCGTATTCTCTTGCATAGGGCTGTTAATTGTTCTGTGGTCCCCCGTAAAGTAATTTTACCATCCCCCTTGCTATATGACATCCCCTCTGCATTCACTTGCGTACTCGTTGTCACCGCAGTAGGTACCTCCACATCTTTGTTGCAGGAAGTCATATAGTTTAGTTTCTTATTTGCACGCAGGTTATACACCATCCTCGTTGTCTTTGATTTGTTCACCATTTTAATCAGTCTGACCATAATTTAATCAGGTCTACCGCTACCCGCCCACACTGGTTTTCTCTTATTGAGCAGTCGGCTAGAGCACACGCCTGATAGAGAAACAGTCCAATTTGATTCCAACGTATCCCAAAAAAGCCACAACCAATCTTCCAACGTGACACTTACAGAGGCACTTGTCTGTGATAGTAATTAGTCAGAAATAGATTGTGTTTTTTTATAATATGACAGCCAGTGTTATATCCGCCCTGTGTCCCGCAACACGGTGACGCAGGGCATCTCAATAAAAGCCCTGCCCCCGCGGACGGGGAGCAGTTCCGGGCACAGTGACGAACAGAGTGTGGCGTGTCTCATTTCGCTCCCGCTGGAGCTGCGCCACTGATAAGGCCCTGCATGTTTTGTCTCCCCTCGCGCCGAGGCGCGGAGACAGGACATAACAATGGGGACGAGGGAAACAGAACCCAGCACACGCGCTCGACGCTCTGCCAGCTGTTGCTGACTCACGGCGACATGCAAAATTTTTGGACACCCGGTGGGGGGGGGCACACAAAACCCCCACCCACGAGAAAAAAAATATATATATATTTTTTCTCTCTTCCTCTCTCCTTTTTCCATGCCAATCGAGCTGCACTTCAAAACAAACACGGGCCACCGTCGGCTGGAGGGGACACACTCCCTAAGGACACCCATAGTGAAGTGCAACAACCATCCATTGCCTTCCAGGAGTCAGAGGCGCCACGGCACAGCGTGGGTGGCCTTCACACTTGCTCCATATTCGGGTGTTCAAGGCTACTGCACATGGTGAGCGCCTGGATCGACACAGCTGCCCATCCACCACAGTTTGAGACTTTCAACTTCTGAGGGGCACAGTCACCTGAGGAAAGGCATTAAGGTGAGGTGTGCATACCCCATTAAGACACAGTGAGGCCCTGCCATGGCGACCGGCACATCCACCCCCAGGCCCGACACGCCTTCTAGAATTGCGGCCAATCTGTCAATATCATCACCACAAGCTCGCCCACAAGGGAACTCCTCGGCAATGATTCAGCCATTTGATCCATTTACGGACCCATCATCAGTTGGCCCCCGGTGGCAGCTATGGATCCAAAAATTCGAAATGGCGATGGAATGCAAGGACATAACCACTGACAGGAAGATGAGATCGCACCTGTTGCTAAACGTGGGGGACGAAGTACTACGTATCTTTAACTCGCTAATCATTGATGATGGCCAGGACATCTACCAGCAAGCGAAGGATGCCCTGAAGGCTCATTTTCTCCCACAACTCAACCCTGATTATGAAACATTTATATTCTGCACCATTATTCAGGCAGAAGAGGAGACCTTGGATGCCTACCATACCCGACTGAGGAAGCTGGCAATATCGTGTGAGTTCACAAATGTCGAGAAAGAAATCCGAAGACAGCTCATCAACGGCTTCCAATCGGAGAAACTGAGAAGGATGGTAGTGAGTGAGAAGGGCATCTCTCTAACACGCATTCTGGAATTGGGTCGTCAAAGGGAACTGGCACATACCACGGCCGCCAACATGGGGGCGACTCTTCAAAAACTACAGTCTGCCCTTACGACAGCAATGGTGGCCCATGTCACCAACAGACAGTCCGCAAGGGATGAGGATGGTGGCAACTACGCATTAGCTAGGTGACAGCCACGAATCCCGGGACCAACGGAATGTGGATGGTGTGGTGGACCGCGACATGGACGGCGAAACTGCCCCGCACAAGGAACAACATGTGGGGCATGTGGCAGAAAGGACCACTATGCTAAGGTGTGCCGGTCATCGGGCACCCTGCTGCTGCCCCTGAATACTCCCCAAGAGAAGAGCGGGACCAAGAAAAAGAAGCAAGCCAATGCAAGGCGAGTCAAAACGACAAACTCTTCGACTAAGGAAGAAGAGGATGATGTCACCGGGACCCAACATGAATCCAGCAGGGAACAGTGGAAAAAAGGGAGAAAAGTCTACTAGGTGTCAGCCCTGGATCAGGGACATGCGACGCAAAAAGAAAAGGCTCCGGAGGCACAAATGCCAGGTCACTCTCCAAAACCAGCAGGTATGGATGACCATTGACACGGGAGCGTCCGTAAATGTTATGCCAAAGAAGCACATTTCAAACACTGCAACCACAACCAGATCTGAAGAACACAGACACTTTACTGTTTGCGTATGGCTGTAGAAAGCCCCTACCGGCGATTGGCAGATTCCGCACCACCCTCAGCCATGGTGAAAACAGGCTACCGTCAAGACTCTACATCGCAAATGTAGGGATCGAATGCCTTCTGAGTGGGGATGCGGATGAAGACCTAGGGCTAGTCAAGTTTGTCTGTCACGTGAAGGAAGCACAAGAGGTCGAGAAGATCCTGGCACAGTATCCCAACCTACTAAACGGGATAGGGTGTTTGAAAGGAAAGACAATCAAGCTCCACATAGACGAGTCGGTCCAGCCAAAGGCCGTAAAACACAGGAGAACCCTGTTCCACATGCGTGAACAAGTGGAGAAAGAACTTAAAGCATTGGAAGAAGCAGGCATAATAGAAGACGTAACTAGGCCGACACCATGGGTTTCCCCGATGGTGGTCACAAAAAAACCCAAACAGCAGGGAAAGTCCGGATTTGTATAGACATGCGTCTCCCGAACACTGCAATGAAGCGGGAGCACCACATCACACCTACGCTTGACGAAATCGTGGCTGATCTCACCGGGTCACAAGTCTTCTCCAAGGTTGATCTGAAAGCAGGATACCACCAGCTCAAGCTGCATAAGGACTCTCGATACATAACCACTTTCTCGACACACCTGGGCTTACGGAGATATAAACGTCTAAGCTTTGGGATCTCGTCGGCTGCCGAAGTTTTCCAACAGACTATTCAGGAGGTCATCCGGGACATACCAGGTGTCCTAAATGTGAGTGACGATATCCTGATCCATGCTCAGGACAGAGAGGAACACTTGAGGAGACTGCAGACGCTCCTGGGCAGACTAGAAGACGCTGGGTTAACCATTCACAAAGAAAAATGTGAATTCTTCAAAACGGAAATATCTTTCTTTGGCTACAAGTTCAGCAGCTCTGGCATCTCCCTGGACCCCCAGAAGGTTGCCGACATACAGGCTGCGAGTCCGCCGATGACACCAACCGAAGTGCGCAGCTTCCTGGGGATGGCCACATACTGTGGGAGGTTCATCCGTAACTTGGCCACTCTCTCTGAACCCCTGCGAGAACTTACCAAGCTTAACACAAAGTGGGAATGGGGGCAAGCGTGTCAGGAGGCTTTTGAAAACATCAAAGAGTTGCTGTCCATCGACACAAAGATGGCATACTACGACACCGAGCTCCCAACAGAACTATTTGTGGATGCGAGCCCTGTCGGCCTAGGGGCCATCCTCATGCAAGGCACCAAAAAAGGGGTTAGAGGCCCATTGCATACAGGTCAAGAGCCCTCACAATGACAGAGCAGCGATACTCGCACATTGAGAAGGTGGCAATTGCCGTACTGTGGGGGTGTCGTCATTTCCACCTCTATCTCTATGGCAGAAGATTCACGGCAGTTACGGATCACAAACCCCTGTTGCCTATCTTCATGGGGACAACCTCTCACCCGCCGGCCAGAATAGCCAAATGGCTGTTGCACTTCCAGCAGTACAATTTTGAATTGGCCTATCAGCCGGGAAGTGGAAACCCAGCGGACTTCCTCTCAAGACACCCTCGAGCGGTGACTCCACAAGAAGTCCAAGTAGCCAAAGACACCGAGGAACATATCTGCCAGGTTGTGCGGGCCATGAGGCCAAAGGCTGTCAGCATCGAGGACATTGAATTGGAAACACACAAGGACCCGTGCTGTGACCTGGTGAAGGATGCCATCATCTCAGGCGATTGGAAGTCCTTCATGAAGAACACCCACAACAGGACAGCGGAAGCAAAGGCGTTCCTCACAGGGATATTCACCATACGACAGGACCTGTCGATCACAGAGCAAGGACTGCTGCTCAGGGGAAATCGCATTGTCATCCCGTCGAGCCTCCAGGACAGAATAGTGGCATTAGCCCATGAAGGCCACCAAGGGATGGCTTGGACGAAGGCTCGAATCCGGCACCGAGTGTGGTTTCCACAGATAGACGAGAAGGTCGAAAGGCTAATAAACACCTGTCTACCCTGCCAGATAACTGGAGCTCCATCGGATCCAGAACCGATCCAGTCAACGGAACGTGGCCTTGGTAGATGGGATGCAATCAGCATCGGCTTTTGCACGCTACAAGAAGGCCTTTACCTCCTGGTGGCCATTGACGATCACTCCTGATATCCTGAAGTCAAGGTAGTTGAATCCACGGCAGCGGAAGTGGTAATCCCCACCATGGAGTAGATGTTCGCAACACGTGGACTACCCACACGAATCAAGAGTGATAACGGCGCACCATTCCAAGGGGAGGAGTTCAAACAATACCTGCAGGACCTAAACATAAGGTACCATCACATCATACCAAGGTGGCCCCAGGCGAATGGGGATGTAGAACGGTTCATGAGGACACTCAACAAAGTGCTGAGGCTATTAAGAGCAAATGCCAGCCCGTGGAAGGTCGACCTGTACCGTTTTCTGCGAAACTACCGGGTCAACCCTCACAGCACGACGGGTATCCCACCAGCCGACCTGATGTTTGGCACCGTCATAAAGTCTTCCATTCCACATCACCCCAGCAGGAGCCCGGACCGTTTTGACAAGGAGCGCACCGAAAGAAGGAGAACGGGGGCCAATGCACACATGAGTGCCAAGAGGAGGTCGAAGCCATCCGACCACCAGGTGGGCGACCAGGTGGTCATGCTGCGAATCCGACAAGGTCCAAACTGGACTCCCGCTACGATTTGTTCCCATGGACTGTCAGTGAGAAACAAGGGACCATGATAACTGTAAAGAGAGGACGCCGACAGGTGACACGAAATGCGTCGTGGTTCAAGGCAGTGCCACTCAACCTGTGGAATGATGCCGAGTGTCACCAAGAAGATGAAGAACCCCAGTTGAACGAAGGAGACCCCGCTCACCTTCAGGAGGAGGTAGAAGTGGGTGACAGTACGTGGGAGCAGTGGAGCGAACCGGACATGGGTGAGCCGGACATGGAAGGTGAGGCGCCCAGTGAGACACTGGGGCCCAGCCCCAGAAGGGGGCGATATGGTTTAAGAACTGCCACCAAGCCGCCTGCTCGGCTCAAAGACTATGGGCCTCATTACACGGTAGGTGGTAAGGGTTTACCGGTACCGGTACCAGTGAGGGCACCGGTACCGGTAAACCCTTACCACCTTACTACGAGGTCCCTTTGCAGGACCCGACCTTAACGGCTGGTGTAGACCAGCCGTTAAAGTTGGGACCCATAAAGGGACCTTGGTGCTAATTACGGTACCACAATTTGCGGTACCATAATTAGCCCCTTCCCCATTCCCATTGAGTCCTATGGGGCAAAAATGGGAATGGGGAAGGGCCATGGAGAAAGGGGGAATTACCGCCACGCCAACCTTGGAATAGGGTGGCAATTCCCCTTTCCTCCATGGTAGTACCGGTATGGTACCGGCGCCAACCATGGTGCTAATAGCACCATGGTTTACCGCCTACCGTGTAATGAGGCCCTATGTGTGGTAGTCTGCCCCATTAGAACTGTAAGAGGGGAGACACCCGGAGTTTTTGTAGTTTTAAGTGTCTGCATAATGGTATTTGATATGTTTTGTCTAAATGTTAAGTTAAAATGAAGGAGGAATGTTATATCCGCCCTGCGTCCCGATAAAAGCCCCGCCCCCGCGGAGCAGTTCCGGGCACAGTGACGAACAGAGTGTGGCGTGTCTCATTTCGCTCCCGCTGGAGCTGCGCCACTGCGGCCTACTGATAAGGCCCTGCACGTTCTGTCTCCCCTCACGCCGAGGCACGGAGACAGGACATAACAGGCAGAATATCTTTTCCAGCAAGCTTGCAACCGTTCAGCCACGCTCAGGGCACTGATTAGAAGCTGTTCCAAAGTGCAGTTCAAGTCAAGTGCTTGGTATAGCAAAACGGCAAGATACGAAGGGGCGGAGCTCTTGTTAAACACTAGGTTATAAATAAATTAAACACGCCTTACTGTAGCTTGCTGTCAGCGTGCACACGGATGACAGTCTTCCTGATTTCCACAGCTAGCACTCCCAATCTCATTGATGATGTCAGTCACCGACACTGCACTGCCTCCTATGCTGCTTGCCGCCTTTACTTTTTGAAGTCCAATTGCCATGGCCTAAGGAACATGAAAAAACACTGCAGCACACCGCTACACTCCGCGACATTTTGAGTTTTTATGTGAAAAGCACCTCCATCATGATAGTAGGAACTGGAGACAGACTCAGTGCTGTCAGTTTTCTCACGAGAACACATTGCGGCACACATTTTGACTTTATGTCAGAAATCGAGCTGTAATGCACAAGGGAATCAAGTCAAGTAACGTGGCAAAGAAGAAATACATCAACCTGCGCTCTGTTAATTGTCGCTGTAGTGTCTTTCAGTGCTCCATCCCACAGTTTGCACAGGATCAGACCCGGGTTTTCGTTACGGGCAGA
Organism: Ambystoma mexicanum; assembly: GCF_040938575.1. NCBI lineage: Eukaryota > Metazoa > Chordata > Amphibia > Caudata > Ambystomatidae > Ambystoma > Ambystoma mexicanum. The sequence goes on along the minus strand of NC_090929.1, from coordinate 659,713,759 downwards.
TTGCGGCTAATGGAGTGTTGGAGGTTGCCGTGGAAACGCTGGCACCCTCTGTACACTCTCAATTCTCACTGCACGCTCAGAGTGGGGTCACGTGACAACAAACATGTAAACTGCGTTTGATTCCTGCTCAGGCGCTTCTGATTGAGTGAAGTTGCTGTGTTATCTTGCTTAGGAACCTTGTGAATTCTCGTTACCGAACCTTGCTTTGTACCAAGACTACTTACGCTCTGCCCCTTGTTGATTCCTGGTTCCCGTTGATGACTGCTGCTACGTACTTTGGTCTGCTTTGCTTCATGACTCCAACTACTGAGACATTCACGTACCGCTCTAGACCCAGATCGCCTCTCCTGGATTTCATGATTTTGTACCGTTTACAGCTGCCTGTTGCCAAACTACTTATTCTACATTGGATTGCCTGCCTTACATTTTGTTGCATTACCCAGCCCGCCTGTTACCAAACTTGTTTCTCTCCTTGGATTGCATCCTCATGTCCTCCTGAATATATGCACGGACTAGAGACTAACTGCAGTGCGTTGCCTTCCACCCTTAGCCGTCCTCGTGCCGTTGGTTCCGGTGGCCCGAACTGGAACTGGAGACTGAGTGCCACCATAGGTCTAGGCGTCCTCGTGCCGTCGGGCCAGTTCTTTTTTCTCCATCGTTCTGCGATCTTTGGGAGAACCTCTTGGATCATAACTTCCTGAACACCTTCCCAACGGTAAGCTTACTGCATATCCTACCTTTCTACTGTTCCTTGCTTATTGCCATTAGCCTAAGCATTCCTGCCTCTGTTGCAGAGTCACTGCTGACCCAGACCGAGGGTTTACTTCCCTGGCTACAGATAACTGTTAATCACCATTAGGTTGGTTTTCCCTCTGATCTGTACTCTGTATCGGTCTTGTACCTTGGTTAACACTGACAGTGCCTTTTTGTCTTTTCTTCTACAGACTACGGTCTACGGTTTGGTGTTCCATATTCCCGCTAATAGATTCCTCTGCGTGTTCTACCACTCAGAGGGGTACATTGGTTAGAAGAACTCGTTGGCTACTCTATGAGCTTAACAGCCTCAGGGTTGACAGGTTCTGACAAAATCAGAAGCCATTATGGATGCCAACGAGATCTGGCTATGTGTCATGCAATTGGCGGCAGACCTGTGCATCGATATGGTTGCTGCACACAATGCCACACAGCACCACATTGATGATCTTCAGGCAGCTATTCTCCTGGCGGGGCATCATCGCCCCCACGGCATTAGCCTCTGGTTCTGGTGCGCAGCCACCTAGACAGGAACAGGGTCCGGTATACATGACGGCTCAATTTCCTCTGGCTCAGCCAGAGAGGTTCCCCGGGGACCCTAAAATGTTTCGGATGTTCCTGAACCAATGCCAGCTTCATTTTGTATGTCGCCCTGATTCTTTTCCAGATTCCACTACAAAGGCAGCTTTCGTACTCTCCCATTTGGTGGGCACGGCCGCAGCCTGGGCCAATCCACTACTCGAGGAAGGCAGTCATATGTTATATGACTGCGATACGCTGATCAATGCCATTATCAAAGTCTTTGATACACGCTACAAAACCCAATCAACAGATCTGGAACTTTTAGGTCTGCAACAGGGCGATTCCATGTTGTTATCTTACCTGGCAAAATTCAACCAGCTAGTGACCGAGACTGGTTGGCCAGACGACAAGAAGGCCTCTTTGTTTTATAAAGGTCTATCAGAAACTCTCAAGGACACTTTAGCTACGGTACCAGTGGTACCTACTGCTTTTTCCAAGCTCCTCAACCTCGTTTCTACAGATCGACGCTAGGAGGGCCGAAAGGAAGGGGGAACGCAGGACACAGGTCCCCGTTTCTTTGACCCTAGCTGGTGCCACTCCTGGAAACACAGAACCTATACAAATAGGGGCAGTACAGGGCCCATTATCCTCCAAGGAGCGAGACCAGCGGTTTGGGGTTCTCCAAATCATCAGTTGCGATCTTGCCCAAAGAATCCTAAGAAACAAGGAAACTCAGAAGCCCGGCAATAGAGGAAGTCCAATTGCTGAGCCCGTTGTCCACGGACTCTGTTGTTTCTGCATTCACGATCTCACCCGATTTATGCTCTCTTCTGGTTCTGCATGGACAGTAGGGGCTGTTTAGGATTCAGGAGTTATGGGTAACTACATCGACACCCAATATGTCCAAGATATCGGCATTCCTGTTGTTCCCAAGGCTCATCCCGAGCTGGTCAATGCCGTTAAGGGAACCACCCTAATCTCCGGTTTAGTGACTGAATGCACTGTGGGGATCGAGATGACCATTGACCCCGGCCATACAGAAACCATATGTTTTGATCTACTAGCGGCACCGCAGTTCAGATTTATTCTTGGTTTACCTTGGGCACCGCAGTTCAGATTTATTCTTGGTTTACCTTGGGCACCGCAGTTCAGATTTATTCTTGGTTTACCTTGGTTAACCTTGCACAATCCCAGCATTACCTGGCAGTCAGGGGCTGTGGATTTTTGTTCTGATTACTGCAAATCCGCTTGCCTGGGCTCAGACCACTCTCCTTGCAGTCCTTGTCACCCGCTGATTAGTGTTGCTTCCACCGTTGGAGCAGTCATGGCCGCTTCGTTACCCAAGGAGTACGAGACATTCAAGGATGTGTTTGATGCAAAGGGAGCCGAAGAGTTGCCGCCGCATCGGACCTATGATTGCCCCATTGATTTGATCCCGGGGCAAGAATACCTTTGTGCTGTGTTTATTCCTTGACTGTAAAGGAGGACGTTATCTTGAAGGAATAAATAGATAAAGCCCTGAGTACCGGCTTCATTCGCCCTTCACGTTCGCCAGCTGCGTCTCCATTGTTCTTTGTGCCTAAGAAAGAGGGGACATCAGGCCCTGTATAGACTACCGCGCTTTAAACGCAGTTACAATACAAAATCAGTACCCAATACCATTGACTTCAGTATTATTAGATCAGTTGTGTTCTTCATGATCTTCACTAAATTGGATCTCCGGGGTGCATATAATCTTGTTAGGATTCATCAAGGAGATGAATGGAAAACCACGTCCAAGACCCGTTACGGTTTGTACAAGTACTGCCTCATGCCATTCGGGCTTTGCAACACCCCTGCTACATTTCAGCATTTCATTAATGAAATTTTTCGTGATATGCTCAACCAATTTCTTGACGATATATTGATTTACTCCCCTTCTCCTGAGTCCCTCGTTAAGCATGTATCAGCAGTGCTGCAACGTCTATGAGAAAACCATTTGTACGCAAAATTGGAGAAATGTATCTTCTATGTTACAAGCGTGGAGTACTTGGGGTATGACACCACCAATAAAGGGGTTTGCATGAGTTCCTCCAAGGTGAAGGCTGTGTTGGACTGGCTGATCCCAAAGGACCTGGAAGCCCTACAATCATATTTGTGTTTCGCCAACCTTTATAGGAGGTTTATAAGAGCCTTTTCTAAGAATGTAGCTCCACCCACCACTTTGCCAAGCAACAAGACGGTTTTCAGATGGAACGACACAGCCCAACATGCATTTTATGCTCTCAAAGACGCCTTCACGACCGCCCCAGTTTTACGACATTTGGATCCAGCGTTGCCATTTGTGGTGGAGGCAGATGTCTCTGATGTCGCTTTGGGTGTGGTCTTGTCACAATCATGTATTGATACCAGTGAACTGCATCCAGTGGCCTTTCACTCCCGTAAGTTAACCCCTTATGAGAGAAACTATACGATCACAGAGAAAGTACTACTAGCCGTTCGAGACGGCTTTTTGGTTTGGTGACACCACATCTTGGGAACGGTCCGGCCCATACAATACAGGTTTACACAGTCCACCGCAAACAGTTAGCGCTGCAGTCGGTTAAGTGCTCTACAGGTCCCCACACCCGTTGGCATGAATTATTTTCGATGTTCCATTTCGTTATCACATATCGCCCTGGAACCTTGCATTCGAAGGTGGATGCATTGTCTCGCATTCATGGTTCCAATACGCAGCATACAACGGATGAGGCTCTCCTTCTTTTGCATCAGGTGGTGTGTGGTTGTGTTTTACAACCTCCCCTGAAATCTGCTATTCAAGATTGGGTTCGATCGAAACCATCAGAAATCACAGACTACAACATGGATATGGTCCAGGAACTACCCTACGTACAAGGTCGTATATATCTGCCAGACGCTAAGACAAGTCAAACCGTTTGGCATAGGTGCCACAAATCCAAGATTGCAGCTCACACTGTTCAGGAGAAGACTCTGGAGCTGTTGAAACACTGGCATTGGTGGCTGTCTATAAACTGGCATGTATTGGCCTATCTTACTTCTTGTGCTGTCTGTGCTGTCTGTGCGCAAAGTAAGAGTTCCCACGCTAAGCCCATGGCTCTCCTACGTCCCTTACCTGTTTCCGATCATCCATGGATTATATCGATGGATTTCATCTTTGATCTTCCTGTTATTTGCTGTCATGATACGGTGTGGGCTGTCATTGATTATTTCACCAAGATGGCATTGTTCATACCCTGCCGTGGTCAACCCTCAGCCACTGTTTTAGCTGACATGTTCTCACGGCATGTGTTTCAGTTCTTTAGTTTGCCAGACATTATCATCTCAGACAGGGGGACCCAGTTTACTTCCCATTTTTGGCGGTCTCTTACGGGCTCTTTGGGTATTGATGACAGGTACTCTAGTGCCTACCATCCCCAGACAGACGGACAGACAGAATGCGCTAACGCGACACTGGAACAATATTTACGCTGTCTCATACTCCAACACCAGGATACCTGGCTGTCTGTTTTGGCAATGGCGGAATTTGCCTACAACAACTCCCTCCATACCTCCACAGGCTCATCCTGATTCTTCGCTCTTTATGGCCGTCATCCTTTCTCTCTTCCCTTGCATCTGATGGTTTCTCAGACTAATCCTGCTGCTTGTGTTCAGGACTTAGCAAGGCTGCGTAACAACATCCAGCATCAACTGCTTACTGCGCAAGCTGGAACCAAACTGATAGCAGATGCTTGCTGGTCCCCGGCTCCATACTATCAAGTCGGGATGAAGGTGTGGTCTCTATGAAGAACCTTCGGATACCCGGCCGTAAGGCCTTGAGGCCTCAGTTCATCGGTCCATACCCGATCACAAAACTGATCAATCCTATAGTCATTCGGTTGAAACTTCCTGCCTGGTGGAAGGTCCATCCTGTTTTTCATTTGTCCTTGGTCAAAACTTTCCACCCATCCATGCGGCTTGTTACCCCTCTGCGTCCGTTTTCAGAACAGGGTTCGGACGAGTATGAGGTCAACTGTATTCTTGACACCAAGATCCGCAACGGGGTACGCCTGTATCTCATAGATTAGAAGGGCTATGGTCCTGAGGATCACACGTGGGAACCCACTGAACATATCCATGCCCCTGGTCTCCTCTCATGTTTTTGGTTATCCCGGAGAGAGGGGGTTTCTTTGAGGGAGGATGTTGTCAGGAATCGAGCTGTAATCCACAATGGAACCAAGTCACGTAACGTGGTAAAGAAGAAATGCATCAACCTGCGCTCTGTTAATGGTCACCGTAGTGTCTTTCAGTGCTCCATGCTGCGGTTTGCACAAGATCAGAACCGGTTTTCGTTATGGGCAGATCACAGCTAATGGAGCATTGGAGGTTGCTGTGGAAACGCTGGCACCCTCTGTATGCTCTCAATTCTCATGGCTCGCTCAGAGTGGGGTCATGTGACAACAAACATTTAAACCACATTTGATTCCTGCTCAGGCTCCTCTGGTTGAGTGAAGTTGCTGTGTTATCTTGCTTAGGAACCTTTTGAATTCTGGTTACCAAACCTTGCTTTCTACCTGGACTTCTTACGCTCTGCTCCTTATTGATTCCTGCTTCCCCGTTGACGATTGCTGCTACGTACTTCAGACTGCTTTGCTTCACAACTCCAACTTCTGAGACACTCACGTACCGCTCTAGAACCGGATCGCCTCGCCTGGATTTGCTTTGCTTCATGATTTTGTACTGTTTACAGCCCGCCTGTTGTCGCTGTTCTACATTGGATTGCCTGCCTTACGTTTTGTTGCATAACTCAGCCCGCCTGTTACCAAACTTTTTTCTCTCCTTGGATTGCATCCCTACGTCCTCCTGAATATATACACGGACTAGAGACTACCTGTAGTGCATTGCCTTCCACCCTTAGCCGTCCTCGTGCCGTCGTTTCCGCTGGCCTGAACTGGACTGGAGACTGAGTGCCACCATAGGTCTAGGCGTCCTCGTGCCGTTGGGCCAGTTCTTTTTTCTCCATCGTTCTGCGATCTTTGGGAGAAAATCTTGGATCATAACATCCTGAACACCTTCCCAACTGTAAGCTTACTGCATATCCTACCTTTCTACTGTTCCTTGCTTATTGCCATTAGCCTAAGCATTTCTGCCTCACTGCTGACCCAGACCGAGGGTTTACTTCCTTGTCTAAAGATATCTGTTAATCACCATTAAGTTTGGTTTTCCCTCTGCTCTGTACTCTGTATCGGTCTTGTACCTTGGTTAACACTGACGGCGCCTTTTTGTCTTTTCTTCTACAGACTACGGTCTACGGTTTGGTGTTCCATCTTCCTGCTAATAGATTCCTCTGCGTGTTCTACCACTCAGAGGGGTACATTGGTTAGAAGAACTCGTTGGCTACTCTACGAGCTCAACCGCCCTAAGGTCGACGGGTTCTGACACTTTAACATCTGCACCCAGATGCCGTCTCTGCCCAGTCTTATGTTTAAGTGAGCATTAAAAATGATCAAATCAAATATGAGGTGCTGCAGCGCAGAGGACACTTACTGAACTTTGTTCTATGCACCCTGTTCTCCTCTTTTGTCTCTTTCACCATCAATTCTAAGCTATGATGCACTTAATTTGCATTAAAGTTAACGCAGGGCCAAACTCAACCTTTCATCCTTCTGAGGTCGATGAATGAGCACCACACACAGTAGGTAATAATAAGCAGCGCTCAGATGAGAGATACAGATGCTCTATATAAAACGCAAAATGATTATTATTATTATTTGGTATTGTATAACTCTTTTTTGGGAGAAACGAGTATCAAGCACGTAGAGCACCCCACATTCAAATGAAGTTGTGGATAAAAGATGCTCAGAAAAGTTCCTGATAGCTCTGCCATGGAATTTATACAAAAGCATGCCCCTTGTTCTATTCTAACAGAAGCTGATAATGCAGTCATGGACCAAAGTGGTTTGTGTCCACACGCACAAGTGAGGCAAATACTGCTTTCCCAGAACTTGCAAGGTTTGGGCTGATTCAGTCACATGTCAGAATTATCTACGTATGAGATTACTGCTACTCAAACCCCATCTATCTTTCTGGGAGAGTTTTCTTCCATGTTTAGCGTATGGGAAGCAGTCCCCTCTTTAAAACTATTATTAGTTTAAGTCCACTTATCTCACGTGTACATTAATTATAAATGCAACCACACTGCGCAGAACAATCAAAATATAATCAAATGGAGATTTTTGGTCTACAAATAGTAAAGTCTTTAATATGCTGAGCACAGCTGACACATGTTTCGACCTCACAGTCCTCATCTAGGCTGTTTTGAAAAACGATGTAATGCATTGATTCAACATATACATCCAGTGATACACATATTACCAGTGAAGAGACATCAATTGGCATCAACAAGGACCCGAGAGCACAGACAACAGGTCTGTCAAAGTGGTACACATATTCATCATTATATTGAATTGAAACCAATCCAGACAAAAGTGAACAAGATATGCATCAGACATTCCTTTGGAGGATTCATCAAAAAACAGAAATGGAACAGAAATTACAATGGGTCAAATCCAACCCAAAAAACAAGAAGGAGGACAAAATTAAAAATTAATAGAAGGGGGCTGTGGGGGGAGAGAAAAACGCCAATACAGAATTAAATCATTTCAAATTGTATCTAGATAGTATGTTGTGCGCAATTAGGTGACATTGTGAACCATGTATTATAGACCAAGATAAGAAATAATACAGATTTCCCATATTAATGTTATACAAAGTCAAGATTTTATTAAAGACATGGGGCCTCATTACGACCCAGGCGGTAAGTTACCGCCTGGGCCGTGACTTTACCACCATGGCGTAAACTACGTTTACGCCATGGTGGTTAGCGGACTTACCGCCCCATTCCGACCTTGGCGGGGCGGTAAGTCCCCAATCCCCATTTACCCTTCCCCATTCCCATTTTTGCCCCATAGGGCATAATGGGAGTGGGGAAGGCGTTAATTACGCCACCGTAAATTACGGTGGCGTAATTAACTCCATGGTCCCTTAGCGCCATGGATTTTAACACCTGCTAAAAGCAGGTGTTAAATCCGCCATGGCGCTAAGGGACCTCGTACTCAGGCGGTAAGGGTCGGCGCTGTTTACGCTGCCGTAAAACCCTTACCGCCTGAGTGGTAATGAGGCCCATGGAGGCGAAGGATTATGCTTTCTTACTTTACTCAAAACTCGAGCAGCATATACAATATATAACAGTTCAACGCATAAAAGAATAATACATCCAAAAACGACATATCCCAATAAAGTCTTTTGTGTGTAGTTCATTCTTTTTATGTCTGTGAAACGATAAACCACGTGACTCCTTCTACCAGTCACAACATACACTATCCCTTATCATCCACCACAATTCCGTGTCCTTCCTCTTTCTTTGTCTGTGTTCAACTTTAACTTAACCTTGCGTCCCAACCGGTAAATGCTGTATTTCTCGACCTTTATTTATATATGTTATTTATTTGGATTTATAAAGCGCCCATCTGCCCGGAGACATCGTGGCGCTGTTACAGGCTATTCACTTGATGACACAGTACAGATAATTCTTAGGCAGTGGTAAAAGTACAATATCACAGTGTTGAAGGTTTCCCAAGGTTACAGAGGAACGGTCTTAGTAGCAGTCCATTTGGCAAATAGTCTAGTTGAATAGATTTGTTTTTAGCACCTTCCTGAAAGTTGTGAGGGATTCTTCATTTCTTAAACTGAGTGGGAGCGCATTCCAGGCTTTTGCTGCTAAGACTTCAAAACTTGTGCCGCCAGCTTTGGCTCTGTTGAAGGCTGGGACGGAGAGCAGGTGAGCGTATTGGTCACGTTTTGGTCTGTATGCCGGGGCCTGGTGAATTCTTTCTGCTAGGTATGGCAGCGCTGTCTGGACAAGGCATCTGTGGGTGATCGTAAGGGCCTTAAATGTAATGCGTTCCTTTAAAGGGAGCCAATAGGTGTCTTTTCTTGCCTGTGTGATGTGCTCTCTCCTAGGGATGCTTAGGGTGGCTCTAAGGGCGCTGTTCTGTGCCATTTGTAGTCTGTTAATGTTATTTGCAGAAGTGCCTAGGAATAAGATGTTACAGTAGTCAAGGTTTGCGCCAATTGTGGCTCTAGCGATGTTAAGGCGATTTGGTGATAGGTGAGGTTTTACTGCATTTGTGATTTTAGTAGTAAGTGCGGCTGAGGATGAGATGGCACTGACTTGTCAGTCCATTGATAAGGTGAAGTCCAGATATACACCAAGAGTTTTCACTGCAGTGGCGGCTATGCTAATTGAGTTCTCAATAGTGAAGGAACTGTATTTGTCGTCTAGTTTTTTTTTAGGGATTCTTTTGGCCTACCAGTAGGATTTCTGTCTTTTCTCCATTTAAACAGAGACCCTTGGCTACCATCCACACCTGGATGTGTGCATAGGTTTTATGGAGGGTGTCGAGGTCTGGTTCATAGATGACCTTCTATTCTTCTTCATGTTCCCTCATTCATCATCTCTGTTCCTGAAAAGCAATCCAAATAAACAGTCTGAGCCTAGGTGAAGTAGGGTGGGCAATTGTTCCAATACCTTAATCTGCATCACTAACATATACCTTATATTATAAACATTAACATTTAGTCACCAACTTAAAACAACTGTTCAACCAATGTTACATTTTCATACGATGATTACTCGGGTGGGATAATCCTTCAACTACATGTCTTTAATAGAATCTTGACTTTCTATAACGTTAGTATGGAAAATCAGTATTTATTTGTCAAGACTGGAGGCTCGGATTATGCTTGTTCAAAGCTTACCTACCACCAAAGCAGACATTCCTTCTATGGGTCTGAAATAAAATTGTTTAAATGTTGATTCCTTAGACCAGTCTGCTGCTTTCAGGATGTCCTCCAATCTAACTCCTGCATTACAGGCCTAAGATGTCATGGCCCCTCTAATAGAATGCACCCTGTACGAGCCAGTGTCAATGCCTGCCTGCATCATGCACCATCTAACCCATCTGGCTAATGTTGGTTCCACAAATCCCTTGATGGGTTTCCTCAGAGATATGAACAGCTGCGATACACCTGCGGTCCTAAGCGTATTCGCCATTTCCTCATACTTCTTTAGACACCTGACGGGGCATAACCTAGGCAGGTCTGGAAAGGCTGAATATGCCATCGATTTGATACCTGTTTTAGTTCTCTTCCTAACCTGAAAAGTGACCCCCTCTGAGTTAAACGATTTCTTGTCTATGTCAAGTGCTCTCACATCTGAAACCCTCTTGCAGGAATTGATGCAGAGCAGTGTGGTGAGTTTTGCCGATATTGCCTTCCTAGTTAATCTTTCATTATCCAGCCAGCTGATGAACATATTTAGGACTAAATTCACATCCCAAGTGTGAATGTACCTGAGTAATGGAGGCGTCAATAGCCTCACTCCTCTGAGGAGTCTACATTTGAGTAGGTGTTCTCTCACCGCTGCATTCTCTATTTTCGGGTGTCCGGCTGGTATGGCCGATCTACACGTATTTACCATTCTGTATGCCTTGTCTTGTGCCACTAGGACTGCTAAAAAATGTACAATCTGCGTGACATCTACTCTATTGGGATAAATGTGCCGTGCCACACACCAGCTAGTCCACCTTACCCAGGCCAGCCTATAGGCCTTCTTGGTGCCTGGCGGCCATGCTTCCTCAATATATTTTGCAGTGTCTCCCGATAGTCCTGGCTTCTGCCAGGCGCCTCGGAAATTGCCCAGGCGATCGGTTTCAACTCTCGTACCTGGACCAGTTGGAGAAGGTCCCGGAACCACACCTGACTCCTCCAGTCTGGCGTTATCAGTATCATCGTTGCCTCCTCCCTCTTGACCTGGGCTATCGTTCTTCTGATCATAGGGAATGGGGGAAAGGTGTATTCCTTGTCCGGTCCCCACATTTGAAAAAACGTGTCCGTTGCCACCGCTGCTGGATCGGGCCTGCAGCTGAAAAATCACTCCAGCTGTCTGTTCGGTCAGTATGTAAACAGACCCGTCCTGCATGGGCCTCTCAGTATCATCAAGGACTCAAAAACTATCTTGTCTAGTTGCCAGTCGCTGGCGTCCCTCAGATTCTTGAGTTCCAGTCTGCTATTACATTCTGCAGGCATGGGAGATATTCTGCTGTGACGCTGATCTTGTTCTACAGGCACATGTGCCAGAAATCTTTCGGCAACTCTGCTAACAACCTGGACTTTGTCCCCCTAGCCTGTTTATGTATCGTACTGCTGAGATGTTGTCCATCTTCAATAGTACGCAACAGTTCACCTTGTCCTGTGCCCAGCATCTCACCATGAAAGACCCCGCCAGTAGTTCCAGTCAATTGATGTGGAGCTCTAGTTCTTCTCCCGACCACCTGCCTCGCGTTGTCAGATCTCCGCACTGAGCCCCCCAGCCCCAGCGGCTGGCATCTGATCCTTTAACTAGGTCTGGGGACGAGCTAAATATCGCTCTCCCGTTCCAGGCCTCCATGTGGTTGAACCACCACCACAGCTCCGTTCTCGCTTCCGCAGAGATTGGCACCTTTTGTTCGTAAAACAACCCTCAATGCAATGGTCCCGGAAAGATCACTTGAATGGATGAAGCTAGTCTTACCATCAGTCTGGCTAAATCTCTGAGAGATAGTTCCTATTTCGCAATTATCGAGCTGATCTCCTTCTTGATTACATTCACTTTGTCCATGAGCAGGCTGAGCGTGGCTGTTTTCGTGTCTATGTCAAACCCAAGGAACTCGATCGACTGTACCGGTTCTAACACAGGTTTCTCCCAGTTTATCAGAAACCCTAGCTCCTGTAATAACTGAGTTGTCTTCTCCGTCTGTTCTAGAAGTCTCTTTTTGTCCTGCCCAATCAGGCAAAGGTCATCCAAATAAATTATCAGTCTGATGCCCTGCTCCCTGAGATGAGCTACTACTGTCTGCATCAACTTCGTGAAGGCCCAGGGGGCTGAAGTGAGACCGGATGGGAGGCATGTGAACTGCCATTTCTGGTTTCTCCACCATAACCGTAAGTATTTCCGATCCTCGTCTGTTACTGGGATCGTCAGATATGCATCTTATAGGTCTATCATGACTTACCAGTCTTTCCTCTGTAGCACATCCCTTAACAGATGGATGCCCTCCATTTTGAAGTGTCTGTACACTAGAAATTTGTTTAAGCTTCTCAAATGTATCAGTGTGTTTCTTTTTGCCCTTGACCAGGAACATATTGCTCACAAAGCCCTTCCAGTGATCTTCTACCCTTGTGATAGCCCCTTTATTTTCCAACTGTGCAATCTCCTTGTCTAGCAACTCTTTGTCTTCTACTGTGAACCTTATGGGCCATGGCTCTTATGTTTGAATCAGCTCTCGCCAGAATTCTAGGTGGAAACCCTGTACTGCCTCCTCGACCCATGTATCTCTTGACAATTCTCTCCATCTCTCTAAGAACTGAGCTGTTCTCACCCTACGGCTGGGGTCCCTGTTACCCCCCTGTGATCGTGTGAGTTTGGCTCTTGCCTCAGCTGTATTGGCCTGTTGGCCTCTTCTACCTCCTCTCTAGCCTCTACCCCTGCCACTTCCCCTCGATTGGAAGAAGGGGTTGGGTCAGCGCTCCTATTGGTTTCTCCACTCGTTTCTGTTGTTGGGATAGGGCCTGTAGGAGGAGGATTGGCTGGCCGAGTGGCCCCTTCCTCTGCCTGCACTGCTGAAAACCTTGTTGCCAAAATCCCTCTTGAGCAAGGCCTGTGCCTTATCTATTGCGGCACAGGTACTGGCAAATTTCGCCATCTCATTGATGAATGTGTCCCCAAACAGTTTTCTTTTACTGTTGGAGGTCGATTCCGCCGTGGCTAGCTCGCTCATTTTTGGGTCGATCTTCATGAAGATGGACCTCCTTCGCTCTGTTATGGCGTTGTTGGTGTTGCCGAGCAGGCATATTGCTCTCTGTGCCCAGCCTGCCAATATCTCAGGGTCCACTCTCTGATCCGGTTGTTTGGCTTCCTCAGCCATCTGCCAAATTTTGTTCAAAGGACCCAGGATGTCTAGAAGCTTATCCTGACAGGATCTCCAGGTTCTATCAGTTCCTTTCATGATGCCCCTGCCGTATAGCCCCATGAAAGACATCATCTTCCCATCTATTTCTGGCATTTCTGCCATGTTGTCCGGGACCTGGGGCCTGGGGCATTCCGCCCTTAACTTGCTTCTGGCTTCCTTAGATAGGGTAACAACAAATTGGAGTGGAAAGGTGGTCGCCTCCCATCTATACCTTAATCGTTATAACACATAAATGACAGAAGGATGATTATTAAGAGGTTTTTCCTACCGCTGGGTCCCTAGCGATAATTTGATTAGCCCTATATGTGAGGAATCTCCTACGAAGTCAATACCAACCCTAGTTAGTGCTGGTGTGCCGCCTACAAATGGGGTGCAGAGATCCTGACCCTGTCCTCTCTTACTACTTTCCTAGATTCTAAAAGTAAGTGTGTAAGGTCGGTATAAGTGTTTATTGGATTAATCATGTTCCTCAGTCTCTCTGTTGGATCACTTCCCAGTTTTTGATAAGTGGCTTTATCTTCTATCAGGGTATTCACCATACCATCATAGTCCAGTTTGTTCATAATAACGATGGCTCCCCCTTTATCCGCAGGTTTTATAACTATATCTCCATTCGTCTGTAGTTCTTTCAAGGCTGTATTTTCCAGTCTTGTCATATTGTGGAAGCCGCAGATCATATATAGAATACCACATCCACAAGTATTTGTCCTGAAGAAAGCGGCTACTAACCAATCCCGCTGAAACTGGTTGACTTTTTCCTAGGTAGTACTGTATTGATAACCCTGACTCCGATACCCTACATACATAGATGAAAGGGCTCGTACAAAGAAACTATCATTGCTACTTTTTTCTAACTCACTGTTAGGTGAACAGAAAATTAGCACTTTTTAACATTCTTTGACCATTGGTCACAGAACCTTCTTTGTGATAAGGCACACGCACTGGAGGCGGCAACAATAAACACTTATACCGACCTCCACCACATGTGCACTTACTTTTAGAATCTAGGAAAGTAGTAAGAGAGGACAGGGTCAGGATCTCTACACCCCATTTGTAGGTGGCACACCAGCACTAACTAGGGTTGGTATTGACTTCGTAGGAGATTCCTCACATATAGGGCTAATCAAATTATCGTTAGGGACCCAGCGGTAGGAATACCTTTTAAATAATCATCCTTCTGTAATTTATATTCCTTAGATAGGGAGCATCATATTCTCTTTTTTATATATTTTCCGATCTTGGCAATCAACAGATGACTTGAAACAGCTTCTTGAGCCTCTTGCTTCTTTATTATTATCACTGAGGTTAATGATGTGTAGTAGGGCCTAAGCAGTATACCCAACGACAAAAAGCAAAAGAGGGTTGGCTTAACAAACAGTTGCCAGGTTCGACTCAAAATAACAATTGACAGAGTTGTCGCTTGGCATAGGTCAAACATTCACTATCTGGGTCTGGAATTTTGAAATGCCCCCAAACATGCCTTTCATTGTCCTGGATCTTTTTGGTTTGCACACAATTCATAAGAATGGTGCATTGGCCCTACTGAACTTGCTCCTACTGAGCACCACCAAGCCTGGACGCTTCGGTCACCTGAATGGGATAGGTGTTCAACTCTTAAGAGACAGTTGGACTACAGGTACTTTTACCCTCCCCCCTGCTAGGGCTTTGGCTTACCCCTTTTAATCTCAGAGCACTGCTAAAAGATATCTCCAATAGATTCTTTGTACCATCCATAACTGGCTTTTGGATGGACACCTGTTCCACTAATCCAGTGAATCCATCCAGCCCAGCTCTTTCAAAGCACTCCACGGCCAACTTTTCTCTCTGTATTCACTTTTCTCTTCTCTTCCCTGTTGCACTCTTCCCCCTCCAACTGTTCTCCTCTCTCTTGCTTGAGGTGTATCCTCCTCTTCTCCCCAGCTCTCGCAATGCACCTCCTCCTCCTTTCCTCTCGTCCTCACTTAATTTTCTTCTTGCCACTCTCCTCTACCTTTTTCTCCCTCCCATCATTCTGCTGTCTCCCACCACTTTCATAGAACATTCTCTACTTGTGCATCTCTCCGTGTTCACCAACAAATTCCTAACTCTCACACTACACTCATGATCGGGGTCACTTTTATATCCCTTCCCGGTCTGAATTTGGGGCTTTTGGGTTGGGAGTTCAAAGCGCCTGTGTGGATACTTGATTTAAGCACTGTGATTATCTGTAGACAGATTAAACTACTGATGTGTGCCAGTTTGGATAGTGGTCCGAGCTACTGCTTTTCACATTAAGCGCTCAAATCGGTGGTTTTGCCTGGGGAGTTTCACATACTCCTCTTCCTCCCTTCTCACCACTTAGGATTATCATATTCTGAGTGCTGTTGGGGCCGGATGGTGGGATGGGGTGAGGTAAAGTGGAAGGGCCTGTCTATGCAAACTTTGGCATTCAGGACCTGAAACTCCTGTACAACTTTGAAGCCCTTATGGTAGTTTTGACTAGGCTGTTTGACACCACGTACCAGACAGAGGCCTTGCATTTGGAGCTTCTGCACTCAAAGAAAGAGAGCAGGGATCTGCTGCACTATATATCACCGTTAAACTAATTGGCTACTGCAACCAGGAGACCCTGCTGGCTTACTTTAAATCCAGAAGGCCTGATGAACATTTCTTTAGTTTTCTATCAAGGAGTAATAGGCATACTCAAGTATTCCGTTTCTGTTCTGCCAAACTACAGATTTCTTTCGCTTTTCTTTTTGGACTTGGTTGTCCAAGTAGATTACAGCTCACAGAGTGTAGGATGAGATGTCACAGCCTGGTTTCCATGCCTTCATTCAATCTGACCTCCCGAAAGACACTTGATCCAAGCCCTGATCCACTTGGAAAGTTTAGGAGTAAAGTGCTGATCTTCGACATGAGGGCAGCCTGCAGTTTGGAAGCTTGAATGTCTTGGCGGGGCTGACATAGCTTTTTATCCTTCTAAGGTTGAGACATTGAGTACCATTAAAATCAAGCACTTAACCCAAGGCTTGATCCATGTGGATAGCTCACACGAAAAGCACTGATCTCTAACATGAGGGCAGCCTGCTCATTGAAAGTTTGAATGCCATGGCAGGGTCAACTTAACCTTTCATCCTTCTGTGGTTGAGAATTCGAGTACCATTAAAATGGAGTAGTATTAACACCTGATCTTACAGTGCTTACAAACTGTGGGAAGGCAGCATAAAGTGCTATAGAAGAACACACATTATTATTATTATTATTATTATTATTATTATTATTATTATTATTATTATTATTATTATTATTAATAATGATAATAATGCATGGGCACTATCTGGCAGGAATCACCATCGTTCCTGGAGACTGTTCAACTCATGGAGGTTACATTAGATGCAATAATGTCACCAATCTCCACACCCAAGATGGCCGCTGAGTATACACAAATCAAAAGAGGACAAGAAACGGTCTTGTTTCTTCCACGCAACCAGCAGGGGGAGTCACATTATTTAAATGTAGCACTAAACACCGATTGCTGCGTTGCTACTTCCCCGTGGCGTGCTTCCTGGATTTTACCCTCTGCACCATTTCCACGTTGCAGCGGAATCCTCTCCAAGATCCCGAACCTGGTAACTCTTTTCCCACTCTCCCACTGCCTCTTGCCGGTCCCATCACCAGTGACTTTACCTAGCGTAACTGGCGCATTTCCCGTTCTTCCCTTCCCAATTTTCTTTTTCATCTCCTGTGAACTGAAGCGTGCTCGCAGCCGTGGTTGCCGTTTCCCTCCTTCCTCGCGCTCCTCGCCACCGGCCCATCCCTCCGGTGTATTCCTTCCTTTCTTTAATTCAGCCCTTCCAAATTGTGTGCTATGCTGTTCCTCAATCCCTTATTCAAACCTTCATTGATTGCTGTTCCTCGTTGTGCCATAATAGGAATCCTTTATTTCGTTGTATGTTGGAGTCAACTTCCACTCATCAGAGACCTCCGAACCAGAACATCCTGCACCAAGCTGATTGGAACAGAACAACTCATATGGGTTTTTTCCCCCTTCATTAAGGGTTTTTCCCTATTTCTGCATAACCTTCTGTTATAATTCAGAGGTCGGACGGGGATTATCCTATTTTCTCCTTCAGATCTTTGTCTTCTACCTCAGGTTAGTGCATAGTCTAATTGTAATTCTAAGACCCCAAACCATGCAAGTAAGAGTACGCCAGAGCCACTAAGTACTAAAGAAAAAGAGAGCCGTAAAACTGATGATCTCTGTTTACATTATGGGAAGTCAGGACATTATGTACAAGAATGTCGCTGAATCCTTGGCAAGCCAATAGAAAACACAACAACTCATCTCTAATGGACAACACCATAGATGAGCTAAGTATCTCTGTATTCTCAAGTCCCAAACTATACAATGCAACCAGATACAGCATACATTAACATCTGCATCACAATGCAGTGTGATATGCTCATGGTGACAACAAGTAAGATGACACAAGTGATCACAGTTCAAGGGTGTTTATTGAACAATGAATGCTGTATGCAGGTTGGCACAGTACAGTCTCAGGCTTCTCCAGCATGAGACGACAGTTCCAAAGGCAGTTCTCAGGACCTTCGATGGCCAAGTCTCGTCTTTTTAGAAAGCCTCTTGCCTTCAGGGCCTGGTGTTTTCAAATAACAATAACAAAAGTTCCTTTAATAAAATGAAAGTTTGTTTCCAATGCTCGCTGGGTTATGAGTTCACCCCTGGGTCCCCCTCTTCAGGGCAGTGACCCTTCTCAATTGTAATCCACAGTTCACATAGGGTAATGGTCTCACTCCTGGGTCCCCCTCTTCTGGGCGCTGACCCTTCTTAAATGTTATCCACTCAATTTATATGTCACTTCTTTATATGAATTTGGATGATAGCTTCACCCCTGGATCTTCCTCTGGCGGGCTTGGACCTCTCTTCACTGCCAGTTCTTGGGTGATGGCTTCACCCCTGGATCCTCCTCTGCCAGGCTTGGACCTCTCTTGACTGATAATACTTGGGATATGGCTTCATCTCCGATATCCCTCCTTTGGGTTCACTCTTGCCATCTCTTAACTTTTGCTTTCACTTTTCTCAATCGTAGGGTGAGAACTTTTAACCCTCGGATCCCCCTCTGCCAGACTCCGACCCCTCTTGATTCTTAGCCTCCCCTCATCAGGCTCACTGTGCCTCTCGATCAGGGTGATAGTGGCTCGCCCCAGGGTTCCCCTCTTCTGGGTGCTGACCTCTCTTTGCTTTCAATGTTCTCTTTTAGACAATTCAATGGTTGTGGGATTCACCTCCCTTTCTTTCACACTGCTTGTAGATCAAAGTCGCTCGATTGTACACGGATTTCGCTTGACCTTCTGTTCGTCTATTTTCACCTATTTCGCTGGCCCCCTTATGGCCTTCTGGTAATTGTAGTTTCTTTCAGATGGGGATCGACCAGAGTCTCTTGAGTTTAGCACCCACGTGGTGCCGGTTTCCCTCAGTCGCTGGTCTCCCCTTAACACTTTACAGTTCATTCAAAGTCCGTTGAACCCAGTTCAAACACTTGCCACTCCTGCGATTCTCACTCATCACAGCCCGATTCTTATCAGTTCTCCCTTCGACTCACCGGCTGTGATGAACCGCACGGCTTTTGGCTTCTCTGGAGGCAAAGCCGGTACCAGGGACGCGGGAGCTTCCCATGCTCCTGCTTATCGGCATAGGCTGGCCCTGTGTACTGCTGACATCTGCTGCAGGAGACTTGTGCTATTGTTCGCAGTCTTATGCTCTCTTCCACAAAGATTTTGTGGGCCTGGGATGAAAAGGGCAATGTCACTTCTTTCCCCGCCACCCTCTAGATTCCTGCCGCCTTTCTCCTTCTCTTGAACTGCTGCGCCATGTGGTAGCAGCATCGTCGTGCTGTCCGCCATGCTTGCCTTGCTTTTCCTGTGCTCTCTGGCTCCACCTTTTAACCCTGTGTGGAAGGAAAGGGCCGTCAGGTGTGTGTGAGTCTGATCAATTGACTGACTTTGCCTGACCCTTGTTTCGGGACATGTTAGGTAAACGGCTCTAGTGTTAGTCTGTCGTCCTTTGTGTTGTGCGAAAGTGTTTGTGTTAGAAAGGGGGGGCAGTGGTGTGGAATGTCCTACATGAGAGGATGAGGAAAAGGTGTTAAAGGAAGGGGGATACCGCACCTCACCCGTCGGTGTCCCACTCCCACTCCCGGAGGACCCCCCATCCAGGTGATCCTCCCTCACTGGTGCATCCACAGGAACTGGATCTAATGTGATGGCCATGTCCTGGCCACCTGGATGACAGACCCTTGAGGTTTAGACAGGGAGACACCTTCAGGTTTCTTACAGCAGTGGGAGAACTCAGAACCGGTTGAGATGGTTGCCTTGTTGGACTATGGGCCAGTAGTAACTATTCTGATACTGCATATACCCAATCTCTGAACAGACTTTAGAAGGCAAACCAAGCACCAGTACAGGCTGCTGATGGTACCACATTCTTTTATGTTTGAGTCACAGCTCATACAGTGGAATTAGCAAGGATGTGTCTCATCCAACATCAAGAGGTACTAGCCTTCGTTTTTAGTGATGCACCCCTTTTTAGTATCTTATTTGGGATGCACTGTTTGGCTCTACACAATCCCCCACTTGACGTGACCCATCACTTTATTTCGTTCACATCACCCCTTGTTTCCTTACATTTTGGTAGCAGGAACAGTAAGGGAGTTTTTGCAAACTACACCATCTTCCTTTGTCTCTCACTGTACTTCACATTGCTACCACCCACATTATACGCATCCTGTTATGGGTCAGCTTTGTACATCTTTAGCAAGGTGGAAGCTGAGAAGTTGCCTCATCATTGTGGGAAGGAGGGTCTCATTAACTTTATCCTAAGCTTCACAAAACAATGTGGACAATAAATGCTCACATGGAAGAGGCTCAACTTGGAGACTATATAACCCATTTACTAAACAATGGTTGTAATAGCCAATGGTCGATGTAATAGGTCTACATCAATAAACCCAATCAAAGTAAGGGAACTCATCCCCAATTACATAAAGGGATTAATCCTACTCCCCACTCCCCTCAAGTTTTGAAATGTAGGGCCTGCACATAAACCCAATTTGTGAGACTACAGCAAATTTCCTGTAAGAATAAATATTGACAGCCATAGGCTATAAAGCCAGTGCATAGAGAAGTGGAGATAGGGGACAGCCCTGTCTCATGCTTGTATGCAGAAAGAACGAGGGTGAAGCAAGACCATTAGTGATTAATGACTATCTCTGAAAAATATATAACTGCTGATGCTGAACCTTACCAGGACCATAAACATATAATCCCACTTAACTCTTTGTCTGTGGCCTCCCTCTGGAACAGCCTCCCTGCCACTCTGAAACTCAAGGGAGAACCATCTCCGGTTCCGGAAGCACCTCAAGACCTTCCTGTTTGCATCCGCCTTTACTCCTCCTCTCCCCTGCTGATCTGTTCTTTCTCTGCATTGTGCACCTGGTCACCCTCTGACATTTGGGCCCAGGTACCTGCTCACCCTGCCACCCACCAGCACTGGCTCCTGGCAATCCCTTGCACTGGGGTCTGCATCAGTAACCCTACAGTCCCCCCTGTTTTTCTTTCTGCACTTAACAGACTCGCCCTGTCTGTTACCTTAAACCTAGCATTTGCCACTCGCTGGCTGCACTACCACTGGCTTTTGCTTTTATTATTTATTTACTTATTTATTATATATTTGTATGTTTATTTATTTATTTGTATTCCTTTGCTCAGCACTTTCCACTTCTCCCCTATGCACTTTCCCCTTTCCCTCTCTCATACACTTGCATGTTCTCAATGTCACTGGGCCTAGTAAGATCATTGTTTTTGTTTCTCCCTTGTTCCCCTCTGTTTCCTCGCCACGCTCTGAAACACTTGTGTGCGAGCGCGATACAAATAAAATATCAGTATCAATATCAACTAGGTCAAGGGATTTTCAGAATCAAGGGACATGATGGTGGTGCTCGCCACTAACATGATTAGGAGCTGTCTTGTAATATCCAGAGTGTGCCTAGCCAGCTTGTTCTGGATGCCCTTATCTAGATAAGCACTGTTCCAGTTTCATTGCCAGGCATCAGGCCAAAATATGGGTGTCAATATTAGCCAATGAAATAGGCCCACCGGGCCAACACAAAGTGGGTTGATCACAGGCTAATGGAAAACCCCTATATCAGCTTTATACATAGAACTAGGAAGCAGACCCACATTGTGTATCTCTTAAAGTAAAGAGCTACATAAAAATCCAAAAGCATTTGTTAATATTGTTAATGGTATAATATTTGATCTTTAACAAACAGTCTTCCCTTGTGTTCTCTTTTTTTTATTTAGTCCTAGCCTATGGTTGACTTTTCAAGGTAAATGCTATCCCCCGCAATTGCCTGTCACCTTCACTGAAGAATAATTGAGCTTGCCTGATGAGATATTTGCAAACATGCAGGGCTGACATCTTTTAGAGCATCCCTCAGTTTGGACAACTACGCAATTGATTATGATCACATGATATCTCATGCGCTTGTTCTAGTGCCTTAATTTCCCCCATATTTCATGCTTCATCTTTTCGTTAGGCAAATAGCCTAAATGGCATAGACATACATGAAACCAGCAGAAAGGCCTTAAAAGCTTCACAGCATCTCTGGGTCTATCATTCTTCTCTTAGATTCATACCCCAGAAATTCACTATCACCACTGTAAACCTATCAACGTTATTGGGGGAGTCCAACGGGGGTTCCTCACTTCCTTTGGAATATCAGTTTACGAACAACTGGAGCATGGTTGGACACTGATATAGGTAAAATGTTAAATTTCGAGACGACAATATTATATGACTCAGTGAATACCACATGTCCAGGCATGAGTAATTGTTATGGGGATAGGAAATACATCTAAAAACGTTCTTATTAGCGTGTAAAAACCTCCAAACATCTATGACGTGCATGTCATTCAACAGATCTCTCAGTACATGTATTCCTTTTGTTGATTGCTTGTGAGACAGGACTGAAGGTGACTGTCTGTTCTGCAGAAGACATAACCAGATTAAAATCCCCACCCAAAAATATAACATTACAAGTCAGGGATGCCGGTTTAACAAAAAATGGGGGAATAAATCCAGGATTGTCCTCTATAGGCTCATACCAATTACCAAGGGTGATAGTCTGATGATATCTTCCTTCTCGACCTCTTCGCCCATCCGCCTCCAACTCCCTCACTGTCAGCCGCTTCTCCAAGCAACGAGTTGGGGGTAGATCTCTCGACGCAGCAGGGGCCTCCCTCTGGAACAGCCTTCCTGCCTCCCTGAAACTTGAGGAGAACCATCTCCGGTTCCGGAAGCACCTCAAAACCTTCCTCTTTGATTTTGCTTTCTCTCCCCCTCTCCCCTACTAAAATAACTGAAACTGCACTAAATCTGCAACTGGGCCACTCACCGACCTCGGTCCTTGGCCCAGCCACTCTCCCCTGCACTGCCTCCATGGCAACCCCTGCACTGCGGGACTGTCTCTGTATCCCTAAGCCGCCCTTCCCAGCACTTGTCTGCACGTACCTTGCACTTGCCACCAGCTGGCACTTATTATTTATCGTGTATTCTACTAACCCTGTACTGCACTTTCCCCTCTCCCTTTCCCCCTTGCACTTTTCCCTTCCCCTCTACCCTTGCACTTGCGCGATCTGAATGACACCTGGCCTATTAGGATCGTTGTCTGTCTTCCCTTTGTTCCCCCCCGCCTCGTCGCGCCTTGAAATACTTGTGTATAGGCGCGTTGCAAATGCCATATCATATCATATCAAACATAGTTCTGTATGCTACACCCCTTTGAGTTGAGTGCAGGTATCTACAGTGAAGACAGATAACTATATATTGTGAAGGCATCATGAAGAAGGACACAGACAACAGATTCCAAATACAAAACAACCAATTTTATTAACTTAAATGTCAGGGTGGAAAAGGCCCTAACTTGCCCTATGCTAAGGTGGGATTTCCCTACCTAAATAAAATAAAGGGAAGTCTGAGTTAAAGAGTTCAACTTAGGAATTTGTCTGTGTCCAAACCTATACTTGCCCTCACAACTATATCTGTACAATGTGTAGGGATGTCAGCAACCAAAGGAAATCAGTGTTCAACACAAAGTTCTGAGCTTCTTCCAGCTCACAACTTCCTTTCAGCTCCCTTCCCCAAGCATAAAACAGTTCCACAAAGAAAAGTCTCAAAATTCCCTTTCTTGGATTTAGGACACAATAGTCTTATTCAGGTCTTGCGGTTCCCTTTCCCCAAGTTCCAAGTCACACGGTTCAAACAACCTTAAAATGAAATGCTCCTGGTCACAACTTAGGGTTCCCTTCCCTAAGTTCCAAATCACACAGTTCAAAAAAATAAATACAAAATATCCTTGTCTTCTCAATTTTAATTTCCACAGTTCAGTTAATGTAGTTTTCAAATATCTTTTCAGATACTTTGCAGCTTTCACACAGGTTGACAATTTCACTGTAAATCAGGCTTCAGTATCCTTTGTTTGCATGTTCTTTAAAGTCACATTAGATTTCGGTATTCTGTGGATTGTTTAGAGTTTGTCTTGAAAAGGGGTGTTTCTTCCCAGGGACCAGCCCTTGAGAGCATAAATTACCCAACTCAGCCCAAATTACAGGTCCGCTCGTGCCAAGCAATGAACTCATGCTAGTGAAATGACAACGTCAGTATAAATGTAGCATTTATTAGACAAAAAGCATAATATAACAGAACAGTAAATTTAGCAGCAATGTGGTATTCAAGTTAGAGAAGAGTACAAAACTCATTAGAGAAATCACAAAACTTAGAGAAACACAGTCTTCCGCCCCTTGAGATGGTGTCATCAGCGCTAGGAGACCCTGGTCATCTTAAGCTAACTGCTGCGAGCCCCGCTCAGATAACAGCGCTGCAAGGTGCCGCACAGAGCATCAGGTTCCGGGCACTCGCTCTTGAACCAAGTCCGCGGATTGATCTCCCACCTGGGTCATGTGGGCATGCATTTTTGTAACCTTGTGCTGTCAGTCAACGTGACGCACAGTGCCAGGACCTTCCCTGTGCAAAATATGTTTGCCGATGGAAAAACCCAACTCTCTCTGAGATGCTCCCTGCTCCTACCCCTCCCTTGGAGCCCTCTCAGTGAAAACACTGGAATGTCTTATCAGCGTGTGGAAGGCCGTACCAGGCCTTCTCAGGGAAAGAGGATTTGTTTACAAAGCCATGCAGAGCTACAGTTGCAAAGGCAGAATATTCTAGGAGAAGCTGAAATCAATTAACCACATGTGAGGAAGCTCTACCAGGTCTGCACTCATAGCTTGGTGTCCATAGCGCTTCAAAGATTGGCTATCTAAGTGCTATATAGGTGCTATAATGCTCCAAACCCTCCAATACAAGTCTCTATTAGCTACTAAACTGGGGCCTCCGCCCTGCCTGTCTATGCACAAGGCATGGTGTAACCTTCCACCCCTACTAGGTCTGCATATTCCTTGTAGTTCACTAATGCGTGCTGGAGGTGCTACCACATTACTTTCAGCATTTAGCACATACTTTGAATAAGCTATTGGTTTTAGCTCTTAACGCAGCCATATAAGGCTCTAATATGGAAATATGGCACTTTGTATCTCATGACAGTGAGTTACATTCATTTTTAGCATTTCAACATATAATGGCTTGCTTGGATTTAAAGTTCCTTTCCCTTTTTAGGTTTAGATTTCAGCTTACTGTGTTTTTTTAAGAGTTATGTTCATTTTTAGCACTTCAACATATATTGCTTTGCTTGGATTTAAAGTTACTTTCCCCTTTTTGGGTTCCAAATGTTTTAATTAGGTTTGGTAGTAAGGCTTTGATTTAGTTTGGTATTCATTAATTATATGTCTTGCTTATGGTTCATTTTCGTTTAATCTCTAGTTCAATATTTATTTGTTTCGCTTTAATTGAATGGCTCAGTGTTCGGAGACCTTCGAAAACGTTTTTCTTGACACACTCGACCACTTCGATACAAAGTATCCCCATCTGTTTGATAATGGACAATGAAAGAATGGGAGACTTTTGAAAACGTGCTAATCCGAAGCACGTGACCACTCTGATATAAAGTATTCAGCAAATAATAACGTTCACACAGACGCGCACCAGGTTTCTCATTCACCAGAAACACACTGGTCACTTTAAGAGTGTGTGCTGCAGTGTGGATCACACAGCCTTCTGCTATCAGTGTTAGGGATCCAGTTGCTGTCCCTCAGGCCCTCCTATGGTGGTCCTCCAACACAGGGGAACAAGCATTTTGAGTAGAAAGGAAAGGGGTAGCCTTCCTGCATTGCTCCCTTCAGTTTTTCCAGTCTGCTCCAGGAATTCCTAACACCCACGCCACAGTGTGGAGTTCTCTGTTGCATGCACCGTCATCCTGGTGCTTCTCCAGTTGATCCCGTCGATCATCCCGGCCTCTCGGCAGGACTCCATTTAAACACCTGCAGCCCCTTGACAGGCTGCAGGTGTGGATGACCAATCAGCCTATCAGCCTTGCCTCACCTCAATTAAAGGGAAAATGCCTGACCTTCACTGCTCTTAGCAGGCATCTTCCTCGTTCAAGTACTAGAGTGTTAAAAGAGCATAGTCTTCATTGCTCTTAGTTGCCTCTTCTTCTTCACAGTACTGTCAAGTGTCAATTGTGGAGAAATTAGGGGAGCTGGCTTATAACAGCCTTTGAAGGTTAGGGAAGGGTTGGGTTGGTTGTCACTAGGGAAAGGGGGATACCATGTCTTCCCAAGGGCACCCCACTCCCAGTCCCCAAGGACCCTACACCCAGGTGATCCTCCCTCACTTTTCCGCCCCCAGGGTCAGGATCCAATAGTGATGGCCTTTCCCTGGCCACCTGCGCAGAGGATCCACGCGGTCTAGGAGTGAGAATACCTTCAGGTTTCTCAAACTATGAACAAGAATTTACCTGCCTCTCCTTCTCACATGTGGAGAGTGAAATGTGATGAATCAAATTGAGTCATCACAGATTCCCCGGCGGTGACCTCCTCCCATGTGACCAGGGAACAGCAGCCGCTACCTGATCCTGACGCGCGGGGTGGCTATCTGAGGGAGGATCACATGGGAGTGACACCCACCAGAGAGATTTCATGGATTCATCAGGGGAGACATGGTATACCCCATTTTATCTTGAGAATAACCCTCCCATATCCATTAACCTCATGCCCTATTGTGATACATCTGAACCTTCTCCCATGAAGAATAGGGAAAATACCCTCTTCAATTCCACTCATCAAACCCTCAGAACTCGTTCCCCATTTAAGAATACTGGAAATGGTTATTTAAGTTTTCCAAGTCAATTCTCAAAAGTGAACTTCATCTCCCAGAATGACCAAAGTAGTGGGATGAAGAAGCTGAAGAGAACAGTGAAGATCAGTGAAAGCCAGAAGACTAACGTGTGCTCTAGTGTTTGTAGAAACACACCTATGCCCTGGAAGTTTAAAAGGCAAACCAAGCTGGGAATCAACGTTTGCTGCTGGCAGCTGAGAGCCGTGTCTCTATATGAAGGCAAAGAAACTAAGAAGCAGTTGCCGGCGTGGTGGAACCAGATGACTCACCACAGAAGGAAGAAGAGGCTGCACGAGAAGGACATGCTTGGAAATGCCAGGAGCCGGTTAGAGACTCCTGGGGGTTCACAGGTGGCAGAGAGCAGCGCTTTACTTGCCGGAGCCCGGAGAGAAGCAGACGCGTGTATTGGAAGGCACGAGAGACGAGGGAGTCAAGGAGAAGCAACTGTGAGAAGGAAAAAGACGGAGAAGCATCTCTGGTTGACCACGGTAGAGACAGAACACACCAACAAGAGCTTGTGAGTCCACCCAGAGGCAGTGGGGACCCCGTTGCATGTCGGCAGCAGTGCCAAGTAGAAGTAAATGAAACCCAAGAAACCGAGAGACAAGGAACAAATTAACTCCATGTGATCAGGGGACAACAAATAAACACCTTTCAAGTAAAAGGATATATGTTATGCACATATGGGGAAAAACCAAACCGTATGGTATATCCACAGAACGGTTTGACAAACAAAGTATACATGCAACTTTGTAGAAGGGCAGAAGTCCTGTGTGTGAAGAAGAAGCCCTAACAGGCGAGTATACCAGGCAACCACAAGTGTGTGAAAGCAAGAAGCCCTGGCAGGATAGTATGTCAGGCAACAATAACTGTATGGAATAAAAAGGTCCTGAGAAGAAGCATCAGTACTAGAACGTGTATGCCAATTGTTGTGGGCCTAAAAAGGCACAAAGAACTGTTGTGTGTGAGACTTTTGAAAGCAAAGTGAAATCCAGGAATGGGAACCACCCTCTGGAATGAGGATCTCTATCCTGCTAGGGTGTCTGTGTTGGAGCCATGAATTCTTCTCTTGTGAACACTTTTCTAAACCATCCATGGTTTCACCTTAGAGTTTAGTTTTAGTGTGAGGGTCAGAATGGAACTTTGGACCCAGGACAGTATTGATTTTGACATCCTGACAAAGACAGATCCTTAGTTTTGGGTTAGGTAGGGAAATTCCTCTTAGAGCAGGGTCGTAGAGGCCTTTTCCCATCTCCTTTTATTTTCAATAAATGTCTTTAACCACAAACATGGATAACTTGTGTCTGAGTTTCATTTCTGACTCATCACAGAAAGGTGTGACTATGCCTCCTTCTACATAGTTTGGCTGATTCTACAGCAGTCAGGCATGCTTCTTGAAGTCAGGCACCATTGACTTGGTGATCCCTCAAAAAATGCAGTAATCTCTATGTCTTTTGATTGGGTTGCTCAATCGATGCTCATTGTGTGTCGTGAAATTGACTATACTCATTGTTGGGTATTGGCAATTGCATGCAAGACATGGCTAACAGCTAACTTCTTCAGAGGATTAAAAGTCAAGGTTAGCCCAACTGCCTGTCATAGTGGCCTGTGTATTTACATACGTATGTGTGAAGTGCTTTGCTGGATGTATGGATGCCAGCTGGTTTGGAATGCATGAGATCTCAGAGGATGTTGGTAAGTGACAGTGTTATATGAGTTTTGGAATGATTGTGTGCTGGCATTCCAACCATGGGTGGTGGGAGCCAGTGGAATTCTTTCCTGTAACTTAAGGACTTAAAGGTAACAGGAATAAAAGACTTAGCTGTAACATACCTGAGGTGGCTGCGAATCATCCTTATAACCTGGCTAGAGTCCCATTGTTGTGTATTCCAGTTGCGCTCACTTTTAAACCAACAAGAAACACAAGGTAACAAACATAGATACATATAGCAGAACATTAACATTGCCTGCCGATACAAAGGATACAATAAGAGAAAGAACACAATTGTATAAGGGAGGGACACAGTACACAGAAAGCAGCCCATCAGCCTCACTTGCACTATAGCGAAATTGAATCACAAACCTTTATTTGTTGGGAGAGAGATGCCATGTCTTACCAGGCTCACTCTCCGAGACTTTATGAGGCCTCATGTATCTGGTTTTCAATAGGAACATCAAAATGAATGAGTATATCATTGTAATAAAGATGGTTATAAAGGCCAGAGGTAAATATAAACTTGATGTGTCCTGTGAGGAATCTGAGGGCATCCTCACTTCTTTCTCCAACATATCCTCCTCCCAGGTAGCCAGGGAAGGCTGTCGCAATCGGGACCTGACCCTACAAGTGGATATGTGAGGGAGGATCTCCTGGGTGGACGAGACTTTGGGAGTGTGGGTGAGGTACGCTTGGGTTGGACATGGTGTCCCCCATTTCCCTTTTCTAATGAGTCTACTATCCCCCAGGCTTTTGTAGGTTATTACCAGTCCCTTCCCTATCATTTAAATAAATAATCTCCCAGTAAACACCACTTAGGTACTGAGACGAGCAGGTCACCATTAACAGAGAAGACAGACTGGAAGAACAAACATGAGCAGTCTAGTTGTTGGACTCATTTTCATGGAGCCGGGAATTTTAAAACAGGCTCAGCTGAGAGGCTTGGAGGGAGGCACAGAAAGAAGCACAGAGAAGAGCACGAACAAGAATTCCAGGGCAGAACTAGTGGAACTAGTGGCTGCGAGGAGGCACCTTCCCAAGATGCTGGGAGGTATAGAGAGCGTGATCCTGTGCAGCAAGCGAGAGGGGCACGTTGACAGTCTGAGGTGGAGCTGAGAAAGGAGTGCATCACGGAGCAAAGGTAGTGGGCGCATTGGTGAGACTCTTGAACGCTCATAGGTGCTGGAACAGTGACTGCAGTTTACCAGAGCTCTGAAGTAAGCAGTGGGGAAGCGAGGAAGCTTTGGAAGATGCTTTATGGAAGAGGGAACCAGCGCAAGCAGACCGCGAGCGGCGACAGTTCTCTGGAAAGCCGCAGAAAGTGGAAAACAGACCGTGAGAAGGCCAGTGAGTCCGCCTGGGTGAAAAGGGGGCCCTGGACAAAGTGGACGGGTGGTTTAGTTCAAAAGACATTTGATTTTGAATACCTGAATTGAATAGAAAAAAATCAATATGAAAAAGTAATCAACATGAAGAGAAGCCATAAAAGCAAGCATTGCCAAGAGTCAAATAAGCAAGCATTTCCAAGAGTTAAATAAGCAAGCATCACCAAGAGGCAAGAATAGTTCTGCAAAAGAATTATAACAATAACAAAGCCTTTATGCAAAAGAAACCTGGTAAAAGGGCGCCAAATGCTTTGATCAAGAAATCTAAAACAAAGAATATGTTTCCAAGCAGGAGAGTGTACTGGGAAGCTTATGATGGCTTGCAGAAAAGAACTTTAACAGTAACTGTGTTTCCTAGCAAGAAAGTGTACTGGGAAGCCTATGTTGGTCTTGCAAGTGTAAGCTACTAAACAAGTGAATGTTGACAAAACAAGCAATAATAAAGCTTCACAGGCACTTGAAAGGATACTAAGTCAATCCTCACTGTGAAGCTGAAACTGTGGCAAGATATCTATGAAACAGATCCATGTGAGGTGTGTCGGTTGCATGACCTGTAATGGGTGGACTATGTGGTCCGACAACTGCGCCTAGACCAAACAGACCACCCTAAGGAAAAGCCACTTTGTGATTGAATGAAGGAAAACCTGTGTGACATGATATTGATGAACTGAACTTTATAAATTGGTGAAAGGTAACCAAACCTGAAGAGCAGGGAACTATCCCAAGGAATTGTGTTATATTTGAACGTTGGAAGACTTGAAAGCTTGAGGAAGGAAACCCCTCCTTTGTAACGTGACCGTTTGAACCTTCGGGAAGGGAAACCCCTTTTCCACCTAAGAGCTGGATGAAGCTCTGTACTTTTATTTGAACGCTTCTCATTTGACGCTGACACCCCTACACATTGTATACAATTAGATGTAAGGGCAAGTATAGGTTTTGGACACAGACAGACATTTACTTTGGACTTCTTGACACAGACTATTATTAGTTTTATTTAGGTAGGGAAATCCCACCTTAGCACAGGGCAAATTAGGCCTTTTTCCAGCCCTCCTTTTTAGTTAATAAATGTTTGTATCCCACAATTCTATTGAGTTGTATGTGTCTACTTTGTGATGCCTTCACAGTCCACACGTCTCATGTTTTTATTTTTCTTCAAGAATATGCTCAAGAACATGTCTTGTTTTTGTAAGTGACTGATGGCAATTTTCCTATGTCGCTTGTACGGGTTATGGGCAATCGTGTAGCATAGGAACATTCCCTTGATGAAGTGTAAGAAGTAGAAAACCTGTGCCTTGCTGAAGCCTCTTCCTTCTTTGCCACAGCCGACTCTGAGAGTTGGCCACTGCCTTCTTCCAACCCAATGTCCTCATTGATGTTGCTCTGGATCTAGTTTACAATGTGGACTGAGGTGGAGTAGTATCCACATCTGCCATTGGGTCCTTGCCTGAGGAAATCAGAGCATGTTGTCATAGAAAGGCCCACACTGCTTTCTACCTATTATATATATATTGAGCAGACAATGCTACCAAGGGCTGTTTCATCCCCCACCCCATCCCTAACAGCATCAAGACCTAACTCCACCACTGAATTGTATACTATGAACTAGTTAAAAGACACAATTCAACCAAATGCCCACTTTCTTTGTCTTAGAGCATGAAGTAATGTGAGCACAACATAAATCACCTCTGAGGTTTATGACTGCACTTTCAAGACACACTTTTAAAAACTATGTGATAAGGGTTGGTGCTTATAGTCATTGACAAGTGCATGCAGCTTGTTGAGAGTGTTATGATAAAACATTTGAAGTGCTACAAAAAAGGAAAGGAGGTTTACTTTGTGATTCAATTTGTTGTTTTAGGATATAAGATTGCTTAATGGGTTGTGTGTGGACTTTGAAATCAGATACACCTATTGCAGTGTGAATGACTCAACCATTTATACTCGCCAGAAATAATTGATACAGACTAAGATGTAAAAGTGACTCCACCATATTGAATACCAGTAGCTTCATTAAAGGTTACAACATGTGTACTTGCTATTAGTCATTGCCGAGTGAAAATTGACTCTTTGTGAGTAAGAAATTGTATGGCGTGTTCCTGTGGAGAACTGGGGTGGCGAGGAACATTTTCTGTGTGACTAGTAGCTTGCAAATTGAAAGATTTACATTCTCTTAACATTATAAATAATGCATGCTGGTATTACTGTAAACTATAGTCATTTAATCAACTGTTGTGAGAAACCTGAGGGTATCCTCAGTCCTACTCCCCCTTGACCCTCTTCTCAGGTGGCCAGGCCTTTGCTTTTGCATCCAAGCCCTGGGGGTGGAGAAGTGAGAGAGAATCACCTGGGTGGAGGGTCCTTGAGGCTTGGGAATGGGGTGCTCACAGGGGAGACATGGTATCCCCCTTTCCCTATTAAAGACCAACCTAACCCTCCTCTGGTCTTTATAGGCTATTGTAAAACCTCTCCCCTCATTTTCGCACATTTTATCTCTGACAGTACTGAGACAAAGATGAGGCGACTAGGAGTAATGAACACTAAAACTTAATTTCACCACTTCAGTACTGGGACGACGAAAATGCCTCCAGAGTGCTTTAAAGTTCAGGCATGTCCCTTTAACTATAGTCAGGCAAACCCAATTGGGAGTCCACACCTGCAACCTTTCAAGTGGTTGCAGGTGTATAAATGGAGACCAAAGGAACAGAAAAGAGAGTTACAGGGAAGCCTGTGTAGGGGAGACCAGCAGGGGACCCTTCTCGTGAGGAGGCAGCCGTAATGGGTCCATAGGAAAGGCCAGGACGCCGGCAGATGTCCCAGAGAACCTGTCGATCCTACAGCGAATCGGGCCGTTAGGCTGCCACAGGTGTGGGAGCCTCTGTGGTTAAGGGGAAACAGCTGGAGCTGCGAGCGAAAGGACGCTCTCCGCATCCGTGGAGCAGAAGCGGAGCCGCCGCCGGCTTGTGGCAGGAAGCACCCGGAGAGCGAGCAGGGCTTGCAAGGACCGGCCCGCCTGTCATGATCACGGGGGTCAGGGCATGCAGTGAGACCCTAGCCAGGAGTAAACAGGGCTCAGAGGAGCTGGGACACACTGGTATGGTGCTGGCACTTGCACCAAAGCAACACACATCCCTTCCAAGATGGCCGCCCTGTTAGGCCTTGCTTGACACCCAAGATGGCCACCGGCTGTGCCCATAATCAGGATCCACCTGATACACTTCTGTCAATGGACTTGGCTATTTAAACCACACCCCACATCCTATGCCTTGCTTCACGTTAACGCTGCCTTAGAAGCAGCAGTAAACACTTACCGTGCCTGGAACTCTGCATTCCGCTCTCAGACTCTGGTGAGCCGTGCAAGAGAAATACCATTAGTCCAGCAACAGAAAGGAGTTTCCCCGCATTACAGCCCAGAGCAGCAGAAAAGCAAACAATACAATACTTACTGGTAACCGCACGCACTCTTTGTTGATCATCAGTCCAAGTCCCTGGAGCGCTCACCATCTACACCTACAATACAAAAGACAACAGGTGAGTGTGAGAAACGCTAACAAACAAGGCTTACGCAAAGAAAGATATTGAAGTGATAGAGCCGCAACTCTGATAGCTGAAAAAAAGGAAAGCAAATACAAAGGAAAGCAGATAAAGACATCCCAAGAATAAGAAAGTCACTGAGACTTTGGAAGGTCATAAGACATTGAATAAAGACACTTGAACCTATCTCCTCCAGCAGCACTTTACAGAGACATTGAATAAGACACTTGAATCTCCCCCAGCAGCACTGCAAGTCGCAGCCGGTCTGGGCTAGCAGCTCCAGTCAAGCAACTGACGCAGGTGCGCTTCGAGCCAGCCCCCGCATGCCAGTATTCCACACTCAACGGGGAGTCCAGTCTGTCCTGGGAAAGGGATAGGAGAAATGGGGGTGGGGGGCAAGCGAGCATGAGAGTAGTTGTACTTTTGGTTCTAGGGAGACACCAGCCAACAACGATGACACCACACCAGCTCGGGGCATCATCAACGTTCGATAATCCAAACCCCTTATCCCCCAAACACGACAGGGTATAATAACACAACCCTGGATGGGTTTTGGGTGGTGTGTGGTGAAGGGGCATACAACGGGGGTCCAGAGGCTTCCGCAAGGTACCAGAGGTAAGCGTTACACCAACAGCATGTGAATCCAACTGGAAGCAGAGTACCTGAAATCTGAGTACCGATGAGTGCAAAGGAAGAGCCGGCCCTCTCCTAAGGGGCTACACATAAGCACTGACGTGCCGTATGAATTAATATTGAAACCCAAACTGAATAAAAACTTGAAGTAAAGCTAAATTAAGTATACTGAATATCGAACTGAATGAAACTTTATGGGCAAAAGCTAATAACTGGTGAAAGCCAAAAGGGAAAGTGTCTTTTTGCAAGCAGTCTAGGGAAAAGAGTGCAAGTGTGAAAGGGTGCGACAGAAAGGTGGGAAATACATAAAGCCACCTTAAAGTGAACTTTATGAATGGACACAATGTGGCAAAGCCAAAGACTGGTATGAGATGTGTGACATGTGATGGCAAAGCCAAGAGACTAACCAACAGAAGCCAGGGGACTGTAAACCTGCACATCAAGTTAAGAGGCCAACAAGGAGTAGCTAAGTGAATGTCGCCCTGTACACAGTGGCCAGTACACAAGAACTTGTGTTGCCTGGAGAGCCTAGGGTTCCTGGTTGCATGACCTGTGATGGGGGGACCGTGTGATTTGACAACTGCGCCTAGACCAGGGAGCCCTGAAGTGGGAAAGCCAAAGACATTGTGAAATAAGCCAAGCATGAGCACTGTGAGTAAACTGGCACTGCAATCCAGAAGGAGGGTTAAGTTGACCTAGATTTGTGTTTAACTTTGAAAGATTGAAACCAGTACACGTTGTTATGTTGAAGTCTTGGGGAAGGGAACCCTGAGACTGGTTGAACTGCAAGTACTGTCTTTAGGACGGAGCCTCAAGACCCCCTTTCCATTGGAACTGTTTTGCGTTGAACTTGGGTAAGGGAACCCAGAGGATTGTGTGGAACTCTATTGCCTTGAACTTGAGAAAGGTAATCTTGAAACTTTTGTGGAACTGTCGTGAACTTGCGGAAGGGGTGCTGAATAGAAAGCTAAGTGCTGGAAGAAACTCAGAACTTTGTGTTGATTACCATTTATTTTATTATTGACATCCCTATTCATTGCTTAGATTTCGTTGTGAGGTCAAGGATAGGTTTTGGACACCAACAAACTTTTAAGTGGAACTCTTTGACTCATACTTTGCTTAGTTTCGTTCAGTTACTAAAATCCCACCATAGCATAGGACAAGTGAGGCCTTCAACCATCCTGACATTTGATTTAATAAACCATTTGAGTTTGAACTTTGAATCTGTTGTCTATTTATTGCTTCATGATGCCTTCACACTGTGAAAAGATAAAAGAAAGTTGGCCGTGATAGAATTCAAGTATATTCATGTTTTCTCCTCTTGTGGAGAACAGTAAAATGCAGGCAAAATAACTGCTAAATATGAAAATTCATAAGCCTTCTAAATGTAGAAATGCAGAAAAGGCATGATCCCCTTTTCTCATGTAACATCATTCCTTCATGCATGCTTCTGTTTCTCAAATATATGCCAAAACATAGCTCTCATGTCATGTTGTATGAGTCCTTGCATTTGTATCACATGCTATTTAGTATTATTGCACATTTTGTAAATTCAGGACTACTTGTAACAGAATGCAATATAAAGTGAACATAAAAGCCAAAAATGGTTTATTATTTCACGCCTGACATGGCGCAATGTGAGATCTCTGCAAACGACCACATGTAGAATCGTCTGTGTGAGAGTCATCTGCTTGTAGTCATTGCTTGACATGTGCAATCATATTGGTATAATGCATAATATTCATGGCATTTTGAAAACAGTGATTAAAGGTGTTATATTATATCCCTTCCAACAGTTGGCCAGTCAAAGCCCCCTGTTTTGGTCAGAGCTGGGAATATCACAGATTTTACTGGGCTTTATTTGTACTTGTTTTAACAGCATGCTCTATCAGCAAAGGTTCCCTTTCCTTTCCTTTATGGTTCAGTACTCCAGATGGGAAACATATCTTGATATGGATGTGAACATCCTCCATCTTGCAGTCAGAGAAGGGAAATACTTCCTAACAAGATTTGTAGTCTTGTGCCCAGTGTGAGGGGTCAGAAATGCTAGACAGACACAAAGGTATCGTTTTCTCAAAGTTTGCCATTTTATTAAAATAAAAAGGGTGTGAGATAAACGGCTATGTGTTCCTATCCTAAAGAGAATGTTCCTAACTAGCAAACTAAAACTTAAGAAGGATGACCTAGTTTCCAAATGTATCTGACCCTCACACTAACACAAATAACCAAAGTGTACAAGGTAAATATATCGGATTTCAGTTCAACAAAATAGTGCAAAAGATCAAGCTTATAATTCCCCCTAAGTACTCCTTGTGACCAGGGTTGTGACCAGGGCTTCCCGTGAATCAATTCAGGAAGTCCCTTGTAAATATTTTGATTCAACAAAGTTCTATTCAGTTCAACATAAAAAGTATTTTGCATTCAAATAGTCCTTCCGCTGGCAAAGTAAATGTCTCTTTCACAAAACATTGGTTCAAAATCAAAATAACTGTTTCCTCCACAAAGTGTTCTTCCCAGAATATAAAGCCGATATAAGGATACCACAATATTCTTCCAAAGGAATACCTTTGTCAGCACAGCACAGCAAATGTCTTTTGTATGCAAAACTTTGTCAAAGTAAATGTCCACACATCTTCAAAACAACCGTTTCTTTCCTGGTATAATCACCTGCCAGGACTAACTACAACTGATTTGTTTCCCGGTTTAGTCTCCTGCCAGGAAGAAAAACTCTTATAACTACAATTGGTATTTTCTGTTAGTGGCAATGTTTGTTCCAGTGTTCTCCACACAAGTGTCCCTTGTGAGAAGGGTTGGACAATGTCTGCCTGTCTTTATAGTCTCTTGAACGCTGGCAATAAGGGTAACAAGATTCCCTAAGTTGATATCTCAAAGAAGGAGAATTGTGCCCAAGTTGCCTCTTTACTGCTTCTGGTAGATAGCCTCTTGACTGTTGGCAATGTGGGTTGCAGGCTTCCCCAAGTGGATATCTCAGAAAAGGAGAATTGCGGTCAAGTTTCCTCTTTACTGCTTCTGGCTGCCTCTTGGCTATTGGCAATGTGGGTTACAGGTTTCCCCAAGTTGACATCTCATAAAAGGAGAGTTGTGCCCAAGGTCCCTCTTTACTCTGCTGGTTTGGTATTCAAAGTTATCTGCTACTGCAAAATGTTCTCAAAGTGCCCTGGGGTTACTTTTTACTTCAGGCCAACTCACCGGTCTCCTTCAGCATCTCTGCTTTGCTTCTGGCTGCTGCAGAGGGCCTTCCGTGGTCTGGCCATACAGTTTACAGCTCCCGCGTAGCTTCAGATGTCTGCATGGATCATCTCTGGAGTGCCACAGGCTCCATTGAGTCTCTGTGTTCTCTCCCACACCAGAGCAGCTCACGCCGTGTTGGGAGCACGTCTCCCGCACGGCTGGGCTTCTCTCCCTGCTGCCGTCCATGACTCTGCTTCCTGCTGTGCTTACTCTGCCAAACCGCACACCTTCACTTCCTGCGTCGGCTTCTGCTGGCGTTCTTCCTTCTGCTTCAGCGGCCTCTCTCTCCTGACTGCTTATGCCTCTGCTATTCCTTCTTTGCGCTGTGGCTCATTCAGGCATTTAAATGTCCTGCGTAAGTGACTTGCTCCACAACAACTAGACCGCACATTGGTTTCTATAGCACCTCTAATCTTTACTAACTCTTGGTCCCTCTTCCTCGTCCCATTACCACAGGCATTATGGATCCTGAAGTCCATAGAGGTTTTTGTTATTTTACATTCATTTAGTTCTGAATTCTTTGTGAACTGAATGTAATCAGAGCTTGTAGATGGTATATACATGGTTTGTGATTTAAATCTGGGTTAGAACTTATACCTAAGACAGAAACATGATAATTAGAGAATGTCAGATTCAATTCATGAACTCCAAAGGTACAAACCCTATTCTGTCTGGATGAATTTTCATAAAAGCTTCTTTGGGTTGTTTCATGGGAGGGACTTGTGCAGTTACAGCATGCCAATAGGTATTTGGGAATTATAGGATCCTCATAAGAACATGAATGCTGCATCTCTCCCAAAGGAGTCACCACTTCCCCTTGACAGCTTTCTCCTCCTATGTGGCCCTCCCCCATAATACCACCCCCATGGTTAGGATCAGGTATCGTCTTCCTTCCCCTGGCCGCATGGGAGGGGATTTTAGGCTTGGGTTCAGTGATGACTCCAACAATATTAATCAGACCAGTTTCCTTTTACATACATGGAAGCCACAGACATTGGTGAAATTAATTATTTTATCAAATGCAGATCGATCCCTGTTGCAGAATGGGCTTTGGTGCCTTATTGTTCTCCTGGTCTGTCCTATGGTCCCCCGAGTTTGTGTCTGGCCTATTAAGTCAGGGCCATATTAACATATTTGGGGCATGGAGCACAGACATCTTTGCCCCCCATCCAAACAAAATGAAGGAGCCATCAACACTTTGCCACAATCACAACCTATAGCACTGTATGTTGTCATTGTAGTGATTACAAAAAGTGTGGGCAGTCCCTCAAAGTTGCCTTACACCAACATCCATGCTGGAATGAGAATAAACAACAAAGTGGCATTAAAAGGGCAACATTAGATTTCCATAATGAGAGTACTTGTGTTCTAGCGTAGGTACAAGACACATTTTAATATTACCAGCCACGAGGAAGGTATACAGGCTGTGTTATAGATGCAGGACAGGGATCTGTAGCCATATTAAAAAGGTACATATACCCCAGCATAGGTGGAGAACTCAGATTAGCATGCTAACAGAATGAACAACATGAATGAAGAAGATATATTGGAAGCAATGAGTAATGTACACATACCACACTATAGAGAGAGGGTGCGGATCAGAAGTTACCGCAAAGGTGCATGTATCTGAAGATAGACTGAGATTAGGAGAGGCCATGTTTTTTGAAGTTGCCTTGCCATGAGCGTACCTAGAGGCCCGTATGGCACCTCCATCATGCCAGACCCACTGGCATAGCTCACATGAGCTACGAAGTGCTGGGTGCATCACTGAAGAAACGGAGCATCGGCACCCTGCGTAGATGGCCGCCGCTGCAGTTTTGTGTCCAACAGGGCCTTGTCTGCTCATCAGCCCGACTCCTCATGCTGCCGATTGGCCATCACAGGCCACAAATGATGAGGTCTGAGGGAGCCGGCAGGCAAACCCAGCCCCCCCTTGAAGGACCACCTTTATGGATTGGCCTTCCTGTCTGGCCCCAAGCACTCCCACAGGAACCTCCATCATGCCAGACCCCAAGGCATAGCTCACATGATCTACGAAGTGCTAGGTGCATCACTGAAGATATGGAGCATAAACTCCCTACTAAGATAGCTCTTGCTGCGGTTTCGTGTCCAACAGGGCCTCATCTGCCCATCAAGCTGCATCGCCATACTGCCGATTGGCCATCACAGGGGACAAATGATGAGGTCCGAGGAAGCTGACAGGCAAAGCTGGCCCC
Source organism: Ambystoma mexicanum (assembly GCF_040938575.1). Classification (NCBI taxonomy): domain Eukaryota; kingdom Metazoa; phylum Chordata; class Amphibia; order Caudata; family Ambystomatidae; genus Ambystoma; species Ambystoma mexicanum. The sequence goes on along the minus strand of NC_090929.1, from coordinate 659,674,361 downwards.
CCTCGAAGGACCGCCTTTAAGGATTTTCCTTCCTGTCTGGCCCTGTCCGGCCATGGATGGCCATCCGGAATGACTACCCATAAGGTATGTGATTTCATGCTCATAAAATGCTACTGTTAATCTCTATATGTCACAATGTTTGCCGCCCCACTTCTCAGTCCCACATTCGACTGTGCTGCCATCCTTCCCTGTAATGCAAAAACCTCCCGCGCACCTGCCCCAATACCTCCCTCGACCCATGCACTCCTGCATGTTAGGGACACCCTGAAAACCCTGTTGCAATCAACTGCGGCTTGCGTCCAGCTTTTCTCACAGCTGCCAAGCCCACAGGTGTAAATCACAGCTCTCCTTTGCCCCACTAACACACACACACATGTGGCGGGCTCTGTAGCACACCACCTTTGTCTCAGGACGAAGCGTTGTGTAGGCGCAGCCCAGAAAACCTGCCTCTCTTCTCGCACCTCTATCCCGACCAGGGCCCTACCTAGATCTCACTCGAATTGCAGTTTCCGGCATCCCGCAAACTATATGAGCTATGTGAAGGCATCATGAAGGCAGCACAGACACAAGAGATAATGTTTGGGCTATAAACTTTTATTAGCAAATGAAAAGGGTAGGGAGAAGGCCTAACTTGCCCTATTGTAGAGGGAATGTTCCTACCTAACTAAAACTAGGGCCAGTCTAAATCAGGGAGTCCAAAGCAATGTTCTGTCTGTGTGAAAACCTATTCTTGCCCCTCATAGTAAATGGGACCAAAATGTTGTGAAGGATATGTCTTCAAAAATAACAAGTGTTCAATAATTGTTCCATTGTCTGCAACAGTTCATGCTCTAGGAGGGAACCCCCCTCCCCATGTTCTCAGACACTTCAAAAGGGAAGTTCCCACAACATAAAGTTAATCCACTTAGAAGCTGGTATATTTTCCTTCCAAACTTCACAAGAGTTCGTCAAGTGGTAAATGTAACAAAACAGTTCTTCTTCCACATTAGCGGATGCCTGGTACACTCTCCTGCCGGGCCTCCCACTGGGGTGCAGATTCCTTTCAACAACATTACTGTAATCCTTTTTCACTTGTAACGTACCAATTTCCCCCACCAGGATTTCATAGTTCAACAGTTCACTTCTGTTGGCTGGGGTTTGGTGGCCCTCCCGGTGCACTTCTCAGCCAGGATGTTGCCCCAGTGATCCAACTTTCTTATCTTCACTTCTTATTACCCTTCTCAGGTTTTGTGTGTCAGCTGTCTCTATACTTTCACCAATTCTCCTGGCTTTTGCCAAAGCTTGTTTTCAGGACTTCACAGGACTTCACAAAGTCTATTCGCTGGCTTTGGCAATGCTGATTTCTTAATTCCCACTGCTACTTCAGAGAATATCTCACTGTATTCACTTGTATCATTAATTCAATCTGTATTAATTTCTTCCATCAACTTGAAGTGTTTTAATGTCTTGGGGCCTCATTACACGGATGGCGGTGAACCATGGCGCTATTAGCGCTATTAGCGCCATGGTTCATGCTGGTAAAATACCGGCACCGCCTTGGTGGAAAGGGGAATTACCGCCCTATTCCAAGGTTGGCGGGGCGGTAATTCCCCCTTCCACCATTGCTCTTCCCCATTCCCATTTTTGCCCCATAGGGCTCCATGGGAATGGGGAAGGCGCCAATTACGGTACCGCAAATTGCGGTACCGTAATTAGCTCCCTGGTCCCTTTGCGGGTTGGATTTTAACGCCTGCAAAAAGCAGGCGTTAAATTCCCCAACACGCAAAGGGACCTCGTAGTAAGGCGGTAAGGATTTACCGGTACCGATAAAATACTGGTACCGGTAAACCCTTACCGTCATCCGTGTAATAAGGCCTTTAGTGTCAGTATTCAAAACTTAAGCAAATGTCTTTCTGGGCATTTATGCTCATTTGCCGTGCCTGGGGTCCATGCTCTATCGGGTGGACTCACCGGTAGTTTCCACAGCATCAGAAGAAATCTCTGGGCCACCACTGCCCTTTCCGCATTCAGTGCTTCAGCCTGCTTTCGCAGCGGCTCCCCGTGGCCTCGCTGCCAAGCCTTTTTTGATTCCATAGGGCCACGTCTCACTGCACGGCTCCACTGCGCTGGGTCTGCCTTGCTATGGCAGTTTTCTGCAGGATTCTACCTGTCAACAGCATTTCTTCTCGATGCGTGTGTTCTACAGCCAGCTTGGTTCTCCAGCATATCACATGGGATTCGAACTTCACCTGCAGCCGACATCTTCTTCTCTGCTCTGGGATTTTTAAACCTCCCCCAAGATGATTGGCTTGCCAAACAATAGACCACTCACTGTCAAAGTCAAAGTCTGACGTACAGTTTGCTCGCCTCTTCCTCGTCTCAATACCAAATTGGTGTGTTGTCTTCTTCCTCGTTCCAGTACCAAAGCGGTGTGTTTATTTGTTTAAGGCAATGGGAGTATCAGGAACGGAATGAAAATAACCCGTAAAGGCTTGGGGGATTGACAGAACATCTTGAAAGGGAAAAGGGGGATACCATGTCTCATCCCTGGGTACTGCACTTGCTCTCCCCAAGTTACCACCCCCAGGTAGTCCTCCCTCACAGATCCACCCCAGGTCAGGATCCGGCAGCTTCAGCCTTTCCCTGGCCATGTGGGTTGAGGCTAATCCAAGGGAAGGAGGGAGGATACCCTTGGATTCCTCACAGCTACCTCTGATGACCATGTGTGGGACACCTAAGGCTACTACACCTCTCGGCTCACACGCACTCCGCCCCCACTCCAATCAGATGATAATTCGCTCTAATGTACCCCAACACGCTGCACACTCATGTAACCAACCCCTGCACAAACACTACTCTCACTCTTACCTCCACTGCTAACACCCCACCAAGTGGCCAGCTTCCAACTTTAACACCAAACAACAATGGTCAAATGGCACAGCGTTCATGATTTCCTCACACTGTGGCTCTCCCTAACACTAATACTCAGCAGCCCAGACGCATCCGGCACTCCTCTACACCGCGACTTCACCTCCCCATCTGCCCACCAGCTTGCCAACCTAAATACAGCCATTATAACCCCCACAATCCCACAAATTAAAGATGCTTTAGTGCCAGATCTATTTTGACCCACTCTCTTGTAATTGCTGACCTCATTACAACCAACAATCTCGACCTATTAGCTATGGCAGAGTCCTGGCTCCATGCAGTTTCAGGCCCGTCTCTATCGCTGGCAATACCCCCAACTATATAATCTACCGCAAAGCTATGCTGGATACTAGAGGCAGCGGTGTAGCCCTCATAGCTAGACCTTCACTCGCCCTCAGAGAACTCTGTATTATGACTTTCTCCACCTGTGAACTCCTGGCCACTAAGCTCAGCATCTCCCATACCTTCACAGACACCATCCACAGGGTCTACCGGGCCCCTGGACCCACTCTCACCTTCGAGGAGAACATTATCCATCTTCTCTCTAACTATAAACCTACATCTAAAACCCTTCTCCTGGGCGATCTTGACCTCAGGCTGAATGACCAGGATGACTTGAATGCATTATACTTGGCCAACTCACTAATGGCACTTGGCTTTTGTCACAACTGTCACAATACACTTCTATTTCTTCTGAACCACTACCCTCCTCCGACTCCTCACCTGTAGAACTGGACTCCGTATTGTACCCAATTGGTTCACAATATTGATGTGAAGAGGATGATTGAAGCCTATCTCGATGGGAAGCCACAGTGGCCACCTGTGAGCTTTAGCCTTCTGTGGCCCCTCCGCCGAAACAGGTGAGAAAGAAGGAGAAAAAGGCTTTGGCTACAAAAAACCCCTCAGTCCGATGAGTCCAGTACTTGAAGCTTGGATAGGAGAGCTGGATCAAGTGTAGCGATTCCAGAAGCTGGTAGAAGAAGCAGGATGGTTTTCGGATAACAGCACGGCAGGAAACGTAATTCCGGCAGATGTCAACGATGTAAAATAGCAACAAAGTCCTTCTATGCGGAAGGAAAGGAAGGCAGCTAGGAAGCAGCCCGTAGAACACAGAAGAGGGACAGAGAAAGAGGGAAGAACGCACGGGAAAGGTTCCGAGCAAAAGGAATAAGAGATACGTAAGTATAACCAAAACTGAAATGAAAAATAAAAGAGGAAGAACGCCGAGTGGAGAAAAAGGGGAAAAACTACTCGGTAACAAACTGGAGAAAATCAAAGGTCAGAGAGTGCGTGAGAGAGAGGTACCGCTGTAGAAAAGGGCACGGGCGGCGGAAAAGCACCAGAGTGCAAACACTGAGAAATAGGAGCGCTGAAACAGAACACACGAAAGTACAGCAAAGCAAAACTCCGACGTTACAACACGTGGGCTGCCGGGAGGACGGGAAATAAGTACCTTCCCGCAGTCCGCATGCCGAACAGAAAGCAGTGAAAGACTCGACTGCCACCTTAATGTAGAAAGAAAAAACGTGGTGGAATATTCAATGGCCGCTCCAACGATACCGGTGCCACTGTTTCCAGTACTCGGCACGCACGACAGTATGTTCCCGTTTTATACCTACTCCCCCAGGCTTCCCCAGATGGTTCCTATGAAAGATGGCCAGCAAAATCGGAGCATGCACATGGGACAATGGTTCCCACAAATCTTCAGATCGGGGATACCCCTTCCAACCAATTAGGTATTCTATTCTTCCTTTGTGATATCTGGAGTCATAGATGTGAGACACCTCGTACTCCTCTTCCGAATCAGCCTGCAAATGTTTGTAATTGGTTATTGAGCGACCAATTGAATGGGAAAAACAATGTTTGAGTAAAGAGGAATGAAAGACAGGGTGAATCCTTCTCAAATTATGTGATAAGCCAAGTTTATAGGCCACTGGATTAATTTTAGAGAGAATAGGGAAGGAAAGGACCCAAAAACCGAGGTGACAGTTTAGAGGGGCAAGCCCATATTGGGAGAAATTTGGTAGAGAGCCAAACCTTGGAACCTACGTCCCAATCAGGTCCCTTCTGACTATGGGTATCAGCTTGTCTTTTGTATGTTTGAGCTGTAGAACTAAGGCTAGCACTGGCTGTCAGATGTTCTTCTTTGATCCTGTCAATAATGGTCTCAATGGCAGGCAAATGTGTCTGTTTCTTGGTACTGGGTTGAGGTTCCTTGGATGCATCCCATATGTACAACAGAAAGGGGACTGTTAATGGTGGAATGTTTTGCATTATTATATGCAAATTCAGCTGTGGGAAGTAACAGCACCCAGTTATCTTGCTGCTGATTGCAGTAGCAGCAGAGATACTGTTCCAGGGTGGCATTTACCCTCTCAGTTTGCCTGTTAGAATGTGGGTGGAATCCCGACGATAGTGTTCTTTCTATACCCAGTTGTTGGCACACTGCCTTCCAGAACCAAGAGGTTTATTGCGTTCCTCTGTCTGAAATTATCTTATCCGGTAATCCATGTAGGCGGAATATGTCTCGAAGGAAAACACTTGCCATCTCCTCTGCAGTTGGAATCTTGGGTAAAGGAGAAAGGTGTGCCATCTTAGTGTACGTATCTATGATGACCATGATGCAGGTGCAAGAATTTGAAAGTGGTAATTCTACTATGAAGTCTGTAGTGATAGTACTCCATGGACGAGTAGGGGGGGGGTTTGTTCCAAAAGTCCAATGGGTTTGCCAGATTGATATTTACTCTTAGCAGAAGTCTGACATCTTTTAACATATTCGGCCACCTCCTTTCTGAAGTTGGGCCAATAATACGAATGTTGGAGAGGTTCCAAGTTACCCGCCACTCCTCGATGACCTGAAGCAGGAAGATCATGGCACCAGTATAATACCTTCTTTCGAAGGTTGCCCTCAGGGATGTAAAGATGACCATCCCTAAACCAGAGTCTGTCTTCTTCCTTAATGCCTTCCGGCACAGATCGTTGATCTTGGCGTTCCTGAGCAGTGGCTTGTTTTATCTGTTGTAAGAAGGTCTCTACCGAAGCAATCACTAGCTTCTTAGGGAACATGCGTTCTGGAACAAATTCCTGAATACTTCCTGAGATTTCTCTCCTGTACAGAGAGTCAGCCAACACATTCACACTACCTGGGTAGTAGGTGATATGAAAGCCATATTGTGTAAAGCAGTGAGCCCATCTGGCCTGGTGGGAATTAATGCACTCCATTGTTTCTAGCACCTTGAGATTGCGGTGGTCTGTGCGTATCGTAAAGGGCTGAATACTTCCTTGAAGCAAATGTCGCCACTCTTCACAAGCTTGTTTCATTGCAAGCAGCTCTCTTTCCAAAACTGAATCATTTCTTTGGCTGGGGTTCAGAGTCTTGGCGAGGTTGGCTATTGGATGTTCGATCCCATTCTCTTCCTGAAGTAAGACTGCTCCAATGGCTGCAGCAGATGCATCTGTCTCTATGATAAAGGGTTGAGTTTGATCCGGTTGCTTGAGAATAGGTGCTGAACAGAATAAAGTTTTAAGATGTTGAAAACTTCTTTCTGCTTCTTCAGTTCATCGGAATGAACCTGAGGTTTTCTTTAATAGAGAGGTAATGGGCAGCACTTCCTCTGGAAAATTGGGGATAAACCTGCGATAAAAGTTTGCTAAGCCCAAGAACCTTTGAATCTCTTTTACAGACGTAGGAGACTTCCAGTCGAGAATGGCGGTGACCTTCCTTTTGTACATGGCGATCCCCTCTTCGGAAAGAACAAACCCTAGGTAGTGTACTCTAGTGACATCCAAATTCGCACTTTTCTAATTTTGCCAGGAGGTGGTTAGACTGAAGGCGTTTGAGTACTTCCAAAACATGTTGAATATGTTGAGATGGTTCCTTGGAGAATATCAAAATATCGTCCAGATATATGATCACCGAGATGAACATCAGATCAGAAAAAACCCGGTCCATAAACCTCTGGAAGATGACTGGTGCGTTAACTAGGCCAAAGGGCATCACTCGATATTCATACAGCCCAAATGGGGTTTGGAACGCCGTCTTCCATTTGTCTCCCCTGACGTATTCGTAATAAGTGGTAAGCACTGCGAAGATCCAGCTTAGTTAATCTTTTAGCTCCCTGCACAGCCTCCAGAATATCCGTGATGAGCGGCATTGGGTACCGATTTCAAATTGTCACCCGATTAAGGCCACGGTAATCGATACATGGTCTTAATTCTGCTGAATCACGTTTGGGTATAAAAAACAAGGAAGCCCCGGCGGATGACTTGGAAGATTGAATAAGACCATTTTGTAGGTTGTTGTCCAAATAAGTTCGGAGTACCTTCTTTTCTGTTTGGGATAGCGAAAACATGCGAAAGGAACCAAGGCCTCCTGAATAAGGTCGATTGCGCAGTCTTCCAGCCTCTGAGGAGGGAGTTCAGGAAGGGTTGGTCGGAGAACACATGTTTGTATTGAGAGTATTCCAAAGGTAAGGAATGTATTCCTATAGAATCTCTTTGGAGGGTGTTGGTGGCTTGGACTTTGGCTATATTGGGTTGGGAGAGACAATGTTCTTTGCAATACTCAGAAACAAAAGCTAACTGGTTACGAGCCCAGTCAATTTGGGGGTTGTGTTTGCAGAGCCACGTAATTCCCAGAATGATGGGGAAATGAGCTGCGCGGATTAGGTCAAATGAGATGAGCTTGGTATGTTGAAATATCTTTACTTAAAGAGTTCGGTCGTATGAGTTATGGGGCCAGAGGACAACGGGGAACCATCAACTCCTTCTACCTTCTGGCCTTCAAGCTTTTCAATTCGTGGAATACCCATCTGATTAGCCCAGTGGATGTCAACAAAGTTACCAGCAGATCCACAGTCCAATAACGCCAAAGCTGCAATCCAATCTAGCTTGCCCTTTGCATGTACAGTTACCACCAGGAGTCGTGAATCTTCAGTTTCTGTCTGAGCAGGTGGTGAAACTGATAAAAAAACGTAGGGACTGGATGTGAGTGCAGCCCCTTGGATACTAGTCCCTTTTAGTTCCGAGGTTTGTCGTTTCCTGACCTAAGAGATGATAACTCCTCGTAATTTTGAATAGAATGAGTCTCTGAAGCGCACTAGGCACATAAACCTCTTTCTCTGCGGCGTCTTCTTTCCTCCGCTGTAAGTGGTCCTCTCGAAGTTTCCATTTGCATAGGTTCTTCTCGTGCCACAGATAAGGAGGGTGTCGGGGAGTAAGGTATAGGTCCAAAGGTATGTCTGCTTCTGAGTCTTCTGCGTTCACTTCTTCTTTGCATGAGGCAGTGTTCAATTTGAAGTACTGAAGACAACAACTCAGAAAAAGTGGAAGGGCTTGGGGTTCTGGCCAACTCATCTTTGATCTCTTCTTTAAGACCTTGTCTGAAAATTGCGTATTTGGCTTGTTCAGGCCATCCTGCCTGTGATGCCAAGGTCTTGAATATAGAGATATATGACAGCACATCCATGGAACCTTGATGTGCGTCTAACAAATCTTCACAAGCTGAGAATGTTATTTCTGTTCTTTCAAACGTTTCTTTAATGAGAGTCTGAAACCCTTCATAATCTTGCAGTATGGGGTCTTCTCCGATTACCAAGGGAGTTGCCCATGTCAAGGCGTTGCCGGTCATATTGGAAATGAAGAACCCCACTTTGGCTTGATTTGTGGCATAGAGAGTGGGTCTGAAAGTAAAGTAAATCTAACATGCGTCCAGAAATTCCCTCACCTTCTTGGAGGTTCCGTCAAATTTTCCCGAAGACAAGGGCATCGGGGTTAATTCAGGTGTAGGTTGGGGTTCTCGATGGGTAACCATCTGTTTAAGTACTACATTTTCTGCCTTTAAGGTCTGGACTTCCTGAGAAATCTGCTGGAGTACTTGGTTTTCGTTCTTCAAAGTTTGGACCTCCTGCGAGAGAGTATGCACTGCACTCAAGAGTTCTTGTACTTGTTCTTGAGAAGCCATATCTGGTTGGCGTTGCAAACTGTCACAACTGTCACAATACACTTCTATTTCTTCTGAACCACTACCCTCCCCCGACTCCTAACCTGTACAACTGGACTCTGTATTGTACCCAATTGGTTCACGATATTGATGTGAACAGGATGATTGAAGCCTATCTCGATGGAAAGCCACAGTGGCCACCTGTGAGCTGTAGCCTTCTGTGGCCCCTCCACCGAAACAGGTGAGAAAGCAGGGGAAAAAGCCTTTGGCTACAAAAAACCCCTCAGTCCGATGAGTCCGGTGCTTGAAACTTGGATAGGAGAGCTGGATCAAGTGTAGCGATTCCAGAAGCTGGTAGAAGAAGCAGGATGGTTTCCGAATATCAGTACGGCAGGAAATGTAATTCCGGCAGATGTCAATGATGTAAAATAGCAACAAAGTCCTTCTATGCGGAAGGAAAAGTAGGCAGCTAGGAAGCAGCTCGTAGAACACAGAAGAGGAGCAGAGAAAGAGGGAAGAATGCACGGGAAGGATTCCGAACAAAAGGAATATGAGATACGTAAGTATAACCGAAACTGAAATGAAAAGGCTACAGAGGAAGAACGCCGAGCTGAGAAAAAGGGGAAAAACCGCTCGGCGACGAACTGGAGATAATCAAAGGTCAGAGAGTGCGTGAGAGAGAGGTACCGCCGTGGAAAAGGGCACGGGCGGCGGAAAAGCACCAGAGTGCAAAAACTGAGAAATAGCAGCGCTGAAACAGAACACACGGAAGTACAGCAAAGCGAAACTCTGATGTTACAATGCGCGGGCTGCCGGGAGGACGGGGAATAAGTACCTTCCGGCAGTCCGCACGCCGAACAGAAAGCAGTGAAAGACTAGACCGGCACCTTAATGTAGAAAGAAAAATGTGGTGGAATATTCAATGGCCGCTCCACCAACACCGGTGCCACTGTTTCCAGGACCGAAGCCAAAGCAGTCCTACACCACAACTCATGGTTCTCACCTGAATTTAAAACACTTTGGGCCTCATTACAAATCGCCCGGTATGGAAACAACGGTGGCGGTAAACCCGCCGCCACCGTTGTTTCCATGCCGGGCGATCACAACTCCTGCAGGCGGGAGGTGATGTTCCCGCTAGGTCTGACCTGGCGGGTTTAACACCGCCCGCCTGCAGGCGGACAAGGAAACACCGGCAGCATTACGAGATGCTGCCGGTGTTTCCATGATCCCCATTCCCATCGAGTCCCATAGGACTCGATGGGAATGTGGATTAACACCATTCCGCCTCCGTGATAACCGGAAAACCGGGGTTATAATGCCCCAGTAATTCCGGGAATCACGGAGGCGGAATGGTAATACGAGTCTGGCGGTAACCAGGCGGTTTTACTGCCGCGGTTACCGCCGGACTCGTAATGAGGCCCTTTGTCTTCCTAAACAACAGGCAGAGGCAAAGTGGAATCTTAACCCCACCGATCAGAACAAAGCTAGCTTCACTCAGACAGTTAGTGCCCACAAAAATGCAATTATTCTGCACAAAAAATATCTGCCTACATATCTAAGATTTAGAAAGTCAAATACAGCACTAAGGAGCTTTTTGCTATTATGCGTGTACTCAATTCACTGATGCCTGCTCCCGCTAACTGCACGCAGGCTAGCACATGGTGCCTCAATATCCAAAATGCCCTTCTTCTAAAAATGTACACTCTTCAAAAAAAGATTACCTGTAAAAAAAGTGCCTTGAGCACCACCTTACCTGACGACACAGGGAAACAAACACTGCCTCCTGACTCTCCCCCCTTCTGCTTTAAACCTTTCTGGGACTTGGAAGTCAATCAAATTATCAAGGGGCCCAAAACATCCAGCTGCCTTGGTGACAACTGCACTGCAGCTGTCATTAAGGACTGCACGGAAATCCTTTCTCCTTTCCTCGCTACCTTGATCAACTCTTCATTCACCTTTTGTACTTTAAAGAATGCCCGGGTCAGGGGGACGCTGTTGAGCAGCCGACAAAATGGCTGCCTAGCTTTTCGGCTCCGAGCACTGCCGCTCTTCATCTGCGGTCAGCTACTTCACCCCGCCTTCATACCCGTCCCCCTGCCTTGCTGATATCCAGGGCTACCTGTGTGTGAAATTTGGCCCCGAATTGGACATCTGGGCCCGACATACGGCCCGCCTGCACTGCCTCCGTACTGGGCCGGGCTGGGCCCTGTGACTGTGGAGGTGCACGGCGGCCCCGTGTGGCGCTTGCTGCTGTCTGTGTCCCTGCAGCTCTGGAACTTGTGCCACCTGTCTGACTGGTCGCCTCGCTGTCCTTGCCGGGGGACCCGGGCCGAGTGCGGTGCGCACGGTCCGCCTGCAGGACCTGCGCCACTACGAGGGGGCTGAACCTCCATGAGGTGCCGGCGCTAGGATCCCGGGACTGCCGGAGTCCTGTGACTGCTCTGGGCCGCCCTGCAGCGAGGCACCTTGCCCCTCCTCTCATTGTGCCTGGAGGCTGGAGAGCCCCCTGTGTCCTGGCTGGTGCTGCATTGGAGGGGCTGTACGTGCCACCCCTCCTGGACCCGTTTGTATTGCCCGGCCGCACATACCCACCACGTGCGTCCCCTATGGGCCCGCCGGAGATCCAGTCAGCTGCGACCTGAATCACGGGCCACGCTGCAGGTGAGGAGCTGGAGGGGCTGCTGGACACTGATTTCCTCTGCTGTCCCCCTAACCTATCTGCTGCCTCCCACTCCCTCACCGGGGCTGATCTTCATGGTTCCATGGCCCCGGGACCCTGTGATTATGTGCCTACGTTGCTCCGGTCACCATATCTGAACCTTTGATCTGCCATTAAGGCGAATCACCCCGGCTGGCCTCCATTCGCCTCCCCAAGCACTGCCTCCTCTGATCCCTGGCTCTAGGCACTGCCAGCTCTCGCCTGATAATACTGTGTTCCATTGCTGTGTGATTGACAAGAGAGCTACTCTCAACAACGTGGTGCCCCCACTGAGGTGCTTGTGGTGGATCTCCTCATCTGCCTCTGCGCCACACGCAAAATACCTATTACGAGCACCGAGTACTCAGTCACCATACTGCACAATGTCCAACAGATCCAGGAATACTAGTAAAACCGGAGCCATGGACAAATTCGCTAAAGCCACCCTGAGGTCTGACTCGGCCCACACATCAGGCGACCAGATTGATGTCACGCTCCCTGCAGAGGTGCCTGCCACAGACCTAACGGTCATGATGGAATCAATGGCTAGAAACTTTGCAGCCTTCCACGAAAAGCTGGATGACATTAATGCAAATGTGGCGTCACTCAGGGCTAAACTAGATCAGCAGGGAACGAGAATCATGGAAGCTGAAACTAGGATAGGTGCTGATGAGGACAATATAACCATACTACAGGGCACGGTGTCCACCCTGGTCACCGACATGAAGTCAGTTAAAGCCAAATGTGAGGATCTCGAATCCAGATCACGGAGGAATAATATACGTATTATCGGAGTCCCGGAAAACGCACTGAAGGGCCGGCTTGAACCGGCAGTCGAGAATCTTCTGAAAGATCTACTGGGCAACCCTGACATGTCCCCCTTCTTCACCATTGAGAGTGCTCATAGGGCGCTATATCCGCGCCCCAAAACAGGGGACTTCCCGAGGCCCATCATTGCAAAAATCCTAAGCTTTAAAGACTGCGACCAGATTCTCCGCCTTGCACGCGAAAAGGGAGAGCTTAGAATGGAATCACAAATGATCAGAATTTTTCCTAACTTTTCAACCGGAGTGCAGAGAGATCGTCGCCAATTCCTTGGAGTTCCAAAACTGCTTAGAGAGAGGAATATTCCTTATGCCATATTATTCCCCGCGCACCTGAAGTTCACATTCAACTACAAACTGTATTTCTTTACGGTGCCATCGGAAGCAGTGAAATTCATAGAAGCACATGTTCCCCTACATCCTCCCGCTGATGACCTCATGGACAATGACTAAGTTTCGAACATGGCCTGTATTCTTTAAATGTCCTATTCATATGTGAATCAAGAATCTCACTGGACATTGGCCTTACCTACAGTTAACACTGTTGCCTTACTTACCCTGTTACACAGCTCTGGCTGCACACATGTCACCTAGTACCTTGAGGATACACACCACTGAGCTAATGCAATACTGAATTGTTTAATTTGATTACATTTATTGTTTTTTAGTGTTCAAACTGCAACGCTCTAATGTTTCATATGCAGACCCCTATCTCCCATCTAGTGATGCAGGAGCAAGTACTATACGACCGCTAAAACTGCTTGTCTTGTAACAGAACCATTTGGGTTCCAAGCGTGCTAGTGCACTGCAATGGTGCACCCCACTGCGATTGCACTGCTCTTAGATACACCTTTGTTGTGGGTTAGCCCCAGTTAGGCTGCTGTACAAGTTGGGCCAAGTTGGGGAAGGCTCAGCTGTATACAGGTGAGGGTGTGTGATGTTCACACTGCTAATCTCTGGTTGGTGGTGAGGGTGGTGGGAGGTAATGGGGTGTTATTTAAAAAAGGCACACGAGGTTGCACGGCACACGCATTGAAAGGGCACAAGCGCACTATCAACTCCAACTTTTGGAGCTCACACAATTGCTGGATCTGGGATGTTCACTAGACAGGTATCATGGGATTAGATGATAATCACTGAAATGCCTACCGCCCTAATGTCCTGTAACGTCTGGGGATTGAGCAATCATACCAAGGCCCGTAAGATCATGACCTATGCTAATAGGCACGGCTGTAAAATACTATTTCTACAGGAAACGCATTCCAATTGTCATATGCCAAGGACCATGGCTCTGTCGTGGGGCCCCGCTAGATACTTCCATTCCTACTTCACCCAATCCAAGGACGTCCTCACGATGGTCCATAAATCTATTAAATTTGTATTACACAAAAGCTACATAGACCCCGAGGGACGCAATATCATACTACACTGCACACTGGTCAACAAGGAGTATCTGCTTGTTAACACCTACTGCCCTAACGTAGACTCTCCTGAGTTCTTTGACACTGTAGCCACCATACTACTAGGCTACGTAGGAATCCAGGTTATATGGGGAGGGGACTTGAATCTTATTCTAGACACTGTTCTGGACAGAACTGGGACTGCTGCCCGATCCCTGTCTAGTGCTGCACGCAGGTTACATGGCCACATTAGGACGCTTAACATCTGTGATGTCTGGAGGACGCTATAACCCCGACGGCGGGAATATACTTATTATTCGTCGGTGCACGATAGCTCATCTAGGATAGACCTGTTCTTGGTGTCTAGTGAAATCATGGGCAGGGTGGAGGGGTCCCGGATCTTACCTCGTGCATTGCCAGACCACGCCCCAATCATGCTATCTGTGGAGCTGGGAACACCTGTCCCGACATTCAGTACCTGGCGCTTTAAATCCATAGCCCTCAAGGATATTGTGTTCAAGGCTGAAATACTGGCTGACATTGAGTCTTTCTTTGAGCACAACTCCCTCCAGACCATGTCTGCTAGAGTTAGGTGGGATGCCTTCAAAGTGTATATTAGGGTGATGTCTATCTCCAGGGAGGCTGGAGTTCTGGAAGCAATTAGAGCCGCCCTTGGTCACGCCGAAGCCAAACTGAGGCAACTGGAGTTGCAATGCTCCACTGGTGCTGACCCCGCCATACTCGCCCAAATCAGCGAAGAACTCCAGACATACAATTCACTTGCTACCAACGAAGTCCAATACTTTAGCCGCCTGGAAATATGGTGAGGGGGAAAGACTGGGGAAAACACTAGCGACACTTGTAAGAAGGGAACTTGGCTGGGCCCAGATTACCTCCATCAAAGACGAGCAAGGTAACTCACAGTGGGCGGACCAACAAATCTTAGACATATTCACTGAATTTTACAGGTCCCTTTACTGCCAGCCTGCTGAACACACCGAACAACGCATGCGAGAGCTTCTTGACCAGATCCCCACCACATGTATTTCCCCCCTCACCTGGGACCAACTTGACTCCCCAATCACACTAGACGAGATAGTTACGGCCATTTCAGACCTGCCTAAAGGTAAAGCGCCGGGCCCTGATGGGCTCACCACGGAATTCTATCAAGAACACATCGCCATACTGGCCCCCAGGTTGTTCGAGGTTTGGGACGAACCACTCCGTGTTTCCATTCTTCCCCCCTCCTTGCGTGAAACTGTCATCATGGTACTGCTCAAGCCTGGTAAAACTGACGATGAATGTGGGTCATATAGACCTCTCTCTCTCTCATGAACCTTGATACCAAAATCTTTGCCAAAATCATAGCGAATCGCTTTCTGCCCATCATGACATACTTGGTTCATGAGGACCGGGCAGGCTTCATCCCTGGGAGTTCCACCTCCCATAATATTAGGAGACTGTTTAATGTAATGTCCCGTATTGACCAGGATGCGCAGGCTGTGGCAGTCACGCTGGATGCTCAGAAGGCCTTTGATATGGTCTTGTGGAGATACATGTGGCTGGTGCTGGAGACAATGGGCATCGGCCGAAACATGATTGGGTACATTAAACCCTTATACACTTCCCCTGTGGCGCGAGTACAAGCAAATTCATTGACATCTAACCTGTTCACACTTTTCAGGGGTACCTGACAGGGTTGCCCCTTTTCCCCGATCCTTTTTGCCCTAGTAATAGAGCCAATGGCGGATTATGTCCGTGCGCGCCATGCCCGCAAGGGAATAAGACTGAAAGATAACCCCGAAATTATATCCTTATATGCGGATGACGTACTGTTATACATCAGAGATCCCACTGCCCATCTTGACCCCTTACTGAGAGATATCAGTCGCATTGGCACCCACTCCGGGTTTACAATTAACTACTCAAAGTCTGAGATGTTCCCGCTCACTAGATCTACTCAACAACCCACCACTGAATACCCTCTCCGCTGGTCCCCGGATGGTGTCAGATATTTGGGTGTTCAGATATCCCTAACCATACCCACCTTGCATGCCGATAATTACCTGGCGGTAGCACAAACAGTCAAGACAAAAATTTCATGGTGGCGTACTCTTCCATTATCGATGGCCGGTCGGCTCTCCCTCATTAAAATGATTCTACTCCCCAAGCTCCTTTACACTTTTAGTAACATACCTGTATGACCTGGGAGGGAATAATTTGCCAAACTACACACACTATGTGCACAGTTCCTATGGCACTCTGGCGCGGTGCGCAAGAAGTGGACCGACATGGCGCTTCCATACAAACAAGGGGGATTCAGGCCTCCTGATCTGACACTCTATTGGACTGTGGCCCAGGCCCAACACGCCTCTCACTGGTACCCTGGCTCCCCAGCGCTTCTGCACGTTAAATTGGAGAGGCTGGCAGCTGCTGGCGTCAACATATTGTCCCTTATACTGCACCAGCATTACACACCCAACTCTCCTATTGATCCAATCAACACAACCCTTCATGCCTGGACCCGTTTGCTGCTCCCGACAACCGAGTCCTCTCCATACTATAAATGGCTCCCTGTGTGGGCCTTCCCCAGTCTGGAACCCACGCATGACACCGCTCTGGCCCAACACTGGGGGGCCTTGGGATACCAGGCACTGTCTGACTTCTACTCCGATGGCAGGTTCATTGACCCCCAGACATGGAAACCAGGGCACACCGGATCGCCTTGGAGACCCTCCAGTATTATAGACTCTGAGCTGGATCCCACAGCAAATGGTCCTCCTTTCCAGACGAGCCCCAAATAATCTTGCGATCGCATATATTGCCAACTCGGGCGGCGCCCGCAGCGTCGTCTCCTCACTGTATAAGATTCTACAGGACACTGTCCCGACTCATACTCTCAGGGCACGCAATGAATGGGCAGCGGAATTGGGCCTGGAAATATCCAACCAGATTTGGGAGAAAATGTGCCTACACACTCAAAAGGTCTCCCTCAACTTCCGCTACCGCGCCATGCAGTATAAGCTTCTAAACAGGCTTTATTATACCCCACATAGAACTTCAAGGTTCACCCACACCACCGTGCACCCCTGCCTCCACTGCGGTGCGGATGAAGTGGATCACTTACATATGTTCTGGACCTGCAACAAACTGCTTGAGTTTTGGGAAAGCATCTTGGAAACACTTACTGCAATTACCGATACTGTGATTGATCCTGACCCTTTAGCGGTACTGTTTGGAGCATGGAGAACAGATGACACCAGACGTATGGCTAAATTTCTGAACATAGGTTGTATGATAGCTAAAAAGTGTATACTCCAGAGTTGGAAAAGCTCCTCCCCCCGGTCTTTCAGAAATGGCTGCACTTGCTCACTTGGTCTCGAAACTGTGAGGAGGAATACCTGACCATGCTCCCCGCTCATTCTCACCCCAAGAACATCTGGGTCGAATTCAACACTTATCTTAACAATCAAGATGAAAGTACACTCGGGTCTGACTTGTCCCCTACCCCATCAAGAACTACTCCTACATCATGAACTCCAACACCCTTTCCTCTTAAGTGATGATATGTTGGCGTTGCTGTGATTACTGTATTGTGCTCAATCTGTTGCTCCAGAGTATACCTGCTATATACATGCTGTGCCTTAATGTATGTGCCTACTGTGAACCTCTGCCGTCAAAAATAAAAGTAAAAAAAAAAAAGAATGCCTGGGTCATCTCTGCTAAAAAAGCCTTCCTTGGACCCTAACACCCCCACCAACTTACCGGCCCATCACCACTGTTCCCATCCTGCTACAAAATCCTTGACCGCACTGCATGCCTTCAGATCCACAGCTTCCTGGAATCTCACAATCACCTGGGCTTAGGCCAATCTGGCTTCCGCTCTGGCCATGGCACTGAATTGGCCTTACTGGACCTAAAGATCCAATTAGACGACATCAAATATGCCACAAAATCAGCCCTCCTCCTGCTTGACTTGTCAGCACCCTTTGACCTTGTGGATCATCAAATTCTCTGTCGACACTAGGCTTCAGCAGCACATTTCTCACCTGACGCCATCTCCTGGATTGCATCTTTCATTTCCGAAAGAACTATGAGAGTGTTCTAATCCAGCGCTGCAGCCCCCCGCTCCCCCAGCTCCTGTCACATGCAGTGTCCCGCAAGGCTCATGCGTTTCTCCAACACTTTACTTGCTTGACGACAGAGGAATCACCTGCACAAACTATGCAATGATACGCAGATCCTGCTCCCCCTCACAGGAAATTATTCCACTGACTCACACAGTTTTCTCTCTATCTATCTGTCATGAACCGCTGAATTCGTCCATTCTGGAGTTCATGGTCCATGATGCACCGTGGTATGAACTCCGTGATCCTTCCAACATGGCCGACGGTTCTGAAACGCTGCCGTCCAGCCCTTGCGGGTAATGTTCGACTTCCTAGAAAACAGCCACGCCCCCGCGGCTCTGCGCGTCTCAGCGCTACTGCTTGGAGTAGTTAGACGTGTGTTGTCAGAGTCAGCTTCCGTACTCTTTCTAATTCCCTTTTTACTTTCTTCTTTTCCTGGAGCCCCGTTCATATCCCTCCTTACCTCTTATCCGTGCCTTTTCCTGGATTAGTCCTGTGCTCGGTCCTACGGCGCTTCGGACTCATTCCGAGCCTGGAACTCTACCCTCCTCCTGGCTCCACGTCCTGAATACTGATTGCTACCCGGCGAAGGACAGCCAGTGAACTCACGCTGGAATCCGAAGACCCGCGGCCTAGGCCTATAAAAGTCTCGGACAGTGAGAAAGAAGGAAGCCACTTCCAAGAAGGTCACAAGCAAAGAGAAACAGGTGAGAAGGGGAGAAACTTGTGACAGATTGAGACGCCTCAAACCTGATACAGAAACAGATATGGAAGCCACAGTTCAAGACCTCATGCGGTATGCAAGAATTAACCACTGAAGTCCAAAACCTTAAGGCTGAGAATGCAGCATTAAAGCAGCTAGTCTTATCCCGAGATTCTGCAGTCAAAGAAAGCGTCCTGGTGGGGGGAGTAGTGGACAAATATGACGGATCATCTAAAACCCTACGTGCCTTCCTTGATTCCTGTTTAGTACATTTCACCTTCAAACCGTACTATTTTTCCACCCCACGAGCAAAGGTCGGATTCATGATATCTCATCTCACGGTCAATGCCTTAACCTGGGCAACTCCCTTAGTCAATGCGAGAGATCCTCTCCTGGATAATTACGATGGGTTTGTGGAAGCCCTTAAGGCCATGTTTGATCGTCCAGAACTTGTTTATAGTGCACAGGAAAGACTGCTTGAGTTCCAACAAGGGACTCAGGATATGCTTACTTATGTGACCCGCTTTAAACAGCTAGTCAAAGAAGCCGATTGGTCCCAAGAAGCCAGCTTCACCCTCTTTCTAAGAGGTCTAAACGACAAGATAAAGGACGAACTAGCTAGAGTAGCTCGTCCAAGTTCCTTCCAGGCTCTCATGGACCTCTCCCTACAGATTGATTTCTGGATCCAGGAAAGAAAGGCAGAGAAAAGGAAGACTAAGACAACATCCCCTAAGGCAGCCACAGGCTATCCCTGCTCAAAAGAAACAGCTGCTCCGCAAGCCTCAGATCCAGAACCCATGCAATTAGGCACCTTCTGAGGATCAATTTCTCCCCAAGAAAGGATCCATCGGATTAATACAGGACTTTGCATGTATTGTGCCTCTGATAAACACCTTGTAAGAGAATGTCCTATAGCGCCACCTCGGCGTTCCGGAAATGCCAGCTCCCGATCCTAAGCGGAGCACAGCTATGGGAGAAAGATGCCTGCTCCTCATCTATTCCTTCCTTGGAATCTCCAGGACAGAACACTTTAGTGATTCTACAGACATTCATGTCACCTACCAAAGAAGAATCCTACCCCATCCTGGCCCTAGTGGACTGCGGTGCCATGGGTATTTTCATAGATCATGATTGGGTTGTCAGCCATCACATTCCTTGAGCAATTAAAGAGGTAATACAACCTGTTGAAGCTTTTGATGGTAGACCTTTGTCTTCTGGACCCATAACTCACCAAACCAAGGAATTACTACTTTCAATAAATAACCATCAGGAGATACTTAGATTTGACATCATAAAATCAGTCCACTACCCCATGGTTTTAGGCATGCCTTGGCTTCAGAAGCACAATCCATACATCAATTGGACAGCAGGGTCCTTGTTTCTCGGTTCAGAATATTGCATGTCCCATTGTTTATCTCTTGCCACATTGCAAGATCCTCCAGCGAACTTCCAGGACCACAAGCAATCATCCATAAGTGTATCCAATATTGTCCAAATTCCCGAGGTTTACCAAACATACTCGGATGTGTCTTCAACAGCCATTGTTCAAGCTCTTCCACCTCATAGGCCAGAGGATTGTGCCATTGATAAAGACGCATCTGCGGTGATCCCATTTGGGAGAATGTTTATCTTATCTGAACCAGAAAAGAAAGCCCTCTGAGCATACTTGGATACCAATTTGGCAAATGGTACTATCCAATCTTCCAAATCCCCAGCCGGTGCTTCCCTCTTCTTCGTTCCTAAAAAAGACACTAAGGAACTTCGACCTTGTCTGGATTACCGTGGCCTCAACCAATGCACTCTCAAGGACCGCTATCCGCTACCACTTATTTCTGACATTCTGGAGGCAGTAAGGGGTGCTGTCATTTTCACTAAACTCAATCTCAGGGGTGCTTACCATCTCACTCGCATAAGGGAAGGCGATGAGTGGAAACCGGCCTTCAGAACTCGCTTTGGCCACTTTGAGTATCTGGTAATGTCCTTTGGTCTCGCCAATGCCCCTGCAGTTTTTCAATGTTTCATGGACCGTTTTTTTTCTGACATGCTGTTCCTTTTTGTCACTGTATATCTGGATGACATACTAATTTACTCCAATTGAACCTCAGGTCCATCAAGAACATGTAAAGGCAGTCTTACAACGCTTACGTGAACACAAGCTCCTGGCCAAGCCAGAAAAATGCCTCTTCCATGTCTCAACCGTTCATTATCTTGGATTTGTACTTAGCTCCAAAGGTATCGGAATGGATCCTTCCAAGGTCGAATCCATCCTTTCTTGGCCCGCCCCCACTATTGTAAATCAGATCCAATCCTTCCTGGGACTTGCACATTTTTACTGAAAATTCATACCTGCGTTTTCAGACATAGTGCATCCCATTGTAACACTCTTAAAGAAGGACATTCCGTTTCAATGGTCTACGGCTCAAGAGACGGCCTTTGAACAACTGAAACGAGAATTCACTCGAGCTCCAATCTTAGCCCAACCTGATATAGATCGGCCTTTTTTGGTGGAAAAAGACACATCTGACTATGCCATTGGTGCAGTCTTGAAACAAGAATTTGAGGACGAGATGGAACATCCTATTGCATACCTATCCCGCACTCTGACTCCCAGTGAGAGTCATTATTGCATCCTGGAGAAGGAGCTGTTAGCCATCCGACAAGCCTTCACCGACTGGCATCTTCTTCTTTTGGGTGCCAAACACCCAATGCAAGTACGAACAGATCATCGAAATTTACAAGTCCTACAGTCCCTGGAGTGCAGAAACAGCCGTCGGGCATGTTCGGCCTTCTTTTTTGTCCAATACCAATTTCAAATTCTTCACTTTCCTGGAACACATAACATCATTGCAGACGCCTTATCCAGACGTCCTGATTATGAGCCGCTCGAAGCCCGGACCTTTCCTAAAATGTTCCCTGACACC
Source organism: Ambystoma mexicanum (assembly GCF_040938575.1). Taxonomy (NCBI): domain Eukaryota; kingdom Metazoa; phylum Chordata; class Amphibia; order Caudata; family Ambystomatidae; genus Ambystoma; species Ambystoma mexicanum. The sequence continues at coordinate 659,652,840 of NC_090929.1, read as the reverse complement.
GTTTTTGTGGCTCAAGCCATTTCTCTCCTGGAGGACATTCGTGCAAAAACACCTTCTTCCGAACTCTTGAAGAAATACAAACGGAAGAATCAAAAGAAACCTCATGATGAAGGACGGTTATCTATTCAAGGAAACACAGCTGGCAATACCAACACAAGAGCTGAGACATAAAATTATGAATCTCTGCTATTATACCCTCCATTCAGGACATTGAGGCATCACTACCACCCTCCATCTTATACAGAGGCCATTCTGGTGGCCAAGGATGATAAACGACATAAGAACCTACGTCCAATCCTGTGCAGTGTGCAACCAAAATAAACATGCGAACAGAAAACCAGCAGGTCTCTTACATCAACCTGCAATGCCAACACGCCCTTGGGAAATCATCGCCACAGATTTCATCGTGGAATTACCCCCATCCAGAGGATACACAACCATAATTGCTACCCTCGATTTGTTTACACATATGGCTCACTTTACACCCTTGTTCAAACTACCATCCTCATCTGAATTGGCCGGAATTTTTCTGGAACAAATATTCAGACTTCATGTACTACCTTCCAGGATCATCTCTGACAGAGGACCCCAATACATATCCCAGTTCTGGAAACAACTATGCCAAATATTGGGAATGCAGCGAGCGCTGTCTTCAGGATATCATCCACAGACTAATGGAGCAACTGAACGAGTCAACAAGCCCCTAGAACAGTACCTCCGCTGATTCGCAACCAAGGTCCAGGATGACTGGTCGCTTTTGATTCCTGTGGCTGAATTTGCTTACAACAATTCAGATAATTCAGCTATCAAGACTAGTCCATTTTTTTGCATCCTTCAGTTCTACCATCTGTTCTTCCACATCCTACCCCAGTTCCTACAGTCGATGCCTGGATTGAAACATTGGTCATCGTACACAAAGATGCTAAGGAATGACTGGAAAGAGCCAGAATAGATGTCAAACAATATGCAGACACCAAGAGGAGACCTAGCCCTTCTTATGCAGTGGGAGAGAAAGTGTCATGATCTCTGCTTCCAAAAGGTCAGGGTTTTCCCAACTCCCTTGGAAGCAGATCCATAACCCAGGTTCCGAGTGCCAACCAGTCCCAATTGGGACCTTTTGGACCCAGTCCTGGTGCCAGTGGCACCAGGCTCATAAATATGCCCAGTCCCAGCGCTGGAAGCGCCGGGCTTATAATGCTTGGGTGGACTTACCTTCAGCAGACCATGCTGCTTACTTGCCTGCCAGTTGAGCCTCTGATCCTCTTCTGTTTGGAACTACTTTTCCTGTTGGGTGGGGCTGGAGCCACTCCCTAGATTCAGAACACTGGAACTCTTCTGGAAGGCAGGAACTCTTTTCTTACCAGGAACTCTTTTCTTACTTGGGCGTGGCTGTGGAAGGAGACACCTAAGCACTACAGGAGGCTATTTAAACCACACCCGGTGGATGAATCTTGCTTTGCGTTATTCTGCAACCTCTGCAGCAGAACGCTCATCGTGTCTTCTGCATCCGGTCCTGGGCCTAAGGAAAAAGGCTTACCATCCTGAATCCAGTCTTCAGCAACACCTATAAAGACAAGAAAGAACAGGTTAGCATTCCGGCATCTGAAAGGCAAAGGCTTACCATTCTGAATCCAGTCTTCAGCAACACCTATAAAGACAAGAAAGAACAGGTTAGCATTCCGGCATCTGAAAGACAAAAGTTTACCAACTCTTCGGCGCTGCATCCCGCATCTGAAAGACAAAACAAGGTGCGTTTAAAGACATTGGGGAACTTTAATACTCACGTGCCATTACTCCTTTCCACATCTAATCCAGTGGGTATTCCGGCACCCTGCAGCCGCTCCGAACTCGTACCTGCAAAATAAAAAGACAGTTAGAGCGCATAGTGAAGCAGGCAACAAGCGCTTACTTACGTGCTTCCAGGCGCTTCTATTCATCACACGGGCTCCATCTTCAACTCACTTCAGCCCGTCATCCGCCATCGCCGGAACCCTGCAAAACAAGAGACATCATTACTAAAGACTTTAAAGACATTTGAATGACTCGAAACTTACCGTTCGTGCACTAAACGACGGACAGCAGTCCTCTGAAGTCAAGAGGCCTGCGCTACCTATCCAGTGAAGAAACTGGTTACAGCACCCTGCCCCGAGGCAGATGGAGAGCTCGGCATTCACTTACCTAAGGTGAGAGCGTTAACCTTTGGGGGTCTACAGGAGAGGAGAAGAGGAAAGAGATAGGGACACCCCAATAACCCCAGTTCATTAACCCCATATTTTCTATCTGCAGACATCTTACTCTACACGTCAGGCATACAGTGCACAGAGGTCCAGCCCAAAGAGCCAACCGGGTGCTACACATCACCTTTGAAGATACGGTAGTCGCCCAGTCAAGACCGGCGCCTCTGCGAGAATCAGGTGAGCGTTACAGAACGCAAAGCCTACCGCAAAACTCTCGCCCAGGCGCTATGGAAACCTCGGATACTGACCCCCTAGCCCGGTTACTTGGGGAACTAAGGGCAGAAGTGCATGCAGCTCGTCAGGAAACGAATGCTCTAAGAAGGGAACAAATTATTTCCAAGGAGAGAACAGACAATCTTGCTAGACAAGTGCTACAGTCACAAGCCGGACAGACCCCGTTACCCGCATCAGGGGCAAATCTTCCTTCAACATCCTCTATGAATCCAGTGCAGATCAACCTACCTGGGAATGTACCTCTGGCTCCGCCCGAACGATTTTCTGGTGACCCAAAGAGGTTTGCAGTATTTATCAATCAGTGCCGGTTGCACTTCTTATGCTGGCCAGCAGCCTTTCCAACTGATCAAGCAAAAGTAGCTTTTGTACTTTCGTACCTTAGTGGCAATGCGGCAGACTGGTCGATCCCTCTAGTTAATCAAGATGATCCGGTTCTCCATGATTTTCAAGCCTTTCAGCTTAGTATGGAAAAACTGTTCGCAAGACATTCACAGGGGCAGGCCTTGGACAATGAGCTTCTTTCGTTGCGACAGGGTAATCAAGACCTTTTGGTTTATATTGCATCTTTCAATAGACTAATAGTGGAAACTCAATGGCCTGAGGACAAAAGGATTACGCTGTTTTATAGAGGTCTACGTGGAGAGCTCAAAGACGTTTTAGCCCAAGTAGTGAATCCCCCACAAGACTGTTCGGATTATATAGACTTGGTCGTTCAAATAGATCACAGGCTGCAGAACAGGAAGGCCGATCGTTCCAAGTTTGATGCTCGAGTATTTTCCAAACCGCCAACTCCTTCCAAAGGAGTAGACTCCGGGGAACCCATGCAAATAGGGGGTCTGAAAGGTCCTCTAACACAAAGGGAGCGGGAAAGGAGGAAACAGTTGCAATTATGCCTATATTGCGGAAACTCAGGGCACTTTCTTCGAGACTGTCCGGTGAAACCTGCCAAGAAGGCAGTAGGAGCTGCAGTTACCAAAGTTACAAACTCTGAGCAGGGAAACGACCTCGCCCGACAAGAATAGAGGTCCTCTTGCCGAGCGTGAAAACCAGTTCCGTGACCTCGCATTTCGTGATACCTATGGTCCTCATTAGCCTTGATAATCCCGATCGATTACATGCAATTGAAGCTTATGTCGACAGCGGTGCCATCGGCAATTATGTGGATCATGAAATGGTTTTGAGGATGAATCTAACTCTTTGTCCCAAGGCTGTAAAGGACGTCATTACTACGGTGGATGGTACGGAGATAGCCTCCGGTCCAGTAACGCATACCACTCAAGAGGTGACGCTAGTAAGTCAAGATGGACACCATGAGAAGATCGTGTTCGATGTGATCAAGGCCCCTCAGTTTCAGATTATTCTAGGAATACCTTGGTTAGAGAAACACAATCCTCTGATCGATTGGCGAGCAAGAACGGTCCAGTTTCCAGAATGTGTCTCTACTTGCCACCCTCCACCTGGTGTTGCACTGGCTGCAATTTCTTCAGAGACTCCCCAGTTACCTCCCGAATACCTAGAATACCAAGATGTTTTCCAGAAGGATCAGGCTAACTCTCTACCTCCTCATAGGTATTATGACTGCCAGATAGACCTGATACTTGGATCTACTCCTCCTTGTAGTAGAATTTATGCCCTCACCGAGCCTGAGAACCTTCACCTTCGACAATACCTGGATCAATACCTGGCAAATGGGTTTATTCGTCCTTCCAAGTCCCCTGCTTCTTCAGCTTTGTTCTTCGTTCCAAAAAAGGAAGGAGACCTTAGAACTTGTATCGATTATCGCTCCCTGAACCAGATCACCGTTAAGAATAGATATCCGTTACCTTTGATCCCTGAACTCCTGGACCAAGTCAGAAAAGCATGCATATATACAAAGCTGGATCTTAGAGGAGCTTACCACTTGGTACGAGTAAAAGAGGGCGATGAATGGAAGACGGCCTTCCGCACCAAGTATGGGCTATTTGAATATCAGGTCATGCCCTTCGGACTTTGCAATGCCCCGGCCGCCTTTCAATATTTTATGAACGATGTCCTCAGAGAGCTCATTGATGTATGTGTTGTTGTTTACATTGACGACATCCTCGTTTATTCTTCATCGGAATCTGAACATCGGAAACACGTGAAAATGGTCCTCGAAAGATTGCGTCAACACAAACTTTTCGCTAAGTTGGAAAAATGTGTTTTCAACGTGACTGAAGTTGAATTCTTGGGATTCATATTATCACCTGGCGGAGTGCGTATGGATTCAAAGAAGGTCGATGCAGTTCTCAAATGGCCATCACCATCGTCCGTAAAAGGTGTGCAAAGCATGTTAGGCTTCGCTAACTTTTACCGCAGGTTTATCCCCGAATTCTCTCGAATAGTCCAGCCCATCACTGCCTTGTTAAAGAAAAACAAACGTTTTGAATGGTCTACCGAGGCGGAACAAGCTTTCCAGGATTTGAAGACTAAATTTATCTCTGCACCAATCTTAAAACACCCTTGCCCCGAACTCCCCTACATCGTGGAAACTGATGCTTCAAGCCTTGCCATGGGGGCAGTTCTATCACAAAAGGACCCGGTAACCAATCAGTTGCATCCCGTGGCATTTTGGTCCCGAATAATTCTCGACCTCCTGAAATCAATTACACGATTACTGACAAGGAACTTCTGGCTATCAAGTCTGCCTTTAAGGCTTGGCGGCATTATCTGCTGGGGGCCCGACACACCGTTACTGTGATTACGGATCACCGAAACCTGCAATATTTGAAGACCGCAAAAGCCCAATCCTCTAGACAACTCCGTTGGGCTTTATTCTTTGCCGAGTTTGACTTCATAATTACCTATCGACCTGGTACAAAGAACGGTAAAGCCGATGCCCTTTCTCAGATGGGAGTGGAAGAACACTTGGTCAACCCTAAACCTGTACCAATCATTCCCGAACAAAGAATTCTGGGTGTAATCGCCACAGAATCCATAGAGGAAGTTAAGGATAAAGCCAGGCAACTTGTAACTCCAGCAGACATACAGAATTGGCATCTGCAGGGAAAGGACTTTGCAGTAAAGGACAACTTATTGTATTTCCAAGAACGATTATACCTACCCAGCACAGATTTACAGAAAAAAGTAATCTCTTGTTATCACGACTCTTTAATGGAAGGTCATCCCGGTATAGCCAAGACCTCAGAAAAGATCAAGCGCTACTTCTGGTGGCCGTCTTGGAAAAAAGATATCAGAGACTTTATAATGTCCTGTGGAGTATGCGCCCAAAACAAGAGTCAAAAGGAAAGACCAGCAGGCCTCTTACGCCCTATTGACATCCCACCTCGCCCTTGGCATACGCTTTCTATGGACTTCATCACCGATCTACCTCCATGCTCCGGATACAATACGATTCTAGTAATCGTGGACTTATTCTCCAAGATGGCGCATTTCATTCCGCTCAAAGGCTTGCCAACAGCAGCAACTCTGGCCCGAGAATTTCTCGAAAACATCGTCCGACTGCACGGTTTTCCTTCGGTTCTAATTTCGGATCGAGGTAGTCAATTTATTTCTCATTTTTGGCGAAGTTGCTGTCGGTCGGCTCAAATTGATGTGAGACTATCGACCAGTCACCACCCTCAGACCGACGGACAAACCGAGAGGACCAATCAAACTCTGGAACAGTATTTATGCTGCATGCTGCAACAAACTGAAAAAACTTGGAAAGATATCCTTTGGATAGCCGAGTATGCCTACAATAACTCTGTCCATTCGGGAACTGGGAAAACCCCGTTTTTTCTTTTGTACGGCAGTCACCCTCGAACCTCGGAGTTGGATCCCCTCCAAGATCTTGAAACACCAGCAGTAGACTACCTGCATTCTACAATCACCCAAGCCTTTAAGGAAGCTGTTTCTCACCTTCAAAGGGCTAAAGAACAATACAAGAAAGGAGCAGATCAACATCGGAAGGAAGCCCCTCACTATCAAGTAGGGGATCAAGTCTGGTTATCCACCAAATATCTATCTCTAAAGGGGCCACGCACATTCAACCCAAGATACCTTGGTCCCTATTCCATCACTACCATAGTAAACCCAGTAGCGGTCAAGTTGGACTTGCCCCCGCACATGAAGATACATCCGGTCTTCCACGTCTCTCTATTAAAACCCGTGCAACCTCAAACCCGACTAACCAAATTTCCAAAACCTATCCTAGTGGATGGAGAACTCGAGTTTGAAGTCAAAAGCATTCTGGACTCCCAAGATCTCCAAATCTAAACTATTCTACCTAATTGACTGGAAAGGCTACGGCCCCCAAGAGAGATCCTGGGAACCTGCTGAATATGTCCACGCTCCTCGCCTAATCAAAAGATTTCACCGAACATTTCCTGACAAGCCAAAACCCCCGGAGAAGCCCGGTTTGGGAGGGGCCTTGAGGGGGGGTACTGTCATGATCTCTGCTTCCAAAAGGTCAGGGTTTTCCCAACTCCCTTGGAAGCAGATCCATAACTCAGGTTCCGAGTGCCAACCAGTCCCAATTGGGACCTTTTGGACCCAGTCCTGGCGCCAGTGGCACCAGGCTCATAAATATGCCCAGTCCCAGCGCTGGAAGCGCCGGGCTCATAATGCTTGGGTGGACTTACCTTCAGCAGACCATGCTGCTTACTTGCCTGCCAGTTGAGCCTCTGATCCTCTTCTGTTTGGAACTACTTTTCCTGTTGGGTGGGGCTGGAGCCACTCCCTAGATTCAGAACACTGGAACTCTTCTGGAAGGCAGGAACTCTTTTCTTACCAGGAACTCTTTTCTTACTTGGGCGTGGCTGTGGAAGGAGACACCTAAGCACTACAGGAGGCTATTTAAACCACACCCGGTGGATGAATCTTGCTTTGCGTTATTCTGCAACCTCTGCAGCAGAACGCTCATCGTGTCTTCTGCATCCGGTCCTGGGCCTAAGGAAAAAGGCTTACCATCCTGAATCCAGTCTTCAGCAACACCTATAAAGACAAGAAAGAACAGGTTAGCATTCCGGCATCTGAAAGGCAAAGGCTTACCATTCTGAATCCAGTCTTCAGCAACACCTATAAAGACAAGAAAGAACAGGTTAGCATTCCGGCATCTGAAAGACAAAAGGTTACCAACTCTTCGGCGCTGCATCCCGCATCTGAAAGACAAAACAAGGTGCGTTTAAAGACATTGGGGAACTTTAATACTCACGTGCCATTACTCCTTTCCACATCTAATCCAGTGGGTATTCCGGCACCCTGCAGCCGCTCCGAACTCGTACCTGCAAAATAAAAAGACAGTTAGAGCGCATAGTGAAGCAGGCAACAAGCGCTTACTTACGTGCTTCCAGGCGCTTCTATTCATCACATGGGCTCCATCTTCAACTCACTTCAGCCCGTCATCCGCCATCGCCGGAACCCTGCAAAACAAGAGACATCATTACTAAAGACTTCAAAGACATTTGAATGACTCGAAACTTACCGTTCGTGCACTAAACGACGGACAGCAGTCCTCTGAAGTCAAGAGGCCTGCGCTACCTATCCAGTGAAGAAACTGGTTACAGAACCCTGCCCCGAGGCAGATGGAGAGCTCGGCATTCACTTACCTAAGGTGAGAGCGTTAACCTTTGGGGGTCTACAGGAGAGGAGAAGAGGAAAGAGATAGGGACACCCCAATAACCCCAGTTCATTAACCCCATATTTTCTATCTGCAGACATCTTACTCTACACGTCAAGCATACAGTGCACAGAGGTCCAGCCCAAAGAGCCAACCGGGTGCTACACATCACCTTTGAAGATACGGTAGTCGCCCAGTCAAGACCGGCGCCTCTGCGAGAATCAGGTGAGCATTACAGAAAGTTTGGCTGTCTTCAAAACTTCTTCCTCGACATCTGCGACCAAATAAACTGGCTCCCAAGTATTATGGACCCTTCTCCATAAAGGAAGTCATTAATTCAGTGGCCTTCCGACTCCAACTTCCAGAATCGTGGAAAAGGATTCACCCGGTCTTCCACACTTCCTTGTTAAAGCCATTTGTACAATCCATCCGAACTGCTCCAAAACCTATTCCTGTAATCATTAATAATCAACTTGAATTCGAAGTCTCCAGGATATGTGATTCCAGATACAGACGAGGTCAACTCCAGTATATGGTTGAATGGAAAGGATGTCCTCCCAGCGAACGCACCTGGGAACCTGTCTCAAACATGAATGCCCCCGTTTAATACAAAGATTTCATCGAGTCCACCCAGGCAAACCCGGAGGTGCAGGGCTTAGGAGGAGACATACTGTCATGAACCGCTGAATGAGTCCATTCTGGACTTCATGGTCCATGATGCACCGCGGTATGAACTCTGTGATCCTTCCAACATGGCCAACGGTTCTGAAACGCCGCACTCCAGCCCTTGCGCGTAATGTTTGACTTCCTAGAAAACAGCCACGCCCGCGGCTCTCCGCGTCACAACGCTACTGCTTGGAGTAGTTAGACGTGTGTTGTCAGAGTCCACTTCCGTACTCTTTCTAATTCCCTTTTTCCTTTCTTCCTTTCCTGGAGCCCCGTTCATATCCCTCCTTACCTCTTATCCATGCCTTTTCCTGGATTAGTCCTGTGCTCGGTCCTACGGCGCTTCGGATTCGTTCCGAGCTTGGAACTCTACCCTCCTCCTGGTTCCACGTCCTGGATACTGAACGCTACCCGGCGAAGGACAGCCGGTGAACTTACGCTGGAATCCGAAGACCTGCGCCCAGGCCCATACAAGTCTCGGACAGTGAGAAAGAAGGAAGCCACTTCCAAGAAGGTCACAAGCAAAGAGAAACAGGTGAGAAGGGGAGAATCTTGTGACACTATCACACTATCCAGACTTGGATGGCCTCACACCATCTCAGTCTTAATGATGAAAAGACAGAAATCCTGCTGGTCGGGTCGCATTCCACCCTAACAATCCCAGCCCTGCCTATAAATCCTTCACCATTGAGGGTATCGCCATCCAGGTCTCCAGTAGCATTAAGACCTTGGGTGTCTACCTGGATGCTACTCTCTCCCTCTCAAGACAGGTCAACACAATAGCCTCTTCTGCGCCCCACACCTCGAAATTAATCAATGCTTACAGACCATTCCTGACGTCCAAAAAATTGCATCACCAGAGCCCTCATAGGCGCAAGACTGGACTATTGCAATGCCCTTTTTGCAGGGACGTCTTCATGCAATATCAATAAGCTACAAATTGTTCAGAATAAAGCCCTCAGAGCAGCACTCAACATCCTTAAGCGTGAATATATATCAACAGCAAGAAGAGACACATATTGGCTCCCCATCGTGGAGCGCATCATCTTCATATGGCTAGCCATCATACACAAAAGTCTTTTCAGCTCAGAGCCAAAGTATATCTCGCAAAAGTCTCCAAATCTCAATCCACCAGACCCATCCGCTCTGCCAACTCCCGCCAGCTGACCATTCTAAGATTCAGAGGAACCGCTTAACTGCCGCAAAGAACTGGAATGCTCCAGCTCTGAACCTTAGATCTGAACAATCTTACTGGACCTTTAGAAAACACCTTGAGACCTTACTATTAGCCACAAACTGGCTGGGTGCCTGACCAACTGCCCACCTTTCACTTGAGCCGATTGAATGTCATAGGTTACCTGATATGTCTGTAACCTATTGTGGTAACCTGAAACTAGCGCCTTGATGCCTCCCAGCATAGTGAACTTAACAAATGCAAGTAAATTAATAAAAAATAAGAAACAATTTGTGATGTGCAATATATCAGTGGTCACTATTACTGAATGTGAACCATGGTTGTATATTTTTGAGGAGTGTATCCTGAGATCTATCTTACTCTTAGGGGCTGACAATTTTTTCACTATTATCATAATCCTTTATTTCACTATAGAGTCATCAGGACAGTTATATAAAAGATAATAAAATCCATGTAATTCATCGCTCCATTAATCCAATAAAACACAAAAGTTATGAATCATCTTTCCATTTCTACATGACTATGAGTTTTTCTATCTATACACAGATAAAGCGTAAATCCTCAGGCGCTTTACATAGAGCAAATACATTATAATCAGGTTAAAGCTTCTTTTGGTAGTAGTGAAACATAACATTAATCAACATCAAGTTTAGTAGGGGGGCGTGGCCAGCATGCGAGCAGCAAGGACGTGAGTCCCGTGAGCTCCCTCTGGCCGCCCGCAATATCCTGTTTAAATATCCTTTGGACGGACTGAAACGGCCTGGAAAGACACCCGAGCCAACCTAAAGCGGTATAGCACGCCTGGAGGAAATCCTGACTCTCGGACGAAATCCGCTCCGCATCTACTTCGATAAGCCCGGAGGCCCCCTGGGCGCGGGGAAATGCCCACCAAAATGGCCGCCACGGACAACGACTGAGGAAGATACGGGTCGCCGAAGCACTGCAAGTAGGGGAGGAGGGACCTGGAGCCAGCTCCTTCGTACGGATCTGCGGAACACAGGCGTGCACTGGCCCGGCGGGATCCTAGATTGCCAGCTGGACCTATGCCGTGTCAGAGACACACGCACGACTGGGTCGAGGGGTGAGACAAGCGCTGGTGCCCCGGACACATCATGCTGCACTGCGGCCTTGTAAGGTGCTTCCCCACCTTCCTGTGCGGGTCTCAGAGAGCCACGCGCTTTCCCTCTCCTTTCTCCCTCCCACCCCCCCCCCGAACGCTGCAGAGCGCCGAAGAACGTCGCGAACTGCTGGGAACGACTGGACTCCTTTTCCCCCTCCCCCTCCATCTCATTGTCGCCGGGAGTGAGGAGTGGAGGAGCGGGACCCCGGGGCAACGAACACCACCCAATCCGCTCGACCCCCTGCACGGAGCCCGACCCTGCCTGGGTTGAGTGGTGTGGCCGGCAGCCCGGCGGTGCGGGTGTGGAACTCCACGCCACCGACCTGACGACGATCTGGGAACCTGCATATAAGCCTGAAACGAGGTGAGCCAACCAGCATTGCCCCGCACCCCACCACTAACCTCACGTAAACACTAGAGTGGGCTCTGGGCCCAAGCACGGAGGGAACCGGCCAGATACCACAGCGAATACGGCTGCCACTTTCCCCAAGACCCTAGGGGGGAGGCGCAGGGGACGTATAGCGGTGGCAACAGGCGGACAGCCACGGCGCGGTGCGGAAACCCGGAACGCGATCCTGTACCCAGAGCAATACCATAGACCTGAGCACATACAAACCGGAGGGGGGGACAAAAAAAGGGACCCTAAACCATTTATTTAGCACTCGCCGGAGCCCCACACTCCGACGACTGGAGGAGTTGACTCCCACACGTACCCGGAAGGGTTGGCCTTACTGGTGAACAGCATAATCCAGACCCCAAATCCAGATATACAACTCTGCCGTGGCCCGGAGGGCGCCGATCTCAAGCCTGCAAGAAGTGTCCCCCCATGGCACTCATATGCTGATTGACCACATACATATGAAACCCTGGCGTGGCACCACATACCTACTGTGGGGTAGATAAGAGGAGCCTATAACGGGTGCCGTCACAAGAACAGTGAGGACGTGATTAAAGGCCTGGTATTGGGCGGAGCAGAAAACACAAGGCCCTGCTACCTGTTGTCTGGCCGCGGTGGCACAGATCGAAATTGGGCCACCTGACGTCTAGTACACAGGTGGGGGGAGGTGGAGATCACCACAGGCCGCACACACAAAGCACGAGCAGGGGACCCACAACGATTCCTACACCATGGGCAAAGATAAAACGAAACGGGGAACCACGCAAAGCACCATGGACCAATACGCAACTAGGACCCCCAGCACTGCAATGGAGGTGGAACCACCGACGGCCTCCCCCTCTGAGGCTGGAGACATGACATTAAAGGATGTGATGGCCGCCATTGCTACTTCTCGCTCCTCAATGGAGAAAAAAATGGATGGCATCCCAGCAGAGGTCTCATTCCTCCGACACAACCTCCAAAAGTTGTCTTCTCGCACAGGGGAAGTAGAACAGAGGGTCTCGAACGTGGAGGACGATCTTGGCGTGGTCCACCTGCAGCTATCACAGGCAATCACACGTCTAAAATCCCTGGAAGCACAAGTGGAGGAGGGAGAGGGCAGATCACGCCGTAACAATATTCGCATTTTGGGACTGCCGGAAGGGGCAGAAGGTCCCAGTATGGAGCTCTTCCTCGAGCAATTGCTGGCGGACCTGGCGGCACCGAAATCCTTCTCTAATTTCTTTTCAATAGAGAGAGCCCATCGAGTACCATCAGGGCGCTCAATACCTGGGGCCCCTCCGCGGACCGTCATCGCAAAGCTATTGAATTACCGAGACAGGGACGCAATACTGCAGATGGCCGATCCGGAGGCCCGACTACATACAACGGCTCCAAAATCGCATTCTTCCCTGACTACACCCGGGAAGTGCAAAAAGCCAGGCAATCCTTCGAACATCTAAAGAGGAAACTGCACTCCATGAACATCAAATATGGACTGCTTTTCCCGGCACAACTCAAGATCCAGCACAACGGCACTACGGTGCACTTTACGGACCCAAAAGAGGCCTGGAAATGGGCCGAGACACATATCGCCGGGAACTGGGACCCGAGGATCCCGGACCCTGGGGGCAGGCCCAGAATCCCGGGAGACAGAGGGCGACGAGGGTGGCTCCCCCCTTGACTGGAACCGAATGATCCGGCTCAAGAGATAGAAAATTGACACATTAAACCAGGTATGGCAACTGATGTACACCCAGCGAGACTACACCAGGGCACGCACTAGGCACTCATGCAAGGGTACTGTGAAACCCTGTTAACACTTTGCCGTAAATCCGTCAAAGGAACATGATGTAAGCAGCGGGCCCCTAAGGGCCACCACCTACGATTCCGAGTTCCGTGAGGATTGTGAACAATCTGGCTGGTGTGGCAGAACGAGTAGAGAAAAGAAAATAGGGTAATAGTTATTAGTTAATGAGTTGACTGTTCTTTTGACAGTGCGTTGAATTTGTTATATTGGGCGACAGATGCTTCAAGTTGAGTGGAGTAAGGGGTGGGGGGATCAAAGTTGTAATGTTAAGCACCGTACCAGTTCCTACACACGCATGGTAACATCTTCCTTGCTAATAAGCCACGCAAAACACTGGAGTACATATGTCTCGACAGAAAACCACCTTACGCACGATCACGACCAGTCCCTGGACAGCCGCTGTATCACGCAGCATCTCTAGATACCCAACACAGCGTCACTATAGTCACAAAGCTCAAATGGCAGGGACCTCCAACAAGAACAGAAATAGAACCATCCGGGTGATGACATGGAATGTAAACGGGCTTGGTAATAGCATCAAAAGGCGACTGGTCCTGCAGGCATTGAATCGAAACTCCCCAGACATAGCTTTTCTAACGGAGACGCATCTCGTTGGTACAAAGTGCACATTATTTAAACGCTCGAACTACAGATTGGCATTAGACGCCGGTTTCACGATGGGATCGCGAGGGGTATTAATCCTAGTACACAAAAGACTCCCATATATACTCAATACTGTTACACAGGACACGGGAGGCAGATTCGTACACACAACAGGAACCCTCTGGGAACGCACCATATCCATGACCGCTGTATATGCACCACCCAATCTACTAACCTCTCTGACGAATGACATTACGCCCCTACTCGCTACCAACTCTGCAGATCTTACACTAATTGGGGGAGACTTCAATGAAGTAATGAATGTAGACTTTGATAGAACACATGTAAGGTCCAGAAACCCAGAAGCATGCACTAAACTCGCCACATTCACTAATGCTCTGGGGCTGCAAGACGTATGGAGATCATTGCATCCCAACAAAAGAGAATACTCGTACCACTCTGGGGCACATGCCTCACTGTCCAGGCTAGATTATTTTTTCCTACCATTAAGCAATATACATGAAGCATGTGAGGCACACCTACTCCCCAGAGGTATATCGGATCACTCTCCACTCACAATAAAGATTAAGACCAACAGATCAATCCCCCCACCCAGCTGGAGATTAAACGGTTACTACCTAGGATTCCCAGAACTGGTAGAACATATTCAAAAGGTCACCGAATCGTACTTTGAAATGAATATTGACTCTGTAAACAGCCTGATAACGCTATGGGATGTACTAAAGACGGTATTAAGAGGTGAGATCATAGCCTGGACCTCAGCCCACAATAAAAAACATCTAGAAGCAATACGTGAAGCCGAAATAAAGGTACAGAACGCAGAGGTTGAGCATATAACCCATGACCAACCCGCAACGCACCGTACTCTCCAATTAGTACAAAAACAGCTGCAACACATAACTCTAAACAACGCTAAACAAGCACACGCAGCGATGCGAGCAAGGGTATACGAGACAGGGGACAAAGCCGGGAAAATACTAGCATGGCTAGAACGTAGGGAGTTGGGCCTTACCCAAGTCAGGAAACTAATAACGGAAGGACCAGATCCACTGCTAACAGACCAGGACATAGCAGAGGGGTTCGCAAAGTACTACACAGAACTGTACATAGCACCATCCTCACCGCTATCGACTGACATACTGGACGAAATCACTCTCCCTACTTTAAGTGTGCAACAGCTAAATATATTAGAACAAGAAATCACAGAGGAAGAAATAACACAGGCAATGTCAGAACTCCAATCAGGGAAAACCCCAGGTCCAAACGGCTTCCCAGTCGAAATATGGAAGAAAATTGGCGCGAATGTAATCTACCCGCACCTGCTACGCCTTTTTCAACACTCACATTTACAGGGTTGCCTCCCCCCAGACCTTAGGAAAGCCACGATAATAGTTTTGCCAAAAGCGGATAAACCACCTGACAGGTGCAGCTCCTACAGACCCATCTCCCTAATAAATTGCGAGGCCAAGATACATGCAAAGGTACTGGCCAACCGGCTACAACAAGTTATACACACACTGGTACACCCAGACCAGTGTGGGTTCATGCTGCAGAGATCCACTAGACAAAATATATATAGACTACATACAGCACTGGAAAAACTACCTGGGTTGCAGAGCCCCCTGGCCTTGCTGGCCATAGACTTTGAAAAGGCTTTTGACTCTGTTTGTTGGGAAGCAATATGGGCGATTATGCAACGAATGGGTATAGGACCGTACTTCATGACCTGGGTTAAGCTGCTATACCACCTTCCCGAAGCTGTAA
Source organism: Ambystoma mexicanum (assembly GCF_040938575.1). Lineage (NCBI taxonomy): Eukaryota > Metazoa > Chordata > Amphibia > Caudata > Ambystomatidae > Ambystoma > Ambystoma mexicanum. The sequence continues at coordinate 659,637,236 of NC_090929.1, read as the reverse complement.
CCAAGGTAAACGGGCATGTTTCAAATCCTTTCCGGCTGGGTAAGGGCACAAGACAGGGTTGCCCCCTGTTAGCTTTGATATTCGCATTAGCGATCGAACCTTTAGCAATCCTACTAAGATCCACACAAACATGGAGTGGATTCAGATGGGCAGAAGACTGGGAGGACAAGGTGTCCTTATACGCAGATGACCTGCTAATATACCTACAGGACCCACATGACTCTTGCCCTATTGTGACGCAATTGTTAAAAAGATACAGCATGTTCAGGGGCCTTCGTGTCAACTGGTCTAAATCCATACTGTTCCCAGTGAGGCAGATAGACAACGCAGTGCCAGACGAATGCCCATACCACATTGAAAAGGAGCAATTTAGATACTTAAGGCATACAAATTACACATAAACTAACAGACTATGAGTCCAAGAACTTACTCCCTATAACGTCAAGGTTCAAAGATGACGTCCAACATTGGATGTCCTTACCACTTACACTATTAGGACGCGCTGCACTTTTCAAAATGATGGCACTCCCCCCACTTTCTTTATATATTACAAAATGCTCCACTACCCATAGCGCCCAGTGAGTTTCATAGAATAGATCAAACACTCAGGAAACTGCTATGGAAAGGGGGGACGCGCACGCCTGGCACTCACGACCCTACAAAGATCCATATGGGAAGGCGGAATCGGACTCCCCCGGCTACAAACCTATTACTGGGCCAGTCAAATGGCAATAATAAATGATAAACTACACGGGGACACCACACTACTGCACAATAGAATGCCGGATTCCAACCCACAAGAAAGACCCATCATGAAATACCTCTATTGCCAAAAAGACCGGGCTGCAGTCCCATCCATGCAGACACATATAACTCTGATATGGTCAGATACTCACAAATACTTAGGATGGGGTGGAAAGCTAACCCCAGCACAACCACTGTGGAATAACAAACACCTCCCGGAAGTGAACAAACTCCCTAAATGGCACTCCTGGTCCCAACTAGGCATTACGAAAATTGGGGATGTAGTGAGAGAAAACGAAATAATACCATTTGAAGTTTTAGCTACCACCTTTACACTTCCCCCTAATGAACAGTACCACCATGTGCAACTTAAACATGCGCTACAGGTTCATCTCCCCGATATGATAGACATGCCAGACTACTCCCCGCTGGAACGCAACCTATTCCCAGAAATGGGTAGACACATAGTCACGTCCACCTTGTATGGTGCTATAACTTCTTTCGCCACGAAAGAACTGTCAGGTTTGAAGGCCAAGTGGGAAAGGGATGTGGGCGCCATACTTCCAGAGGACTGGGTGGCTGGACTAATGTTCCCCAGAGAGGTGGCTATCTCCTCCAGATTCAGGTTAATACAACTGAAGATACTGCATAGAATTTATTACCCGAGGGTGGCACTATTCAACTGTGGGAAAACCACTGACCCGCACTGCTTGAGATGTAAAAGGGAGGAAGGCTCCTATTATCACATACTGTGGGAATGTGCTGTCATCCAACAATACTGGCAGCAGGGCTGCAGCGAACTGTCAAGGGTAATGGGCCAAAGAATTTGCATGAGCCCCAAACACCTACTGCTGGGAATAGAAGAGGATATCGAGCTAACACGTTATGAAAAAGCATTTTTATCTACCACCTCTGCAATACTCAAACGAAATATAGCGCAACTCTGGGGCTCTGCAACAGCACCGATTTATGAGCAATGGATCACAGATGTGGACATTTGTATTGCAATGGAAAAAAGAGTATATACAGCCCGGGGATGTCCTGAGAAAGCTCAGAAAATATGGCAAAAATGGGAAGATGCACAGTGAGCAGTAACCTGTATGGATAGAATGTGCTAAAACCCAAGGACCCGTAAGGGAACCAGCCTGCGTAATATTAATGTGGTAAAATGTCTGGTTATGCTAAGCTCCTCTGTATATGAAGCAAGGTGTGGAACTACGAATGGGCGGGAAAGGGAAGTATTGGTTACCCTGCTGGTCGGGGCTGTATGTTTTCTTTGTGTTAACAAAAAACAATAAAATATTATTTAAAAAAAACATCAAGTTTAGTAGAGTTGGATCTAAAGTGCTAACAATATACGTTTTCTTAACCAAGTTTGATGGATATACTTGGACACAAAATTAACTACTGCCAAATCATTTGATTTTCTAACAAATTAATTGGCCTCTCTTAAAAGTCGAACATCGTGCAGTAAAAGCAGTGGTTTAAGGTATTTAATCCTTAGGACTTTAAAACCCTCACATGAACAAAAAGTGCACAACGTATTCATTTATTGAACCACATAAAAGTCAGTTGCTACCCAATTACTTTTTCCATTTGTAAGTATGTTCCCGTACCCTCAGGTACCCAGTTCGAAAATCAATGTACAGGGCATAGGCATAATTCGGTCAGGAGTATGTTTATTGGCCCTCAAGGCTGCCCAAACCTTTTTCATCTCTAGTTTCATAGATGTGGTAATCAAACTTGGGGCCAGTCAGAAAGATCTTGAGTTGCCAAGGAATTCTTAACATGTGCAAGACACGGAAGTGACCGCCCACCTTCTAAATTCATTACCTGCATTAGAGCGTCTCGAAATGTACCTAATGCAGGGTCCCCCCATATTCTAAACCAATAGAAGACCGGTCTTATGGCAAGCTCCTCTTCCAATGGGCACAAGTTGCATTCCGTACAGACAAAAGCAGTCGGGCGCATTGGGGGGTTAGCAAGACACTTCCTAGGAACTTGTTTTCAATTGTATTATGAGTCTTACCCCTGAACAGACCCCAAATTTCTGCACCATATAGTGCGGCTGATTTAGCTTGCACTTTATAGACTTCAAAAATTGGCCGATCTGTTCCACTACCCTGCATAAAGAAAAACGTTTTCAGTGAACCACAGTTTTTGACCAAGTCCCCAGAAACCTTGTCTGCATGGAGAGCCCACCCACCATTTGAAGCAAAGTGAATACTGATGTAGTCAAACAAGGAGAACTCCTTTAACTTTGTCCCTCCCACCACAACGGGCAATTGTTTACTTGGTGAATTCTTAGGAGCGAAGACCATGGCCTTTGCCTTTCCAACATTCAATTCAAGGCCCAACTCAACACATTTCTTTAGGAAACATAACATAGACAATTTCAACCCAGCAGGAGTGGTAGACAGGAGAACAGTCTTAAATGACAAATATCCCTGTAAATCCACATCCTCCATGGCCCACGTATCTTGTAGGCAGGTGGCATTGGAACCCTCCAGGAACTGGTGCCACTCTCTATCAGCCAGATGTGTTTTTACCCCAGCAATATTCCCGGATAGAACCCTAAACTTAGTTTCTGGAGTATGCTCACGTTTCTCCTGGGATGTAGGTAGTTGTCAGGACGTGCCCTGCCCTACCCCTGCACCTCACCTAGTACTTCAGGATCGCTGTGCTGGAAGTAGGATAACGGCTTCTTCCGGGGTCTTTGGGTTTCTCTTAGTGGTCTTTCTTTTGATCTCCTATCGTGCAAATAGGGTCTGGCTCCCTCAGAGGCCACCTTGACAGGGATTGGGACTTGTCTTTGGGGCACCCCGAGGAGCCAAACCCCAAAACTCAGGGAAAAAGCCAGAAGGCACCAAACATTTCTGAGGTAGTGTCTTATGTCCGCCTCCCGAAGAAGATTCACACCACTGGAGGATAGTGTCCCAAGCAGAAAATATGTTGAGTCTTGAAGTAGATTAGGAGAAAACACACCGGGGTGTAGATCTTGCAATATGGCGAAGGTGAAGAGGTATTCTGCTGCTGACTGAATACGAGCAGCTGGTCTTGTGAACTGATACAGAAGCAACGGAACGCTGCAGTCGAGTGGCCGGGGAGGTATGGTCTCGCAGGTAGGAGGAGAGTCGGATAGAAATACAGAGGTCTATGAAAAGCAGGTAAAGTATAGATATGCAAGGGAGCAAAGAATAAAGGGTCCACTTACCAGATATAGATAGATACCACGAAGGAAACAGGATGGAGCACGGAGGACGGTGAAAGGGGGCAGACCCGAATGAACGGACCGAAAGCTAGAATGGCGGAGAATGCCGACAGGTAAGTAAAGTGAGGAGAAAGGTAGCGTACAGCACCGGAAGGAAAAAGAAACACAAGCTCAACGATGGATCACGGCAAGGGAAGCCGGCCGAGATGGCGTAAGAGAAGGAGGCAGAAAATTAACAAAGAAGGCAATGGAGGGCTGCTAAACGAGGTTAGCTGCAGAGCGATAGTATCGAAGCACAGATACAATGCACCAGGCGATGGGCGGGCTTGGTATTATACACACGGCGGCCATGATAGGTGAGGACTAGACCGTTCACAAGAACTCTAAACGGCACTACGTTTCCAGTAATGCCAGAGTCTCCAAGGTCGATTCCTGACAGTATATCCCCTTCCCCTCAAGAAACCCCCCAGTTTTCCAGGGTGTCTCAAATGGAAGCGTTTCAACAATCTGGGAGCGTGTATGTGATGTCTGGGTTCCCATGTTCTTTCTTCTGCTGAGTAATCCTTCCAGAGGACCAAGTACTGGACTCTGCCTCTACGATAACGAGAGACCACCAAATACTCTACCTCGTACTCCTGTGGCTCCTGTATAGCGGGTGTTCTCACCTTCTGAGTACCCCGTTGATATGGATCCTTCTTATATTCCTTGCGCAAGGAGGTATGGAACACAGGGTGTACCCTTTGAAGACTCTTGGGTAAACGTAGCCTGAACGCTACTGGGTTGGGTCGGGCTAGAATGGGAAAAGGTCCCAAATATCGGGGGGAAAACTTGCCAGCATGGACCCATCGAGGTAGAAATTTTGTGGATAGCCAGACCAATTGTCCGGGGTTCCAGTCCGGATTGGCTAGCCTATTCCGATCTGCCCACGTCTTGTGGATCTGTTGAGTGTTCTCTAGTGCCCTTCTTGCCATAGTGTGGACCTCTTTGAGTTCAGTTAACATGTTTTCAATGGCTGGTGTTCTCGTAGATTGTACACCTGTCCATGGTGTCTGTTGGGGATGGTACCCATAGGTGCAATAGAATGGACTCATTTTGATGGAAGTATGATATGAGTTGTTATATGAGAATTCCGCTTGAGGGAGGAAAGAAGCCCATCTTTCTTGTTTGTTGCTGCAAAAGCATCTCATATATTGCTCGAGGCTAGCGTTGAGTCTTTCAGTTTGTCTGTTATTTTTTGGATGGTAGTCAGAAGACAGAGCCCTGTGAATTCCCAATTGTTGACATAACGTGGACCAGTATTTTGAAGTGAATTGAGTGCCTCTGTTGGAGACTATAGTACGGGGTAATCCGTGGAGACGTACCACGTCTCGGAGAAAAATGGAAGCAGTCTGAGGAGCCGAAGGTATATGGGATAAAGCCGGAAAATGAGCCAATTTGTTGTACGAGTCAATTGTGACCATAATGGCCGTCATACTGCTAGAGCTGGGCAGGTCGACTATAAAATCCATTGATATGTGTTTCCATGGCCGACCGGGTAACTGAGGCTGTTGTAACATCCCAAGGGGTTTGCCTGTACTGTATTTATTTGCTGCACAAACCGGGAATGAAGACACATATTTGTCGACATCCTTGCGTAGGTCAGGCCACCAGAAGCGACGACTAATCAGATCATAGGTCTTCTTGATCTGGAGAGAGGAGAATCATGGCACCATGAGAGGACCTGTTCTTGAAGCTTCTCGGAAGGAAGGTACAGAGGCGTATTGTGGTAGTAGAGGTCGTCGCAGCCTTGGGTAACTGTAACCGGAAAGCTCGGTTGTTGAGCATACTGAGTTATGAGTTTGTGAAGAAAAGGTGACACATTTGCCATCACCTTTCACTCTGGAAACAATAGGTCATGGCATTGGTAGAAACCTGTCTCATCTCCTTGACTGCATGAGAGGGTATCAGCCATCTTGTTTTCTGATCCTGGTATATATGTTATCTGGAAATCAAATTGGGAGAAGAAATAAGCCCATCTGGCATGCCGGGCATTGGTGCATTCCATCTGTTGTAACACACGTAGATTTCTGTGATCAGTCCGAATAAGGAATCTGTGTGCCGCTCCCTGAAGTAGATGTCGCCATTGCTGACAGGCTAGCTTAATGGCTAAAAGTTCTCTTTCCAGACGGAGTAATTGCGTTAACTCTTTGTCAGGGTCTTGCGACAGGGTGTGTTAGTCCGTCATCAGCTTCTTGTAATAGAACAGCACCGACGGCTCCTCCAGAAGTGTCAGTTTTAAGTATGAAAGGTTTATCTTGATCAGGTTGCACCAATATTGGCGCGGAAGTAAACAAATTCTTGAGACGAGAAAAGGCTTCCTTCTGTACTTGGCCGAATTGGAACCCTACCCCTTTTTTGAGCAACTCTGTGATGGGTAGCATTAGACTTGAAAAGTCGGGAATGAATTGGCGATAAAAATTTGCTAGACCCAGGAATCTTTGTATGTCCTTGACGCACTTTGGTTCCTTCCATTCCAGTATTGCCTTAATCTTACTGGGGTCCATCTCTATGCCATCCTTTGAAAGGATAAACCCCAAATACGAGACTGATGTGACCTTGAATTGGCATTTCTCTGGTTTCACAAGGAGTTGGTTTGTTAGGAGACGGTGTAGAACCTTCTTGGCTTGATGGCGATGATCCTGGAGGTCTCGAGAAAATATAAGAATATCGTCCAAGTAGACTACTACTGATATAAACAACATATCTGAGAATACCTTGTCTATAAATCTTTGAAAAATGGCTGGGGCACTTACTAGACCAAACGGCATCACCTTGTATTCGAACAATCCAAACGGTGTTCGAAATGCGGTCTTCCATTCATCCCCATTTCTTATTCTCAGGAGATGGTACGCTCCTCTGAGGTCAAGTTTGGTGAAATAAATTGCCCCTTTAACAGCTTCCAAAATGTCTCTTATCAATGGCATGGGGTAACGGTCCTTGGTGGTGATCTGATTGAGACCTCTGTAATCAATACAGGGCCGTAATTCTGATGAATCCTTCTTGGGGATGAAGAACAATGAAGCCCCACCGGAAGACCTTGATTCTTGGATGAATTCATTCTGGAGATTAGCATCTAAATAGTCCCTTAGAGCCTGTCTCTCTGATAGCGATAATGGGTACATTCTTCCAAAAGGGACCATTGACCCTGGTAGTAGTTCGATGGCACAGTCTTCTGTTCTGTGCGGGGATAAAAGTCTGGGTATGGTGTCTTTAAATACTTCTGCATACTCTTGGTATTGAAGAGGAATGGAGGATATTATCCTGGAGTTGGAAGATCTGCTCTCCACGGTCTCCTCCTTGTTCTGAGGAGTACCCATGCAATGAGTCTTACAAAAGGAGGAGTCAAAACTTACTCGGTTGAAAGCCCAATCGATGTGGGGGTTATGCTTCCTCAACCACAGTATTACGATTACCAGAGGAAAATGTGCTGTTCGGATTAAATCAAATACCATCAGTTCTTGGTGTTCACCTAATGCCATCCATAAAGGTAAGGACTCCATGCTTATGGGTCCTGAAGACAACGCAGTTCCATCAACTCCTTCAACTGGTATCGGCTTCTCTTTATGTTGTACGGGCACTCGATTCTCTCTGGCCCAATTGACATCCATGAAGTTGCCCGCAGCTCCACAATCTAACATAGCCAATACCTCAATTGGTTTAGGACCTGAGTCCACAGTCTGACACGAAACACCATCAAACTGTTGTCCTCCTTTACTTCGATTGGTTTTGTGGAATAGCAAGGATTGCAGGCTGATCCCCCGACACCTCCTTGCATAGGACCGGGGGCTGTAGTTTTCCTTCCATCGTGGAGGAACCTCAGGGCAATTTCTGAGCAGATGTTTGAAGTAGCCACAATACATACAGAGACCTGGGTCTCTACGTCTCTGTTGTTCGGCAGGTGTTCAGGGTCCACGGGTGGCTCCTATCTGCATCGGTTCCTCCGTAGTTGGAGCTCCTCTGGATGGTGGAGGAGCATGGTTAGGAGACGGAGGGATTGGGCGAGGTCTTCGTCTCTCTTGTCTGCGTTCGGATACACAAAATTCTATCTGTAAGGAAAGTGTCATAAGATCTTGGAACGATGGAGGTCGCGCTACTTGGGCTAATTCATCCTTTATATCCTCGTGGAGCCCTCTTCGAAAAATTGTCTTCTTAGCTGAATCGGGCCATCTGCCCTAGATGCCAGTCTCAAAAAGCGGGAGATATACGTTTGTACGTCTGTGGTTCCTTCTCTGACATCAAGAATTGATTCCCACGAAGTGTACAGAACTTCTGGGCAGTCGAATCTCACTTTGAACTGTTCCACAAATCTGTCGTAATCATTAAGAGCAGGGTCGTTGTTGGAGACCAGAGGGGTAGCCCATGCTAGTGCATTTCCTGTTAGGTTAGCAATAAGAACGTCCCACCTTGGATTTGGCCGTTTCATAGGCATGGGGTCTAAAGGCGAAGTACACCTGGCAAGCGTCCAAAAAATCCTTTAGTCCTCCTGGATATCCATCACATTTACCAAATGACAACGGCCTGGGTGGTAGGTCACCCTGATCATCCCTGTGTAGCACTACCTGTTGACGTAGTGCGGCATTTTCAGTCCTGAGAGGTTGAACCTCTACTGTGAGGCTTTGCAGTGCAGTGACTAGCTCCTGGTATTGTTCTAGAGAAGCCATCAGTTTGGGTTGGCATTGTATTCTGTCAGGACGTGCCCTGCACTCCCCCTGCTCCTCACCTAGTACTTCAGGATCGCTGTCCTTGGAGTAGGCTGACGACTTTTTCCGGGGTCTTTGGGTTTCTTTTAGTGGTCTTTCTTTTGATCTCCTACCGTGCAAATAGGGTCTGGCTCCCTCAGAGTCCACCTTGATAGGGATTGGGACCTGTCTTTGCGGGACCCCGAGGAGCCAAACCCCAAAACTCAGGGAAAAAGCCGCAAGGCACCAAAAAACCCTGAGGTAGTGTCTTATGTCTGCCTCGCGAAGAGGATTCACAACACTGGAAGATAGTGTCCCAAGCAGAAAATATGTCGAGTCTTGAAGTAGATTAGGAGAAAACACACCGGGGTGTAGATCTTGCAAGATGGCGAAAGTGAAGAGGTATTCTGCTGCTGAGTGAGTACGAGGAGCTTGTCTTGTGAACTGATACAGAAGCAACGGAACGCTGCAGTCGAGTGGCCGGAGAGGTATGGTCTCGCAGGTAGGAGGAGAGTCGGATAGAAATACAGAGGTCTATGAAAAGCAGGTAAAGTATAGATATGCAAGGAAGCAACGAATAAAGGGTCCACTTACCAGATAAAGATAGATACCACGAAGGAAACAGGATGGAGCACGGAGGACCGTGAAAGGAGGCAGACCCGAATGAACGGACCGAAAGCTAGAATGGCGGAGAATGCCGACAGGTAAGTAAAGTGAGGAGAAAGGTAGCGTACAAGCGAGGAAAGGAAAAAGAAACACCCCTCAAGGATGGATCACGGCAAGGGAAGCCAGCCGAGACGGCGGAAGAGAGGGAGGCAGAAAATAAACAAAGAAGGCAATGCAGGGCTGCTAAACGAGGTTAGCTGCGGAGCGATAGTATCGAAGCACAGATACAACGCACCAGGCGATGGGCGGGGCTTGGTATTATACACACGGCGGCTATGATAGTTGAGGACTAGACCGATCACAGCAACTCTAAACGGCACTACGTTTCCAGTAATGCCAGAGTCTCCAAGGTCGAATCCTGACAGTAGTCAGTACATTCCTCCCGGATTTACGTGATCCATGGGGACTCTTTCAATTGGCCGGTCACTTGGGGAAGCTCAGATCAGAAGGCCATGGGCTACCTCCAACTCTGTTGAACTATTTGGCCCTAGATTTTTACAATTTGAATTTCTCTTCGCTAGGGGAACGTGAAATATTATGCACTGGCAATTTTGACAGGTGAGCCACTATGAAATTGAATGAGTTGAGTTGCTCAGGAACACACACTTTGGACCCAGTCTACAATGTTGAAACTTGGCCCTTGTTTCCCAATTGTTGTCAAAGAACAAGGTACAATTATTTTTGAAGGTTTAACTTTCGTGAACTAAACATAATGCTGTTTTGTAGACCACACAGGGAAAGTACACAAATCACATGATAAATCATGTTGAAACAAATTTGTAGAGAAACTTGAAAAGAGAGAATGATTGTAGCTTTATTTTCTCTGTCATGAATTGAAGCAGCTTCCAATATCAGACTACTATGTAGTGTGAACCTAAAAGATCTCATCTGGGTTGTCTGCAGTATTTGAAAGATTTAACACACCCAGTGAAAGACCATTTGTTATAAGTTCGCCTGCTTATTTTGAAAGGAAATGTATTTACTGTGTATTAGTCAATACAAGTGTACAAACCTTTCACACATAGAAGAAAAGAAGAAAGTAAAAACATAAATAAGTACTTAACATCAAATCAATGTTTTCCTAAAAAGTTTCAATTTTTGCCAGTATGATTTTCAAAAAATGACCGAATTATAAAATCAAGCTTTACTGGGTGCCACACATCAGTCTGTTCCAAAAGATTTCTGTAGGCTCAGCAATACCAAATAAAGAAAATCTAAGGCCGAACAATCCCTCACCAGATGTTTTAGGTTTTCCCCAACACAACACTTCCTAAAGAGCCTACAATTGAGATCCCGGAGAGTGCGGTCTCACTTACTTAACCGTTCCAGCGTTGGTAGCTGGTTAAGGTGGAAACACAGGTACACATCACGAAGTGTTGGTCATGGAAATATATGGATATATTTCAAAATGTCTTCCTTTTGTCCATTAAACTTTGCGTATTCACCAAAAAATGAATATGTGCCCAACAGATACGTGGATTCAGCCCAATCATATCTGAACAACTTTCTTTTAACTAAGGGTGTATTATTTGATAGTTCTTCCATCGAGGAACCATTAAGTTGTAAGGTATTGGACATCTGCAATTTGAACTTAGTTATAGTGGAACCTGTGGTTCGTGTCTGTTTTGTCCCCCAACTCTGATGTAAGGAATTGATCAAACAATGAGATGCCCAAACCATACAACAAAGTTGGTTCGACCTTGAGCAAGTAGTATGACAAAAAAGCTCTCAAGGGGAAACGGCACGACTGCAAATAAATCTGCTTCACTTTGATTAACAGTGGGGCAAATTTTCTTTTTAGTGATTGCTTCCAGCCCTCTCTGGAACTTTTGTTAGAAACCTCATACCCCAGGCATCTCAGCGATTGGACTCTCTCCAAGGGATTTTCCACGACTGTCCAGGTAAAGGTTATTGGGCTCCTTTTTGTTGTGAAAACAATTACCTTGGACTTCTGTCCATTCATTTTAAGATTGTTTTCCACTGCATCGTTGAAAAAGAGACCCAACTTCCTTTGCAGACCAATGGGATTAAGATTGCAAAGGCAATGCAGTTAAGCGTCACTGTGCCCAGTTTAACCGGATTTGCTGTTCATATCCGCCATGTAAAGGTTGAGTAGGGTTGGCGTCACAACCCATGCTTGTCGCAATCCAACAAGAGTAGATATGGGATCCCTCAGAGCACCCCCTCCACTCAGCCTTACCCTCAGTGTGGTATTGGTATGGAGCAGTGCCAAAAGCTGTACCAGATTAACCGGAATGTTCAAAGCAAGAAGTTTTGCCCACAACCTTTTTGCTGCTTAATGTATCGAAGGCGTTCGACATGTCTACTGAGGCCATATACACAGTCCCACCCCTCCGCTTTTTACAGCTGCTAACAAATGGGACATGGTGAATGCATTAAATGAAGTCCCCATTCCTGATCAAAAACCAACTTGGTAAGGCGTCAGCAGATTCAAAAAAGCTATCTTTGCCTTTAGTTCCCCCAAAAGCAATGTCACAAAGATCTTGCTTGAGGAATCCAAGAGGGCAATTGGCCTGTAATTTTTTGGATCAGCTTTGTCTCCTTGCTTATAGATGGGTATGATAAAAGATTACCTCCACGTCTCTGGTGCCCTGCGTGTAGTGCATACATGGTTGAATAAGTCCCCAGGGGTTGGAGCCAGGCACCCGGATTGTTTTTAATTAATACAGCTGGAATGATATCGGGACCCAGCGCCCTTGAGGGTTTTGCTCTACCAATAGCCCATGCAATATCCTCTTCATCCCAGATGTAACTAGTCTGATCCCTTTCCACTCCAACTATTGAAGGGAATATCTAAGCTGATTAAAATATTTCCTTTCAGCTGGTTTCGATTTTTCTTGCTTCTGTATCTCTGCTGCATTGTCTCCTTGGTGCGCTCTGAGGCCAACGGGAATGTAGCACCTGCTCAATAATTAAAAATAAATACATAAATATGTCTTCATCCTTTGGCAGTGAATATTCATCACACAGTCAACTAACTCATACCTGCAACGTGATGGGGCATACTATAGCGTCCTCCATCCCTTTGGTTCTGCCACCCAGTAATTACCAGAATTATGAACTGTCCCCATCAATAAGGGTTCTAATAACCTCTTGGTTCTCTCTTATGTGCGATTCCCATCTTAGTGGCTTCAGGGTACGTTTATCTAGCACCGTAATTCGCATCTTTGCTGCTTCATATCCAGCCGCCCAGTTAGTGTTCAATGATAAAGCCTTAAGTGCCTTCCTGTTTGTCAGCCTTGCTTCCCCCACCCTTGGGTCATAAGCATGCTGGTGCATATTTTTCCCATGTTGTTGGCCCCTATTTTTTAGATGTTTCATGCATGAGTGCAGTATCTGGTTATAGTTCTCTGCGTTAAGATTGCTCTTTGTGTACCCCAGCTGTAGCAACACTTGTTCCCACCCATTCATGAATGTCCTACAGGCCTTGGCATTCCAGTTCACTGTTAAGCCCCCCTAGTTTGTGTAATGAAGGTGGTGCCATGATCTATCTGTTGCATAGTCGTCAAAGGTCAATTTGGAGGAGTATAGGGAAGTGGTCACTATCTACAGAGTCCCCTTTAACCATAGGTTCACACAAGTTGTCTATGTCGGGGGAAACGTAAAAGTGGTCATGTCATTACAGAGTTGCTCAAAGGAGTGGTCCACCACACTAGTGTTTTTGTTGTTGAGGATAGCATTATTCACTAGTCCTTGCTGGTGCTTACCCACAATATCAGAGGCCCTGCAAGTACCTGTGTATTATTAACTTCAGTCGCTGTGACCATTACCGGCGTGTTATAATGACCAAATGTTAGGTGCGTTTTACCAAAAATGACGTTAACTTGCCCGTGTTTTTGCATGCTCAGTACAGTATTTGGTGAGTAGTGAGAGGGGTTCTCCGACCACACATCTCGGGGTATATGGTTGTTTCCCAATACTTCCGAGTAGAGGGTGGACGTGTGTTGTTGAATAACCTCACATTCAGTGTGCCACATGTGATGTTTAAGTCCTGCCTCACCGAAGCTCCAGCACAAATTTCATTTAAGGTGACTGCTTCCAGATGTAGAGTTCTGTTATGTTTTTTTTTAGCAGCATTGAATGTAGTGCAAGTCTCTTTAGCGCCGCTCGGCCCCTTTCTCTCCTCATGGGCTCTAAGACCCAATCAGCCCTTTTCCGTGATCATTAGCTTACTGCTCCATATCTTTGACATTGGAGCGATTAGCAGGGATGCGGGGAACAGTCAAGAATGTTTGCTTATATGGGCAGTTGTATATTTGTCTGGCCTGTTCTCCACCATTAGCCCCTACAAACCACTTGTCAGCCCCTTATCCGTTCAATCATGCACTGCTCACCCGCTCGAGGGACTGTCGGTCTTCTTGCTCTCTCCTGCTCCAGACTGCTCAAGACTACAGTGAAGTTGCCAGAAAACTCCGCTGCGCTCCGCGCCTCCCAGAAGGTTTTATAGTATGCTCCCCCTCCTCTCCAGTGGCCACTGAAAAATCACTAGACTGCCCAAGACTGCAGTAAACTCAGCAGTTCACCTGCTTATAGTCATTGACTGATTGCAGATTGTGATTCATGATGTGAAGAAGATCCTTGGGAAAAAAGAAAACTGTTTTTTGTCAGTTAAGCCGACCTTAAATTGAGCTTGCTAGAAACATGTGACATTTGGTTGACTCTCCTGTTTTTCCACTCACGTGGCCTACATGAAACGAAAAAGCAGGCAATGGGCTAAACAATGTCATGAGAATTTGAAAAGGCCAACCCTTCCACCGTAGGCAGCACAATATTGGTTAAGATGATCGGTCCAGGATAAGCATTGACTGGTGACAAAGCCAGATATGGGCTTAATTGACTCTTTGGCTCCCTTGTCTAATTTCGCAACCTTGTACCTCGCTCTTTTGACTAATGCATTTTGATCTTCATAGTGGGTGACTACCCAGTGTTTACAACTCTTGTTTGGAGGCACCAAGCTCTGAACCCGCACCATACTGCTGTTTTTATTATTATAACTATTATAATATAATATTACATTATATACTATTATAACTACTCCTTTCTGGTGCATGTCCATGTCCAGTGGTCAGGTATGTTTTTCATCAAGGTTTATGCACTCAAGTTGATCAAACTCTGGGAGAGAAAAGCCTAAGTCTACTTTGCCTGGATATGTAACTGTGATCTGGCATATGAGCACAGACACCCTGAGGTATCTTCAGAGCCATCGTACTCATCACAAGAACGTGCATTTCAAATTTGGTTATTGAGCATGATCAATATCTTCTGCAACATAGGTGAAAATGTAACATAAAGCAAGGCAGATAGGGCAGTGATTCGCGCAGATCATATTTCTAGAGATAGATTAATGGGTTTATGTGAAGCAAACAATTTCATGATTATAGGCCATGCAATAGGGAATTACCTAACAATAACTCACACAGCAATAACGTTGCGGGAATATACATTTGATTTAAACTAATGCTTGAGGCAGAAATGATGAGGAATTTTGAAATGCTGTTACTTATTGCGTTAATGGTTTAACGTGAAAACATGTTTTGCTCTCGTAGTTTATATACCAGTGTTTTTGTTGTATAGCATTTTTATACTTATTAGGATTTTCAACAAGGGAATAACCCAAGGTGAATGGTTAAAAAAACAGATAATCTCACTTTTTATTAAAACATATAACAGTTTAAGACTGCAACTATAGAACTATAGGGTATGCTACCAAACTCGTGTGTCCTGGCAGCAATGAGTTAATAGAGGAGTGCGGGCGTCATAGCAACGAATGCTAACTGCCATGAAACTTCGAGACATTGGCTAGCTCGGGTGTGGAGGGAAGCGTGATATATACGTCACACGCGGAACTATATTTAAACAGCAATTCAATAGCGGCTGCGCTTTTTTCTTTTCTTTTCTTAATACGCGGCCGCGAGGAGAGCTGAGCGCCATGTATTGAGGTGAGCGAGACTGTGAGGTATATCCGAGCGAGACTGTGAGGTATATTCCTAGAATGCATTCGGGCACTGATTTGATGTGCTTTCCACTTAAAATACATTGTAGAAAATTCCCTCTTAATGGTAGAGCAGTAACTTTTAACTAAAGGTGCAGCGCGCCAAATGACACGAGTAAACGCTGCTGTATCTATCAATGGTGCTCGCTTGTTGTTGCTATATATCGACTCACAACACATAGTATTCTTCGTGAAGGAGCGACTTTTGCGGGGAATACAATTCATGAATACGTGACTTTACAGTGACTTTTTGTAATACATGGATACGCATAAGAAACAGCGTGTGACTACTCGAATTGCATACAAGCGATTGAATATATTGGACGCATGAGGAGGTGAAAAACGTGAAGCAAGCTATCTTTGCATACAGCAACGAGCAGAAACTGCAAATTGCAAAAGGCACACAATAGTTCACTTTAAGGAGGGCATTTTGCATGATACATATGCTATATACACATCTCAGGACACTTGATCTTGATTATAATTGGGTAAATCAGTCTTTCAGCTTCTATTCACCCAATCATAAAGTAATTAGAATGTTATCTAAGAATTTGTAGTAAGGTAAGCGTTTCATACTAATGCCTAAATGAATTGGCATAACCTAGTTAGATTGAATTTATAATTTACTTTGGAAATGTACATTTAAGAAGGACTAGCAACTGAGGCTCGCCATAATAGGCTACTGTTGACTGTGAATCACATAGGACATCTCTAACACAGGGGAAATTATATAACGATGATACATACAGCAGAATGATTTATAAATAGTATGTTTAGTGCTGAAGGAGAAGCACAGACGTTAACTAATGAGATTTGTGATTAATTTTGATTTGACTTTTTTGTGCATGCTTTCATTTTCTTAGCCAACGTATCCTTACCTTTTCCCAACCCTCTTACGGGGTAATTCATAGATTTCAGCGCAGAGGCAGCACATGCGAGGAGCGCAGAGAGGGAGCGTGCGCCAGCCATGTGCGCTAAACAGCATTCTGGTGCAACGTGTATTTATGGAATATCAAAGCCATTTTGAGCGCTGGCGCAGTGAAGATCCTGCAGCGCCAGTTATGCCCCCAAGAATGCCCCTTGCGCAAGGATAAGGCATTGAAATCCCCAATGCAGCGCAAAGGGCCGCGCTAACCCTGCACCAGTTCACAGGGCCGGTACAGTGTATTTCAGGGGTGCGCGGGAAGTATCACACGCGATAGGCCTTGGGTGAGCGGGGTATGTGTATCCTGGGGGTGCGTGGGACGTTTTACACACGATAGGCGTTGGGCGAGCGGGATACGTGTATTTCGGGGGTGCGCAGAAAGTTTCACACGCGATAGGCCTTGTGTGAGTGGGATACGTGTATTTCGGGGGTGCGCGGGAAGGATCACACGCGATAGGCCTTGTGCGAGCGGGGTACGTGTATTTCGGGGGTGCGATGGAAGTATCACATGCGATAGGCCTTGGGCGAGCGGGGTACGTGTATTTGGGGGGTGCGCGGGAAGTATCACACGCGATAGGCCTTGGGCGAGCGGGGTATGTGTATTTCGGGGGTGCGCAGGAAGTTTCACACGCGATAGGCCTTGGGCGAGCGGGGTACGTGTATTTCGGGGGTGCGCAGGAAGTTTCACATGCGATAGGCCTTGTGCGAGCGGGGTACGTGTATTTTGGGGGTGCGTGGAAAGTTTTACACGCAATAGGCTGTGTGAGCGGGGTATGTGTATTCGGAGGGGTGCGCGGGGAGTACCACACGCGAATTGGCAGTGTGGGTCCTCCCAGGTGTGCCCGCTACCCAGGCCCTGCAGGCAGCCCACAACACAGGGGACTACCCTGCACCCGACATACACCCTGGCCATGCCCCGCAGCCAGCCCACATGTCACCATGCACTAGTGAGCACCAACACATGTCCCCCTGCACCCCCACCCACCCAGCAGTGCCAGGCACCTGCCAGCAGGCCCCGAATCATGTCCCCCCACACACTCACCCACCCAGCAGTGACAGGCACCTGCCAGCAGGCCTCGACTCATGTCCCCCCCACCCACCCAGCAGTGACAGGCACCTGCCAGCAGGCCCTGACTCATGTCCCCCCCACCCACTCACCCACCCAGCAGTGACAGGCCCTGACTCATGTCCCCCCCACCCACCCAGCAGTGACAGGCACCTGCCAGCAGGCCCCGACTCATGTCCCCCTGCACCCCCACCCAGCAGTGACAGGCACCTGCCAGCAGGCCCCGACTCATGTCCCCCACCCCCTGACCCACCCAGCAGTGACAGGCACCTGACAGGCACCGACTCATGTCCTCCTGCAGCCCCACCCACACAGCAGTGACAGGCACCTGCCAGCAGGCCCCGACTCATGTCCTCCTGCACCCCCACCCACCCAGCAGTGACAGGCACCTGCCAGCAGGCCCCGACTCATGTCCCCCCAACACATCATCACGATCCACAATCATGGGCCTTATGGCCACCCAAATCACACCCCACGCCACCCCAGTCCAAACACACAACCAAGTATTACATCCACCCCACATTGAAATGCTCATCACATGATACATCCCAAATGGCAAGTATGCACATCAATATATGTCCGTCACACACACACAATGGGTGCAAGTGAATGCGAAAACACACATTGTGACATGCATGAAACCAAAGAGAGAATACCACACATTGAAGTATGAAATAAAAATGTATTAAACTCAAAAGCAAGGGAATGAAATGAAATCTCACAATAATGGAAATAAAAAAGAAGCTGCATGTCCAAAATAATCCCAAAAAATGTGTGAAAGCAGAATCCATATCAATCCAAAAGCGGATGGGTCCAAAGTGTGTGTCTGTCAAACTAAATCCAAAATGAAAAAATAAGAAATCCATTGATCTATGGTATAAAAAAAAATCAAATGAAGTGAAATCCTGTGTTGAACTATATACAAAGTACAAATCCAGGGTCCACGAGCCCAACCATTGAAAGGAAACCTACAAAAAACCCTACCTAATGAACAACTATATACAAAAAGGTTGGGCATTGTCCAAGCGCCCCAAATAAAATAAAAACCGAAAGGAAACCTAACACTAATTAACTATATACAATGGCGGCGGGCAAGTCCTACGGCTCACTTGTTGATATCCCAGGCCAGGGCATCATCGAACTCCCGTTCCACGTCCTGGAGGCAGGCCTGCTCCATGGCCCGAGGTTTCGCAGGGATATAGCCATGTCCACCTCCAACTCCCTGCAAATTGCCTCAAGACACTCAGCCATCCTCAGTGCCCTGCGCATGGTGTTCTCCGCCCTGATCATAGTGAGCCATGCCTCTTCCGCCCGCCACCGCTCTGCATCTATTTGCTGGCCCAACTGGTGCCACACGGAAGACACCCAATCTAGGGTCCTCATGCCCTCCGGCCGATGCCTGCCCCTCTGATGTTGATGGCCCCGAGCCATCATCGCTCCCACCTTGAGCCTGCTGCTGCCGTGCCTGTGCCCTGGCTCTTGATGCCTGCACGTCCTCCTCCTGCTGGGGTGCAGTTGTTGGGGTGCCCAGCCCTGCTGGACCTCTGACTCTCGACTGGCAGGGATGTGTCCTCCACCAGCCTGGCCGCTTAGTCAGAGGCAGCTCCACAGGGTACCCAGGTGATACTTGGGCCGGAAGATGACACGGAGGATGAGTGGCGCATAGGGGGATCAGTTGGGGGGGGGCGGGGAGGGGGTCGGTACAAGGTCCAGCACACGGAGGAATCCAGCACTGGTGACACGTCCTAGTAGGTTGACGCAGTCAAAGAGGCATCCGAGAGAACGTGCAGAGTCTTCACGAAAACTCTGCAGGTCATCTCGCATGCCCCGTTGACGCAATGCCATCCCAGCCAGGACAGGCTCAACCCGGTCCCGGATTGCCACGTCCGCAGGGAGAGGAAGGCCAGTTGTTGTGCGCTCATCGCCTCCCTGAGAACGGGTCTGGACAAAGGCATCCCTGCTGGTGCTTGATCATGCAGTCACAGGATCGGGGACAGGATTTCACAAAGGCACCTCTGTGGCGGCCTGTGCTGCCTCCTGTCCCTGCCCTGGACTGCACTACTAGCACCAGTGGAATCCCCCCCCCTCCAGACCTCGTGTGTCCCTTCCACGGCCGCCTCCTCAACCAAACCCCCCCACCAACCTGGATGACTCTGTGCCATGTTCCTCCATCGCACCCTGTGGGGTCTCGGCTGCCCCTTCTGCTGCCGAGGAGTCCACCTCCGCCTCTTGGACCTACCCTCGGCAGCTGCGACCACAGATGCGGCACCAGGCTCCTCACTCCCCGACAAGATGACAACATGGGAGGGGAGCCGGGCCTTGTGTCTCCGGCTGGCGGGTGTGATCCTTGCCGCTTTGCTCCACAGCACCGTCTCCCCCCCTTCATCAGTTGACGCTGCAGACCGGGAGAGATGGAACACAGGCATCAGGGCACTGTGTAATGGCCTGATAAACACATGACAGTTGCACATGAGTGGCAGTGTCAAACTTCAGACATGGCATCACACTCCCAAACGCACGTCATTTCCCCTCACACACAAGAGCAAATCAACAGGAATGTTGCACCAGGCAGCACCATCCATACACAAACAGCATGAGCAGCCGAAGGTGAGCCTGACGTCACATGAAACATGGGGAGTGCCGAACACATGCACACACGCCACCAGACATACATGCATCTGTACATCTCCACCACCTGTCGCAGTGATAACATCGCCATCCATGTCACATCTGCCAATCAGCCTCCTACATGTCATTGTCACATGCATCCATGGTGTATCACAGTTGCACACTAGTCAAATACACACACATGCACATGTACATAGCGCAGATACATGCAGGTGGAACCAGCATCCATGTGTGCCACCACAACCATGCCACAGTACATACACAGAAATTAAAAAATGTGTGCACCCTCACATGCATTTGACCAGCATGCTTACCAACACATACACCATGGATGTGTGTCACGCCGCCCAACCCGGGCTTGTTCCAGCCCACTTACCTGATGCGGCGTGCCACGCCTTGGAGGGTTTACCCCCGCTTTCGTCTGGGGGGTACGGGGCGGTCCTGGGTGCTCCTGGATCTTCGGGACGCTTGGTCTCGCGCGTACGCGGTCGGCCGCTCCGGTTCCCGCGCTCTTCCGGGTTCCCGGGGCGTGCCGTTCCGCGCATGCGCGGCCGACCCCTTCCCGCTTTCAGCGCATGCGCGGTACACGATGCTCTCGGCTCCCGGCCGGTTTGCGGCCCAAGCCTCGCTTTGGGCCTCCCAGCACCTGGGAAACAGCACGGCTTGCGTTCCAAGCCTCCCGGGTGTGGGAGGCTCTACTTAAGGAGCCCGGCGGTTTGATCAAACCGCGTCTCAACGTGGTCTGACCGGATCGTTGTTTTGCTCCTGCCTTGACCTCAGTTCCGCTCTGTCCTGCCTGGTCTTTCCAGTCCCTTCTGTATAGACCTGCCCTTCCTTGCCCGGGTAGGGGGTCTCCCTGGTTCCCTTCTCCTTGCTCCCTTCCTGCTGGGGTGGTTCCCCCCTTCTCAGTTGTTCTCTGTTCTTCCTCTGGGTTCTTGGTCCTCCTTGGTTCCCTTGCCTTCCCGCCTTCCCTTGCATTCTGCTGCCTCCTGGATTCCTGCTCCTGGATTCGACTCGCAACTCTTCTTGCTCCAGTTGTCTGCAGAGAACTTCTAGCCAAAGACTATCAGGCTCTCCCTGTCGGTGCTTGCACTGTCCTGATGCCACATTAATCAGGGGTGAGCTAACCTGTGGCATCGGGAGCTGGTTCACCTCCAGTCCAGTATCCATTTGGACGGGAGTTGGGCTGGTTCCTTGTGTCACTCTCACATCACCACAGAACTTCTGGCATCGTCTACTAAGCCGACTTCCGGACGAACAGGTACGCTGCGCCCTAGTGACGCCATCTTTAACAGATTGAGACGCCAGGCTTCAGGCTCTTCGGAATCGAAGATGGATGAGGACACCAGTCTTCGTGATGAGATGCAGGCCTTACGTGCTGAGATGATTGCACTCCGCCAGGAGAACCAAACCCTACGCCAGATGGTAACCAGAACTCAAATGTTGTTCCTCCACCTGAGAGCGCTATGGCACACACCACTCCCATCAAGTTCGATGGAGACCCCAGACGTGTGGGGGAATTCTGCAACTATTGCCGGATACATTTCCTGTATCGTTCAGCCCACTTCAATAACGATAAAGCCAAGATTGGATATATTTTGTGCAATTTGTCTGGCAACGCTCTTGCTTGGGTGACACCGCTTGTGGTTTCTAACAGTCCCATTCTCGGCGATTTTGTGGCCTTTGAAAAGGCATTTCTGGAAGTGTTTCAGTCCCCCAATCTGGCTTCAGCAGCACAGAACCAGTTAATGGATTTAAAACAAGCCAACACAGACATAATCTCTTATATAGGCCCTTTTCGCCAACTAGCAACTGATTCCCAATGGCCTGAGATAACACAGAAGACCTTGTTTCGCCGTGGGTTAAGAGAAGAGTACAAGGACGAGCTGTTACACATTCCTGAACCTGAAGATCTACAGAAGCTCATTGAACAGGTGCTAAAGATTGATCAGAGATTGGCTGAGAGAAGAGGCGAAAGGCGCCGTTTTGGGAAATCGGACCTCAGACCTCCAATTCCGCCTGCTGGGACACCAGTGTCCTCGAACACCACTCAGGAACCTATGCAGCTAGGCGCCGTAAGGGGCCCTTTGTCTGAGGAAGAAAAGAAGCGGAGGAGAAGCCAACGCCTATGTTTGTACTGCAGAGCCGCAGGTCATTTTCTGGGTACTTGTCCTCTACGACCAATCAAGAAAGGGGGAAACTAGGTGACCTGTCGTGCTCCGTAAAGGCCCCGACAGGTCTGATTAAACCACCAGTCCTTTCCTGCCCTGAATCTGTGTTTCCACCCATGTTGCCTGCAGTCCTAATGATTCTGAAGGTCAGTCTCAAGTGGCTGAATAAGACAGTCGAGATCCATGGGTTGTTGGATTGTGGGGCCTGTGGTTACTACATTGATGAGCGCTTTGCCATCTACAACGGCATACCATTGCTTACCAAAGAAGAAGGGATTCCAGTAGAAGTCATTGATGGAACCCCATTGGCTTCTGGCCCCATACGACTACATACTGTGGGTATGTTACGCATCAAAGGACACGAAGAGAGAATCGCGCTGGATGTTATAAGGACACCTTCATATCAAGTGGTCTTGGGGCTACCTTGGCTTCAGCGACACAACCCCACAATAAACTGGGAGACACATACTCTGGAGTTCACCTCCTCTTTTTGCCTTCAAGAATGCTGTAGCCCTAACACGTCCTCAGAGACGTCCGTCTCGACAGCCTTAGTCCCAGGTAGAGAATCATCTGGTTTATGTTCCTTGTCTATGATACCGTCTGAATATGCTGACTTGATGTCAGTATTCTCCGAACCAAGGGACATCGCACTGCCGCCTCACAGGCCTTTTGACTGCTCCATAGACTTGGTTTCCGGAGCCGTGATGCCACATGGAAAGGTGTATGCCCTCACCGAGTCTGAAAAACAGGTCCTCCGGGATTATCTCGATGATTGCATCAAGAAAGGATACATCGTTCCTTCCAAGTCACCTGCAGGTTTCCCATTTTTTTTGTGAAGAAAAAGGAAGGCTCTTTACGGCCTTGTATTGACAACCGCCAACTGAACGACATCACCCTTAAAGACAGGTACCCGTTACCATTGATCCGGAATATCATGGAGTCCTTACGTTCAGCCATGGTCTTTACTAAATTAGACCTCCGCGGAGCCTATCATCTCGTCAGAATCAAGGAGGGAGATGAATGGAAGACGGCTTTCAAGACAACTTTCGGGCACTATGAATACAGGGTAATGCCCTTCGGGCTGTGTAACGCCCCGGCTGTCTTCCAACGGTTTATGGACTATGTTTTCAGCGACTTAATTGGCATCTCTGTTTGGGTGTATTTAGATGACATCTTGATCTACTCCGACAACCGAGAGGAACACATCTCCAACGTTCGTGTAGTTCTCCGACGATTGTTACAACATCATCTGTTTGCCAAGGCTGAGAAATGTTCTTTTCATCGGGATGAGATGGAATTCCTGGGATATGTAATCACTGGTACAGGAATTAGCATGGATTCCGGTAAGGTCCGGGCTATTCAGAACTGGAAACAACCACAGGACGTGAGATCACTTCAGCGATTTCTGGGATTCGCAAACTTTTATCGGCGTTTCATTCCGCAATTTTCACGTCTCACAGCTCCATTGACTCGTCTGACCAGTGTGAAGATACCCTACCTCTGGGATACTGAGGCATCAGTGGCGTTCGATGCCTTGAAGTCTGCATTCTGTACTGCACATGTACTTTGTCACCCCAATGATGAGATGCCTTACATCGTCGAAGCCGATGCTTCCAGCTTTGTTGTTGGCGCAGTCCTGTTGCAGAAACATCCCTCTATGGGTGACGAAACATCCTGTGGCCTATTACTCACGCAAACTCTCTCCTTGCGAACAGAACTACTCAGTCATAGAAAGAGAGCTATTGGCAATCAAGACAGCGTTTGAGGAATGGAGGCATCATTTGCTTGGTGGTCGCTTTTCAGTAGAAGTCCGCACCGACCACGCAACCTGCAGTACTTGCGATCTTTGCAGTGTCATACCGCCCGTCAAGCTCGATGGGCCTTTTTTTTCTCCCACTACGATTTCAACATCACGTACATTCCTAGTGCCCGGAACTTAAAAGCCGATGCTTTATCCCGCTCCTTGGAAAGAGAGGTGGTGGAGGTCAACCAACCCATTCCATTGATTTCCCCCAAGCACTTTCTTCTCACGATCTCTCCCCATTTGCAGAAGATCTTCCAAGAGACACAGACAGACCCAGACCGCACCAATCTACTGAAACGTCCACAAATCACGGAACGTGAAGGTTTTCTTTTCTTCCTACACCGGTTGTACATAGCATCGAGATCTCTTCGCTTGGACATTGTCCATGGGTTCCATGATTCGCAAGTAGGAGGTCATCGTGGCATCAAGGCGACCCAGGAGTTGATTGCCAGGCAGTTCTGGTGGCCGGGTTGGGCTAAGGAAACCAAACTATATGTGGAGAGCTGCCCAGTTTGCGCCCAGACCAAGACGCCCAGGAGAAGACCTTTGGGGTTGCTCAGACCCACTGAACTACCACCCTATCCCTGGCATACCATAGCCACTGATTTCATCGTCGAGCTTCCACCATCAGAGGGACACACCTGCATCATGGTAGTGGTGGATTGTTTCACTAAGTCTGCGCATTTCATTCCCTTTTCCAGGATACCTACTTCCTCTCAAATGGCTTTGGCTTTTCTGCATCACATCTACCGTTTACATGGGTTACCAGAGAAGATAATTTCGGATCGTGGGTCTCAGTTCCTCTCCTCCTTTTGGCGTCAGTTGTGCAGCCACCTTGGAATACGCAGAGCTCTGAGTTCGGGTTATCACCCGCAAACTAATGGGCAGACTGAAAGAACAAATCAGACCTTGGAGCAATACTTACGTTGTCACCCGCAAACTAATGGGCAGACTGAAAGAACGAATCAGACCTTGGAGCAATACTTACGTTGCTACACTAACGCCACCCAATCCAACTGGATGAAGTACCTGGATTTGGCGGAAGTTTCCTACAACAATGCAACCCACGCGGCCACTGGTGTCAGTCCTTATATTTGCTCTACCGGACAGCATCCTAAGATGTTTCCCTTTTGTCCTGTGCCACCCAGTGCCGTCCCATCGGCTGACCAGATGATCCGCGTTATCCAGAAGCAGCATGATTTGGCTCTGAGTGCCCTGGCAGATGCTCAACAGCGCATGAGGGAGCAGGCTAACCGGGGAAGGACCATTGAACCCAGATTTCAGGTGGGAGATCAGGTTTGGTTGTCGTCCAAGAACTTACCTGTACGTAATCTGCCCACTAAACTGGCACCTCGGTTTTTTGGGCCTTTCAAGATTTCCAAGCGCATATCTGCAGTAGCTTTTCGATTGGGTGTACCCGCCAAGATTGGGGCAATACCAGTCTTTCACGTTTCCCTGTTAAAACCCTTTGTGAAAGACACGTTTGGACGTTCCAGCCCACGTCCAGCCTCAATCCAGGTTCAGGGGGTTCCGGAATTCGAAGTGCAGGAGATATGTGACTCCCGGATTCGTCGAGGTGTGCTCCAGTTTCTGGTAGATTGGAAGGGTTATCCTGCTTGTGACCGTACCTGGGAACCGCACGGTTTCGTGCATGCACCTCGCCTTGTCCGTGACTTTTTTTTCCGGTTTCCTTGGAAGCCTGGGGCCCCGGGTCTTTCTGGGAGGGGGCATGGTGTCACGCCGCCCAACCCATGCTTGTTCCAGCCCACTTACCTGATGCGGCATGCCACGCCTTGGAGTGTTTACCCCCGCTTTCGTCTGGGGGGTACGGGGCGGTCCTGGGTACCGGTTGCTCCTGGATCTTCGGGACGCTTGGTCTCGCGCGTACGCGGTCGGCCGCTCCGGTTCCCGCGCTCTTCCGGGTTCCCGGGGCGTGCCGTTCCACGCATGTGCGGCCGACCCCTTCCCGATTTCCGCGCATGCGCGGTACACGATGCTCTCGGCTCCCGGCCGGTTTGCAGCCCAAGCCTCGCTTTGGGCCTCCCAGCACCTGGGAAACAGCACGGCTTGCGTTCCAAGCCTCCCGGGTGTGGGAGGCCCTACTTAAGGAGCCCGGCGGTTTGATCAAACCGCATCTCAACGTGGTCTGACCGGATCGTTGTTTTGCTCCTGCCTTGACCTGAGTTCCGCTCTGTCCTGCCTGGTCTTTCCAGTCCCTTCTGTATAGACCTGCCCTTCCTTCCCCGGGTAGGGGGTCTCCCTGGTTCCCTTCTCCTTGCTCCCTTCCTGCTGGGGTGGTTCCCCCCTTCTCAGTTGTTCTCTGTTCTTCCTCTGGGTTCTTGGTCCTCCTTGGTTCCCTTGCCTTCCCGCCTTCCCTTGCATTCTGCTGCCTCCTGGATTCCTGCTCCTGGATTCGACTCGCAACTCTTCTTGCTCCAGTTGTCTGCAGAGAACTTCTAGCCAAAGACTATCAGGCTCCCCCTGTCAGTGCTTGCACTGTCCTGATGCCACATTAATCAGGGGTGAGCTAACCTGTGGCATCGGGAGCTGGTTCACCTCCAGTCCAGTATCCATTTGGACGGGAGTTGGGGTGGTTCCTTGTGTCACTCTCACATCACCACAGAACTTCTGGCATTCTGGCATCGTCTACTAAGCCGACTTCCGGACGAACAGGTACGCTGGGCCCTAGTGACGCCATCTTTAACAATGTGTCTCACACATAAGAGGACTCGCATGCGGTAGGCTCATGTCCCTGTACAAACACATCCATACATGGCCCTACAAAGACATATGTGCAACCTGCACACTCCTGCCACACCTCAACATGCACAGCGTCCAATCAGTACGCATGTACACTTACCACTCGACTCCGGACGGGTCTGCCTCTCAAGGACTTGGAGGTGGAGCGCTGGGCGTATACGTTCCAGGACCCTCATCTGGTTGTTGGTTAGGCGGACCCGGCACCCCTCAGCATCCGCTGCCTTCAAGAGGCGCTGGGCCTTGTTGAGGGTCCTGGACCTCAGGTCTTCCCAGATGGCAGTCAATGTCCATCCAGATCCTCTTCGTCCTTCATTGTCGGCGCGCAAACTTCCAAAGAGGTCATCATACTGCCCCAGGACTTGCTCCACCAGGATACCAACTTCACTGGCACTGAAGCTGGTAGCCCTCTGCCTCTCTGGCTTGCGGTTGCCAGTGGTGCCAGATGGTGTAGTGTCCGACATGGCAACCCCAGAAGCAGGTGTGGGTGGGCAACTGGGTCCTGGGGCTGGGCTGTGGAGCGATGGAATCCCAGTCAGAAGTCTTCTGTTCCAGCAGGGGTGGTCACAGCAACTGCAACCCTGCAGATGGCTGACGTGCAGGCACCAAACAGCAGGGCATGTGGACAGCAGGCAGGCAGGCAGCAGCAGGTGGGAGCGTGCTCGGGGCTCTGGGGGGAAGGAAAATGGCCGCCTGGGCAGGAGCATGGTCTTCCGTGTGTTGCGTGACCAGCTTGATACGGAGTGATTTGGCACTTTACACGTCTGCGTGCAATTCGAGCAAAGGCCCTTAGCGCGTAAGCGCATCTGTGACGTGACCAGCAAGGGCGTTTCCCTCAACACGGGTGCATGTTGATTGTACACGTGCAAAAACTGCACGTCGGGGTGTCACTGCATGTAATTGGAGGAAAGGCCCTTAGCGCGTACGCGCGTAAGTGACGTTGCACTTGTGGGCTGGGTTAAAAGGCACGCGTAGGAAGCCATTTTCTTGTACGTGCTTTTTGTGGAGAGCGAGCGGGTGATTCTTGTACTTGTTGGTTCACACACGATTACTTCACAACGGTTCCAGTTCGTACTCCCTGTATACTCAGCGTTCAATTCTTCTTTTGGCGGGGGTGTTGCCAATGCACATGCGCGTCTTTTTCACATTCTTTTTCCAGGCAGACGGTGAGTCGCGCACATATTTTTCAACTGTGGTTGCCGTGTGAGTTGCGTACCCATTCAGAGGTCATTGTAGCCTGCGTGTACCACGCGTATGCTTATTTTTGTGTTTCTGGGTGTCAGAGTGTAGTGCAGGTTCTTTATTCCACGCACGTGGTCTACCAGGGGTCGCGTGCACGTTACATTTTGTTTTCGGGGTGCCTGTGCATTGCGTGACCCGTCGTCTTCCCCCAGGGGTCACAGCCTTGCTAGAGCACTAGGGTATGTATTCCATCTAGTACCCTACCCCTTTCACCCCAATTGCCCAGGACAATTTTTTACTGCACCTCCCATTTGCACAACATCAGTGCCATGGTTGGGAGGGGCGACCAAGCAGTAAGGGAGGCAAAGGTGGCCAACCTCAGATGTGGGCGGGGTAGGGGACGTGGCCAGGATGTGCAGGGTGGCCCAAGAGGCCAGTGTGTGGAGGACCAATCGGGGACACCTATGCCCCCTCCCCGATGGGTCGGTGTGATGTAGCTGACACCATCCCAGCTCAGGGCTTGTTATCCTGGGCCATATTGTCAACCGAACCGGCACAGGATGACTCCCAGGCTGACTTCGAGGTAGGACCTGCCAACATCACCAAGTAGCCAATGCCTGCAGTGAGACGTTTTGTCATCTTGCCTTTGGCTACTTCCAGTGCCCAGTCCACCTGCGCTTCAGCCCCTACCAACCAGAGCAGCGTAAGCCACTCAGCATCCACACCACCTTCCAAGAGGAAGAAGGGTGCTCTTGCAGTACAGGCTGGGACCCCAGACACGGCTACCCACTCCAGCACGTCAAGGAAGCCTAGTTTCAATGATGCAGAACTAGACGCACTTGTGGGCTACGTGTCGGCCCATGGCCGCACAATGGTGGTGACTGCAGGGTGCAAGACTACGACTGCTCAACGTAGGGCCCACTGGCAGACCATCACACACCACATTAGTTCCCTTGGATTTGTGAAGCGCACAGCTGATTGCTCTAAGCGGTGGAATGACCTGAAACTCAGAGCAAAGAACAAGCTGGCTTCCAATCATGCCTCTACTCTGGTGACTGGCGCTGGGTCTCCACCAGAGGAGGAACAACTCACTGAACATGAGTCTATCGCTGGAGCATTCATCACAGAGGATCAGATCCAAGGTGTGGGAGACTTGCCAGATCTTGAAGCAATGTCCGGTGAGTGCAGATTCATGTGTGTGCAATCCATGTGTATGTTGCTTGGGTGATGTGTTGTGATTGAGTGCCAGGTGAGGCTGTGTAGTCATGACTGCTATGGGTCACCCATGTGGTCCCTCCAAACCATTCCCCGGCCTTGGGTTTCTGTTTCACAGTATCCCTTCGGACCACAGTTGACAATTTGTACACGATTACTGCACTTGCCCTTCAACTGTCATTTTGACACATTGTTCATACTGTTTCCCTGTTCATTCTGCCTGATGAAATCATTAGCATTTTTACCACACATTTTTGTGCCCTACTGCTCCAGATGTGACATACTTTAGTCATAGATTACACCCCACAATGGCCCACATTTCTTGACTTATTTTGGGAATGAGTTCACCAATCAGGCTGATTGAGTAATGTGCACCTACACATGGCCTGCACACAATCATTTTGGGGCCCTGTTTGAATGTTCAACATGACAATTGTATTCTGTCATGCCGAAGTGACCAACCATTGATGTATCAATGTGCCTGCCATCACTGCATCAGTGAACACTGGCTTTGTTGCAGCGTGTGGCACATGCGTGTTTTGTCACACTTTTTTCCATGTTTTATTTTATAATGTCCATCTCACATGGGTGGGTGACGGTACTGATTTGCTACCATCTGGGTGTCCTTGTCAAATCCCCCATGGCTATGCTACCTACCATCTGTGTACTGACATGTCATGTATGTGTATTGTCCATGCCACTGACAGGCTAAAGTGTGATGCCAGTGCTATCCAGCATGCAACACATGTGTTGGTTTTCCATCTTGGAGTCATCAGTGTCTGCTTTTTGCCTCCCCTTCCAACTCATTGACAGTGCATGCATGCCAGAGTTATTGTCATGTGTGACGTGTCATTTCTACACTGCATGTCTGCCTCGTCATGCCTATGTGTGTGTGCTATGGTCCTCATGCCTGTTTACATTACTTATCTTTCATGTTTTTGCAGGTGATGAGGCACTTGATGCTGTTGAGGAGGAGGAGATGGCGCAGAGCCAGGAGTACTCATGGCCACAACCAGGCACCAGTGGAGGACGTGGGGTGGTGGTGGGTGAAAACCCAATCCCCCTACAGACCTTACTGTCCATGGGTGTCTCTGGGTACACCTCCGGAGACCTCTATGAATCAGGTGCTGAATCGGACATTGAGACATATGTCCTGTCGCAGGTGAGTGTTTCTGGCAGGGATGCTGTTCTGTCTAACCCACCAGCACCGGAGGTAGACCCCTCTATGGGGCATTCTGTGTCGGAAAATCCGCCTGTGGCGGTTACAGATACAGGGTCACATGCCACAATATTTGCTCCTGTTCCTGGGCCAGCAGATCAAAGGAAGAATGCAGTCCTGCAGACTCAGGGAGTGCCAGCACAGCAAGGTGCACATCACCTTTCCCCAAACAGGTGTTGTGCCCGCCAACGCGGTGGCCGTGCGCCACCAGGCAATACTGTGTGGGAGAACTCCATCTACACTATAGCAGCACAACAGGGGGCATTGTGTGAAATGATGGCTCAGGCCATGGCTAGGGTGGCAATTCTTCCCCCTGAAAGGATGGTGGAGCTTCAGCACCAGGCAACAGTCCATTTGCCGCTCACACAGTGGGGATATGTTGGCGTCCGACAGGGACCGACGGGCTAGACTGGAGACTCTGCGCACAGCCATATCTGCAGAGCCACAGGCCCACAGGGAAGCCCTGAGGTTTGAACACAGATCCCTCAGAGATACTCTGGGTGAACTTGAGGTGTCCAGAGAACAAGGTCAGAACAGCAGCTGGAGCAGCTGACAAACTCTCTCAGCTGAGCTCCAGGCAACTTGTCAGGAGATCCGGGCATCATGCAAGGCCTTGCAGGCAGAGATGCATGCTACCCGTGAGGTGCTGCATGGGGATCTCCGTACCATCATCCTGCAGAACCAAACCTTTCACACCCGCATGCTTGGTGCCATGGTGGAACATGCCAGGGCTTTGCGTGGTCTGCCTCCCATATCACGCCCACCTGATACAGCACCAGAGGGTGAAGACAGCGACGGCAGTTCTCCCACTGTAGCTTTCTCTTGCTGGTAATTATTTGTTGATGTGTGTTGTTTTTTGATTACTGAGAGCAAATTGTCTGTGGCCTGTTTCCATTTGGGACAGTGCACTTTGTGACACTTGTGTCATGTGTTGGGCATTCAATTGGTTGCTTTCACATTGCATGCCATGCCATGGTGTGGTGGGTAGCAGCGATGGGGAGGGGCTGGGGGACATGCCTCTATTTTGATGTGATATTTTGCAAGGGGGTAGTCCTTCATGCTGCATGAATGTGTGCCTTTTTCTGACACAGCATTGGGTGTCTAGGTAGCTAGGGATGCACACAATGTAGCACTTCCAGCTGGACAATCTCAGGCTGGTATGGTTGTGACAGTTGACTGTCCCTTTTGTCATCATTGATTGTGAACTGGTATGTGCCAGGCCTGTGTGCACTCCGCAGGGGTGGGATTTTAGGTGAAGTAATTTGCAACAAGCTGGGTACGGGCTGCTTCACCACGTGCCCTTTCACCTCCCATGCGCAGCGGCCGTGCATGTGGTTGGGGATGCGGGGGCACCACCGTGTCCACCTGCACTTCCCGCCGGGTTGCAACGTTGGCCAGGACACATGCTGCCACTATGATCCTGGACACTACTGGGGGCGCATATAGCAGCTGCCCACCAGAGCGGTCAAGGGAGTGAAAGCGTGACTTGAGTACTCCGAATGTGCGCTCTACTATGCCCCGGGTTGCAATATGGGCTGTGTTGTATCTTACCTCAGGTGGTGTGGTGTGGTGGCGTTCCGAATTGGCGGCGTCATGTAGGTGCTCAGAGGGTAGGCACTGTCCCCTGGGGAGGTGATAATAGTTGGCATTAGTGTGGTTTTCGCATTTCTCAGTGTCTGACATGCATGCATGTGCAGAGGCATTTATACTCACCAATTAGTCATGTGTCGCCATGCCGCCCAGCTTCCAGGTCCCGGTTTAGGGGTGACATTCTGAATATGAAACTATCATGGCTGGACCCTGGGTAGTTGGCATATACTGAGGTGATGATTCCCTTGGCATCACATACAACCTGCACGTTGATGGAATGCCAGTGCTTGAGGTTTCAATAGATGTGCTCAGTGGCCCTGGGAAGACATACAGCCACACGGGTGCAATCAATGGCACCTAGCACTTTGGGGAAATGTGCCACCCCGTAAAAGTCCTGGACGGCAGCCTGCCTTTCTGCAGGTGTTCTGGGCATGTATATGTGCCTGCAGACTGAGGAGCGTGCAGTCATGATGGCCAACACCTAATGTAGGCAGCGTGACTGCGTGGCCTGTGACACACCCCCCACTATGGCACTTGACCGCTGAAATGACCCAGTAGCCAAGAAGTGCAGTACATTGAGCATCTTTTCCAAGGGGCTCCGTGCTTGGGAGCACTGGGTGGGTGATGTGAGGTCATCCTCCCACTCCCTGACCAGTTCTAGGATTGTGTGGTGGAAACCTGTACCTCCCATAGACCTCAGGCATCCCAAAAAGGCTGGTTCTGGGTAGAAAAATGCGGGGCCTGGCTATCCTCCTCCCGCGGTGTCCCACGACCACCGCTGTGAGGAACGGTATATTCATCGTAGCGTCTGAGCTTCTTTGTTTGCGCGCACTTTTATGCTGCGCAGGGCCGCTTACGCCTGCTTCCTGCTGGCGTACGTGTTTCCGGATTGGCGCATATTTTTTTGGTGCACGGCTTTCCCCTGTTCGATTCCATGAATACGTGTTAGCACGCGTTTGGGCGTTGCGAGCATTTACCTCCTGTACTTCCCCCGTAACGCCCACATTTTCACGCGTTGTTCCCCATTCCGTGTGTTACGCCCCGTGTTTCGCCCACTTTTCTTGTGTGCGCTACACGATGTGCGCTTTCCCTGTGTGCGTAGCGCACGCCGTTTAGTGATGTGTACGCCACCCACGGATTTGGCGCACATCCCAGGTTTTACAAGTGCAGCGCATTCCATGAATCGAACGGCTGCGTGCACGGCTTTCGCCCGTGTGCGCTGCGATTTTCATGCTTGCGCTCCCCTTTTCGGCGCACATTTATTCCATGAATTACCCCGTTAATCTCTTGTCTTTATCTCTGACGAATGTAATAATTTTGAAAAAAAATATATTAACTGATTAATTGTATGCAACGTGCGCTTGGATTCCATAGTACTTAAAATTTCATTTTAATTTGACACATAGTATTTGTCTGGTTTTGAAGAAGCCCACAGGCCGAAACACGTGTCACATTTACGGATAAACTTTACGAATAAAAGTTTTACAACTGGCACAGTCTGTGTGTTGGCGTTGAATAATGAAAATGTAACATGTTTTGCAATGTTGAACACAATTTGTGTACTACAGAAATCACAATCTATTACCAAATTGATCAATTCAGATCTGTTATCACAGCAGCCACACAGCTCACTCAATGGTCCACCAGTGCTCTACACTATATCATATACTGTTTATTTTTATTTGAAACATGTGCACTGGCTTCTTTGTATCAGGCGGACAGGTGGAGGCACTTCAGAGTTTTACGTGTGTTCATTTATCAGTGCAGTGATCGGTATTCTAGATAACTCAAGAACAGCAGGAGCATCCCACCATACCTCAAATCCTGCCCTGTATTTAGTTTAGGGGAATTGAAGGTGGACATTGCGTCTCAGGCCACACCCTAGCTACTCTACTTTCAGCTCTTCAATGTGCATGGACATGTCCCAGATTGACACCAGGGTGAACGGAAAGTTAGGTGGGGCGTTTCTATCTTGGGAGGGGCGTACTTGGGTTGATGGGCTGCACCTATATCATTTGGACTCACCTGGGTGTCATTAACGCCTACCTTTTAGTATGTGGTAAATGTTGGTGGTAAATTTGCTTTTATTTTGTGTGGTTTTTGAACTCTGAATCATGCCTTATTCACTGCCTTCAGGTTTGCACGTTTGCCACATGGTATTTTTTGCATCCTCTTGTTCTACAAACATTCAGTGGGCCTCATCAGGGTTGGTATCCCAGCGGTCATTGTGCTGGGATGCTGCGAATGCTATTGGCGTTGCCATAACTTGGTCCAGCGCAATTTGCACAGAATCCAGAGTTGCAATTACGCTGTAATTCCTCATTTATTTTGAGTCCCTAGGACTCTATGGGGCTTTTTGGCGCTATTACCGCCGGCGGTAATGGTGCTGGAAATGGGCAGAAAGCTGGAGATTTGTCTCCAGCTT
This sequence comes from Ambystoma mexicanum, assembly GCF_040938575.1. NCBI lineage: Eukaryota > Metazoa > Chordata > Amphibia > Caudata > Ambystomatidae > Ambystoma > Ambystoma mexicanum. The sequence goes on along the minus strand of NC_090929.1, from coordinate 659,602,902 downwards.
AAAGCTGGAGGTAACTCTCCAGTTTACCGCACAAACTTGGGATTGGGCGGAGCGATAATGCAGCGTTAATAGCATTACCAATGCATTTTTGCTGCTCTGTCCAACCCGTGATGAGGCCGAATGTGTTTATTTTTTTCAACTACACTGACAATATTTCCGCAGGCATTCACTGCCTCTGAATCGTACAGTTGGTAACGTAGGCAGTATTTTGGAATACTGTCTGATTTTCTGTTATTGTGCAACTGGTAACGAGGCCGCTCAGTTCAACCTTAACAGTGTAGCCATATTACATGCTACACAATCTGTACTTCTAACCACAAGATTTACAGATGTTGCCTCAGCACAATCTACAGCACCAACACTAGCGTGATGGGGGGGCCCCCGCAGCCCCTGTGGTGCGGGGGCCCCATGCTTTCCATGCCCAGCCAGGGGGCAGTGGTAGTGTGGTGGGGCAGTGGTGCTGTGGGGCTACCTCAGCAGGGGTTACAGGAGAGTCTCCACATTTTGTTATGCCACTGAGCACCAAAGCACCTCCCTCCCTCTTGAAACATCAGCTACATCTGCCACGTTGCTCTTGCGCACTTCCAGCACATGGCCCCTCTGTATGCCACTCGCCAGATAAGTCTTTGGCAGGCTTCCAGTTACCAGATAAACAGTTTCCCAACCATTCCAGGTGTGCAGGGAAATGGCAAGGGGAATGTATAGGAGAATGACAAAGGTGGGTGTGTCACAGGCTCCCCATGATACCTGTTGCCCCAATACCTCAGGCACTCGGACACAAATTATTGTAAGGAAGGCATGGTATCAACAGTAAGACACACAAGTGACCACAGTGAAAGGCTGTTTATTAAACTTCAATTGGGTTTGAAAAACACCCATCTAATTATAAAAGATGGGAGAAAGCTACGACCATCAAATAATGCTGTCCTAGTGGTGTCTTGTCAAAATAAAAGGGCCTATACTAATAAACTGATTGCCAAACTTTACCTCTAAATACAAATAGTGTGGAAAACAATGTTAAGCAAAAGAAGTGTTCAAGAAATGTCAGGATATTCAAGACGTTGGTTTCCTTCCCCCATTTTTTCAGCACGGGATAAGGTGGCACACTCGAGGCTAGCACAGTCTCTGGCTTCTCTAGCATGAGGAGGCATCATGGCCTTCGGTGCCAAAGTCTCTTTGCCGTTCAAAGTCTCTTCTTTCAGAGGGCCTGATGTAACAAACAAGTAAGTTCCTTTTCTTTCAAAATTCTATGCACACTTTTCTCAGGGGATTTACTGTTCACCTCGGGATCCCCCTGCACCGGGCTTATATCCACTTTAACACAAAGTTTGTATTTTCACATATACACAATTTTCTTAGGATTTCCGCATACGGTTCACCCTGGATCCCCCTGTGCTGGGCTCAGATCCGTTCAAACACAAAATCTTCAATCAGTCTTACTCTGCCGGGCTCTGACGGAACAAAAACGTTCTTTAACACATAAGACAAAGCTTTCAATTGATATCCCTCCGTCAGGCTCGGACCAACTTTATCGACTTTGCCATCACCTTTCTTAACTGTATCAATAATGAAGACCTTCGATTGTGTCCGGGATTTGTCTTGACCCGATACAGGACCACTTTGATTATTTGCCACTTTCACTTTTGTCAACTCTGAGCTGGACACCTTAAAGAGACCTTAGATTGAGCATGCACGCTGTGCTGGACCACTGTGAAAGGTATTGTATATCTTTGTTTCAAAGTTGTCACTCGTCTGCAGTTCAACTTTACTCCCGTTGAATATCACACGCGTTTCATACAATGTTATTTCCAGCACTCACCACACAATGTTGCAGCTTGCAACCTTGGCTTCAACACAGACCGGTCTTGTATCGGTCTCCCCGACACAACAGCTGTGTTGATTTCACTGATGCTGCTTTGTTGTTGGAGCCAAGGACAGTACCACAGCCTCTGGCGAATCTCCCCACCTTCATTGACGCAGGAGGACCCCAGGAACCTCAGACACAATGCAGGATTCCTCAGCCTGGTTTCCTGGCCTTGTGCTTTATATTCTCGATGCTTCATGAAAGTAACTGTTCCTTTTCAAAAAAAGTCAAGGGAACTTCTCTCCTTGGGACACCTTTCAGTTTCTCCGTCTTTCTCCTCGTGTAAAACTGCAATCTTGGAACTGCTGTTTACTTGTGTTCTTTGCCTCGCTCAGAGTGTGCTCTTGTGCATTGCCTTTTATCCGTGTGGGGGAAGTGTAATGAAAGGCAGGTGTTGTGATGGCCAGTAATTGACTGTCGCTGCCTGACCATTGCATTGGGACACGTCAGGTATACAGCTCGGGTGTTAGTCAGTTTTCTCTCCTAACGGGCTGTCTGTGAGAAAGTGTGTGTTTATGATAGGGGGCGGGGCTTGAGTTCCTAAGTAGCCTACCTGTAGAATGGGGTAAAGGTGTAACAGGGAAGGGGATACCGCGTACCACCATCCAGTGGCCCACTCCCCGAAGACCCCCTCATCCAGGTGATCCTCCTGCACTGGTCAACCCTTAGGAACTGTATCCAAAACCGATGGCTTTGTGCTGGCCACCTGCATGACAGATCCCCATGGTCTAGTGGGTGAGACACCTGGTTTCTCACATAATACGCAGGAGACCAGAAGTAGAGAGAAATGGGTTATAATGCAAAACACATCAGTGGTTATAATGCGAAACACATCAGTGCATACTGCTTACTGCTCCTCCCCCCCAGGTCTGACTCATCCTTATATACAGAGTGGCTAAATCCATTTTCCACCCACAAAACAGTATGCAACTTTTTTGGGTGGTAACTTAATTACCATCATTTTTTACCACACTGCTGTATTATAACTTTGGAGCTGAAGTGGAGGATTTACCACTTTACCGCCAAAAAATCATCAGATTTACCATGCAGTAATTGCACCAGCGGTAAATCTGCCAAAAGTCCCCATGGAGTCTTATTGCCACCACTTGCAATCCCGTGGTGACTTTGCAGGACCAATTGTCAGCAACGGTAAGTGGGTTTGGCAGTCATTTGGTGGATTTACTGCCAAATTACCACCAAACCCGTAATGAAGCCCACCTCTTTTGAAGTTCCCTTAACTAGGTATTGTTAAACTGCACCAGACGCTTCTTGAGCCCCACCCCTAAATATCGTCTTGTGGCTCTTTAGATCCCCCTTCTCAATTTCTCATCCACTTAAACCACAGCCCAGGGCACCCTCCACATAGATGGCAATAGACGAGGCCCGTGGACTGCAGAAGACCCTCGATTTGACAGCCAGAGTGTGAGTTAACAGTAATTTTAATTGAGTGGAAGAAATGCTGAAAGGGGTCCCAAGTTAGTCACTCACGTCTTGGAGGGGTTTGAGACTTTACAAAGCTTTGGAACTAGGAGACGATAACCCCGGATAAAAGGATCCAGCAGTTTTCTTCCAACACTTTTATTTTGTATTTTTTTCGCGTTTATGGACAATTAATCCTGCTGACAGATCTGTTTGCACCAAACCCCACACCTCTGCCTTCACCCCCCTCCAGCCAGCAAATTCATGCTGTTCTACAGTCTGCTTTATTCTCTTGAAAAAAGCAGTGCAGCCGTACATCACTCTGACATCTTCCCGCTCCCAACCTCACACTGGTACAGGTGCCCCTCGTAGACTTTGCTGCATTTTCTTTCTAGCAGTGTTCCCATCTTATTCCGCTAAGCATGTCCCCACTTCAAACGTCCAATCTTCTGATGCTGTCCGCCAACGTGCGCTTCTCACACCGCCCACCATCCCGAACATTACACACACTGCTCAAAAAACCTGCTAAGGGAAGTCACGTCAGAGTTCCTCTGCCGTCCATGTTTAATCGCTGGCGTCTCAATGGTAACTGTCAGCACGAGAGTTAACTGTGTGACGAACATGATGGAGATTTTCTGAGGTAATGTAAGACGTTGCTTGGAAACGATAAACCGGGAAACCCGAAAAGCAACTGCTCTACCATGTTTAATTACACCTTTTTAGATTGTAATGCCGTGTACCTTTAATGAGAATCGAGCAATGTAAAGGGTAAATATGTTGCCTTTTCCAATGCTTATTTGAAACGTGCACTTTAATCAATTGTGATAGTTGAATTAAGATTGCATATATCCCTAGGGTATTTTCGGTTCCGGTCATGTTCTAATGATTCTGTCGGTTGCCCCCCTCCCCCCCCCCCCACACACTTTTGTTTTAGCACTGATAGGCAGAGAAATAGAGAGAACAAGAGAGCGAGAGTGAAAGAACGAAAAAGGCAGAGACAGCTAAACATAGACCGAGAAAGAGCTACAGAGAGGAAAAAAAGACGGAGAGGCAGAGATGTAAAGACAATTGATAGGCATGCTCAGGCTGGCCTATTGGACAATAAGGCAATGCCGAAAAGTCTGGCCCAATCAGACCAGTGTGTGGTGGTTTTATGGGCCAATGAGGACCGGTTTATTGGTTTGTTTCTGTGTAACTGGTAGTTTTGGCCAATGTCCCCAATCCAATGTTCTTTAAAAGGTACCCTTTGCCACACATTTCTAAAAACGATTCCCCGGGCAACAACCTATCAGTTACTCACAGAAACTCACTGATTGCAACTGGCACATGTGTGCCACTCTATTTTGGTGCCCCGTCTATTTTTTGAACCCCAGTCCAACCCTGTGAGAGAGTAAGAGGAGAAAGAGGGGGAGAGAGTGAGACTCCCAAAATCACTGACCAGGTTTCATCAACTACAAGTTGTGTCCTGGGCATGCAGGATGCATTACAAGTGGGTGTGGACTCGTGGAGATACACCAGTGAATAGGGGGGGGGGGCATATTTGAAAACATGTTCAGGGCACGTTTCAGTAAACACTTACTCTATTGGATTGGATGACGTTTCTGAAAGTTTTAGAGAAGGGGGAGAGTGAGCCCAAGACACCCTCAGCTCTTAAAGGGTGAGACAGCTCTGGGTGAGTCTGTCAATGGATGTACTCTAATTACTGGAAGCGGGCCAGCTCTGGGTGACTGTGAGCATGAATACTCTGGTTACTAGGTGCAAGCCATATTTGTGTGATTAGGAGCATGGACATACTCTTGTTACTAAAGGAGTCTAAGCATGGATATACTCTGGTTACTAAAGGAGTTTAAGCATGGATATACTCTAGTTACTAGTGTTGAGCCAGTTCAGGGAGAGAGAATGGGGATGCTCTGGTTGCTAGGGTTGATCCAGTACTGGGTGAGTGTGAGCATACATATACTCAGATTACTAGGGGTGACACATCTCTGTGAGAGTCTGAGCATGGACATACTCTGGCTACTAAGGGTGAGCATGGCTACACCGGTTACTAGGTTGAGCTACCTCCGAATGAGTCTTAGCATGGGTGTTCTCTAGTTACTAGGGGTGAGCCAGTACTGGGTGAGTATGAGCACGGACACCAGGGGCAAGTGCAGTACCTAGTGAGACAGCTCGAGTTTTTCCATGTGTTAATATCCTTGCAAAAATATTGCAATACAAGAATGGTGCTGCTTTTTGCTGTGATATTCACCCATGGAACCTGTGGGGGACACCCTCGCAACCCCATATTTCTTTAAAGGGAGCTTTAAAGGGAGCAGGGGACACCCGCTCCCATTTACCCCATAAATTATCCCCATAAATATCACCTATGCTGTTTCCCGGCGATCAAATATATGGCGATATTATTTATGGGGATAATATTACCTGATACCGCTCTGGTTGAGTCAGAGCTGGTTGGGGTGAGCTACTTCAGGGTATCTGAGCAGGAATATAATCTGATTACTAGGGGCCAGACCGCTCTGGGTGAGTGAGTATGGACATGGTTACTAAGGAAAAGACTGCTTCGGACAATTTTTACGAAGACAAAGTGGTAAGTCAGCCTTGCTCTTGGACTAGAAAGAGGGAAATCGAGCCCATGGAAATGTAGGTACTGCCGTTGAGGCTGGGAGCCTGCTTCCTTTACTTTGATGGCCTGTGAATATCACGATCTGCCAATATTTAATACTGTGATATGACAGACACTAATGTTTAAGTTGGCGCCTGCCCATAACCACTTTGTTTTCCTAGGGTGGGCAGGAATCTAGATTGGCGCTATACCTGATGTTAATGGGAATGGTGCTGTAGTATCCGCAAAGGGTATACTACTTATTGGTAACAAGGACCCTGGGATATTAAGTAGCAAGAATTCAACCTCCTTTATTAGGCGACAAAACTGCAAAAACCAAATTAAATAAATTGATCTGTATTCCCATTCACAGATATAGTCTGATGCACTTCTTCATTTCTCTAAACACTAATTCTAATACTACAAACGGCCTCGGGTAAAGTTTTTAGCACTTTGTATATAGCTCCTAGAGTGAGGAAAGGTCAAAATAAACATAAATCCCTTTCCCCATTGATCCTCCTCACACATGGTCCATTCAGTTCCACCCTCCGAGGCCCTTATGACTATGCAGATATTGGTAGACGTGCTGGTATTCTGTAATGCTGCCTGTTATTGCCCCCCCCATTTAGGAGTCTGGTGGAATTTAGTAGCATTCCATGTCAATACCACTTCGTCTGCTCCACCTTATTATGCGATCAAATACTTTGTTAACTATAATGTATACCCCATGCAAGATATGGAGGTGAAATGTTTCAAAAGCTCCCCTGCAGTTTTAAAACATTTCTCTCCGGTATTTATTTATTTTTTAGATTAAATGTGTTACCAACTAAAGTGCTATTGAGGATGGGAAGATTGACCAAGCTGAGAAGAGATGGAGGTATAGTAACCACGAGAAAATTGTAGAAACCTTTAAGCACCTTGTATTGATCTGCCCTTCTTTGAACTCCCAAAGACTAAGTTATTTGGGAAAACGGTTTACCTCCATCAATTGAATCAATAACGATAGTTTATTTTGAATTCCATTCAGTTAAATAGTGTACTGTAAATGATATGTTGGGTACATGTAATAAGTAGCCAGAACAGTGAGACATGTTATGGCTATGCCTTTTGTCTTTTTTTTACTGTAGTTATTAAAATATGTTTTAATGTATGATGCGATTTTGCTGCTTTAGATAATGTTTATTGTATTGGTATCAATCTGTTTTGAAATAATGCAATTCTGTATGTTATATGTTTGTAAAGATTTTTTTTGATCGATATACATATAAAAAAGCGAGAGTGGAGCTTTCCAGTGGCTGGTTAAATCAGTCGATTTATAAACACTATGCATGTCCTTCACTTAAGTCCTGCTCAAAACGAGCACCTGCTATTGTATGCTCAGGTTCTTGCACCATTTTGCACCTGCTACCATTGATGTCAGTTTATACCACTACAGTAGTGCCATTTCCCGTGCATACACAAAAGCCCAAACTGTTGGCATTGCCAATGCGTGTTTGTGTATGTACTCTGAATGCTGGAGCACAGAAGAGTTAGGTCGAGAGCTGGCTGTAAGTCCTCCTCCCCCCAAATACACAAACAGATGGGGGGATTTAGTGGGAAATCTGCCGTCCGATAGTTTTTTTGTTTTGTTGCTGCTTTCCCACCATATTAGTAAAAATCCCAGTATTCTTATGCCTAAACCTGGTGGAAATAAATGGAATTTTAAAAATTCATGTCGCTGCTTGATGCACACGTGAATATTTTAGGATTTTTGTGGTGGCGGTATTAGTTGATAAAGGTATTTGTACTGTGCACTGTCACCAACGGAATTGGTCCCCAGGTGCTCAGACGAATCTGCAAATAAGACTGGGTGGGTTAGTGCTAGTGTGTGAAGAGGGAATAGGAAAGTGAGAAAAGTGGTAATGTTGGCAGCTTCAGTTCAGTTTTCACTGTGCACTGAGCTTTGGTGTGAATATCAGATCGATGTGAGAGCTCATGTGCTGTTGGCGTGATTTGTGTTTGTTGTGTGGTGCGTGCAGTTTGCTGAGTGAGAAGATGGTTGTGTGTTTCATGCGAGTTAGGTATGCAGAGATTTTAGCATTGGGTTAGTGGGTTATATGCCCACGCTCTCTAGATGTGATGCATGATAATTTCCACATTTTTTGGATGTGGCGCGTGAATATCTCCACATTACTATCTAGATGCGGCATTGTCCTGTCCAGATGTGACACAGGCAAACAATTGGTGAAATTCACTTGTTTCACTTACCCCACAGTAATTTTGTGCAGAACCAACTACGGTGGCGGTGGGATGCTGTGGTTATTTGTTTTCAGTAGGGGAAGAAGTCGGTCCAAGATGAAGAAAATAAAAATGGGGGACTGGAGTGCATGTCTGCGGTTATTGACCAGAGATTGCCGTAGTTTATTAATCAAGCAAAATTTCCATGTAATCGGCCAATATTTATTGAGAAGGAGAATTTTAATGCATTTCCTAGTTTACAGCACTGGGCACTTTCTTTCCAGTGGAAGCTACCCCATGTGTTTGTAATGCAATGTTTGTTCCAGGAGAGAAGAAACCGAGCATTGGCCATTTGTCTTGGTTGGCCTCTTAGTCTATCTGGAGCCCCTCTACGTGGCATGCCAACTCAAGAGGAGATGATTGACCTGTATCCTGGCCCTTATCCTAATCCCTGGTAGCATTCCCTGGCTAAAAGAGGGGACGGTGACCATCCTGGGAAAAGCTATCTGTACAGAAGGTAGGACCGCTCTCCTACTTGGTGGTGGTTGGTTCCTGAGGACGAAGACGTTGTCTTGTTTCACTGCGTATGTGTGCCAGAGACGCAGAGACGCAGCCGTCTGGAGACCCTTCACGAGAAGACTGCTTTGGGTGATAGTTGCTGTAGATGGATTCCCTAATGGTTGGAGGATTTTTTCGAAAGTACTGTCTACTCAGCCAACTCAGTCGCTTGATAACCTACAGTAATCATCTGATGTGAGTGGACCTGCTGTTGCTTTCGGCTGTTTATGTAACTGTGATGGATCGCTATTTGGTAAGGGTGTACAAGCCTTAGCTTTTTTAATAACATGCTGCAGGTAATTCCAGGTAGGGAAATCTGCTGATCAGATTCCCTTTTCATAAACTCCATACAAAAAGCATAGTGTGTACCTGTGTCCTGCTTCATTAGTATCCTGCAGCACCTGCCCTATCAGTGGGCCAGAGCAGATTCAAGTGTCACAGGTATCCATTGGACAGCTGCAGTGACAGTCTCGTCTCTGTAGCGCAGGGCTGCATTTTAGATATGCACCCTTGTTCCAAAACCCTATAATTATGAGTCTACCACCTGGTGGCAGAATTATTATAACCACAGCAATTTCATATCGTATGTCTGCCAGCTCTGTGAGCCCATGCTCGGCTGTGTATTCTCGAGACGGGCTGGACCTTTCCACTGCTGGCTGGACTCTAGCCTCGGGGATTTCTGCTCTTTATTCCTTTGTAACGGTAGGTAAGGCTCTTCACAAGAAGACAGCCACAGGAAACTGGCCTGGGTACAGGAACCAAAAGACACGCCCATTCACAAAAGCCTTGGCATCACAACAGGTGTGGCATTTAAAAGGACTTTTGATCCTACTGGGACGGGGAATGGGTTAGATTAGAAGGGGGTGCTCTTGCACCAGTGCTCTCTCTCTCTCCTTACTTTACCATCCACATCCTCTAGAACAAAACACTTTAGGTGTGATGTCAGAAGGGCAAAGTCCACTTCTTTCAAGAACAGGGATTGGACCACTAAGGGGGGATACATTTAGTCCAATTACCTGCCGATTTCTTCCTTTTAAAAGTCTCCTACCACTTCTATGAAATCCGCTTAAATCCTCTTTTGTACCTCATTGGAACCCTGCTGGGAGACTTGATCTCTTCAAAGTATTCCGCTAGTGAGGTGAGGACTGAGTGCCTTCTGTCCTCTCAGCATCCCCAGGACCATAGAGGGGGTGACCTGCTTTTGGGTCAAGACCTGCCTCTCTGCCAGCCACAATATTACCTAGGACCTTCACTGCGTTGTAGGACTCCTACTGTTCTGGGCCAGCCTCCTAATTTTTGTGAGAATGAGAAGCAGGACCAAACGTTAAACGTATCCATGAACACTTGGATTGGGACTCACAGAGGACCAAACAAGCCGGGAATCTTGTATACTCCAGTCAAACTACTTCGAACTATTATTCGAGCCTGATTCGATGCCCTTGAACCTACAGGGCGATCAGGAGTTGCCTTTGGCTATCTACCATCTCAAACCGCTTTGTAGCGTGTTTGAACAAGTTGGCTGCACCACAGTAGCTGAGCGTGTCATTGCCTTAGCTCAAACCAGAAGATCCTTGCTGCAGCCACAGCTTTCGGACCACCAGTGAACTGCTAGCACCTTTGTTGTTGATTTCTATCAACAGTTGGCCAGCCCTGGGGCATTCCTTCAAACAGCGATCTTCGAACACTTTCTTGAACTGCTCAAACCTCTGCATCCAGTCACCAACCTGTATGGTTGAACCAACACTGCTGGCCCTCATGACCTGCACTAATCAAGCACCAATTTGAACTGCCATGTACTTCTGGCTCGAACCGGCTTGACGCCTGCTCCATGCCTGAAACCACAGAGCTGCTGCACTTGAACTCTTCAATTCAATGTGCTTGCCCTGATCAAACCACCTCAATGCTGCCTACAATCTCCCTGAACCCCATCACGTGCCTGACTCGAATTGACTGCTCCTTGCTAGCTCTCGACTGAACTGCAGGGATATCACTCGACTTGCTTCTGTCTCTTACCAAACAATTCGATCCAGCTCTACATCAAACTGCATACTGGAATATAAGTCACTGCTTCAAACCCATACCGGACTCGACACAAACTCCTGGAGTGTCACTCATCGATCCTAACCAGCAGGTACACCTGTCTTTATTTGACTTTGAACCGACCCCAGTAAACATTTGACCTCCATTGTTTGGGTGCAGTTTACAACCTCTTGAAGTCACCTATTCGACAAAGCTTGACACCAATCTACGCTTGGATCAACTACAATGCACTGCCCTCGGACCTGGTTCGACCCTCTTGCCCAACAGCTTGAAAGCTGGCTTGAACCGCCAAGCAACCGAAGAAGGTGCTTTTAACTCTTAACTGCTTTGTTGGTCCAGTTTGGGCCCAAAAGAATGGTTAGGTCACTAAAACCCTTCATATCTTCAAAAAACATTTCTTTTTACAAGAACATTGCGGTTCTCATGTACCTTACACTCCTGATTCATTACCCTGAGTGCTGCACTGTTTTATCTTTGCTTATTCTCTGTTCTTTCCTCAGGGGTGGGTTTTGTGTAGTATTTTTCTATTCAGTTATTTTGCAGGTGGTGTTTTATTAAAGCATATCTATTTTTTTTTGGAACCTTCATTGGACATTCACTGTATTTTGGACTGTTATGTTTTGCTGTTTGGGTGGCTACTGAATCACATTTTCGCACCTTACTGTGTATGTTTTATCTTTGATTGTGTTAGTTCTTGTTTTGTAGCAGGATGAGGGCTGAATGGGCATTTTAGCCCCTACTCATCCTTGTACTTCTACAGGGCAGAATCCAATTGGTCGCAGTAACGGTTTACAAGTACAGAATATATTTTTGAGTTTGTTCTAGTGTGATACCAACTCCTGTTGTAAGGTACTCTCGGGAAGGATGGGCTCTTTGTTCCTAGGAGTGGACGGTTGAGTGACGGGGGAGGACACACGGCCAGAGGGTCCCTTGACAGAGGCCTGTTTCAAACGATCATAACAGCACTTTCATTTAGTAAGGAACATTATCACTTTCTCTCCAGGCAAAATCACAGCCAGTAGCTACGCATGACCCTTTAATCTTCTCAAAAAGCCACATTGACTGTGCTAGGCACTGCATGGACTTCAAAGATAGTCGTGTTGGCTATTAGAGGCGAATCAGGAGATTGCCTGAAATGACCATTACGCTTCTAAGCAAACAAGCCAAAATAATTAATGAAAAAGGCACCTAGACACTCGCAAAAAAAGACTTGCAGCTGACAGAACATGTCAGAGCCAGGCTATCTCGATGCTAACTCTTGTTGAACAGAGCCACAACATTACAGCCCATCTGGAACAACAGTGAAAACATTTATAACGGTGTTATCAACATATATGCGTCCAGCGACAGTCATTGTGCTGCTAAAACGGTTCTATGTCGTTTTGCTGACAGATTTTTCAATGGAATTTTTACTGATCAAATTCCATCGAAAAAACCCATCGAAATATGGTGGTACCTCCAACCCTCGCCATCCCTATATTAGTATGCTTACCTCAACCCTCTGCCTACCCTTTTTATCACTGTACCCTCTCCATATTTCGAAACTTGTGTCAGCAAAACGAAGCTATACCACTAAAATAGACACAAGCAATGATTTCTATATATATATATAATATATTTTCAATCGAAATCCGGCGGGTTGCACTCCCGAGAGCAGCTGAGAAATGGACATCCAGTCTCAACTAGGAAAAGGCATGACAGCAGGTCCAGGCAGCAGAAAAATATCTTTATTGTAAAGGTGCAACAGAAGGGAAAACCTGGATGACAGATGACGCGTTTCGCGGTATTCTGTCCGCTTGTTCACGTAGGTAGGGAGTAACACAGAAGGACTCCTTTAAAAATGCTTAACGTACTCTATGGTACAGTGTCCCAATCCACATGAAGGTAGTGTTTTAGTGGATCACTGGCAGCCATGTTACAACAGTGTAAAACACCTCAGTATCAAGTGTACTAAGAAAGTTAAATACACTCCAGTCATTAAAACATTAACGAAGTACTGTATGGTTCAAAATATCTGCACAAGTGCACGGACACTACAATTACATAAACTGAGGAGGAAAAAGCGAAAAAAGCGGGGAAAATGGCTGGAGGAGGATAAAATATAGAAATGAATGCACCGCGCTGTAAATAAAGAAGTGCGTGTCAAAAATAACGTACATCTATGGCTGCGACATATATAGTATTCTTTTAGTGTGCTTCAGTTCAAATCTGAACTTTTCACATACTTCATACATGCAAGAATTTTACTAAACAATTGCAATAAAATGTCATTACAAATTAATTTCCATATTAAGATTGCTACCTGGCATCCTATCCTACATTGCTATAACATTTCCAATACAAAATACAAGCTTAATTACTAAAGAAGTAAAATTGATGTATATAACACATTTAAAAGTGGTTTACCATCCTTTTTGTTTTGTATCGCCTGGTTCCCCCACAGTAATAACAAAATGATTACATTCTAGCATGAATAATATCATACTTTTAAGACATCAGTTGTACTTTCATAGCTTATTCATGGGTAGTCATTTAACGGTCAGCCTTGGTTGCACAAGTTGCCAGACTTTAAATAAGGCGATGTTTAGCGATAGCACCCGCCTGTTAATGCAACTCTGCCAAAGTTTATTGCATTTTATCCAGTCTGGGTTATAAAAAACTTCTGCAAATAGCTTCTTTGCGTATTCTCCAAACTATGCCAGTAGGTCAAAACATGAAAAGATGTGCACAACTGGCACGTCCTTATGCTATACTCCCGATCCAGGGCCTATAACTGAGAATGTAGGCGGTTTTAGGCACATCAGAAGTATAAACCTCCTAAGCCGAGGAGAGGGGACATCTCTAGATATTTCTGGCGGCGCATAAATGTACATGTGTATCTTTTTTATATTCAGTAAAGGTTTTTAACTTTCTAACATGTTCATGATTCCTAGACCAATCACATAGACGCATTTATTTCGTAAACATTGTACAAAGCGTATCATGTTCATCTTCCCATTCTGGCACCCAGTCAATTTTCTTGATTTGTCCCTCGAAGTGTTTGCTTGTTATTTTTTTGTTCAGTCCACCATGGAAAGGGAGAAGGGACATGCAGTCTCTTCAACCTACCATGGCGGCCATTTTCTTTGTTTACTATGGCCGCCACGGAATGAGAAAACTGTTTTCCAGTCTGCTGCAGCTGAAAGAAAACCCCCATTAGTGTCCTGGTATCACGGGCCGGGTTACTAATGGCAATAAGCCACTCGCAAGTGGCCCATTACTGCATAAGGTAATGCCCCGATATGCTCTGGCCTTTAACTATGGGCCCCAGTGGCATTACCTGAATAAATCTAAATTCTTTTTCTCGAATTCACTTAGATTGTTCAGTTTGTTTTGGGACATGGTTTCACCCAATATACTAAGCAATGGACGCCATCGTTTCTTAATGGCTTTGATATGTAAAATTCTGCGTCTAAGGAGAAATTTGGCAGCTAAGGACATAATCCCCAGTTCTAATATCATTGCTTCTATCGGAACACTCTGTGCTAGTCCCAATATGCGTTGCCAGATTTTTGCCTTCAGTACATCAAGCCATTTCAAATTACCTATATAGCTAGCGTCTAGACCAAAAGACAACCTATAATTCATAGGATCTTCCCTGGCCTTTTGCTTGTATACAGGGATATATATATATAGCTTTCTTCCATGTGCTAGGTATAGATGCCCCAATCAAGACTCTGTTCAATAGGGTAGTTAATATTTCAGCCTCTAATTCCGGTTCTCTAAGCAAAACAATGCTTGCAAGTGCGTCAGTTTTATAATCAAAGTTTTTAGATCATTAGGATGCAGTGTAAAACATGCATTGACAAAAGTCAATAGGTTTGTCTGTTGTATGGCGAAACCTTTTCTGAGTTTATGCACACACAAACGTGGAGCGATGGTGAACATGTCGAGGGGAAAGCAGGCAGAGTGGAGAGGTCACAGGAAGGGAGGACGAATGACTATGAATGTAAGGATTTATGAATGAATGAGTGAGGATAGATGAAAGTGTAAAGACATGGTGCAAGAAGGATAGATTTTGAAAAGTGGATGAGTGAGGGAAAGTTTGAGGATATATTGACAGATAAATGTACAAGTGTAATATGGATGAATGGATTATTGAAAACGCATGTGGTGATGAACGAGGGACGAAGCAATGAGAATGTGAGAAAGTGTGAAGCAGTGTGAAGCCCACGGCAAGGCTATGCCATGTGAACCCATTGATAACTGCAGTGGTCAGGAAGATTTAGCATGGGTGACGCAATGTAATGTTGTGCGTGTGAAAGGGTATGTGCAAACTTATTGTCAGCCCTTACACAGGATGTATGAAGGTCTTTCGGCATCAACCCTCCGTTCCCGTTACCATTGCGGGAAGAGTAAAGGGTGAACTTCACTTGCTCATTCTACGAGCGGCCCTGTCCTAGGATGTACAGAGTTCACATTGTTGACCTTATCCATACAGTGGAAGCGACAGCTTTTGGTGTCGGGAGATGTGCAGGGGCTGCGGAGGGTGCGCTGATTTACCAAGTGATTCAAGGCTGATGGTGGGTGACATTTCTAGTGGAGAGGCATTGGGATTTCCTCTGAATTAGCACAAACAACCATGCACGGCAAGGCAGCCTTGCACAATGTAAGGGAGTTTGGGGTAATTCCTCTGTAAGAATTCCTTAAAACGAATGGGTTGAAAGGTCATTTTGCCACACAATTTTTGAGAAAAATTGGCTAAAGCTGTACAATTTACTGGGCATCATTACAAGTTTGCCGGTAAATGTTAAAATGGCTGGTAAATCCGTATACCAGCACTTCTAAAGTACTGGGAAATCTTAAGTAGGCTGAAACACTGTTGCTGGTAGTACTGGCACTGGAGATGTGAATAGCTATAATACCACCAATGGAATACTGGAAGGCTCAGACTCCTGCTCTGGAATTACTGGAACAGTATCACTGTCCAATTGAGTCAGCATTTTCCTGTATTACCGTCACAAATATACCGGCAACACAAGCAAGCCGGCAGAGCAGCCGGTAACTGGACACATGCGAGGGTAAACAGGCCAGAGTTGCACCCAATCCAGCCAGGTGCACCCAATGTACAGAGGTAGAGCGGAAAGGGGCCACACCTTCCCCAAACACACTTATCAACACAACCATGCTGCCACTTCTTGCTGCGACAATGGAACTGGAGCTGCCCCATGCAGACATACTGCTGCAGTATCTGCAATGGTGAAAGGATGCCAGGGACAGAAGGAGGTGGAGGTTGCAGCAGATGGCCATGCAGGTGGGTGGTGAGGCGAAGGAGGGGTGTGGTGATCCCACGCACAAGGTCCACATCATGGATCTACACATATGCCCAAATCGTCAACAACTAACGCCTTGCGAGGGCCACCATCAGGGAACTCCTGACCCCCATCCAAGAGGACATAGAAAGCAGGATCAGCACCAGGACAGCCATACCACCGCTGGTAAAGCTGGTGTTGCTGCTGCACCTTCTGCCCTCTGGCAGATTCCAGCACCGTGAGCCAGCTGTAAGGCAAATCACAGCCTGTATTCTCCAGAAATATGGTGCACTTGCTGGCTACACCAGGTGGCCGAACACATCACCCTCCCCACCACCTTGGCACAGATCAGTGCCACTAAGGTCCTCCACGCCATTGTAGGCATGTCCAATGTGTTGACTGCACTGGATTGTACGCATGTGGAGCTGACCCCCATGCCTCAGAGGAAGCCACCAGGAACCGGAAGCGTTCAGGTTACCTGTGATGCTGGCCTGTCCATTACGCACTTCTGTGCACAGTTCCCAGGATCAACACATGACTCTGTGGTCCTGTGCAACAGCACCCTGCCTGTGTACATGGCGCGTCACAGAGAAAGGATCTGGATGTTGGCAACCACTACTACCTCGCAGCCTGAGTTAGTGGAATTGGGGGGTGTTAACAATGCCACAAATGCAAGTAAAGAAGGCACCCTGCACTTGCAGAATCCACTAGTACACCCCCCGAATTGACAGGCCACAACACACAGGGGTGGATCATGACTAGAAATGCAGTAGTCACTGACACAGCCATTGAAACCTCAACCGGACATTAAAACACACTACAGGTACCAGAATGCAATATTCCCCTCCCATGCAATGGCAGTGAGTAGGTATACATGGACATACCACGTATGTCCTGGGTCACCCCCAAAGGTCCATGGGCAAGCCTGCCGTTGACATGTATTAATAGCAACTGAGGGCAAGGCAGAGGAACACACACATGCAGAGACACAGTCCAGTGATACAATGACAAGTACATGGCTGGAACAGGTTGCCCTAGCCCACACACAGTTGACTTGAACCCTGGGGGTGGGGCGAAGATCAGGTGCAGTGCCCAGAAACCACAATCTTGCACATGGTGAGGACATGGGATGAGGCACCTTTTCACTCCCCCATGAAAGGAATTGTACACTGCCTAACAACCACTTATGCACACTGCCCTGCCACCTGAGCTGGCATGCACTCTGTACACCAGAAGTGACACAATCCATCACGACCAGCAGACCAACAGACCACCTGCAATTGTGACCCTGACTGCCATCAGGAACCATGCATGTCAGCATTTCACAGGCCCACACCATCCCACCATTGCATGTCTCCCTCTCAGATGCCTTAAATAAAATGAGTGTTGGCCATGCAGCATGTCGGACGGAACCCCCCAAACCCCCCGAGCAGTGCAATACGCATGCAAGAACGGGAATGTGAAACAGTAGTACAGTGTAAAAAGGGAGATGCATGCAGACTATCCACTTACATGCCACTGTCACCGGCAGTCCCACTGCCCATCAACTGACATGACACCTGTGTTCTACACCCCTTGTAGGTGACACTGGATACCCACTGCTTCCGTGGCTCTTGACCACTCTGAGGGATCACCAGACACCACAGGAACATGCATACAACCGGGCGCACGTCAGGACCAGGGTAACAGTTGAATTGGCCTTTGGCCTCCTTAAGGCCGATTCCGATGCCTACACTGATCTCGGGGTGGACTCATGTACAGGCAAGACAAGGTGGGGAACATTGTACTGGCCTTTGCAATGTTGCACAACAGTTGCACCCGGCGCAACATTGCCCTGCTCCAAGGTCGGGTCACTCATCCCCCAGAGGATAACAATGATGCCACCATGCCAGTTGGTCACATGCACCTGTGCACTGTGTGCAGTGAGTCCAGGGATGGACTCAAGGCCCAGCAAGTACTCATAGAGAACTTTTTCTCAGTACCCCTTTCACTCTGCACTTCCTTTGCACCTTACTGCATTTTATGCACACACTACATACAAACTCCCATAATTACCTCTGGAAGGGAAAGGCTGAATAACATGTCTCACCTAATAAAATCTCATTCCCAAACCCTCAAACCCTCCACCCAGGTAATTGTCCCTCGCTTCACCACCCCCAGGATCACGATCCAAAAGCGATGGCCTTTCCCTGGCCACCTATGCAGAGGATCCAAGGGGAATAGATATGAGGATGCCCTCGGGTTTCTCACATACCCTTCCCCTATACAAAAAAGTAATATCCACTCATTGCAGTTAGTGACAATTATGTA
This sequence comes from Ambystoma mexicanum, assembly GCF_040938575.1. Classification (NCBI taxonomy): domain Eukaryota; kingdom Metazoa; phylum Chordata; class Amphibia; order Caudata; family Ambystomatidae; genus Ambystoma; species Ambystoma mexicanum. Next base: position 659,584,601 of record NC_090929.1, on the reverse strand, counting down.
TTGAATACAAACGTGCATGCTTCAACACCCTGTGCCCCCTGCTCCCCATTCTCCCATGCCTCCCCCCCAACAACACCCCATATGCACCAAGTGAGTCTAAATATCAGGCCAAGTGTCACTTGCTCCACCTCTTCGGCACAGGGCTCTTGGCTGACCCAGTTACGTACAATAGGTGCTGGGAACAGCGCTGTGTGCTGCCCTGCTGCAAACTCCCGGTGGTAGTGATGAATGTGGGTTGGGTCAGATCTCTGGCCTGGCAACTGCTAGAGTGTCAACTGCGTTCAGTGTGTGAGAGACTGACATTGCTGACATCGCCTCATAGCCCTAGCAGACTCTTTGGGCCATGATGAGAAGGGCAGCCGTGGTACGAGCATGTGCTCTTGCACTCCCACGGCTGCTGGCCTGGATGCTTTTATGCAGCAGCCTAAACTCATGAACCTGCTGCCGGGCAATTGCAGACATTTCCCCCACGGTGGTACTCCATCGTACGTAGTTCTGCATCCATGGCACAGATGTTGGGCATGGGTAGTGGTTAGTCATCAACCTCATCGGATGTTGCCATGCCACATTGGCCTGGTGGCTGTTGTGCTCGGGCATGTGCGCTGGGCAAGAAAGGGACAGTAGGGCGACTGGAGACAGGTGAGGCAATGTCAGGTGATGAATACACAGCTGCTGTGCCACTTGCTGCGGTTGGTGGTGATGCTGGCAACTGTGCTGTGGCAGGGGATGATGTTGATGGTGAGGTTGGTGGGGCTGCAGCATCTGGTGTTGGTGGGGCTGCTAGTGCTGTGCACAAGCCCTGACCTCCTGCCTGGACATGCTGGTGGATCTTGTGCCCTTGGCTGGTGTACGTGCTGCAGCTCGCCCATTTAATGGTCCGACCGCATCACTGTCGGAAGACTGCGTTCCTGTTTGGGAGACATGAGCATGGTATCAGTCTTCATCCTTGCATCTCACTCATGTGACAGTTCTGCTCTTGCTAAGCGTTTTCTACGGTGTGTTGGCTATGATGTGTGCATGTACATGCGGGTGGTGGGTGTACACATTGACTGTTGGTCTGGCAAGGTAACTTGTGGTTGTGTGCGGTGGGCTTAAGATACTTGTCCTGTCCTTCCTTGGCACACATCGGCACTCATTGCGTGTCCATGCATAGGCTATACATATTGGCTATGGTGATTGTGCATGGCTACTTCTACCCGTGCATATCTCTGATCAGGGCATTTGCTGTGTCAGACATGTGTTGGCCACACTGCCTGGAGATGCATGTTAATGGACTGTCACGATGGATGCGTAGGACTACCACACTCTCAGACTAAAATGTTTGGTAAACACTAGTTTTGTCGACATCCCTGGCAGTTGCCATGGTGCTTTTGCAACACAGGCACGCGGACAATGGTCAACGCTGATCATCCTAGCGTTCACCTTGGTAATGACACGGAAAGACGTGAGCATGTGATCGCCCTCTCTGAATCATTTAAATCCTGCCTTGCTACTCTGCGTTGCTTCTGATTGTAGTTGGTATGCCAACATCTAACTCTGCTGCTTGTTCTGTTCTCTGCTGTTCCTTCTTGTCTTCGGATCGCTTACAGACTGCCTTGTTAATCCTTGCCTGTTATCAGCCTTTCAACCCTCAGGCCACAATGCATTACGGACTGCCTTGTTAATCCCTTGCTTGTTGTCAGTTTTTTGACACCCAAAACACGTAACTCATTACGGACTGCCTTTTCTGTAAATCCTGTTCTCCTTCCTGCTCTTGATATTCCTGACCTCGGAACGTATCACGGGCTGCCTTCTTCTAATCCCTTGTTTGCTTTCTATCGTGAGTGTCAGAAAACATCCTTTGTCTGTAAAGTTTAAAAAAAAAACATTTTTCTTTTGAGAATCACCAGATTAAATTGTGACTTTGACATTGCCTGCCTTGGATCTACATTGGCTTATGGACTATTGGATGCTATCCACTGCTCCATCACTTGTTACCCTTTTCATCGGTAGTGCGTCCTTGTTCTGTCCGGGGGTAGGTCCTACGAACCAACTAACTACCCATACCCTTTTCATCGGTAGTGCGTCCTCGTTCTGTCCGGGGGTAGGTCCTACGAACCAACTAACTACCCATCCCTCGGTCAGCCTTTTCCCCTGTCCAATCCGATTTCATCTCACATTCCAAGAATCTTTCTGCACACACCTGGAGTTGGGGACCAGGACACCATTAAGGTTAGTGCTGAGTTGTTTCATTTGTTTGTATTAGTTCTCTCCATGTTGGTTCTTCCCGTAATAACACAGTTCTATCTTTCTTCCTCAGCTTGGCGTGCGCTGGTATCTTGCTTTTTTGCTTGAATTACAGTGGTACACGTTTTATTCTACGGCTGGCAAAGGTGTCTGACGAGAAAGGTAGCCCTCTATTGAAGAGACTATCATTGGGTTCAAGTCGGACCGGGGCAGCACATCCAGTCGGATTTCGATTTGAACAGCCTCCTGGCGACAGATGTTATTTCATCAAAATGCCAGGGGTAGCGGAAGTGACATCACATGGCCCTTGACCTCTTATGACATCACAGGAATTGATGTCATTTGACCCCACCCCGAAGTGACATCACAGGAAGCAATGGAACACAACCTTTTACAATTTGACTAAACAGGAAGTGGCATCACATAGCATTGTTCCCAAGTACACTGCGAAAAAGTATGGTTACAATATCACTATAATTGGATATATATTTCATACAAGAATGGATCGCCATAATTATCGTAAAGATCAGTGTATATAGGTCCATATTACCAAAATACTGTGAATGCAAGCAGACGTCCACGGCCAAATGATGTGCTATTATATAGCACTTACGCTTAAGTGCTTTCTGTAGAACAAATATACAAGAATATCAGCCAACCTCTGTTGGTACTCATTTATCGCTACCTCAGAAGGATGAAAGGCTGAGGTGAGGTAACAGACTAAATTAGCGACTCCCTGAAGTGAGCCTGAAATACCCCTTTAATGAGTCTAGCAATTGTATAGAATTCGAGACAATTTTTGTATTCCCGTTCTTTCTTATTTAGGGTCACTGCTGAAAGTGTTAGACTGGTGGAACCCCTGTTCTTTTCTTTAATAATTATTTTTTAAGAGGCCTGAAAAAGAAAGCCAGCCACTCCAGAAGCAAAGCGCCACATGGGGCTGGCCATAGCCCAGGACCCCTAAATGACATCCCTGCCTGGCACCCTGATCATTGGTACGTGAGTACTGACGTGGGCAGTGGTCGCATTCACATGTTCTTTTTTATTTACCATAATTGTCTTGGGTCCCGGCTCCTGCCTCAGCCATTCCAACACCCACCATGTGCAAGATGGAGCTGCAGCTTTTTTTCCCAGGGCATGAGGGTGAGGGGTGCCAATGTCCCTCCTCCCATAGCTGAGAATTCCCTCCTGTTGGTGGCGATCATCTTGCATACTCTCAGCCGCAGGTCTTTTCCCCCGCTTGTGGTAGTCACTCGGTGTACAGGGGACATACCCGTTGCTGGGTACAACCACCGGCCATGTGGCTGACTTCTGCTTGGTGCTGGTCTTGTGGTGGTCATTCCCAAATAGCTCATCAGCGTGCTGGACTACATTTTCTACTAATTTAGTGAGGTCTGCCTCAGAACTTGAGGTACACCTCTCTTCTGGCCTTTAGACATGTTGGTCCTCTGGCATTGGATGGCAACAGAAAGTGGGAGATTGAGTGGCTTGAGTTTTTTTAAGCTGGCCGCAAACAAGCTCTCAGTTCCGTCAGTGATGGTATTTATCACACTGGTAATTCTGGGACCATTGACTCTGGCAGTTTGGGTGCCGGTTTCACTGTTACCGGCACATTTCCGTCGGTAATACCGATTTGCTGTGTTCAAAGGTAATGCTGTGGTGCCAGTATTATCGTTTCTGAAAAGGGGTTGTGTGCGTGCCCGTGCACATGTGATACGACGGTATTTCTGGCAGTCTCTGCCAGAAACGATAATATGGGCACAACAGTATTGCCAGCATTTTACCAGCAATCTTGCAGCAAGGCTTACGATCTCAGTAGGACAATATATGAGAAACCAATAGACGGCCACTAGTTTATGGGAGAATTTCACAACATATTTGTGATGCCTGTTCTAGTAGGTCAGAAGAAAGGGAATAATTTGTCATTTCAAGATGTGTTTATTGTAAATACTAAGAAAAGGCCCGACTTTCCCTATTCTAAGGGTTTCCCTACCTAACACAACTAAAATAGGGTGCTTGTCGTCCATTCTAATGTCCAAAGTAAACGTCTATCCAAAACTAGTCTACTCTGACCCTGCCACTTATCCTGAATAAAGTCCAAAAGAATGAATCCCTTCTCCTGGGATTGCTTCCAGCAAGTCCTTATCAATATTTAATCTTCAAATAGCGCTTGGCTATTTCTTGTATTAGTTCATTCAGTTCTTGTAGGGGAGTTCCCCCTCCATACCTTTATTTCCCCTTGGTTTCTTAAGTTCCTCTCTAGGCACTCATGTACCTAAATATTCTTTTACTTGGTTCGTCTCAGTGGTTGACAGTCTTTCTCCTTCTGATATTAACTCTGCTAGTTGTGCAAGTTTTCTTTTATTGCTTGTTAGTCTTCTATTTGCTTCCTAATTGGGATCTGTGTGCTATGCCCAGTGACCAATCCCACTTCTTTGTATCTGGCTCTTCACTGAGATGAGTAGGCTGATTACCAAGGGGATTCGTATTATTCTTTGTATTTGCTCCTTCACTGGGATGAGTCTCGCCTCCTGCGAGTTCCTACTCATCTCAGTTCTTCCAGCATTTTCCCTTGGGTGATGTTTCCATCCCTTTCTATCTGCTTACCCGGATTAAGACTTACTGGCCCTACAACCTAATCTTTGGTCTGTATTGGCTGTTTGAAGACTTACCTCAGTCAGTGGATACCTCTGTTCTTTGGATGCCTCCATAACAGCTCCACTAGAACTATTTCTCTTGCTCAGATGTTTTTCGCCCATCCCTTTGGTGTCCTCCATCAATTGGACCTGCGCTCTTCTGGGAGCCCATTCGTCCCCTGGTGTTCCCAAAAGATTGGGTGGCTTCTTGGAGAGACAGGCCTTACCTCTTCCCTCCAACATCTTTGAGAACACCAAAGGTGTAAGGCCTGTCAATGACTGGGTTTTCACTCTTCGTAGTATTGGACACTTCACTAGGACAAATAGGAGAGCCCAATTGTTATATTCGGATGTCGTATTGAAAGAAATAGGATTATGAAAATTGTTATACCTTTTCCCGGGTCTCCAGCTCTCCCTGTTACCTGCAATGTAATGTGATCGCATCACCAGGTCGACCTTTTCTCTCCCGCGCTGTCTTGTCAGGATGGCACTGCCTTCTATTTCTCCTTTTCTGTAGGTGCATCAGTGTTTCTTCTCCAGTGTGGTCTCTGCTCAGGTAATGGTTTCCTCTTCCTCCCCCTTCTGGCCACTGCTTCCTTGTGCCCACTCTCTGGGACTCTCCACCAGTGAATAGTCTCCCACTTGTCTATTGCTGATGCCATGCAACTCGGGCACTTCACTGTGCTGGCTGCATTCTGCCACCCATCCTTGAACGTCCGTCAGTGTTTGTTCGCCTCAACAGACTCACGTTAGTCTGCCTTCTTTGTGGCCTGTATCGGACAGCTTTTCCTCATGGTTGCTTGCCGACATGCAAAGCAGCATTACCGACAGGTTTCCAGCTTCCTTGACTCAGCTGTTTTGAAATTGATGGATTTCTCTCTCAGGCTCTCTTGCTTCTCCTTCTTTTATGATGCTGTTCTCTTGATAGTCGTTTTTGATGTTTGAGCCATAATTTGTATGACTCATTTGGGCTTCTTTGTCCCAGTATCTAGTAGGTACTTATTCAGTATTTCTGTAGCTTGATTCGTCTCAATACCGGGTCTGTGTTTATCATATAGTGACACATCAAAATAGCAGATATGCGTTTTCCTCCGGTTTTCTGTCATCAGGTTTGATCTTAAGACTTCAGAGAGAGAGGGGGCAGTGAGTTCCTCTTCGGATCGGGAGTCCTTGAGCCCAGGAGGGGAGTCTCTCCTTGTGAGGTCCTGCTTGTCACCACCCCTATGGAGAATATTGCGTGGCAGGCTCATCTCCCTAACCTCCCAAGGAAAGGCTCCCCCCTAGGGTGAAGTGACTGGATCCTGCGATTCGTCACTGTGCTCACAGTATATGGTAGCAATCCCAATCTTACGTAGTCAAAGACATGCACACATTTACATTCTTGCTCACACACATACACATAATGCACACAATTTGAAACACCCATTAATGCAGATGTTTTCGTCCATGTGGCAATCGGACTTCTCTCCTTTTGGGGCAGCAGAATTCATTATCCAGTGAAAATGTTGCCCACAAAATTGTAGTCTGTTAAATCATGTTGGTCAAAATACTTTTGCAGTGAAAGTCATCATGTAAAAACAAGTACAAAAAATGCAGCTGAAAGTATCCAAAAAGGAGGTTCTGCCAGGTTAATTGTTAGGGTTGAGGAGGGTTTAGTGGTCTTGTGATTGCCTGGTGTAGCGTTAGGATGTGGGTAGGGTAAGGATAGGGGTGAGGGATAGAGTAACTATTTTGGTTGGATTTAGGGCAAGGCTTAGGGTCAGGGTGGCTGTGGGAGGGCTGGTGATGCTGGGGTTTGGTTGGCCGATAGGGGAGATTAGTGTCAGGGTCAGGGTTAGGGTAGGGATTATGCTAAGGCTAGGGCTAAAAGTAATGGTTTGGGTAAGTGTTAAAGGGATAGGGAGATTGTAGAGGGCTGGTGATGTTGGAAAAGGAGTAGGATAAACCTAAGGGTTAGGAGTAAGCATTAGGGTAACTGTTAGTTGCGGTTAGGATGAGGCTACGGTTAGGATTTGAACAACGATTTGGGATAGGGCAAGTGGCGAGCTGGTGATGGGGTTGGAGTTAGACTTACTGTTCATTTTCCATTTATTTGGTGTTTTGTAGTGACTCAACGTGCAGATAAAATGCTTGAGTGCACTACAAGGGTTAGTGTTAGGTAAGGGTTCAGGGGAGAATAAGGGTTGTAATTAGATTTAGGGAAAAGTTAGGATTAGAATTTGTGGATGTTTTATTAGGTTTGGATCATTATTTGGGTTATAGCCCTATACCTTTTGTGCATTTAAAAATAGCTTTTCTGGCTACCTTATTACTGGCAACATTTCCACATTTTGCATTACTTGTACCGAATGATATTTTACCAAACTATTTTGCCGACTACTTTTTCACATGACTACATTTTACTTGGGACATTTGCACATATAACAAACAATTCAGGAAGCCTGGCACATCTGGACTGGTGGCAGAAGTAGTAAAGTAAGTGATGGCCCTGCTGGGATCTGAAATTCGTTTCCTAGCAATCCGTGACCTGCAGCAAGCAGTGCCTTCTATGGCAACCGTCAGTTCATGGTGGGGTCTCCAGCAAGTATGTGTGCATATATGTTTTTGTAACCAGGTTCAGAAAGGGGCGGGGGTAGGGTGAACGTTGGAATGGGAAGGAGGGACAAATGTGACGCAGCTAATCTCCTCTTTGTGGCTCAGCCACTGCACCCAAGAGTTAAGGAAGAGGTAAACAGAAAACCAGTAAATGTGTTTTTGGGGTGTGGGCGGCATGAATACACGTGGCTTAGAAGAATGCACACACACAAGACATAAACTGAAGGGTTGTTACACAACACCCCCATGTCTGTATTTTCCAGGGCCAAATATAACACAGATCTGCAAATTAAAGATTGTGTGCCCTATCAACACTGCTTCCTTAACTATACAGCACAATTACGTAAAGGGTTGACAGAAAAGGAAACCCATGCATATCCAAATGGACCCAAAAACCAACTAAAATCTACGGGTACTGAATATTTTTTCCTTTGATAGGACACAACTCCACTCATTTGTACATGACAGTTAATGTATGAAGCATGCATGGATTAAGTATTTTCTCTGAAGCCAAAGTAAATCTGCAGCATATTTGTTTTGGACGAAAATGTTTCTCCATTTTATTCCCCCGAACAGTCACATACGAATGACAAGCAAATCTTTCAAGGTGCCCTACATCATGTCTGGGTATCCTGGCTATTCTTCCTTTATATGCATCCTGGGACAAATGGAAATTAAGTAAAACAAGTTCCAACATAAAAATCAAAAGCAAGAACTGAATGAAACAATCCAACCCACAGGAATCCATTTCAAAACAACGTGTACAACACTCTATTTACAGCACCTTATTTCCACTTTGTGATAATGACACTTTCCAGCATTATTGGTAAATAATGTGCCTAGGTCAGGAGCTTGACACTGTCAGGGGGCACAGGGGCCCCTCCCAACCTGGGGTAGGCAGTCAGGGTGCATGCCGGAGCCGAACCTACCCTAGAGTGGGAGTGAGGGTGTTGTGTGGGCCCCAGTCCATGAACCCCTCGGAGTTCGCTTTGCTTGAAAATGTTGGTATCACTGTCCATCACGCAATTATTTCAGATGTTTTTCTAGCCAAAATTCTCTTTTGCTTCTTACAAAACCACAAGATCCAGAAGCCGACATGGATGCATTTGTTTGCACCGAGTAGAGGGATAAAAACACCAACAAAGAGCCTTCCACCGGTCAGGACATCCAGGTCACCAGATTACCGCCTTGAACATCAGAGGGCCAGGACAGATAAAAGGCAAACCACCCGGTAAATGCCAATAACACCATGGAAGTTACTGCCTATGAAAGTGTGGCATCAATTCTGAGTCTTAGGGGTGGTTTGAGAAAGTATGATATAGTGATAGAAGCAGGGTTATGTGAAACAGGAGAGAGAGTAGGGGAGGTGAAGGAAGTTAGTGGAAGATGAGTGAAAAGAGCAAGAGTGAATGAAAGAGGTGAAGTGGAATGAGAGGATGTAGGTGTAGTGGAGGAGGGTTAGAGAGTAGGTGGGGTAGTACTCGGAGGAGAGGAGTGCATGAAGATCAGACGCAGGAAAGGAGAGAGGGGGCAGAGCTGGAGATAGGAGAGATTAGTAGGAGGGAGAGTGTAAGGAGAATGGAGGGAGGGGGAGAAGAGAGGAAGTTGGAAGCAGGAAGGTTTAGAAGGAGTATTAGTAGGAGCAATGGGGGGGGGGAACAGGGTAGAGGCCAAAGGAGGGACTAGATCAGGGATAGAGCAGGCAAAGGAAACAGGATAGAGAGATGGAGATTGTTTGAGAATAGGCACCATCTTGATCATTGATTCTGGTGTGGGGCAATCCGTATTGCAGGGAGTAACACAGACCAGGCCCTGACCTTTAGGCTATCGCCACCAGACTAGGATAGCATAGACAATTTTCATCACACCTTGCAGGAGGGTTAAGGAAGCCTAGGCTAGGGAGGGGGAGCCCACGACAGGTTTAGGACCCAGACAGGGAATCCCTTGTCGGACCTGCCCACAATCTGCCAAACCTGTGTATGTAGTATGTGACCTGCAATGCAAATCCTTGAACTAACACTGGAGTTGTTAAAATAATTTGTGATAAGTGGTTGGATCACAAAGGCCCCAATATAGAGGCTACCCACTGCTCACAGGAATGTTGAGAAGAGTTTGGATCACTAAGACAGCCTAACTCTCTGAGGGCTACTCCTAGATCCACTGAATGACATACAGGGATGAGGAGGTGCTAGTCCAACCAAGAGGGAAGGCCCTGGACGACTGCTCTGTTTGGAAGTCCTGGCTGGTATGTATCGGACAATTGTCCAGTCTAGCACACAAACTCTTGCTAGACATTGGAGCATGAGTATTAGATGGAGACTATTGGGGAAAAGTCAAGGTTGTCCACTTCAACCCGTGGGAAAAAATACATTATCAAGCCCAGCCAACCAATTGCACAGCTGATATGCAATAAAATCAAAGTCCCAGAGATGGAGATAGCTAATCTAGACAATACTGATGCTGAGTTTGGAGAAATGACTGAGGCTCAAGAAAAAAACAGACCCTGATTAAGTTACCAGGTCCAACATCCCTCGAATTTGCTGAGTCTCATCTACTAGTCCAGATAGTTGGAGCAGGCCCAGAAAGCCTTAGTTTCGGAAGAAGGAAAGCTCAAATCTGACAACCCCACATTTTATAAAGTTACAGGGACTCCTATGTAGAGTTAATGTAAATCGAATGGGAAATGGGATCAATCACTATAAGACTACTGGTCCCAAGGCCTTCCAGAAAGCGGTGATGGAGCTGGCCCACTCAAACCTTACAGTGAATTACCTGGGCCTCGAGGAAACGCATAACAATGTATTGAATCAATACTATTGGCTCAGGCTTTATGCCTACATCAAGTAGTGTTTCACTTTCATCCCCATATGCCAGAAGATCCCACCTGATGATGTGACAAGAACACCAATGCCCCTGCAACTGTTGCCTATGATCGATGTACCATTCTATAAGATAGGTATGAGCATTATGGGTAGTCTTCAGGCCTCCAGGACAAGAAACCAAGGCAGTAGATGTATGTCCAAGTTAAAGGAAGAGATGAAGGAGCGTATGAACATCTAAAACATATGTACCTCAGTGTACCATCTGATAACTGATAGACTAGTAGAAGGTTCAATCTTCAATTTTTCATGGTGCTGAAAAAAGCTCTAAAATGATAAGTTGACAATGAGAGGAAATTTGGGATGATTCATTTCTTTTTTTTCATTTTATAACAAGCAAGATAATATCAACAATTAATTGTAATACTGTCTAACCAAACATTAAAAACAAGCAATAAAAACAATTTGCAATTACATCTCTTATAACTAACTTTAAAATCACACTTGAAATATTTGCTTCTCCCTCCCACCCCCCACCTCAGGGTTTTTTTTATAAAGCAGGGCCGAAACAAATCCAAGAATTTCTCCCAAATCTTCCTAAATATCATTTGCTTTCTTTCATGACCGTAAATCACTCTCGCTCTCCACTTCAGCTAGTTTTAGCGTTTCATCCGACATTCCTCTTTTCCCAGTGACAATCATGATCTCCAGCCTCTCAAAATTAATTTCTTTGCAATTGAGGCTCCCCCTTAACCATTTACGTTGAGAAATATTCAAGTCCTCTAGTGCCACATTTCTTAGAATCAGGGTTTTGAAGTCCTAGTTCAGTTCTTGATCCTACACATTCCTCAAAATTCCACATATCTCTACAAAAGCCTCTCACCCGCACACACTCCCATAGCATATGTCCTAATGTTCTTCTCCTATGGATGCAACCCCAACACACATCCTCATCCATCAGCCTCTCCTATGCAATCTTTCAGGTGTCCAATATACTCTATTCATAATTTTTATTTGTTGTGATCGTTCCCCAGACTGAAGACAGGCTAATATTCCTACACATATTCCCCAATTGCTCAAGTGTAATTTCACATTGCAGTCTTACTCCAATAGTCCATCAGAGCCTCATTGCCTTTAGAGCTAAACACTATTAATTTATAGTATCGACTTGCCAAACCTCCTCCTCCTGGCTTCTTACTAGATGACATGGCTACAAAATCTATGCTCCTCTTCTCAAATGTTTTTTTAAATCTCCTATATTCGATTGGATTGAAATTCTGAATTTCCCATCTGTCCTACACTTCCTTAGCTGTGAGCCATTTCCCATCCTTTCACAGATCCCTGATCCATTTGATTCCTGCCAAAAACCAGTCCTTCCAAAAAAAGTAGATTTTAATTTTTCTACAATTTGGGGGTTATTCCATATAGAGGAGTCTATTTTTGAACGTATTTTCCTCCAACAAATTTAATACCTTCCATGAATCCCTTAAATAAATTTGTTGGGTTATTTTTTTTCTCCTGGTCTTGATCTAGTCGTCAAAATTGCCCTGGGCGTCAGTGGTCCTAAAAGTGAAGCCTCTGCATTGGCCTAATTGTTCGGCTCTTTCTCCAGAAATGGAATATGAAATCGCGCCATGAATGCCAAATGATAGTCATAAAAATGTGGTACTCCTAAACCACCTTTCCCTAGTGGCAACTAACTTCCAACAGTTTCAACCTAGGTGGTTTATTTTCCCAGATAGTTTTGCAGAAGTCAGTCTATTTCTTTCCAGTATTTTTTACCAACTTTCATAGGCAACATACTCAGGACATATGTAATTTTTGGTGTTGTGTTCATTTTCAGTGCATTAATTTTCCCTCATAATGAGATTTAGCATTTTTCACCTTTCTAAGTTATGTTTTAAACCCATGCTTCTTTCATATTTCCTTGAACTATTCCTTCTATGTTGGGGGCCATCCAGACTCCTAAATATTGTTTTCTATTTGCGCACCATCTAAATCCAAGCGCTGTAACCCAATTTTTATCACAGGTCAAAGTCCACAGAAGCACCTCAGATTTTGTCCAGTTTTGTATCCTGAACATTTACTGAATTTTGAAATGATCGTCATCAAAGCTGGCAATGAACCCTCCATATTTTTAACTAGCAATAAATAGTCAGGATAGAGACATAATTTCTGTACAACTCCTCCATAGCGTAATCCGTTTATACCTCCTTGTCTAATAGCAATCGCTAGAGGCTCGAGCGCAATGACAAATAGGAGAGGGGGACAAGGAACATCCCTGCCTAGTGCCCTGCCCTAGCTCAAACCTTCCATATTTTAATCCATGTGAACCTATATCTGCAGTTGGTCTAGAATATAGTAACTTAACTCATGATGTAAAGTTTCCACCTAAGCCCATTCTTTCCAACACAACATATGAATGACCAATTCATCCGATCGAAGGCTTTTTCGGCATCTAAAGATAGTATGGATAGATAATCTAGGTTACCCTCTGCCTGTGATATTGTTTGTAGAAGCCTTTGCATCTTATTAGAAGCGTGTCTTCCCTTTATGAAATCGGTTTGGTTTTCATGTACTAACTTTGGCATTAATCCCTATAACTTTCTAGCCAATGTTTTGGACAATATTTTATTATCCGTATTTAGCAGACTGATTGGTCGATAGTTTGATGGTAGTATATGGCCCTTCCTTTTTTATCAGTTTGATTGTAGCATGTTGTGTTTGAGGTAAAGTACCCTCTTTTATTGATGACACAAACATGTCCTTCAATAATCGAGTTAGGCATGATCTTATAAAATTCGGCTGGTAGCCCATCAGGGCCCAGAGATTTCCCAGTGTTCAGGCGTGTAATAGAAACTTTCAGTTCTTCAATTGATAAATCACCCTCTAGTTTTTCCCTCTCAAACAGTGACAGTCTAGGCACCTCTAAATTTGACACAAGACTTCATTGATCTCGGTTGGATTGAAAGTAACTGTTCCTTCTGGTGTTGCAATTGATTTTATTGCCCTGTCCACTTCTAGTTTTTCAAGTGGTATGCTAGCCATCTGTCACATTTCTTGCCTTTTTAATATTATGTACCTTTCAATCGATATAAACTGTTCTGCTCGTTCTGTCATTTTCTTGTTAAGTTCTCTTTTTAGTTTCTCTAGCTCCTTAATCTTCTCGGGTTTCGGATGCCTGGTCACTTCCTCCATTAAACCTTTTATCTCTTATCTAGATCCAATGTGTGTGGTCTTTAAGCAGCAAGTAAAAAAGCATATCAGGCCTCTCGTACATTTGAAAGCCTCCCAAACTATTGTAGCGTCCAGTTCCTCTGTATGGTTCTCTACAAAATGATCAGCTGCCGAAACCATCTTCTCAACCAAATCTGTCATTTAGTATTAAAGTGTTCACTTTCTATGCATATGTTCTTTTAGTTTCGAAGTGTAGGGCCAAGTGCATTTCTACCGCTGCATGATCAGATAAAAGTATATTCTCGATCATCCCTGTCCTATAATTCTCCACAATTTTACCGGATAATGGCAACATATCCAATCTCGAGTATGTGTCATGAGCGTTAGACTAAAAGCTATATACCCTTTTTGAGGGGTGTTGTAACCTCAATGCAGGTTATGTTCCTCCATGAAAGCATGAAGCAACCTGTAGTGATTTTCCGTTTTTTTTCCTTGTTGATTGATTGCTGTTATCTAGTAATGGTTTGAGGATTTCATTGAAATCTCTGCCTAATAGGATATTGGGAGTATTCATGTTTTGTATTGTTTGTGCAACATGTCTGTAAAATGAGTCATCCACTATTGGAGCAGAAATGTTGCATATTGCCAATATTTAGTATTTGAATAGCTGCATTTTTATCAAAATTGCAACTCTTCTTGCTGTGGAACTGAATAACTAACCAAACACTTTTTCATCCCATCCTTTTTTAAGATTGGTAAGTTCCTCTCTCAGTAAATGTTTCTTGTAAAAAGCAGATATTCACCCTTAGATCATTCAGATAATGTATAATTCCTTTTTAATTGATTATTAATGCCATTCACATTCCATGTTACTATACACATCTCATCCCCAGTTTGTCACCATCTTCACTTTTAATGTCGCATTAACCTGGTAATGTTCCAGCCCTTATAATATGAAATAAAAAATCCCCAGCAAGACCCACCCTCTCAAGGAAAAGCTTGTCACAAGCTACAGTCTTTCTTTCCTGCAAAGAAACATTCCAAAACTCCCATACACCCGGTCCCTTCTACCCAACTTGAACACATTAAGTAATTCAAATAGAACATTCTCAATGATATGTATGACCCTCTATCCCCATCCCCAGCGTGAAATCTACACATCTATATAGTACAAGCACCCATCACCAAATGTAATCCTCACAGATTTAAATTTAACATTCTTATTCTTGGCCACACAGACTATGTATACAAACCACTAAAATCAAAAAATTAACATATCGTCTTCATCTTCTAATGCAACCCACATCACCCAATGAAAGGACCTGGCCTCACTGTCACAATGACCTGCCACGATTCCCCAATAGGCTAATTATTGAAGTCCTATATTCAGTATTCACAAGAATTCTAGCATGCCACAGTTTATGTTCTATGCTTAGAAATAAAACGTTATACTCCAAATTATACACTAACCCTTTAAATCCAATATAACCAGCCCTAACCCACATTCATCTTCCAAGTTTATGCCTTCAACAATGACAATCTCAGAGAATCTATTATTTCACTCAGTCCTATGAAAATCTAAGGTGAACAGAATCCCATCAGTTGTGGCATATACTTCAGTCTATACAAAGCTGCTTTCCTGATGCCCGTTAGACATAAAACTTTATTGTCCAATATACCTGTTAAAACCTGTGAATCCCTCTTCATGAGTTAAATAGAGTAAGCCCTAGTCCCTTGCATCTTTCCAGTTCACCCTGTCAGCATTAATCCTCTCCACCCATCCACTATTTTCCTTTCACTGATAAATTTGTATTGATTTGTTTTATTTGTATAGCGCAGCCAGGCCCGAGGGCAACCGGGCCCATATCTTCAACAGTATTACAGGAATGACATATATTCAAAAGAGTAATTACAATCGTGGCAGAGTTACGGTTAACGTTACAATCCATCATATGCATCAACAAGAGCATAGAGTGCAAGAACAGTGCAGAGTCCCAACGGGCATACAGAAAGTCATGGTGTTCAAATGTTCAAGAGGACAATTGGTCATGTGTGGTGGCTAGCCATAGCTTGGCTTTGTGTTTGAATAGGTTCAGTGTTGGTAGATTTCTAATGGTAAGTGGCAAAGTGTTCCAAGGTTTAGCAGCCAGGACTTGGAAGCTAACACCTCCGGCTGTTTGAAGCTTGTATCTGGGGATCGTGAGGCCTTTGGGCAGATCTAAGTGACCGAGATGGAATGTACTGAGTGAAACATGAGGCTAGGTAGATGGGGGCCTGGTTGTTTACGCATTTGTAAGTAAGGGCCAGTGCTTGCAATGATATCCTTTGGGCGACTGAGAGCCAGTGAAGGTTCTTCCTAGTTTCTGAGATGTGAGCTGATCTAGGGATGTTGAGGGGCGCTCTGATGGCACTGTTTTGGATGATCTTGAGTTTGTTGAGGTTGCGCTGGTTGGTGCATTGGTACAGTGCGTTACAATAGTCCAATTTGGGCATAACCAGTGTCCTGGCAAGAGTGATGCAATTCCGAGTAGTGAGGAATGGGCAGCAGGCTGTGATCAACTTGCAAGTGTAAGCCGAGGCAGCGACAACTGCGTTAGTTTGTCTAGATAGGGAGAGTGTGGAATCTAGGTATCTGGATACTTTGATGGAATTGCCATCGATATCAATGAGCTGAACGATGGGTTCAGTTTATTAAGTCTCTGTTGTGTACCCAAGATGAGGAGCTCTGTCTTATTGTCGTTAAGACAGAGCTTGTGTTGGGCCATCCAAGCTTGGATGACTTGGTAAATGTCATTCAGAGCTTTGGAGTCTGCAATGTAGTCACCAGTGATGGGAATGAGTATCTGAGTGTCATCAGCATAATTAGTATAGGTGACGCCCAGAAATGCAAGCACATCAAAGGTTTGGTGAATACATTGTAGAGTGTGGGGGATACACAGGACCCTTGAGGGACCCCGCAGGGGACTGACGTAGGATCTGCTGAGGAGGTAGGTGAAAATACTCATGTGCCTATTGTCTAGGAATGACCTAATCCAATTAGTGGCATTGTCGGAGAAGTGGGCAGCAGATTTCAGATGCTGACAGAGGATTTGGTGATCGACCAAATCGAAAGCTGCAAATAGGTCTAGTAAGAGTAGAAGGGCCAATTTGCCGTTGTCTTTTAGGTCCTCAGTTTGAGTTTTGAGGTCTAAAAGGGCTGTTTCTGTCCCGTGCTTAGGTCTAAAACCAGATTGTCTTGTACCGAGGAGATTGTTTGTTTCCAGATAGTTCTGTATCTGTAAGTATGCTGCTCTGTCTAATATTTTTAGACGGAACGGACAGTAGTGATAGGTCTGTAGTTGGTTGGTATCTCAGGGTCTATAGTTGTTTTTTTAGAAGAGGGATAACCCAGGCGTCCTTCAGATTATTAGGGACCATTCCAGATTGGAACGAGGAGTTGATGAAGGTGGTTATAAAAGGAGCAAGGTCATGTGCCGATTCCTTGATGATAGGTGCAGGACAAGTCACCTTGGCAGTTGGAGGGTTTTAAGTTAGAGATGATATTTTCAACCTCCGGGATGGTGAGTGGCACGAAGCTGAATGGAGTGTGGGAAAAGGAGGCCGTTTTAGGCGTCATGGGTTTAGTTATGGGGGAAGTGAGAAGGATATTTTGTTTGGCATTAATTTTGGATTGCAGGGTGGTTATTTTGGTGATAAGTGCATTTTGGATGTTGTTGCACCACGTACTGTCTTTACTGCAGGTATCAGGGGCGGGTGAAGGGGATTCTAATTCTTTGAGAATTTCAAATAGCTCTTTGTGTTGGATTCCGCTTGTGATATACGATGGTTGTAGGTCTCTTTTTTGGCTTGTAAGATAACTTCTTTGTAATTAAGGGAAGTGATGAGAAGGTCTTTGTGGGCCTCACAGGGAAGGCTTTTCCAGAGAGCTTCAGCCTTGCGCTTTTCTTTGCGCAGTACTCTAAGCTGCGGGGTGAACCATGAGTTCAAATGGGCTCGTTGTTTGGCTTTCCGTAATTTGAGCGGTGCTATAGTATCAATGGCTTTGAGCAGTGTTTGATTGAAGGTGTCTACTAAAACGCTGGGGTCATTCTGCTGAGAGGCGCAGTTCAGGATGGGGAGGATGAGAGGGAGTAGTTTGTCCCTGGTAATGTCTTTTTTATTCCTGGTGGGAATTGCGGGGGCTATAATAGGTTTGGAGCTTATCGAGGTGTTGCAGTTAAGATCTGTAATCCAGTCAAGCGGTCTGCCCTTGTTGTGGGTGGGTTCAAGAATGCATTGCTGGAAGCCTAAGTTGGCAAGGGTAGTAGCGACCTCGGTGGCCATAGGATCCTTGGGGTCAGATAAGCCACGGTTAAGGTCACCTAGTAGCAACACCTGAGAGTTAGGCTTAGTATTGTCATTCAGGATGGAAGTAATATCTGTGAATGATCCAAGTGGTCCTGGAGGTCTGTAGATGAGGTGTAATGTTGTTGTGTTGGTCTGTGAGAGGGTAAGTTTCACCGATAGAGATTCGGCAGAACTAAATTGGGTATTGGGGATAGTTCTCATAGTGATATTGTCTCTATGTATAAATGCGACTCCGCCTCCTTTGGAGGAGGTGGACTGATGGTCAGTTCTGTTGATGGAGTAGCCATTGGGGATGGCGAAGGCGAGAAGGGGGCCAGAGGCTGCATGTAGCCATGTTTCAGTGATGGCAATGAAATTGAGGTTTTGGACGGTGATGAGGTCTATGATATCGCGTGCGTGGGCCGTAAGGGATCTGGCGTTGATTAGGGGTCCCTTCAGTTCTTTAGTAGGGGGGTAGAGGGGAGGGAGGTTGGGTATCTTCTGTGTACTGGCGGTGTGGCTGCGCTGGGTGCATGGAGCACGAGGCAGTCTAGATCGAAGTCTGGTGTTCCTAGATTGGAGTGTGCATGGTTGATTTGGTGTGGGTTTTGTAGCAAAATGTTGAAGCCACAAAGGCGGGTCATTGAGGTATGGGTTGGTAATGAGGTTGGTGCTGTGGAGCATGGTGAGGGAGTGTGTAAAAGGGTAGTAGTGGTAAGTCCTGGCAGTGCTAATAGAGAGGATGCAGTGGGTAGAAGTTAGGTACCTTAGAATGGCAAGGTAGGTAAAGTAAAGGATGGCAGGAGGCTGCAGCTGCATTTCGTGACCTGGGAGTCCTAACAGTCGGTATATAGCCAACGCTCATTGGCAATGGTGCGTTTATCAGGGGTGGCGGGTTAGCGATAGTTCAGAGGTTGTGCAGTTTGAGCATCCACTGTGTTCGGGGCAGGAGTCAGAATGCTAAATGCCGCATCTCGTCAGTAGTTGCAGGCATTCCACGAACATATGTGAATCTTTTCCCTTCATACAAATTAACATACAACTTCACGGACCAGGATTTATATTGAACCCTGAGAATATCGCTATTAAGACATGTAGCGCGAACCCTAACAACTATTCTACCAAAATCACACAGAGTATTGGCAGTCCCAACCTATCCACTATAGTCTTCAGATCTAATTGTGAATCCAAGAAATTATAAAAAAAATATATATTACTGGGCCTGCGGTAACGGCGCAGTAGTTATGGTTAGGTTGCTAAACCCATAGGAAGAGCACTTTTTGGGCATCTTATAACTTCGCTCCCCCTGGATGAATCCTCACCACACTTTGCAATTTTGTTGCAAGTTTGGTGAGGTGTGGTCAAGGGGGGGCAAAGTTAAAGGGGGGGTCCCAACTTAACCCTAACATCCCTTTTTAACAAAGTTTTTTTCAGTGAATTTCATGGGTTTTTACCAGTGCATGTTATTGTCTTACAACTTACTAATATCATACTTGCCCAATATAGCAATATTTGTCAAATTTACAAAGTGTCACCTTAAAACTTTGCCATTTCCCACCTTCTAGAATCATTTTTAACACTTCTATACACTTTTTGTAACTATTTCAACTGGTTTTGTATCCGTAGACAGTTATGAACATCTGACTTCTTTGCAGACCTTCCGGACAGTGCCACATGACCATGCGCTGGCGTGCGGCATGATCACGTGTCCGAGAACCCGACATACAATAGTCATATAACCTAGCCCCCACTTGACAAAATCTATTCAGAATTTACGAAAACATTTATATCTAGGTCTATAATCTTTTTGCAAACCTATGTGTAGATTTGTCAAATGGCACCACATTTATAAGCCTTTACAATATTTAGGGACCCCCACCCTTTAATTTTGCCCCCTCTTGACAGAACCCCACCAAACATAGCAAACTCATTCGGTATCAGGGCAGGAATATAATTGCAAAATGTCATGCAGTTTCGTTAAGTGTTATAAACCATCCAAGTACTGTTTTTCACCAACACTGTAATGCTGAGGTGTCCGCGAACTTCAAACGACTGTTTGCGAACATTCAGGACTTTTATGGCAAAAAACACCTGAATAAGTTTGACAAGTGAAATGTGTTTTTTAATGTGTTTTTACCGCGATGTCTGTGGACATTGGCCGCTGTCCGTGAATCCAAGTTGGCAGGCATTTCCAAAAACCTTACGCACTTCATGCTTTTCACCATCCAATCAGTGGGCGCGTCCGATGCCTGCGGACACCATGTTGACTTCTAAGCCAATCGGAGTCCTGTTCACGGACCGAACATGGAAGTGAGTCCGTGGACAGGACACAGATATCACTGATTTTTTTTACTTACATTTTCGGCGTTTTAAAAAAACTACTGGATGGATTTCCACCAAATTTACGAAAAGCACACTTTCGGGACCAAGCCGTGTTTAGTTTAGTTTCTTTATTTGTACCATGCACTGAACCCTCGGGTAACTGGACGCCAAAAACTTGAGCAAATGTTAGACAGTTTACAACAGCAAAAACAATAAGTGCAGGTCGACCATGGTTACATGTGGGTCGAGAGTTAAGAGAATCAGTGTTAATATCCTCCTACCTGTAAGCCTACATTCACCTTTCGCTACAGCATTTCTTACATTTCTAAACAGCAGTGCATCTAGCAGCAAGTTTGACCTCATCTTAAGCACACCTTGTCTTGTCTCAGTAAGTTAGTTGATATAGAAATTGGCCTCAATGACATCAAAGGAATTGTTAAATATCATCCAATAAGGTTGATTAATGAAATAAAAATGGTGCTAAAGCAGACACAAGACTATTTGAGATTTTTTAAGCATATATCAATCAATCGTGCTGCCTTAATATGTAATGTGCAGTCATGATGCCCCCAGTAGTACCGTCATACACCAGGCACACTGCTTCATACGCCAATACAGCTGTTAAAGCTTGACATGCCATGTCGCTATAGTATACTAAATAATGGCTCGTATGTGCTGTTCTGCTATAATTAGCTATGTCGAGCCTCATATGCCAAGGCAGTGCCATATCATATCGGCCTAAGCCTCATGCACTATACATAGACACCATTTGCAAGGTAAACCTCATAATTCTTAAGGCAGCACCAATATACTGAGTACTGTCAACTAATGACTTGTAAAGCCTGCTATGGCTAATACACAAACTCAACCTATTTGTTTTAAAGTGCAAACTGAAATTAATCACTTTAAGTGAATAATATTAGGAAATAAGTGGTTGCACAGGATCACACCTGTTCGCCAAGCAGAAACTAGGATCCGCACCCAGGTGGCTCGTATCACTCCTTCCAATTACCTGGTGACTATACCGCCACTCAGCCCTTCTTTAGTATTACACGAGTTTACTAATATTCCTGTGTTGTGCGAAGCAGAAGTGGTTGCTTGTGTTTAAAAAAAGTGGATATGTAAAGCACAACCCATTTTCCCAACAAATCTGAAAACATCAGACACCTCTATCGAAACTTGCTGTGTAAACTAGAAAGATATATTGTGTTCAGATGCAGGAGGTGCACAGTGATCTAATGATTTAATAATTAAATAGGATGATTTAATTTTTTGGGCTCTCTACACTGTCCAAAAACCCTGAAAGCTTAATTGGCATTCTCCCTTTTTGAGTTGTTCTTTGGGTGGAACCCACTAGATGTCCTAGACTTATTGCAGGAAGAATGGAAAGACCCAGAACACTACTTGAAAAAAGATGTCCAGTGCAAACTGATGTGAATGAAAAATTGCTGCAATTATACAATACTTCAGGTGCATAGAGCTTTATAATTCTGCTTGCTAGCCAGAACCGAAATTTGCAATTATAGATGCACTCCCATGCAGATGGTATTATGTAGGATTATTATCATGGAAAGCTAAACTTGGATGGATGGAGCACACATCTAACCTAATGACTAAATCTGCTCTGGTAGAACATTTTTGGTAAAATGTATGCAATTGCCCTAATTAGATTTATATTTCTAGAGAAGATAGAAATGCCAACACGAGGTGGCAATTTTAACCAAATACTGGCTCAACGAGAAGTATTCTGGATTAATAAATTCAATGCACTTAATCCATCTGGTATGAACACAGAGATTGATTTAACATGCCATTTATAAAGCCCTGAGATGGACAAATATTAATTTCATTCACGGTCATTATCTTTTACTTATTTTAAATACCGAGATATGTCTATTGGAGGGTTTGCCCTAAATCTCATTGGAGTCATTCACCATTGTTTGTTTATAATGCGCACCAGACCCGACTGTATCAGGGCGCAGGGACAGGGATATTTTAGCTTGTGTTTACAGTGTTACATAGTTACCCAGAAAACAGTTGGACTACAATAGTAAGATGAATATATTCACCAGGATATATACACAGATCAAGATTAGAGGTTAGGGGGTAGGAAAGGAGGTGTTCAACATGATATGAGCATGTTGTTAGTAGGCACTGGTGTTAGTGGTCCAGGTCAGGGGTCCTTTTCTTTGGACCAATTAATGATGAGTCTACAGTTTGAGTAGGTTTGGTCTGCCCTCAGAGAGGGGGGGGTAGGGAGTTCCAAAAGTGAGCTGCTTTGACTGGGAAACTACTTCCCCCGGCTTAAGTCAGTTTGAATCTTTGGACTGTCAGACAGTTTGTATTGGCGACTCTGGTGGGTCGGTTGGATGGTTTTCTATTAATTCTGTCTTAGGTAGCAGGGTGCAGCGTTCTTTATGCATTTGCGAGTTAGAGAGGCTGTTTTTAGTAAGATTTTGTTGCTCGTGGAAAGCCAATTATTCTGCCTCCTTACCTCCGAGATGTGATCTTTCCTAGCTATGCCTAGTGCTGCTCTCAGAGCGTTATTCTGTAGAGTCTGAATTTTTCTAACAATGTATTTATTAGCTCCAAGATGTAGGGCGTTTCAGTAGTCAATTCTGGACAGGATTAACGCTCTAGCCAAAGTGGTGCAACTGCTTTTAGATTAAAATGGTTTGGCCGATCTAATCAATTTACATGTGTAGGCTGTGGACGGGGCCTTCGCATTCGCCCGTTTGGCAAGGGTAAGGCTGGAGTCCAGGTATAAGCCTAATGTTTTAACCTCTTTGGTTTTTCCTTTCTCAAGGTTTTGAGATCTGGGGTGAACCAAGCATTCATATGTGCTCTTGGTTTGCTTTTTCTCATTTTTAGAGGGGCAATGGTATCTAGGGCAACAGTCATGGTTTTGTTGTATTCGTTTACTAGAACGGTAGGATCAATGGTATCGTAACGAGTTGAGGGTGGGGGTAGTATTAGGGGTAAGAGCTTAACTGCAGTTGTATTCTTTTTGTTCCTTGTTAGAGCGGGTGGTGCATTAGTATTGCTTTGGGTTAAGGGGATTTTGTCCTTGATGGTGTTAACATCAATAACTAAGGAGGTGTATTTGTGACCAAGTTTGTTGAGATTAGGCGTGGTTCCAAGGATGATGATTTCCGTTTTGTCATCATTCAGGCATATATTCTATTTACCAAGGCCAAATCCTTAACATAATCACAGTAAGTGGTATAAGAATCTGGGTGGTATCTGCATAATTAGTGTAGGTGATACTGAGATGATCCAGATCATCATAAAGGGGCTTGGTGAATATATCATACATACTGGGGGAGAGACAGGATCCCGGAGGTACTCAACATGTGATGGGGATCGGGTATGCTGCTGCTGTGGGAGCCAAGTCTCTCGTGGTCCTGTTGCTTAGTAAGGATTGGATCCAGACTATTGTATTCTGAGAAAAGTG